>NC_060146.1:206732826-207332826 GCF_021461385.2 Schistocerca piceifrons | reverse complement strand
TGTCTTTGTCTTATATATTTTGTACTTAGTGCGTGTGCACAACATCTAATTCATGTACTACATCTAAATATTCTGTAAATTGTAGAAGTTTATTAATTAATGAAAAATTTTGCCGCGATTGGCAAGTCCAAATGACTCACCATCGCTGCCAAATTTTTGCCCCCCCAGTGGAGGGTTATGAAACACGTATGTAACGCAGCAGCGATGGCGAGACATTGCAGCGTCTCTGACCAGAGAGTATGCGCTTGACCGCGCGAGTGTTGCGAGCTTTTCGCTAGTTGTCGCTATGCAGAGCAGTACTCTGTCTGTAGTCGTGGCAGTCTGTAGCTCGGTTTAGTTGCGAGCAGTACGCTAATAGTCGTCATGCAGAGCGGTCGGTCAGTAGTAGCAGCCCAGTGCGGTTGTGTGATGTAGGCGGTCGGCAACACTGGTCAAGATGCTGAATGAGGTATACTGTTAATTAATATAATCATTAGATAATGTAAAAATTTATTTATTGTAATTATTCTCCAACAAGTGCCCCAATAATAATTTTTATTTCAAAAGCATTTTTTCAAAAATTTAATTTTTATTGAACTAAAAATTTCGTTGCACTTCCCATTTCATTCCACTTCTTTTGAAGAAAAATTTCAGTAAAATCACAGAAAAAAGGAATATTATTATTTGCAATGCAGTTCCTCCAAGCCGTGCGCACAAAAAAGAGCAGAAATTTGACATCCAGTTATTCTGAGGTAAGACTTTAATTCTGATTGTTTTACACAGGGCCAAAGACCGATGTTTCGGTTTAATTCAATTTCCTTATCACTGAATGGACTTTAATTTTTTGTGAGGAATTTATATTTGAGTCAGATTGCGAATTTCACATTTTTGTTGTCATTGTCAGTACATTTCATTGTGGGCAGGTTACGCTTAGAGCAATGTCCATTAGCATTCATAATTAAATATTGTCATATTTCTTTCTTTCAAATTTTTGTGGGGAGGTTACACTCGGCTCCCATTTCTATTAAGTATTGTCATTTTTTCCTTTTAAATTACGGTGGGGAGGTTACAACGTCAGTAGCAATGTTTCACAACAAGAGATGGATGGCAGTAGGGATTAGGAACTCGTCCCAAGTTTGACCTGCCCCTGTGCGGGCCATCACTTCCGCGGGAGTCCGTTTCCGATTCGTAACTCACCCGTTCTTAACGACCTCCCATTCCATAACGTACACTCATGTTCAGAAGAAAAAACAGAACACCTAGAATGGCTAGAGACAGAATGTTCATATTCAGAGGACATGTACAATAGTGTGATCTTGCGGAAATAATTAGCATTTGAGCGATGAAGGCCCACCGGTTCGAGGTCAATAGCAACATCGCGGTGCAACACCACCTACGGGCAAAATGTGCCTGCGGCTCTAGTTGTCGCTATAAACCGGAGGTAGTGGATCAGCGTGAGTTGAGCAGACGTGCGCGAACCGTACCATCAAATCAGTGCCCCGCGGGATTAGCCGAGCAGTCTAGGGCGCTGCAGTCATGGACTGTACGGCTGGTCCCGGCGGAGGTTCGAATCCTCCCTCGGGCATGGGTGTGTGTATTTGTCCTTAGGATAATTTAGGTTAAGTAGTGTGTGAGCTTAGGGATTGATCAACTTAGCAGTTAAGTCCCATAAGATTTCACACACATTTGAACATTTTGAACATCAAATCAGTGAGATTGAAAGAGGGCGCATTATTGGCATGAGGGAATGTGATGCATCCACGCGAGAAATTGCTACTCGCGTGGGACGAAGTATTTCTGCAGTGCAACGGGTGTTTATAAAATGGTTGACGGAAGGCCACAGAACGTGACGAGGTGGGCGAGGTCGCACCACTTTGACGACCTCCTAAGAAGATCGACACCTCATCCGAATGGCATTGCAGGACAGATGTGAATGCTCCACGTCTCTAGTGGAACTGTGTAACACGTACACTATCAGGGGTGGCAGTCTGTCACCATTTATTACAGAAGGGGTTATTTGTACGTCATCCACTTCTCTGCCTACCTTTGATGAACGTTCAGAAACATGATAGATGTATGGAACGATGTCACTGGGGACAGAAAGCCATCAGAGAGTGTTTTCAGACGAATGCATGTTCCGTTTGTCTGAAAATTATGGCCGCATTTCGGTTCGCTGCAGTCAGGGGGAGCGGCGTCACAGTGACTGCATTCGCACAAGATGTACAGCGCCAACTCAAGGCCTTACGGTGTGGGGTGCTGTTGTACACAACCGGAAATCACAGTTGGTGCGTGGCCAGCGCAGTGTGATCTACGTGAGTGACGTCCTGCGACCCGTAGCCATACCCTTTCCGTGCAGCACCCCAGACGCCATTTTTCAGCAAGACAATGCACGACCACATGTTGCTGCACGATCACGTGCCTTCTTGGTGTCACAGCATGTCAGGCTTTCGCCCTGGACCGCCAGACTTGTCGCCAATCGAAAATGTGTCGGATATGGTGAGGCGACGCGTGCGGTGCTGTGATCCCGTGCCAACAACCACAGATGAACTTTGGAACCAGGTGAATGCAGCACGGGTGGCTGCATCATAGGACGCCATTCGCGCCTAATACCCATCGATGCCATCACGCGTGGAACAAGTTTGTGGGTCTATGGAGGACTCTGGGTGGGAGGTCACATGCCGAACTGAGGTGACTGAAATGCTAATCACTTCTACAGAACATACTAATGCACATTACTGTGAATACGAACCTCCTGTCTCTAGTCGTTCAGGGTGTTTTTTTTATCAACATGAGTGTACGACAGTTCTATCAAAAATAGTCATAATGAGAGCCAGAGTTCTAAAATATAGGTACAAAAATATTTGTGGGAGCATTCTGATTTCTGCAAAAAGTTGTTTACTAATAAAATAATATACAGTGCAGAGAATAAAATGTCATTAACAGAAAGCAAGGGGAGACAAAACAGAAGCGTAGAAAGGTACTGATAATAGAGGGGGATCAAGTAACAACTGATTCACAGCACCGAGAAATTATGCGAATGAACGACGATGTGCTTAGTGGCGTTCTTCCAAGTAGCTGCTTCCACTTCACGCACAACATTTCTACGACAGATCCAGTCACCATCTTGAGGTGCTGAGAGTTTTGTTGTTATGTGTACTCCGGGTAGAATCCAGCAGCGAGAACAGACAACAGCAAATCTCGCAGCACCTGAAGAACGCGCCTGAGTCTGTCATAGAACTTTCGTGCATAAAATGGAAGGAACTACTCGGAAGAACATCGGGGAAACACGCCATTAATCAACCACACCAAGAAAACCTGAGAGATAAAAGGTGAATGACGATTTTGAAGTATTGCAGAGAAATTACAACAAAACTTCCCAAAACAAATATAGAACCTGTAAATAACTATACACTAAATAAAATGATGTTATTGCTACACTACTGGCCATTAAAATTCCGACACCACGAATATGACGTGCTACAGATGCGAAATTTAACCGACACGAAGAAGATGGTGTGATACGCAAATCATTAGCTTTTCAGAGCATTCACACAAGGTTGGCGCCGGTGGAGACGGTGGCGACACCTACAACGTGCTGACATGAGGAAACTTTCCAACCGATTTCTCATACACAAACAGCAGTTGACTGACGTATCCTGGTGAAACGTTGTTGTGATGCCTCGTGTAAGGAGGAGAAATGCGTACCACCACGTTTCCGACTTTGATAAAGGTCGGATTGTAGCCTATTGCGATTGCGGTTTATCGTATCGCGACATTGCTGCTCGCGTTGGTCGAGATCCAATTGTTAGCAGAATATGGAATCGGTGGGTTCAGGAGGGTAATACGGAACGCCGTGCTGGATCACAACGGCCTCGTATCACTAGCAGTCGAGATGACAGGCATCTTATCCGCATGGCTGTAACGGATCGTGCAGCCACGTGTCGAACCCTGAGTCAACAGATGGGGACGTTTGCAAGACAACAACCATCTGCACGAACAGTTCGACGACCTTTGCAGCAGCATGGATTATCAGCTCGGAGACCACGGCTGCGGTTACCCCTGACGCTGCATCACAGACAGGAGCGCCTGCGATGGTGTACTCCACGACGAACCTGGGTGCACGAATGACAAAACGTCATTTTTTCGGATGATTCCCGGTCCTGTTTACAGCATCGTGATGGTCGCATGCGTGTTTGGCGACATCGCAGTGAACGCACATAGAAAGCGTGTATTCGTCATCGCCATACTGGCGTATCACCCGGCGTGATGGTATAGGGTGCCATTGGTTACACATCTCGGTCACCTATTGTTCCCATTGACGGCACTTTGAACAGTGGACGCTACATTTCAGATGTGTTACGACCCGTGGCTCTACCCTTCATTCGATCCCTGCGAAACCCTACATTTCAGCGGGATAATGCACGTGCCTCTCCATCAAGAGCTGTATGGAAACGATTATGCGAATCGTGTTAACTTCTGTACATCTACATTTACATTTATACTCCACAAGCCACCCAACGGTGTGTGGCGGAGGGCACTTTACGTGAAACTGTCAATACCTCCTTTTCCTCTTCCAGTCGCGTATGGTTCGCGGGAAGAACGACTGCCGGAAAACCTCCGTGTGCGCTCGAATCTCTCTAATTTTACATTCGTGATCTCCTCGGTAGGTATAAGTAGGGGTCAGCCATATATTCGATACCTCATCCAGAAACGCACCCGCTCGAAACCTATACAGCGAGCTACACCGCGATGCAGAGCGCCCCTCTTGCAGAGTCTGACACTTGAGTTTGCTAAACATCTCCGTAACGCTATCACGCTTACCAAATAACCCTGTGACGAAACGCGCCGCTCTTCTTTGTATCTTCTCTATCCCCTCCGTCAACCCGACCAGGTACGGATCCCACACTGATGAGGAATACTCAAGTGTTTTGTAAGCCACTTCCTTTGTTGATGGACTACATTTTCTAAGGACTCTCCCAATGATTCTCAACCTGGCACCCGCCTTACAAACATTTAATTTTATATGATCACTCCACTTCAAACCGCTCCGTACGCATACTCCCAGATATTTTACAGAAGTAACTGCTACCAGTGTTTGTTCTGCTACCATATAATCATACAATAAAGGATCCTTTTTTCTATGTATTCGCAGTACATTACATCTGTCTGTGTTAAGGGTCAGTTGCCACTCCCTGCACCAAGTGCCTATCCGCTGCAGATCTTCCTGCATTTCGCTGCAATTTTCTAATGCTGCAACTTCTCTGTATACTATAGCATCATCCGCGAAAAGCAGCATGGAACTTCCAATACTATCTACTACGTCATTTATATATATTGTGAAAAGCAATGGTCCCATAACACTCCCCTGTGGCACGCCAGAGGTTACTTTAACGTCTGTAGACGTCTCTCCATTGATAACTACATGCTGTGTTCTGTTTGCTAAAAACTCTTCAACCCAGCCACACAGCTGGTCTGATATTCCGTACGCTCTTACTTTGTTTATCAGGCGACAGTGCGGAACTGTATCGAACGCCTGCCGGAAGTCAAGGAAAATGGCATCTACCAGGGAGCCTGTATCTAATATTTTCTGGGTCTCATGAACAAATAAAGCGAGTTGGGTCTCACACGATCGCTGTATCCGGAATCCATGTTGATTCCTACAGAGTAGATTCTGGGTTTCCAGAAATGACATGATACGCGAGCAAAAAACATGTTCTTAAATTCTACAACTGATCGATGTCAGAGATATAGGCCTACAGTTTTGTGCATCTGCTCGACGACCCTTCTTAAAAACTGGAACTACCTGTGCTCTTTTCCAATCATTTGGAACCTTCCGTTCCTCTAGAGACTTGCGGTACACGGCTGTTAGAAGGGGGGCAAGTTCTTTCGCGTACTCTGTGTAGAATCGAATTGCTATGGGCATTAAGACAGAATACTGCAGATGTATCGTGTATCTCGTTCAGTGATGAAGTTACATTTACCAATCATGGCCAGATAAACGACCAGAACTTGCACTATGGGTCTGTTGACAGTCCCCGTTCGTTTCTTCAGGTGGAACGTCATCTCACGTGGAGTGCAGACGTGTGGTGCGGTTAGAGAACCGTCAGCTCATAGGCCAGTTTTTCTTGGATGGAACACTGAACACGCACTAGTATCGTGGCCTCCTAACAAGCCGTCTTCCACAGACGCTAGAAGACGTTCCTCTGTAGACCAGGAGTAACCTGTGGTACCATCGTGATGACTGACCAGCCTATAGTGCGCAAAGTACTACAGCGTGTCTTCACGAATTGTTTACAAATTTTTGGATTGGATGCAGCGGACCTTTACCGTGGCTAGCCCGTTCCATTGGTTTGACACCTGCAGACTTTTTCTGCGGCGAAAGCTGATAGGCGGTCTCTACAACTAGACCCGATGATATGCAACGACGTGTTACTGCAGCCTGCTCGGACAATGCTACCACGTGTGCAGCAGCCGTTCCGTACCAAACTGGAAGCGTGTACTGCCGCTGCCGGTGGTCATTTTGAACACAACCTGTGATGCTCAGTTGTCTCGTTACTGGTCAGAATCCACATAACTAGTGTACGCACTTGTGTTGTTTTTTAGTGCGTGTTATCACACTATTGTATGAGGGTAAGTCAATTATTATTCGCAATTTATTTATATTAATGTTTATATTGCTAGTACTGTCGTTTTACGTTGATGACGCATGCTTTGTTTATTTGTTGTTATATCTTTGCAATTTTCAAGCTGCAGGGTTAATTTTGTTATCGCTGTCGTGCTGTTAATCATGGCTGCTCTGCTGTCTATTTGAACCAAAGAAGAGCAACGTGATCCATTTCTTGTGGTCTGAAGGCGTATCAGGGGACGAAATTCATCGAAGACTTTCGGTACAGTACGGGAACAGTGTTTTGCCACAACGGAGTGTCTACGAATGGACTGAAAAATTCCGAAATGGTCGCACAAGTGTTACGCACGATGAAGGAGCCGGACGACCGTTTACCGACACGAATGAAGAAACCATTGAGCTTTCACGTAAAATGATTCTCTTGGACACACGATTAACTATTGACGAAGTGGCAGAACGTCTGCAAATTAGTCACGGTTCTGCCTACGAAATCATCCACAACAGACTTGGGTTTCATAAAGTTTGTGCAACATGGGTCCCAAAACAACTCACACAGTTGCATAAACAAACGTGCTTGGATATCTGCAAAAAAACAATTGGATCGCTACAGTAACGAAGGGGACAACTTCTTAGACAGGATCATTACTGGTGACGAAACATGGATCCATCATTACGAGCCGAAGAGTAAACAGCAGAGTATGAAAGGGAAACTTCCAAATTCACCATGCAAGAAAAAGTTCAGGACCCAATCGTCAGCAGGAAAACTGATGCTTACGGCGTTTTGGGACGCACAAGGTCCAGTACTGGAACATTATCGGGAAAGGGGCACAAAAATAAACAGTGTACGTTGCAGTGAGATGCTTACTGCCAAGCTAAAGTCTGCAATTCGAAGAGAACGCCGAGGATTGCTGTCAAAGGGTGTTGTGTTGTTGCACGACAATGTCCGTCCGCATACTGCTGCCCACACTGCTGAAACGCTCCATAAACTCAAATTTGAAGTACTGGATCATCTTCCATATAGTCCCGATCTTGCCCCTTCTATCACTTGTTTGGTCCACTCAGGCATTAAGGGACTGTCGAATTGCCTCGGACGAAGCAGTGAAAGAAGCGGTGCATTCCTGGCTCGCAGCTCACCCGAGAACTTTCTTTTCTGAGGACATCAGGAAGCTTGTACAGCGATGGACCAGTGCGTTGAAACGCAAGGAGACTGTGTCGAAAAATGATGTTCTTGTAAGTTTCTTATTTGATTACAATAAAATTTTATAACTACTTTGCGGTTGATAATTGACTTACCCTCGTACAGGTGTCCATATGGGAACTTTTCACAGTACGGTATCTCGTAAACGACTTGCACAAAAATCGTGCAACAAAACATGACTGAGATTCTAATTTACCCTACTTTTAATTTGTTAATGTCAATAGGCGCTGTTCCATTTAAAAAAGAGTATATTTGAACAAAAATGCACTTTATAAGTGTCATTACAATCTGTTTATTGGATAACAATACGAGCCCCTGTCTGCCAATCAATAGAACTTTCCACTTAAGTAATATTTGCGGTGCAAGTTTTAGGTCATTCATCTTGTGTATCACACAGTGTAAGCTTTCACGGCTGGTGCTGACGTAAGAATTCCGGGCTATTAGGTCCGGGTCAACGTACAAAACTTTCTCCTCGTGTTTCCTCTCTGACTGCAGGAGACATCTTCAGAGGTAAAATGGCTAACTGCAACGAGAACCCGAGAGAGCGCCGATTATATGCGCAGTGCAGAGGGCACGACAGTCTGTCACGTGACGTTAGCTAAGAGGTTATCGCTGGTATTGCCAACATTCTCGACTGAAAGTAATCTGTCGTCATTCTTATGTTGCAATGTTGACATTCAAATTTTGTCTAATTTAACACCTTCCTCTTATCTGTTAAAATTATTACGGTGTTCATAGATTCGAGTAGCCTTTCTATACATGTTGTTGTGGTCTTCAGTCCTGAGACTGGTTTGATGCTATTCTATCCTGTGCAAGCTTCTTCATCTCCCAGTAACTACTGCAACCTACATCCTTCTGAATCTGCTTAGTGTATTCATCTTTTGGTCTCCCTCTAAGATTTTTACCCTCCACGCTGCCCTCCAGTACTAAATTGGTGATCCCTTGATGCCTCAGAACATGTCCTACCAACCGGTCCCTTCTTCTAGTCAAGTTGTGCCACAAATTTCTCTTCTCGCCAGTCCTATTCAATACCTCCTCATTAGTTATGTGATCTACCCATCTAATCTTCAGCATTCTTCTATAGCACCACATTTCAAAAGCTTCAATTCTCTTCTTATCCAAACTATTTATCGTCCATGTTTCACTTCCATACATGGCTACACTCCATACAAATACTTTCAGAAACGACTTCCTGACACTTAATCTATACTCGATGTTAACAAATTTCTCTTCTTCAGAAATGCTTTCCTTGCCATTGCCAGTCTACATTTTATATCCTCTGTACTTCTACCGTCATCAGTTATTTTGTTGCTCAAATAGAAAAACTCCTTTACTACTTTAAGTGTCTCATTTCCTAATCTAATTCCCTCAGCATCATCCGACTTAATTCGACTACATTCCATTATCCGCGTTTTGCTTTTGTTGATGTTCATCTTATATCCTCCTTTCAAGACACTATCCATTTCGTTCAACTGCTCTTCCAAGTCCTTTGCTGTCTCTGACAGAATTACAATGTCATCGGCAAACCTCAAAGTTTTTGTTTCTTCTCCATGGATTTTAATACATACTCCGAACTTTTCTTTTGTTTCCTTTACTGCTTGCTCAATATACAGATTGAATAACATCGGGGAGAGGCTACAACCCTGTCTCACTCCCTTCCCAACCACTGCTTCCCTTTCGTGTCCCTCGACTTTTATAACTACCATCTGGTTTCTGTACAAATTGTAAATAGCCACTCGCTCCCTGTATTTTACCCCTGCCACGTTCAGAATTTGAAAGAGAGTATTCCAATCAGCATTGTCAAAAGCTTTCTCTAAGTCTACAAATGCTAGAAACATAGGTTTGCCTTTCCTTAATCTAGCTTCTCAGATGAGAAACTCCAAACTGATCTTCCCCCGAGGTCGGCTTCTACTAGTTTTTCCTTTTGTCTGTAAAGAATTCCTGTTAGTATTTTGCAGCCGTGACTTATTAAACTGATAGTTCGGTAATTTTCACATCTGTCAACAGCTGCTTTCTTTGGGATTGGAATTATTATATTCTTCTTGAAGTCTGAGGGTGTTTCGCCTGTCTCATATATCTTGCTCACCAGATGGTAGAGTTTCATCATGGCTGGCTCTCCCAAGGCTGTCAGTAGCTCTAATGGAATGTTGTCTACTCCCGCGGCCTTGTTTCGCCTCAGTTCTTTCAGTGGTCTGTCGAACTCTTCACGCAGTATCATATCTCCTATTTCAGCTTCATCTACATCCTCTTCCATTTCCATAATATTGTCCTCAAGTACATCGCCCTTGTATAGACCCTCTATATACTCCTTCCACCTTTCTGCTTTCCCTTCTTTGCTTAGAACTGGGTTTCCATCTGAGCTCTTGATATTCATACAAGTGGTTCTCTTTTCTCCAAAGGTCTTTCTAATTTTCCTGTAGGCAGTATCTATCTTACCCCTGGTGAGACAAGCCTCTCCATCCTTACATTTGTCCTCTAGCCATCCCTGCTTAGCTTTCTATGGATATGGGGATGATAATGCGATGTTTTCGATATGTGCCAGCCAGAGTGGCCGAGGGGTTCTAGGTGCTACAGTCTGGAACCGCGCGACCGCTACGGTCGCAGGTTCGAATCCTGCCTTGGGCATGGATGTGTGTGATGTCCTTAGGTTAGTTAGGTTTAAGTAGTTCTAAGTTCTAGGGGACTGACGACCACAGCAGTTAAGTCCCATAGTGCTCAGAGCCATTTGAACCATTTTTTTTCGATATGTCACTCGTCTTAGTGAATTTTATTTCGTCATCACCCTTTTGGTAAAGCCGCTGCGCTACGGAAGATTTGTCCGTATTTACCTCTGAAGATGTCTTCCACAGCCGGAGGGGAAACCTTAGGGGACACTTTTGTACATCGACCGTGCCCTAACAGTCTCGAGCCCTGTTTATTGTTTCCGAGATGACTGGAACCTAATTTGAATGCCAACTGTCTTGCTACACCTTATTAGACATTGCACTGTGTTGTGTTCTTGTTTTTTTTTCCAAATTTCTGTTCACCACCCGTAGGCGCAGTGTTACCAGTAAGTAAATGTAGTTTATGTAAATGAAATTCTCAAAGTGATAGGTCCGCAGCTCGTGGTCTAGTAGCTAGCGTTGCCGCTCTGGATCGTGAGGTCCCAGGTTCGATTCCCAGCCGAGTCGGGGATTTTTCTCGGGGTTTGTGTTGTCCTCAACATTTTATCACAATTCGGGAAAGTGGGAGACTGGGCAATGAAAAGATTGGGAATTTGTACAGGCGCTGATAACCACGCAGTTGAACGCCCCACAAACCAATTATTATCATCAAAGTGATAGCATAAAGAATCCAGCATCACAATATTTGGCTTGCCTAAGTGAGGTTAACAGCATCGCTACATAAAACACGTTCCCAGCTCGATGTGACAAAATGCGCTACGTCGTCGCTTGCGGCGGACGCTGCGAGACAGATAGCTGTTGGCCGAGCGCGTGGCTGACTCACCCCTGGTGACGCGGAGTCTGCAGGGTTTCCCGGGAACCGTCGACAGCGGCACCACGTTGGGCCCGCATTCGTGCTGAGCCTGGCAGGTCAGCAGCACGGCGGCAGAGAGGATCACCCACAGCGTCAGCATCGCTGCAGGCACACCGCGGCGTCAGGACGATGTCAGAACCAAACACGGCACAATTAAATAACATGAAAATAGGCAACAAACGATACACAGGGTGCATCAAAGAGAATCGTCCGATTAAAAAAATCATAACTATTATGTTATTTGAGATATGTGCGCGAACGACGTACTGTTGCAAAGAGCAAACTCTCGAGTTTCATACGGTTCCCGCTAGGTAGTGGCAGTGTGTGCTCACTTCAGTTCTGGTGTCAGGACAACAGAAAGTGTTTTGTGTTCTGGGTTTTGCGCAGTGCGGGTCAATAATAACTGTTCAGCGTGACTTTCTACTAGGTATGGTGTGGATGTATTGATCAACATCCTTAAGGAAGTAGGAGTCAACTGGAGAGATCGGAGACTTGCAAGGAACTTGTACCTGGGACAAAGGGTAAAGGTACGCCTGAGCTACGCAGACACTGTGGAAATAGGAAGGGGAGTGAGACAAGGATGTTGTCTGTCGCCAAGTCTCTTTAACCTGTACGGAAAAATGCTGGCGAGAGAAGCGATGAAAGGATTCCAAGTAGGAGGACGTCTCATCAACACCGTCAACTATACAGACGACCTGGTAATGCTCGCCAAAAATCAGAGACAGCTGCAACACAAGATGAACAATTTTTTGGAAACGGGAAGAAAATACGGCATGGAAATCGACATTGAAAAATCAAAAGTGATGCACATATCAAAATGTGAGAAATACTTGAAGATAACTGTTGACAATCTGGAACTGGAAAATGTGAATCAGTTAAAGTACCTGGGAAGTTTTATCACAATGGATGCCCATTGCACCAACGAAATCCGAGCAAGAATCGCCATGGCAAAACCTGCTTTCAACAAGAAGAGGACTCTGCTGGCCAACAAGTTGAGGTTGGCATTGAGGAAAAAACTGATAAAGTGCTACATTTGGAGCATTGCACTGTATGGAGCAGAGACATGGACCATGAGAAAGAAGGACAAAAAATACTTAGCTTTGAAACGTGGTGCTGGAGGAGAATGGAAATGATCAAGTGGACAGATCGCATAAAAAATGACCATGCACTGCGAAGAGTAGGAGAGAAGAGAAGTATTTTCCGTAAAATTCTTCAGAGAAAGGCCAACTGGACTGGACATGTTTTTAGACGTGAGCGACCCATACAAGATGTCATCGAAGGGAAACTCAGAGGAAACGCAGGACGAGGAAGAAGAAGAATTTAACATCTGGACGACATGAAAGCTGGAAGGAGATACAACAGACTGAAGGAAGAAGGTGAAGACAGGAAACAGTGGAATCAGAAATTCTCTGTACGAAGACATGGACCTGCCACTAGGCAGAATACTACATAATAATCATAATGATGTGGATGCTCCTACAGCACAGAGCATTACACGATGGCATGAACAATTCCGAGAAACATATTGTTTGTGCAAAGGCAAATCGCCGGATCGTCCCCAAGTGTCTGACACAGACTCGAACGCATCCACCACAGTTTCACAAGGAGACAGCACAGATCCGTTCGCCGTGCGGTTCTACAGCTCAACATGTCCCCGTTATCCGTCTGGCGTGTGTTGCGTCGACGTTTACACATGAAACAGTACAAAATTCAGCTACTGCAAGCTCTTCGTGAAGGTGGAGTTCTGTAATTTCATTCGGGGCAAGATGGAGTATGACAGTTTTTTCGACGCTTGCTGTTTAGTGAGGAGATAACATTCCATTTAAATGGAAAGGTGACCAGTCATAATGTGAGAACATATGGTACAGAACCACATGAGGTAGTACAATTTGAGAGGGACTCTCCAAAATTTAATGTGTTTTGTGCAAGTTCACAGGAAAAGGTGTACGATACATTTTTCTTTGCCGAGAACACTGTTACAGGAAGCACATATCTCGATATGGTTGAGAACTTTTTTTTTCCACAGTCGGAGACTGATTCGAACGACTTCATTTACACTCCTGGAAATTGAAATAAGAACACCGTGAATTCATTGTCCCAGGAAGGGGAAACTTTATTGACACATTCCTGGGGTCAGATACATCACATGATCACACTGACGGAACCACAGGCACATAGACACAGGCAACAGAGCATGCACAATGTCGGCACTAGTACAGTGTATATCCACCTTTCGCAGCAATGCAGGCTGCTATTCTCCCATGGAGACGATCGTAGAGATGCTGGATGTAGTCCTGTGGAACGGCTTGCCATGCCATTTCCACCTGGCGCCTCAGTTGGACCAGCGTTCGTGCTGGACGTGCAGACAGCGTGAGACGACGCTTCATCCAGTCCCAAACATGCTCAATGGGGGACAGATCCGGAGATCTTGCTGGCCAGGGTAGTTGAATTACACCTTCTAGAGCACGTTGGGTGGCACGGGATACATGCGGACGTGCATTGTCCTGTTGGAACAGCAAGTTCCCTTGCCGGTCTAGGAATGGTAGAACGATGGGTTCGATGACGGTTTGGATGTACCGTGCACTATTCAGTGTCCCCTCGACGATCACCAGTGGTGTACGGCCAGTGTAGGAGATCGCTCCCCACACCATGATGCCGGGTGTTGGCCCTGTGTGCCTCGGTCGTATGCAGTCCTGATTGTGGCGCTCACCTGCACGGCGCCAAACACGCATACGACCATCATTGGCACCAAGGCAGAAGCGACTCTCATCGCTGAAGACGATACGTCTCCATTCGTCCCTCCATTCACGCCTGTCGCGACACCACTGGAGGCGGGCTGCACGATGTTGGGGCGTGAGCGGAAGACGGCCTAACGGTGTGCGGGACCGTGGCCCAGCTTCATGGAGACGGTTGCGAATGGTCCTCGCCGATACCCCAGGAGCAACAGTGTCCCTAATTTGCTGGGAAGTGGCGGTGCGGTCCCCTACGGCACTGCGTAGGATCCTACGGTCTTGACGTGCATCCGTGCGTCGCTGCGGTCCGGTCCCAGGTCGACGGGCACGTGCACCTTCCGCTGACCACTGGCGACAACATCGATGTACTGTGGAGACCTCACGCCCCACGTGTTGAGCAATTCGGCGGTACGTCCACCCGGCCTCCCGCATGCCCACTATACGCCCTCGCTCAAAGTCCGTCAACTGCACATACGGTTCACGTCCACGCTGTCGCGGCATGCTACCAGTGTTAAAGACTGCGATGGAGCTCCGTATGCCACGGCAAACTGGCTGACACTGACGGCGGCGGTGCACAAATGCTGCGCAGCTAGCGCCATTCGACGGCGAACACCGCGGTTCCTGGTGTGTCCGCTGTGCCGTGCGTGTGATCATTGCTTGTACAGCCCTCTCGCAGTGTCCGGAGCAAGTATGGTGGGTCTGACACACCGGTGTCAATGTGTTCTTTTTTCCATTTCCAGGAGTGTACCAACAGGATGGGGCACCGCCACACTGGCATCTGGAAGGGCAGGAATTTTTAAATCAAAGGATCAGCGAACGATGGACCGGTCGCAATGCACTAAATGATAAAATGGAAATGCCGTTTGGCTAGGGACTCCAGTCGGGTTGACCGTTCGCCAGGTGCAAGTCTTTCGAGTTGACGCCACTTCGGCGACTTGCTTGTCAATGGGGATGAAATGATGATTAAAAGGACAACACAACACCCAGTCCCTGAGCGGAGAAAATTTCCGACCCACCCGAGAATCGAACACGGGCCGTTAGGTATGACATTCCGTCACGCTGACCACTTTCTTTTTTCTTAATTTTGTTGGTTCTTGATCGTTCTTTTGGGTCGTTGCGGACATCACATGACATCCGTTAAAGTTCGTTTGTTGATCCTTGGGCTCAGTTTTTTATTACAGAGGCCTCCCAGCTCTCTGGCCGAACACGCTGAGCTACCGTGCCGGTATCTCTCAGCTACGAGGGGCGGACACCATGTGATTGAAAATGATTGAAACCTTACATTACTGTCCTCCAAGGCCACCGGACCTGACTGTATGTGATTATTTCTTGTAGGGGTTTATAAAAGACTCTGGTTATGGGGTTCCGTTGCCAACAACAATGAACTGAGACATCAAATAACAGCAGCTGTCGAAGTTGTAACACAATACAGGTCGTTGCAGTGTGGGAACAGTTTGAATACCGCATTGACATATGCCGTGCATCTCAAGGGGTGTCATACTGTACACCTATGAAAAGGTATGAAAAAAAACTTTTTGAGCTTCCCATTTATCAAAAAACGAAATTCATTGAATATGTTTATTAGTTTGAGAAATACAGATTGTCAAATCGGATGATTCTTTCTGATACTCCCTGTATTTATTGTCGAAGCTTTATAAATTGTTTCGAAGTACCAGTTTATTGTATATGTTTATTTGTTTCAGAAATATAGACCAACCAGATAGGATGATTCTTTTTGATACACCCTGTATTTATTTTCGAAGTACGAGTAGTAGACGCAATAGCTGCTAAAAGATGGTGATATATGCTGTAAAGCCCATATCAGTATTCGTGAATGAAATCGTCCTTTGCAATCACCTCACAATCTCTTCAAAATGTTCACAGCTCACAGCAGAGGAAACGGATTCCGCTGCCACACAGATGGTCTGTGCCTCAAGTTCGACCTGCGTGGCCGGCCTGTGTGGCCGTGCGGTTCTACGCGCTTCCGTCTGGAGCCGTGTGACCGCTACAGTCGCAGGCTCGAATCCTGCCTCGGGCATGGATAAGTGTGATGTCCTTAGGTTAGTTAGGTTTAAGTAGTTCTAAGTTCTAGGCGACTGATGACCTCAGCAGTTAACTCCCATAGTGCTCAGAGCCATTTGAACCATTTTTTTCGACCTGCGTGGTAGGACGGTTCTGGTGGATAGAGTCATTGAATATCCACCACAAAAGTAGTCACAAGAAGTCGGATTGGGTGAATACAGAGGCCAATCCACGCCTGCGCCAGTAAACTTGTAGGAATTCAGTGCAACGGCTCTTTTCCCAAAGTATTCATCGGAAAATATAATTATGTATATGTACACACTATGTGATCAAAAGTATCCGCACACGTCCAAAAACATACGTTTTTCATATTAGGTGCATTGTGCTGCCACCTACTCCCAGGTACTCCGTATCAGCGACTTCAGTAGTCATTAGACATCGTGAGAGAGCAGAATGGGGCGCTCCGCGGAACTCACAGACTTCGAACGCGGTCAGGTGATTGGGTGTCACTTGAGTCATACGTCTGTACGCGATATTTCCACACTGCTAAACATCCATAGGTCCACTGTTTCCGATGTGATAGTGAAGTGGAAACGTGAAGGGACACGTACAGCACAAAAGCGTACACTTCGACCTCGTCTTTTGACTGACACAGACCGCCGACAGTTGAACAGGATCGTAATATGTAATAGGCAGACATCTATCCAGACCATCAGACATGAATTCCAAATTGCATCACGATCCACTGCAAATACTATGACAGTTAGGCGGGAGGTAAGAAAACTTGGATTTCATGATCGAGCGGCTGCTCATAAGCCACACATCACGCCGCTAAATGCCAAACGACGCCTCGTTTGGTGTAAGGAGCGCAAACATTCGACTATTAAACACTGGAAAAACGTTGTGTGGAGTGACGAATCACGGTAAACAAATGTGGCGATCCGATAGCAGGGTGTGGGTACGGCGAACGCCCGGTGACTGTCGTCTGTCAGCGCGTGTAGTGCCAACAGTAAAATTCGGAAAAAATGGTTCAAATGGCTCTGAGCACTATGGGACTCAACTGCTGTGGTCATAAGTCCCCTAGAACTTAGAACTACTTAAACCTAACCAACCTAAGGACATCACACACATCCATGCCTTAGGCAGGATTCAAACCTGCGACCGTAGCGGTCGTGCGGTTCCAGACTGTAGCGCCTTTAACCACTCGGCCACTCCGGCCGGCAGTAAAATTCGGAGGCGGTGGTGTTACGGTGTGGTCGTGTTTTTCATGGAGGGAATTTGAACCCCTTGTTGTTTTGCTTGGCACTATCTCAGCACAGGCCTACATTGATGTTTTCAGCACCTTCTTCCTTCCCACTGTTGAAGAGCAATTCGGGGATGGCGATTGCATCTTTCAACTCAATCGAGGACTTGTTCATAAGGCATGGCCTGTGGCGGAGTGGTTGCACGTCAATGACATCCCAGTAATGAATGGACCGGCCTGCATAGAGTCCAGACCTGAATCCTATAGAACAGCTTTGCAATGTTTTGGAACGCCTCGTGCCAGACCTCACCGACCGACATCGATATGTCTCCTCAGGGCAGCACTCCGTGAAGAATGGGCTGCCATTCCCCAAGAAACCTTTCAGCACCTGATTGAACGTGTGCCTGCGAGAGTGGAAGCTGTCGTCAAGAGTGGGCCAACACCATTTTGGATTCCAGCATTACCGATGATGGAGGGCGCCACGAACTTGTAAGTCAATTTCAGCCAGGTGCCCGGATGTCTGGATACGTTTGGTCACATAGTATATATATATATATATATATATATATATATATATATATACGTACGACATCTTTGTACAGTAGTATAATGTCGTGTACATGAGGTCTATAATAGACAATTTTTTCACAGACGTCAGGATTTTGTTCAAAAAACTTAGTTTCTAGCTCGTTTATGACTCAGCTAAAGCACCCGACAAATTGGATGGGATACACGAAAAAATTAACTTCTCAACGGAACTGGTAAAAGAAGGAAGTATAAGTATTTTGGATGATAGGTAAACAAAAAGGGATGAAAGGCATAAGATAAGCATATTTAGAAAGACGACGGATACTGATACGATTATAGATGTGAAATGACGTCACCCTACGAAGCATAAGTGGGCATACTTCAGAGCCATGAGCAACAGGATGCTAAAACTACGACTCACCCCTAACGACGAAGTAGAAGAATTAAATGTGGTTAGACAAGTAGGCAAGGCAAAGGGGTATAAGGACCGCTATGCAATGAATCTTTGTAATAAACTTAAGTCAAAAATACGTGACAAGAAGGAGACGATAGAACCAGAGGACAAGAAGTTTGTTGCTATGTCATACAATGGTGCACTTTTCGACGGAATTGCACGGGTTGCAGAAAAACGAAGGTGAAAATTGGATTTCAAACGAAAAGTACAATTGGTTGTAGGTTACGCCACAAAGTTGGCAACAACAGTAACAAATATTTAGAATCTAGTGTCTATAAGATAAACTACCAAGACTGTGACAAGTTTTATATCGGCCAGACAGGAAGGAGCTTCAACACACGTTTTAGAGAGCATACGTGTAACCAAAACAAGAGCGCTTTCGGTATACATTTGTGGTAGAGAAAACATTGGGCAAGAAAAATAGAGAATAATACGAAAGTGTTTCGTAGGGCGCCAAAGGGCAATCACTGAAACTACTCGAGGAAATGGAGATTTATGTTCGCACAAATCGGCAATCGGAATAACTGCTGAATGAACAGAATGAGTTTAACAAAAATACTTTTTTTTTCAGAAACCTGCTGGTTTCAGTAGTTCGGCACGCGGTCGTGTGCGCCGGCCAGCAGCGGCGAGGAGGCTGGCCCTTCGTCCGCTAGTGCCGCCACCAGAAAAGAAGAACCTCACACGAAGAAGCCACGAGGCACCGAGGTCCCACTCCGGATGTGTTATCGATTATCGAGATTTTAATTAATAGTCAGTCACTGTCTTTACGCTCATGGTTATGGTTTAATTGTTTTTTTCGTGCTGGAAGGTCTCCATTTACGGATGTGATTTTATGTTTAAACATTTTATATTGGCTTTTACACAATTGTGTGTTTCACTTTGCCAGGCTAGGACCTAATTCCACATGTTGTATATCGGTCCATGTTTTATTGTCAGATGCTGTATCTGCCATATGAAATAATTTTAATTAATGACGACGCATAATGCATTTTAACTATTAAATTTGAGATACTTGTTACTCATGTGCCCTAGCCAGAGTACTCTATGCTGGCCTCGGTTATTGTATAAATACCAGACGAATCCAGATCATCACCAGCACTTGCTATGTACGTACATTTATAATTTGAGGTTGATACCTGTGTCAGCATAATTTTATGATATGCATGGCTGGTATGCACCGTTGTAAAGACTATTTTATTTTCTTCTGTAGCACCAGGTCGTTTATACATTTAGCTCCAGCAAACTGACCTTAGGTGGTTACACCCCGTTTTTGTTTGTAACAGGTCTGAAGCTGGCACTAGCCGAAACCGGTAATAGTGAAGTGTAAAAGTTTGTTTGATCATGACGGATCTGTAAAATAAAATGCCACAATATGATCACGACTCGTTTCGCACTTTATGTCTAAAATCACAGTATCGATTGTTTTTACGTCTCCTTTCCTCTGTTTGCCCTGCACCCTCTAGACTGACGCCCTTCCTGTAGTTTTCCGAGACCCTCTAACCTAAAAAACCGCCCAGTACTCTCCATATAGCCCTCGCTACTCGAGTGGCTGTCTCCTGCTATCAAGCGGAACCCAAGACACCATCGCCGGCCGGCGTGGCCGAGCGGTTCTAGGCTCTTCAGTCTGGAACCGCGCGACCGCTACGGTCGCAGGTTCGAATCCTGCCTCGGGCATGGATGTGCGTGCTGTCCTTAGGTAAGTTACATTTAAGTAGTTCTAAGTTCTACTGGACTGATGACCTCAGATGTTGAGTCCCATAGTGCTCAGAGCCATTTGAACCATTTTGAACCAAAACACCACCGCCCTACGGCGCAGATGAGGAGTCAGCAGCCTTCGCGGTCACTGAACCGACTGGGCCTCTCCAGAGCCTCCACTTGACTGTGTGCCAGAGGCTCGCAGTCAGTCGTGTTGACGACGCTACAGATGGTGAGCTCTGCCTTCGTCTCTCAGCCAAGACCGGCACTCTTCAGCTAGCCGGCCGAAATCAGAAGGGGAATCTGTTATGGTCCAAATCGACACACATCGTTAGTACCGACATGAGCAACCACCTGCAGCTGGCCGCTCCCTGTGCTCTTCATGGCATCCCAAAGCACTCGTTCTGACTCATCCCGGTATGCGCAAACAGAGTGCATGCCGGATTCCTTCGTCTCCTCAGCAGCCATATACCTGAGGGCCCTATTATGCACTTGACACTAGAAACACCAGTAAAGCTACCCTCAGTGAATGCTGGTATCCTGTGGGCCGAGACGCTTTCTCTGGAACAGGGCGAGCGACCGAAGCTGGCCCAGGATCTTTGTCAGCCAAAGGCAGCCCCAGAAACCTGTTTTTCAAACGAACTGAAGAAGTCCTTCAGTTCGATCCCCAAAAAGTCATTCACTGCCTGCCTCATCTTGAAATATCCCACCCCCCCCCCCCACCCACTCAACCAAGGGTGAGTGGTCATCATTAATGTGTGTAGTATTTGGCGGTGGTCACAATAGAACTGAGCGACATGAGGGTCGTGATGGACGTAGCCTGCATTTCCACGTCCAGCCCCCCACAGTGATGCCTGTTGGGAACGGTGTCAACCTGGGCGACCGAAGCCAGTACCACCTGGAGCTGTGAGTCAAGGGTCCTCAAGTCTGCTCGCATCTGAACACAGAAATCACAGTCCCTATCTATACTCAGGTCAGAGGACCACTGAATGAACTTTTAATTTAAAACACAGGACTTACAAAGGAAGTGCTGCTGCCTAGTTGGGAGCCACTGTCCAACTCACGAGTTCTGCACCTGAAACTAACTGCTGACTCGAAAACAGACGCCAATCGTAAAACAAACAGCGGAAATATACGCTACACAGTTCATAAAACGCGAAACTGTGGCTACTACAAACACAGTTGTACAAGAAATTTAAGATTTTAGACTGAAATGTACACAGTAAATAAATCATAAGTAGCTTCTTGTTATTGGCAACTGGCTGCAACTCACAAGCGAAACTATGTGCTGTGAACATTCTGCTGCATAGCCTAAAAAACTTCCATGTACTCCGCTACCGAAGTAGTTGCTTCATTTTTGTGGTCTACCCCCGGCCAAGTAAAGCCTTTAGCTGTGGTGACTTCGATGCAGTTATTATCTTTGAATAAAAATGTCGTTTCTGTTCGTCCCACTGTGTATTTCCTTCAGTTTAAATGGCTCTGAGCACTATGGGACTTAACATATTAGGTCATCAGTCCCCTAGAACTTAGAACAACTTAAACCTAACTAACCTAAGGACATCACACACATCCATGCCCGAGGCAGGATTCGAACCTGCGACCCTAGCTGTCCCGCGGTTCCGGACTGCAGCGCCTAGAACCGCAAGATTTCTTTCAGTTACTTTCTATACTATACTGAAGCACTTCTTCACATGTATGGTCCAGGTTTGATCGAGCTATGCTACTTGACAGTGACGCATCATGCGAAGGTTAATTTCGCCCGTAAGTCTTGCACACCAGTGCAGTACGGTAGCCAAAATAGAGAGCACATAAAATCAACAGTGCCAACAGCAAGAGAAAGTTACTGAATAAGTGAAGTATTTAGACAGTGAATATGAATTTGTGTGTAGGAATTTTATTCTGAAAGTATTTGTCTGAAGTGTAGCACTAGATGGAACTGTAATATGAACAATCTATATATATAAAAGAAAGTTGCTTTAGTTACACTATTTACAACTCAAGAACGGCTGGACCGATTTGGCTGAAAATTGGTGGAGAGGTAGCTTAGGACCAGGAGACGGGCATAGGATACGTTTTATCCCGTCCGTCGCTATAAAACGTGGTATAACAAAAACGCATCTGGCATGGAATAACAAAATGCAAATGTCAGCTAAACATCACTATAAAACGTGGTATAACAAAAACGCAACTAATATGGAATAACAAAACGCAAATGACAGCTAAACGTCTATGGTTAATTATCAGTATATATCATTAATTAAAAATTTAAAGAAATAATTTGTATTTTCTTTGAATCATCATTAGCAATGCTGCGACCAAGACGATCGAATATTTCTCGACAAAGCCGTAATGCAAGAAGGATACAAAACATTGCGAATGAAACGACTGAAGAAGAACAACAAATTGCACGTGAAGAACGCCGCGTTAGTATATCTCGGCTTCGTGCTTCTCAATCATAAGAGCAAGGCGAGGCAGCCCGTGAAGCGGCTCGGTTGTCAATGCGAAATCGTAGAGCGAACAACAGAGATCAACATGTAGATAATTTTCGACGCACAAGAAGAGATTTATCACGTGATGATTTGAATCGAGCAGCGTTTAGATACGATTGCAGCACTGATTACTGCTTACATTCTTGCGTTTGCATTGGGCCGATGGACGTTGTTTGCGAGTATTGTGGCGCATTGAAGTTTTCCGGAGAAACGCACGGATTGTGCTGCCTTAGTGGGAAAGTGAAACTGCCATTATTGACTGCGCCACTTGAGCCACTGCTTTCATTGCTTTGTGGCGGAATACCCGAATCACGTCATTTTCTTGCAAACAATAGTTGTTTCCAAATGACCACATTTGGGGCAGACAGTATCGAAGAACGAGGATTTAATCCGACATCATTAAAATACTTAATTTTTTATTTGTATTTCCTAATAAAAAATTGAAGTTAACATCCAAAATCTGATTGTTTATTGGCTTTAAGGCGGAACAGAGTTCGCCAGGTCAGCTAGTAAACAATATACATAAGGGGGAATAGAAGCTTGTAAAATGTAATATAACAGAAGAATGCTGACGAGCAGGTGGACAGATCTGAAAATCGACGAGGAGGTACTGAATCGAATTAGGGAGAACAGATGCTTAGTGTACAACTTGCCTAAACCGAAAGATAGGTTGAAGGACACATCTCGAGGTTACGAGTTTTGTGTCCTCAGCTGAGGACCTCCCATCTGCCTGTCAGGATTACATAGGCGGTGGGTCTTTGAGGTACAGAAGTACAAGAATAGCGACTAAGGTGCGCGTCATATATCTTGGCGGCCGAGTTTAGGTTCGTTCTGCGCATTTGACGTCACAAATCACAGCAGCCAATGAACAGAGAACGACGTTGCCAGATCTCGACTGCAGTGCAGAGCACGGACGAGTGTCTTCAATTTTAGAAACGTTCAGTCATAAATAAAGTAATTGAACAAAAGCAATGTCTTGATAGCAGACTTTCTTTTATAGAAAGTTTGGAAAAAGCATTCTTTACACCAATTGCTTCATATTCTATTAATTAATTAAACCAAACAAACAATAAGCCTCCTAATTCAGGAGATAGCAAGGAAAGGTGTTTGTATCAGTCTCACGAACCGCTTTTTCGCAATAAAGAACAGCGGTAATTGTTTATTTCCTATTGTACTTCGACGCAACGTGAGTAATTCATAGTCATCCCAACAGTGTTTGTCGCTGTTTTGCAAACGTTTAGAGTGCTCCAGGAGATGCCACAAATGAGTAGCTGCATTGGTGTAATGGTTAAGGTGTTGGGCTGCTAATCGGAAGATTCTGAGTTTAAGGCTTGTTGCATACTAAATATTTTATTTATTTAAAAACAATAGCGAAGTGTCTTACTTAATGAATTTTATTCGTTTGAATGTAATGTTTTGAAACTTTCTGTGCTTCATTATAATCATAATAAGTTTTCAGTTTTTGTAATTTTCTCCTCCAATATTTCTTTTCACAGCAATTAAAAACAACGAAAAGGCACACATACAATATTCATGTTATCCGTTTTGTTTGTATATCGCCTCTTCTGCAGTCGCTGTTTTACTATTCATATTGCGATATATTCTTTTGCGGCAGTATTAAAAGTATTATTTAGAGCAGAATTTCGGCTCGTACGTTGCCGAGCTATTTGATTGTCTGACGGAATTCTTTGCTTCGCTGCTTTGGCAACATCATATTCAATGGTTTCGTCGACTGATCTATGTTTTGGCAAGTATTTGCTGTCCGTTGTGACAAAAACAAAATGTTTGCGCACTGTGCCTCACTGGCAATATATTTTAGTTTTATGTTTTATTACGTCCAAAATTCAGTTTTGTGTACTTCGCCAACTTCGTTTTAATCAGAACGTTTTAGAAAAAAGCGAAATGACTCTGGTATAAAGAAAGTTTTGTTACAGTTGCTAAAGATAGAATATTTCCCAATTTATAAACACTGTTTATGTTATAAAGGGTGTTCATTTTATGGGGACATTGAAATCTCTTGAAAACGACACACAGAGCCAAAAGAAATCCTAATGAAAATTAGTTCCTCCCGGAAGGGGACATCCAATTATAACAAATTTGACTACAAATTCGTCGAATTTGGTATCATTGGATGTCCCCCTCTGAGACAAAAAAAAATTAGTTATAAATTTGTTTGATCCGATGTGTAGATTTGCGGATATTTCAATGTCTCCAATTAAAATGAACACTCTGTATAGTTGGAACCATGAACGACTGCGGTCGATTTAAGGCTCGTTCTACGCACCTGACGTCACGCATCCGCTGACAGCCAATGAGTGTTCAGTAGTTTTCTGAACGGTCTGCTGGGAATGTCTTGGCGAGTGCGAGTGTTAAATGTGATTGTAGTTATTCTTTGGTGAATTTTTATCGCATTTGTTGCAAGTTGTCATGGCTGATAATGGTGGTAAGCGACAAACTCTCCATAAACAGGCGAGGGACATAATTTACCGGATTCACGCTTTTTTCAAGCGCGAAGCAGAAAACGGTGGACCTATCACGGATGTCGCCAGATCTCAGGAACGCACTGCAGAAGCGACAGGCGTTAGCTTGAGAACCGTTCAGCGGATTGCCAATGAAGGAAAGTTATCTACGGAGACCTGTGGAAGGCCACTTTTCAGATCGCCAGGGAAATATCGCACTCGTGAGAGGACTGTAACTAATTTAGATAATTTCGACAAAGATGTTCTAAGACGAGAAGTGCTCAACATGTACAACACAGGCGAATTTCCTACTGTAAAAAAAATCACTGTGAAAATGCGTGAAACCATAAATTTTAAAGGTAGCATGACTTCAATGAATAGAATACTTAAAAACATTGGATTCAAATATGTACATACAAATGACGGAAGAAAGTTTTTAATGGAACGTAGTGATATCGCTGCTTCAAGGGAACAGTTTTTAAGACGTATTATTGAAGTAAGAAAATCCGGGAATAAGAACATTTTTTTCTTGGACGAAACATGGGTGAACCAAAATCACACAAGGAAAGCGTGTTGGAAAATGAGTGATGGTTCGGGTGGGTTTAAAGTACCAGTTGGTAAAGGTGGACGAATAATTGTGCTTCACGCTGGTTCTGCTTCTGGATTCATTCCAGAAAGCAAATTAGTGTTCCGGGCAAAAAAGAGAAATTCAGGGGATTATCATTCCGAAATGAACTCTGAGACATTTAAATTGTGGTTTAGGAATCAGTTTCTCCCTTACTTGCCTGCAAACTCGGTGATTGTAATGGACAATGCGAGTTATCACTCTGTTGTTGTTGACAAGACACCCACAACAAGTACAAAAAAAGCCGATATCATGTTATGGCTTGCAAGTAAAAATATTCCACATACTGCCAACCAAACTCGTGCTGAAATGTTGAATCTTGTAGTGCTTCATAAGCCTCGCACAAAAGTTTATGAAATCGATTGTATTGCACAGGAACATGGACACATAGTTTTGCGTTTGCCACCGTACCATTGCCAATACAATCCGATAGAGTTAATTTGGGCACAAGTGAAAGGGTATGTCGCAGAACGAAACGTGACATTTAAAATTGCCGATACAGAAAGGCTTCTGCACGAAGCACTTGACAGAATTACTTCTTCAGCGTGGGCTGAATGTGTTCGGCATGCACAAAGGCTACAGGAGGAGGACATGGACAGGGAAATTGTAATTGACAATCTGCTTGAACCCATCGTCATAACTCTAAGACCTGATGATTCGGACTGCGACACTGACTACAGTGATGCAGAAGACTATCGCAGCGATTGACAACAATGAAGGGTAAGGCACATACACAATAATACTCATGTTCTCTTTCTTGTTTTTGTTCCACAGTTGCAATTTTACCAATGGTATTGAAATATATTCCTCTTCTGCAACTGTAATAAGCGTCTTATTTAGACCAGACGCGTTTTTCTCTTTTGAAGCATCTTCATTGGACAGCATTTTGTCTCCTCCATTGCCAAGTCACCTTTCGTAGTTTTGTACTGAGGTAACACAATATTCAACGTTTGTGTCGGCCGATCAGTGCTTTAGCAAATAAATGCTTTTTGTGTGTGCCACACACAAAAATTATATTTGACATAGCTCAGAGCACTGATACACAGTATATTCAAGTCCTAATGTTTTTGTAAGTCCACAGTTTTGTTTAACGTATTTTGTGTACTTCCTTTTGATTGATTGAAGTGCTTTAAAATAAAGTCAAACGCGCCCGGTGTAAATAAAACTTTTATTACAGTCGCGAAAGACGGAATATTTCTCAATATTACATACGACACCAATCTGGTACTTAAATTAAATGAGATGTTGTTATACAGTAAATTTTATATGAAATTTAGGTATCTTGTCCACATTTCATTCTCAACATTGTGGTAACTACAATCGAACATACGGAAAATATACGCTATGAACTTTACCTCTGCAAACTCTTCAAAATTTCGTGCAATGGTTTACTACATTTCATGCTGCAATATAACTGCGTTGAAAATCGAAACAAAATTAAGTCATTTATGGGGGGAAGGTATCAGTCAAGAAGATGTGTCAAAATCAAATTTTTGGGCCAAATAGTTTTTGTGAAATCGAATGATAAGTGTGTCAAAGCAGTCGGAACACTATGTGTCTGCACAGGCGAGCAGTACAGTGGTTACAAAATCGCGCACGGCGTGGAATGCGGGGAGCACGTCTCTGTAGCAGCGAAAGGTTTAATGCGGCCGTGGTGGCTTTACTTCATAAACTGCGCGCTCCCCCCTAAACGTAAGTTTGAGAACTACACTGCTACGGCGCTACTTCTCTTGGTGCGTACAACTGGCAACGCTGCAATCTCCCACGTCTGGGCGGGCATGCGCGAGCCGCCAAGATAAATGAATTGAACTATAGTTAACCCTCACTACTTTATTCCTTAAAAACACATTATAACACATTCCACCGGCCTGTGTGACCGAGCGGTTCTAGGCGCTTCGGTCTGGAACCGCGCGACCGCTACGGTCGTAGGATCGAATCCTGCCTCGGGGATGGATGTGTGTGATGGCCTTAGGTTAGTTAGGTTTAAGTAGTTTTAAGGTCTTGGGGACTGATGACCTCAGATGTTAAGTACCATAGTGCTCAGAGCCATTTGAGCAATTTTTAACGCATTCCAAAACGAAACGAAAACGACGCACCATGAAATAGTTATCTAAATGGGCCGGAAATCAGTAGATGTGATTTACATGTACAGAGAAACAAATGATTACAGTTTCTAAAAAAATCGATGATTCATTCAAGAAAAAGAGCTTCACAAAGTGAGCAAACTAATAACACTTTAGTACATATATGGTAATTGAAAAGAGATCCAGAGGCGTTCCCGGCGAAGGTAGGGTTTAGTAAGCACGAACATAAGCTTAGCAACTGTTGTCATCTGCTGACGGGGCATATCTTGCTGATATGTAAGCCCGGGATGGCTCGCCATGAAGGACAACAAAATGGGGTATAGAATATCGTCGGCGTACCGCTGTGGTGTAACGGTGCCGCAGATGACGACCGAAGGGGTCCTGCCGTGAGAAGAAGTGCCACCCCGGGCCATCGCTCTGATCGCCTGGCCATATGGTGGGCGACACTCAGGCTGGTGTCCAGACGCCACCTGGGGTGTCTGCAGATACGTCTTTGCTGGTCATTGGGGCTTAGTTCGAGGCGAGGCTCATCACTGAACACATGTAGTCCAGACAATGAGGTTCCAGACCGAAGATGTTTGTGGAGACGACCCGGAAAGCGGTTGGATACCAACATGACTGTCGCCCGCTGTATGGCTTGATGACCAGGAATGGTTGTCTGGGGGGTGCACACTTCTTTTCACAGCAGGACCTCTTTGGGTTTCGTCCTCAGCGCCCTTGCGGCACAGCGGTACGTCGACGATTATCTACGCCCAGTTGGTTGCCCTTCATGCAAGCCATCCTGGACTTACATTTCAGCAAGGTAATGCCGCCCGCATATGGCGAGAGTTTCCAATGCTTGTCTTCCTGCTTGCGAAACCTTACATTGGCCAGCAAGGTAGCTGATTCTCTCCTCATTTGAGAACGTTTGGAACGTTATGGGTAGGGTCCCCCCGACCAGCTCGGGATTTTGATGATCTAGCGCTCCAATTGGACCGAATTCGGCACAGGAATCCCTCACTAGCATGTCCAACATATCAACCATTGCCAACTGCGGGCCGAAAATACGTATGTTCCTCGTCGTAACGACGCGAACTGAAAAACAGCGCTGTTCTGCGAGGCTGGCCAGCGACACGATTACTGCTGGTATGTGTGTGTGTGTGTGAAGGCGCGTCTGCGGCGGGCGTTTAGTGTCACCGTAGTCTTCAGTATTCCAAAACAGCGCCAGCTCGAGTTCGTGTACCCACGAGAGGTTGCTGCGTCCAAATGGTTTATTTGGTAATGGAGAGAAGTTTGGGAGGTAGAGGGGGGGATCGATACTCGATAGTGTAAGCAGGTTAAAATGAATTGAGGTTGAAACTGGTATGCAGAGGTGGAGGATTTGCACAGGACAGCGTATCGTGGAGAGCTGCCGCTAATCAGTCTTCAGACTTCACAACATCAACATAGTATAATCTTGATGCGGACAATAGTAACAAATACGAGTGGCGTTTGATAAGTACTGCAACACATATTTTTCCTCGGCCAATTTCAGTTGAAAAAAATGCGGAATTTGTTGTGGGACTCCATCGAATACGCCCACTTCAACCCCTATCGTTTCATGAAATTACTGTAGGTGGCGCCGCTATACCTAAATGGTGTCTGTAACACAGGTTCGTTCCAAGTAGGGAGCTGTCGTTGAGTTTCTTTTGGCGGAAAATCAGAGCATCGCAGATGTTGATATGCGCCTGCAGAAGAGCTACGGTGACGAGGCAGTTAACGAAAGCACGGTGAGTCGTTGGGCGGGGTGCCTGTCGTCATCACGACAAGGGTGCGCAAACCTGTCCGATCTCCCGCGTCCCGGCCGGCCGCTCACAGCTGTGACTCCTGCGGTGTTGGGACGTGCGGACACTCTCACTCGAGATGATCGACGGATCATAATCAAAGACTTGGCTACTCAACTGGACCCCTCCGTTGGTAGTGCTCGTCCACCAGTTGCGGTACTCAAAGGTGTGGACCCGCTGAGTTCCTCGCCTTTTAACAGAGAGGTCACAGTTCGTAGTAATTGACGGAAAGTCATCGAGCAAAACAGAAGTGATTTCTGGCGTTTCCCAAGGTAGTGTTATAGGCCCTTTGCTATTCCTTATCTATATCAACGATTTGGGAGACAATCTGAGCAGCCGTCTTCGGTTGTTTGCAGATGACGCTGTCGTTTATCGACTAGTAAAGTCATCAGAAGATCAAAACAAACTGCAAAACGATTTAGAAGAAATATCGGAATGGTGCGAAAAGTGGCAGTTGACCTTAAATAACGACAAGTGTGAGGTGATCCACACGAGTGCTAAAAGGAACGCGTTAAACTTCGGTTACACGATAAATCAGTCTAATCTAAAAGCCGTAAATTTAACTAAATACCTAGGTATTACAATTACGAACAATTTAAATTGGAAGGAATACACAGAAAATGTTGTGGGAAAGGCTAACCAAAGAATGCGTTTTATTGGCAGGGCACTTAGAAACTGTAACAGACGTAATAAGGAGACTGCCTACACTACGCTTGTCCGTCCACTTTTAGAATACTGTTGCACGGTGTGTGATCCTTACCAGATAGGACTGACGGAGTACATCGAAAAAGTTCAAAGAAAGGCAGCGCATTTTGTATTATCGCGAAATATGGGAGAGAGTGTCACTGAAATGATACAGGATTTTGTATTATCGCAAAATATGGGAGAGAGTGTCACTGAAATGATACAGGATTTTGGATGCAGATCATTAAAAAAAAGGCGTTTTTCGTTGCGACGTAATCTTCTCAAGACATTCTAATCACCAACATTCTCCTCCGAATGCGAAAATATTTTGTTGACACCGACTTACATAGGGAGGAACGATCACCAAGGTAAAATAAGGGAAATCAGAGCTCGTACGGAAAGATAAAGGTGTTCATTCTTACCGCGCGCTATACTAGATTGGAATAATAGAGAATTGTGAAGGTGGTTCGATGAACCCTCTGGCAGGCACTTAAGGGGGGTAGGACGTCAAACGGGCCGACTTCGAGAAGGAGAAGCACCACGGGACATTTTAATTTGCACTGTCTATACTTTTACAAATAAATTCATAAAACTTTGTCATCATGACCATAAGGATGCAGGATTCACACTCATAGCAGTGGAAGTTCAAAAACACAAAAAATAATATTTTTTAAAGGTGAAATTTCATGATTTTTTTCACTTACTGTTGCCTGCATTTGTTGCTATAGGTACACTTTTCTTCATAAGTAAGAGAGATTCTGCGATGAATTTTGCACAGCTTACAAACCATACTTACATGTGTATGAAACTCTAGAATTCATTTAATCTATGGAAAAATGAATGGGCTGTTACGTTTTAAACTGTGTTTACAGAAAACTCGAATTTTATAGTTAATTATCTCAATTTTTACTACAGTTTTTAACATATTTGGGAAATTCTAGAGTTTCATACACCTGTCAGTATCGTTTGTATGCTGTGCAAAATTCATCGAAGAATCTCTCTTACTTATGAAGAAAAGTGCACCTACAGCAACAAATGCAGGCAATACCGAGTGAAAAAAATGATGAAATTTCACATGTAAAAAAATTTGTTTTGTTATTTTTTTGAACTTCCTCTGCTATGAGTATGAATCCTGAATCCTTCCTGGTCATGCTGACAAAGTTCTATGTATTTGTGATCTGAGGCTTTCCCGGCGAATGTACTGTATCCAATGTTCACGGGTGTCCAGCCGGATCCGATCGTCGATGTTCCACGATATTAATTTATTTGTAAAAGTATAGACAGTGTAAATTAAAATGTGCTGTGGTGCCTCTCCTGCTCCAAGTCGTCCCGTTTCACGTCCTACCCTCCTTAAATGTGATTTGCAGAGTATCCATGTAGATGTGGATGTAGAAGACCGTAAAGAGCAACGAAGGACCATTTGTACGGAATTGCTTTGCGCGCTACGAAGCTGACTGTGACAATTTTTTTTCGAACATCGAACCAGTCGATGAAACATGGGTTCATCACTTCGAACTGGAAACAAAACGGCAATCTGTGGACTGTCGCCACAGCGTCCCCTCTCTGAAGAAAAAGTTCAAACCACACCCTCAGCTGGTAAAGTGATGGTGACAGTTATGTGGGACTCTAAAGGGTTATTCTGTTTGGTGTTTTCCCTCATGGTGCAACGACCAACTAGGAAGTGTATTGCGCTACCCTCAGGATGTTGAAGAAACGACTTCAGCGTTTCCATCGTCACAAACAAGGAGACGAACTTGTCCTCCCCCATGACAACGCGAGGCCTCACCCGGGTCTGCGCACTTCATTGGACTGTTCCTCCTCGTCGCACCTTCCGACTCCCACCTGCTGGGCCCAATGCAGGATACTCGCCGCGGGATGCAGTACGCGGGTGACGAGCAGGTTTCTGATGCTGCGAGGCGTTTGCTCCGACGTCGATCAGTACAGTGGTGCTACGAGGGCGTACGGGCCTTGCCAGTAAGATGGCGTGAGGTGAGGCCGTCGCACTGAACGGAGATAGTGTTGAAAAGTAGAGTCTTACAGCCAAAAGGGTGGGGAATAATATGGTGCATTGGAATCACGAATAAAACCAACCTGCTTTCAGGAAAAAATGTGTTGCACTACTTTTTGAACGCCGCTCTTACCATGGTAACAAACGCAGAACGAGTGCTTTAATTTACCTGCAACGTTCCGCTGACGATGTCTGGTGCGGGATAACATTGGCAAGCGAGGCTTCACCCCTTTTAAGTAGCTGCGATATCTGGAGTTTCAACTGCAGATAAGTTTTTGACGTCAACTTAAAACTATCGTATTTCGTAAAATGTCTAAGCATAGGTTGTGCGGTTACAACTACTTGGTTGCCACACCGTGTGCCTACCTCCAACACTATTAGTTTGCATGATTTACTGTCTAACATATTACCGTTTATCAGCTAGGAAAAAAAAACGGTCGGGCAGGCACCAAAGCTAGCTACCACGGTGGAAATAATTAGTGTTGGTAGCAGTGGTGGATTCATGAGACGGCAAAGGAGGGCGACCCATCCACGCACGTAGAACTTCGCCAAACTTCAGTACTTCTTTCAGAGACACTCCTCTTTCGAACAAATTTTCTTCCCTGCGTTTCATTCCGTACAGTTCATTACGCGTATCCACCTACTAAACTGGTGATTAAATTTCAGTCTATACGAGTTCATTCGTTAAGCTCTAGATACGACAGCAGTGAGACCACTATAAACAATATGCTTTTCTGCAGCTGCATTTAATCTCCACAAGCCGACTCGAAGTGTGTGGCGGAGGGTAAACTAGTACTACCATCATATGAAGGGCTTATTTCAATAGTGGTGCAAGTCCATTTTTGTTCATGTTGAGATACAGAGTCCTCAAGTTAAATGAGCGCTGAAAAATTTGCAGTTGAGATACCAGAAGTATTCAAGCATATGGCTTCTTGCTAGAGGTGAACCTTTCTTTCTGTTTGTCTGGCTCATTAATTGCAGAAGCATTATAGACAGAAAAGTGGAGGTAATGGACTTGTACCACTATTAAAATAAGCCCTTCATATGCCCTCCTTCAATGTTCCACTCGCGAAGTACTGTTGTCGCTAAAACTCCGTATGAGACCTAATTTCTCTGATTATGTCCTCGTGATCGCTTCACCGGAGGTATGTGGGAGAGAGCAATATATTACCCGACTCTTAATCAGAATTTCAATAGCAGAAATCTTCGTCATGCACACCGCGTCTAATACAGTGTCTGCCGCTGGAATTTGCTGTGCGTCCCTATAACACTCTCTCGCCAGCTAAGCGATCCCGTGACTGAACGCGTTGCTCTTCGTCGCATCTTACCCATGTCTGTTAACCCTGGTACGTGTCTCGGATGTTGTTGTTGTTGTGGTCTTCAGTCCTGAGGCTGGTTTGATGCAGCTCTCCATGCTACTCTATCCTGTGCAAGCTTCTTCATCTCCCAGTAACTACTACAACCTACATCCTTTTGAATCTGCTTAGTTTATTCATCTCTTGGTCTCCCTCTACGATTTTTACCCTCCACGCTGCCCTCCAATACTAAATTGGTGATCCCTTGATGCCTCAACACATGTCCTACCAACCGATCCCTTCTTCTAGTCAATTTGTGCCACAAACTTCTCTTCTCCCCAATCCTATTCAATACTTCCTCATTAGTTATGTGATCTACCCATCTAATCTTCAGCATTCTTCTGTGGTATCACATTTCAAAAGCTTCTATTCTCTTCTTGTCCAAACTATTTATCGTCCATGTTTCACTTCCATACATGGCTACACTCCATACAAGTACTTTCACAAATGACTTCCTCACACTTAAATCTATACTCGATGTTAACAAATTTCTCTTCTTCAGAAACGATTTCCTTGCCATTGCCAGTCTACATTTTATATCCTCTCTACTTCGACCATCATCAGTTATTTTGCTCCCGAAATAGCAAAATTCCTTTACTACTTTAAGCGTCTCATTTCCTAATCTAATCAAGTATTCTATATGCATTGTACTGAAGTGATAATCCACCAGAGCAGCTATTTTTCAAACATTTTTATACACTGCTACCGGTTTCGACCACGACCAAAACCACGTAGATGGAAAGGGCCAACAGCTGCGAGATTTCGAAGTTGTGATGTCAGCGGGAAGCGGAGTAAGTCAACAGATGTCTTGTGTTGTACAAGATGACAGTTATTGAACTACATGAAAAATACGTAAATTAGTTATAAACTACGGCTTGCATACAAATGGGTCAACATGCAAAGGTCACAACATACATTCGGATTTAGGTTTTGATATGTTCGACAAGCCTGCCATCATAACGAAACTGTGTATGACCCGCTGAAGTGTCGGAACATCGATGCTGTCGATGACCTACTGCAGAGCTGACTTCTGCTCAGCAATGGTTTTAGGTCATTGCTGTACACCTTGTCTTTAGTATAACCCCACAAAAAGGAGTCGCATGTATTCAGATCCGGAGAATATGGCGGTCGATTCAAGCCCATGCCAGTGGTCTCTGGGTGCCCCAGAGCCAGAATGCAATCCGCGAAGTGCTCCTCCTGGACATCAAACACTCTCCTGCTTCGATGGGACCGAGCTCCGTCTTGCATGAACCACATCTTGTCGAAATCAGCGCCATTTTGGATAATGCGGATGAAATCACCATCCAAAAACTTCACGTACCGTTCGGTAGTCACCGTGCCATCAATGAATATCGCACCGATTATTCCGTGACTGGACATTGCACACCACACAGTCACTCGTTGAGGGTGAAGAGACTTCTCGGTTGCGAAATGAGGGTTCTCAGTCCCCAGTTTTGCTTATTGACGATCCTATCAAAATGAAAGTGGGCTTCGTCGCTAAATCAGACTATAATGCGCATACTAATTCTCATCATGCCCCGCGACCAATAGTACAGTTTGGACGTCCCAACGCAAACCGTTCGCAAGTTGTGACGATTTTATTTCATATAGTTCAATAATTGTCCGCCTGTATCAGCAACGTATTGGGGACAAAAACTACTTGTGCTATGTGATTGTTATGAGATTGTTATTTAAGTAGACAGAAGTCATATCGTGTGTTACTAAGTTGTGTTTGTGTGAGCTTAACGCAACATATGCGATTATGTAGTTTCATCTCCATTGCGAGTATCAAGTGTTGCGCGCGGAAAGTTAATGGGAATTACACTGGGCAAACAAGGTCCAAGTGTTCAAGTTTCCTAAAGACGATCTAATGAGACCGAAATGGCTTCACTCGATCCCAGGGCAGGATCTCACAGTTATTAATTATTCGGTGGCAAGTTTTGTTTTGAATGTAAATTAGTAACACATGTTTTAGATTATGCAATGCTATTATTTCCCAGATAACTTGGCTTCATTGTATTCGTATCACGATTAATGTACTTCACTGGTCATTTATAAGGTGTGCCACAAGCATCTCAGAGCTAGCTACATTATACAGGAAGTATCAGCCACACACGGAAAGGAGCCGTTACTGCTTCACCTTCAAAACCACGGCTCGATTCAGATGGCGTGGCAGGAATTTTTCCGATCTATCCAGGCTACTTATCTTCAGCTGCACGTTCATTCATAGAGGAGCCAGAAGAAAAAAAGACGCGTTGGCAGCAGCAGTATTTCAGGAATGCATCACGATTACTGCTGCCAGCCATGAGTATTTAAAAAGAATTTCATATAACGGTTTTCAGAAACTGAAAGATTAAGTTAGTCTAATATCTTTACAGAAGTGTGTGAAATTAGTGAAGGAAGAATGTATAATTTTTATGTGCATCGATCCATCTGTACTTAGTGTATAATGTGACTAATAAAACACACATCAAAAAAAGTTTTGCATCACTTCGGTTACGACAGTTCCGGAACCTGTGCAGAAAATTGTAATAGAAATCAACATAAACATCATTTCCGCGATTTTGATTGCTCATGAGAACCACACATTGCATGTTGTACCACCATACAGCGAGACCTCCAGAGGTGGTGGTCCAGATTGCTGTACACACCGGTACCTCTAGTACCCAGTAGCACGCCCTCTTGCCTTGATGAATGCCTGTATTCGTCGTGGCATGCTATCCGCAAATTCATCAAGGTACTGTTGGTCCAGATTGTCCCTCTCCTCAACGGCGATTCTGTATAGATCCCTCAGAGTGGTTGGTGGGTGACGTAGTCCATCAACAGCCTTTTTCGCTCTATCCCAGGCATGTTCGATAGGGTTCATGTCTGGAGATCATGCTGGCCACTTTGAGCGATGTTGTTATCCTGAAGGAAGTGATGCACAAGATGTACACGATGGGGGCGCGAATTGTCGTCTATGAAGACGAATGCCTCAACAACATCCTGCCGATATGGTTGCTTTATCGGTCGAAGGATGGCATTCACGTATCGTACAGCCGTTATGGCGCCTTGTATGACTACCAGTGGCGTATGTCGGCCCCACATAATTCCACCCGGAAACATCAGGTAACCTCCACCTTGCTGCACTCGCTGGACAGTGTGTCTAAGGCGTTCAGCCTGACCGGGTTGCCTCCAAACACGGCTCCCACGATTGTCTGGTTGAAGGCATATGCGAGGCTCATCGGTGAAGAGAACGTGATGCCAATCTTTAGCGGTCCATTCGGCATATTGTATGGTGTCGTGGTTGCAAAGAAGAACCTCGCCATGTACGTCGGGATTGAAGTTGTGCATCATGCAGCCTATTGCGCACAGTTTGAGTCGTAACGCGACGTCCTTTGGCTGCACGAAAAGCATTGTTCAACATGGTTTGGTTGCTGTCAGGGTTCCTCCGAGCCTTTTCCGTAGGTAGCGGTCTCCACTTCAGTAGTAGCCCTTGGGCGGCCTGAGCGAAGCATGTCATCGACAGTTCCTGTATCTCGTGGCATCTCCTCCATGTCCGAACAACATCGCTTTGGTTCAATCCGAGACGCCTGGACACTTCCCTTGTTGAGAGCCCTTCCTGGCACAAAGTAACAATGCGGACGCGATCGAACCGCGGCATTGACCGTCTAGGCATGGTTGAACTACAGACAACACGAGCCGTGTACCTCCATCCTGGTGGAATGACTGGAACTAATCGGCTGTCGGACCCCCTCCGTCTAACAGGCGCTGCTTGTGCATGGTCGTTTACATCTGTGGGCGGGTTTAGTGACATCTCTGAACAGTCATAGGGACTGTGATACAATATCAGTCAACGTCTATCTTCAGAAGTTCTGGAAACCGGGGTGATACAAAACTTTTCTTGGTGTGTACTGGTAACAGAAAATTATGTGAATACAGTCGACTGTGATGTGCATGCCTCAGTGTGAAAATGTCATTTGTAAATTCGTGAACTTTTACTAAACAGCTACTGTAAGCTACATTTAAAAATGCCGCACAAGTTCCTAACGCTTCATACGCACTAAAGTAATGCATTTTTTTCAAAGACACCAGCAGCTTTGTTTACACATTTACTAGTATTGTTGTATAATCTATGCACTGAACTAATCGCAGTTATGCTTTCCTATTTGTTTTTGCCTCAATTCTACATAAACAACTATATGTGTTTCCTCTATTAACTAACCTTACTCAAGTATCGACTCCAAAATCGCTAAACTTACGAGACACACAATTCATTTGATGTTGGCTGCTTTATATTACGATCGCCGCTTGGCTACGACGTCACGATACGGTTGTTTGGCCTTCTCTCTAGGTGATGTTGGCATAATTCATTACCAAGCGGCACCTAAATATAACTAAGTCATTTTCAAGCGGCACCTAAATATAATTAAATGTGTCCTCTTTGGTTGCAATATAATTTTTTATTCTCTCTATAAGATCGTAAATGACATTTTTCAACTTGTTATATTTGTGCATGTATGTTAAAATATCGATCTATGTGTCAGAGATATAGAGCCGAAAAAGCAAGCTACGTGAGCATCATCAAGGAAATAAGAATCTACACACATATGGCAGATAATCTAAATAACATCCTAAGTGAACAAACAAAATTTAAAAAGAAGAAGTATATATTGCAAACGTCGACAAATTTCTTATTAGTGGTAGATAATTCAGAAAAAGAGATAGTTCTAAATGTTACGCACGTTGTCAATAGACTTTTATCAAAGATGAAAATTTAAATGTGAACCACATTTCTGACACTTGTTGGTGTTATCATTTCTGGCTGTATGTATGATCTTTATAATTGATACGTGTGTGGGTAGTTGTTTGTGAATATCTGTTATCTTCAAAAAAATGGTTCAAATGGCTCTGAGCACTATGGGACTTAACTTCTGAGGTCATCAGTCCCCAAGAACGTAGAACTACTTAAACCTAACTAACCTAAGTACATCACACACATCCATACCCGAGGCAGGATTCGAACCTGCGACCGTAGCGGTCGCGCGGTTCCAGAGTGTACCGCCTAGAACCACTCGGCCACTCTGGCCGGCTCTGTCGTCTTCGGTTAGAAATTCTACTAAATTTTGTATAAAAAGTTCATGTTTTAAATCCATTTGTTCATCTAAAATATCATCAGGCCTGTGTATTGTGTGTATGTCTCTGAAGTACGTTCACTTTTAAAACATTAGGTACTGCGAGTAAAATTTTCATTTATAGCTGCCCAGCTGTCAACCTGTCACTTCTGGCGATAAAACGTCAGATGATAAGAAAGGACGATTAACAACTGAACCAAAGCACAAAACAGCTTACAGCATGGGTCCTATACCTACACCACATTCTAATACAATACGAAGTGACAGAGACCACTGATGTTACACAGACGTAAATACCAAATCGGTATATCCGGAAATACAATTAATGAACATTATAGGAAAGTAAAAAATTATATTTTACTTTCGCAGATGCTCTCAAGATAGCAGTCCACACGAATTGGAGAATTCGCACTAAATTAATATTAAACTACTACAGCAGCAATCTGGATTTTATTACATAAAAAATATATGCGTTGTACACGTAATTTTGCCATCGAAGTAAATATACGCTGCGGAGCAGCGTTCGTAAGGAAATAAAATAGCAGCGATACAGTTGTAGCACCATGACAAATGCCCTCTGTGAGAGACTTGATAATGTTCGCTATTCGCTGCTGGCCTTCGGCTTGCCTCCCTTTTGATCCGGGTAGGGTTTGTGTGGGTGGCGAGATGGAGGCAGGCAAGTTGCACAGGATACGGAAGCTGGCCTTGCGTTTAGTGCTTACGAAGACGCCTGAGAAGTCGGCTATGCAGTGCTTACACACTTCCATCAACGAAAATCGTTAGAGGTGGTGAACGCTAATCCCCTTAACTCTCTGTCTTTCCTACTACCACTTACTCAGAACACTTTAAAATTCTAACCGTATCGCGTCAAGTTGGAAACACACATCAGTCCAACTAGTGATGTACCTGTCACAACTGACACGCAGCAGAAACAAATGGTACTCAGTTTCACTAACGAGGCAGTTCTTGTCAGAGTTCCGAGAAATTATACCATCAGTCCTCGTTGTCAAAGTTAAGTGTTTTCTTTTACCCAGGAACGTGCCTGTATCGTTCATCTGTTTGTTATCTTTAACCCGACATTTTAATGAGTCCTAGCTAAAGATATTTTTCCGTTGCAACAGACACTAACAAACCAGCACATTAGAGGAAAGTGCTTGACAACTTTTTCATTACTAGCAGTAATAGCAGCACCTAGTAGTGACAGCAGCACCGGAACGGTGTCCTTGAAATATAAAATTTTCCACTTACTTCATGTTAACGAAACAGCCATATAATCATCGTTAGTTTTGAATTTATGACGAGTAACCGTGTCTGGAGATTATACTGTGAGAATTCAGGTGCTTCTCTGAGGCATAGTTCAAATGGCTCTGAGCACTATGGGACTTAACATCTGAGATCATCAGTCCCATTCAACGTAGAATTACTTAAACCTTACTAACCTAAGGATATCCATGCCCGCGGCAGGATTCGAACCTGAGACCGTAGCACTCGCGCGGTTCCCGACTGAAGCGCCTAGAACCGCTAGGTCAACGAGGCCGGCTTCTGAGGCATGTTTGAAACAAAGTTTTCCGCGTAATCAAATGGAAGAGACCTCCAAATGCGACGAATCTGCATTGACAGCTGTTCCAGAGTGAATATCTTTTTCCTTACAACTTCTTTTTGATGTAAAACCATACATTTTCAATGGTATTAGTGTCAGGCGACTATGAGGGCCAATGCAGTACCTACACACCCTCCTCTTCTTGTGCATCACAGTCAAGAATTCGAAGTAAATTAATGCTTTATGGACATTGCACGAAGGAGAAACGTTCCCTCTAATGGGTTGCGGAAAGCTAAGGCGATGTCTCTCACCATCTCTGTCATAGGTTGACAACGCTCTTACGTAACAGATTGTAACATCACCTTTCTGTCCGCGGCTTTCTCACATATTTTCCATTCATATAATACATTCACTTATATAATATGTGTTTAAAATATAGTTGTACACGTACTCCATCAGAAGTATGCGATGTGCTGGGACATTACCCATTCCTGATAGGCATCGTTCACGTTCTTCAGATTCACCAATGCGTATCACGATGACTCTGTCCTACAAAGCAAAGGGCGATGGTGTCGTGCTAAAAGATAACGACTTCCGTAGTTGTGTACGATATATGCAAATAATACGCATCTAAATACTTGATGGAGACTTGTCCACAATCAAATACAGGTTTTCTCAATTCACCTAGCAGTTGTCCGCCCCCAGTGGCTGAGTGGTCAGCGCAACAGCGCAACAGAGGAAGAGCCCGGGTTCGATTCCAGGCTAGGACGGAGATTGTCTCCGCTCAGGGACTGGGTGTTCTGTTGCCCTAATCATCATCATTTCATTCCCATCGACGAGCGAGTAACCGAAGTGACGTCAAACCGAAAGACTTGCACCCGGCGAATGGTCTACCCGACGGGAGTCCCTAGTCACACGACATTTACGCTATTACCTTGCAGTTTTAGTTTTTACGACAAATGGTGCGTTAAATATTATGCAGGCAATAATTTGGCACTAACGAAGACATTTACATTAGGCTAAGCTACAGGCGAGTCTTCTGTTGTAAACTTTAACTGGCATTGACACTCATTGTCTTCGCCATCTCACATCCAAATTACCACCTTAAAATCTCACCCAGACCTAGGACCGCGCTACAGTGACCAAAACCGAGATATCAGGGTGGGAGCGGGGCGTCCCGTCCGACACTCTAGCCAGTCATCATCATCATCATCATCATTTAAGACTGATTATGCCTTTCAGCGTTCTGTCTGGAGCATAGTCCCCCTTATAAAATTCCTCCATGACCCCCTATTCAGTGCTAACATTGGTGCCTCTTCTGATGTTAAGCCTATTACTTCAAAATCATTCTTAACCGAATCCGGGTACCTTCTCCTTGGTCTGCCCCGACTCCTCCTACCCTCTACTGCTGAACCCATGAGTCTCTTGGGTAACCTTGCTTCTCCCATGCGTGTAACATGACCCCACCATCTAAGACTGTTCGCCCTGACTGCTACATCTATAGAGTTCATTCCCAGTTTTCCTTTGATTTCCTCATTGTGGACACCCTCCTGCCATTGTTCCCATCTACTAGTACCTGCAATCATCCTAGCTACTTTCATATTCGTAACCTCAACCTTGTTGACAAGGTAACCTGAATCCACCCAGCTTTCGCTCCCATACAACAAAGTTGGTCGAAAGATTGAACGGTGCACAGATAACTTAGTCTTGGTACTGACTTCTTTCTTGCAGAAGAGAGTAGATCGTAGCTGAGCGCTCACTGCATTAGCTTTGCTACACCTCGCTTCCTGTTCTTTCACTATGTTGACATCCTGTGAGAATATGCATCCTAAGTACTTGAAACCGTCCACCTGTTCTAACATGTTCCTCCTATTTGGCACTCAATCCGTTTATATCTTTTTCCCACTGACATTACTTTCGTTTTGGAGATGCTAATCTTCATACCATAGTCCTTACATTTCTGATCTGGCTCTGAAATATTACTTTGCAAACTTTCAATCGAATCTCCCATCACAACTAAGTCATCTGCATATGCAAGACTGCTTGTTTTGAGTTCACACATCTTAATCTCACCCAGCCAGTTTATTGTTTTCAACATCTGATCCATAAATAATATGAACAAGAGACAGGTTGCAGCCTTGTCTTACCCCTGAAACTATTCTGAACCATGAACTCAATTTACCGTCAACTCTAACTCCTGCCTGACTATCCATGTAAAGACCTTTAATTGCCTGAAAAAGTTTGCCTCCTATTCCATAAATCGTAGAACAGACAATAGCTTCCTCCTAGGAACCCGGTCATATGCCTTTTCTAGATCTATAAAGCATAGATTCAGTTCCCTATTCCACTCATAGCACTTCTCCATTATTTGCCGTAAGCTAAAGATCTGGTCCTGACAACCTCTAAGAGGCCTAAACCCACATTGATTTTCATCCAATTGGTCCTCAACTAATACTCGCACTTTCCTTTCAACAATACCTGAGAAGATTTTACCCACAACGCTGATTAAAGAAAGACCTCTGTAGTTGTTACAATCTTTTCTGTTTCCATGTTTAAGATTGGTGTGATTACTGCTTTTGTCCAGTCTGATGGAACCTGTCCCGACTCCCAGGCCATTTCAATTATCCTGTGTAGCCATTTAAGACCTGACATTCCACTGTATTTGATGAGTTCCGACTTAATTTCATCCACCCCAACTGCTTTATTGCACTGCAATCAATTGACCATTTTGTCCACTTCCTCAAATGTGATCCTATTTCCATCATCATTCCTATCCCATTCTACCTCGAAATCTGAAACATTACTGATCGTATTTTCACCTACATTGAGCAACTCTTCAAAATATTCCCTCCATCTGCCCACGGCATCCACAGGATTCACCAGCAGTTTTTCTGAACTGTCCAAAATACTTGTCATTTCCTTCTTACCTCCCTTTCGAAGACTGCTAATTACACTCCAGAATGGTTTTCCAGCAGCTTGAGCCATAGTCTCCAACCTGTTTCCAAAGTCTTCCCAAGATTTCTTCTTGGATGCTGCAATTATCTGTTTAGCTTTGTTTCTTTCTTCAACATAACTTTCTCTGTCTACCTGAGTAGCCATTTTTGATATGCCTTCTTTTTCCTTTTACAGGCTGCCTTGACTGTGTCATTCCACCAAGCTGTTTGCTTCATCCTACCTTTACACACTACTGTTCCAAGACATTCTTTAGCCACTTCTAGTACTGTGTCCCTGTACCTTGTCCATTCCTTTTCCAATGACTATAATTGACTACATTCAACTAACTGGTGTCTTTCTGAGATCGCTGTTATGTACTTGTGCCTGATTTCCTTATCCTGAAGTTTCTCCACTCTTATCCTCCTACATATGGACCTGACCTCCTGCACTTTCGGCCTCACAATCCCTATTTCACTGCAGATTAAATAATGATCAGTGTCATCAAAGAATCCCCTGAATACACGTGTGTCCTTCACAGCCAGTGTCATTGACAATCTGTTTCCTTTCTTCGTAATAGTTTACTTTCGTTATCCTATCCATTGAATCTTACCAACAGACTTCTTTCTCACTTCAGGTCCGTTGACAACTTTAAGTGATTGTCATTTCGAGGAAACTAACAGCTATCTGACCCTCCATTGTTTTACACCACACGATTCTAAGAAGACATTAAATATATCTGTGTTACTCAGCCGTGTGGCATTAAATTTGCCTGGAGCGACCAGCACCTGAGCGGTTGTGGGTACCCAGAGAGAGGGGGAAGCTCGACACACCTCGCACGGCCCAAAGGCCCCTCTCTTTCATTCTACGTTCTTTGACTGCTGTGGCGACCACGTGACCTGCGCTGGTGCCAGAGCACGCACTGCAGCTGTCTCGCCATTGGGGGCACCCTGGGGAGCCATCGCTTGATACGTGGATTCTTGTTTCGTTCGTTAATACTGTTTTACTGAAGCACAACAGGCGTCAAAAAGGCTTCAACTCACCAAGTTGCTACTATCCCGTGTCCTGTGGTGGTGGTTCAGCCAATGGCCTGGCCATGGTGGTAACACCAGTTTACATCAGAACACCGAAATTAAGGGCTGTTTGGCTTGGCTCAGCACTTGGATGGATGATCATCCGGTCTGCTGGGCACTATTGGCAAGTAGGGTGCAGGTAGCCCTTGTGAAGCCAATGGAGGTACTAATTGACAGAGAAGTAGTGGCTCCCGTCTTGTAAACTAACAATGGCCAGGAGACCGGTGTGCTGGCAACGTGCCCTTCCATATCTGTACCCAGTGAAGCCTGTGGGTTGAGGATGACACGGCGGTCGGCCGGTGCCTTTGGGTCTTTAATGCCTGTTTGGGCGGTGTGCCCTTTTGGGATGGTAGTTCACGACTTCCTGTCCTCGACCAGCCCTCAACTGCTACCCAATGTAATGTGGGACATATACAGTAATTTTCCCACCACTCTGTACGCAAGCAGAATGGGAAATGCAACCGCTAATACTGGTCCAGTGTACCCTCCACCATGCAGTATACTAGCAGTTTCCAATCTTTTTAGCAGATCGGGCCACCTATTCCATAAAAAAATGCTTTGAGGCGCAGTAGATAAATACACAAGTAAAAAGTATAAACACACACAAACAGACACACACATGCATATATATATATATATATATATATATATATATATATATATATATATATATATATGTGTGTGTGTGTGTGTGTGTGTGTGTGTGTGTGTGCGTGTGTGTGTGTCTGTGTGTGTGTGTGTGTGTGTGTGTGTGTGTGTGTGTGTGTTTGTGTGACATCTAATTAGGAAAACTTACTGTACAAGAAGAAAATTTTTATATATCTTCTTATACAGTAAACATTTTTATTATGTTAAATTAGATGTCAGAACTAGATGGAAACTGAAAATCGAGTGGGCAGTGTTAAAAAGAACTAAATTGGATTTTTGACTCTCTTCGTCACCGAAGAGAGAATTAATGTCTGGATTAAAACTGGTTAATTTTGGACTCAAATCAGTATCTATATCCAATCTATCCCCAGAACTTAAGTGACGTTCAAAGCGCTCGTTCACACAAGCAGTTTTTTGAAAAGCTCGTAAAGTGTCTCAGTGAACACTAGCTCAACAATATATCTCCGCGGGGATGAGAAAAGCGTTGTAGTGACGATCGACCTTGACTCGCATTCCAGAGGCCCAGGTTGAGTTCTCGAGTCGGCCATCCAGATATCAGTTTTCTGCGGTCTCCCAGGTCACTCAAGGGATACGCCAGAATGGTTCCGTAAAAGATCCACGCCGCTTGCTTCCCTTACAGTAGTAATAAATCCGAGCAAAGCTCCGGCTCTGATAATCTTAGCTGCGGATGGAGCGTTAAACACCAACTGTCCTCCCTTCCTCCCTCTGTCGGGATATTAAATGAGCAAAACTCAAGCGAGTCATTTTAGTGAACAGTTGTGACCGAGAAACTATCAACACGACAGATTATGATCGGATTGTTACATGCTGTGTGTTTATCAAATGTGCTAGCAGACAAGCCCTCGGGCCCGCCATGTAACCCCAGTCTGCAGTGGAGCACACTTCCAGCTGACATACGATTTTGGTAATTTTCAACTTTAAAAAAAGTAGTGCCAGTCCGTCTTAGCAGCTTCTATTCATGTATTCGTTCTTTATGTAGGGCAGGCTTCGACATGACTGGATGGACCATCCCCTTTGTGAGTGGAATAAGGTAGCGACAGGGCGTTTCAACTCATCTCATTCTGAGCTCCCGACCTTGACATCTGGAGAGTGAAACCCCTGAAGCTCCCGGTAATTTTTAATCTTGTCTTGGGACTCTCGACCAGCACTCGAGGCCCGGTACCGCACTGCCAACTAGCCACAAGAGGGCTGTGGCCCATGGATTGGGAACCGCTGCAGTCTATAATACACTACCGACCATTAAAATTGCTACACCAAGAAGAAATGCAGATGATAAACGGGTATTCATTGGACAAATATATTATACTACAACTGACATGTGATTACATTTTCACGCAATTTGGGTGCATAGAGCCTGAGAAATCAGTACCCAGAACAACCACCTCTGGCCGTAATAACGGCCTAGATACGCCTGGGAATTAAGTCAGAGCTTGGTTAGCGTGTACAGGTACAGCTGCCCATGCAGCTTCAACACGATACCACAGTTCATCAAGAGTACTGACTGGTGTATTGTGACGAGCCAGTTACTCGGCCACCGTTGACCAGACGTTTTCAATTGGTGAGAGATCTGGAGAATGTGCTGCCTAGGGCAGCAGTCGAACATTTTCTGTATCGAGAAAGGCCTGTACAGGACCTGCAACATGCGGTCGGGCATTATCCTGCTGAAATGTAGGGTTTCGCAGGGATCGAATGAAGGGCAGAGGCACGGGTCGTAACACATCTGAAATGTAACGTCCGCTGTTCAAAGTGCCGCAAGTTCGAACAAGATGTGACTGAGACGTGTAACCAATGGCACCCCACACCATCACGCCGGTTGATACGCCAGTATGGCGATGACGAATGCACGCTTCCAATTTGCGTTCACCGTGATGTCGCCAAACACGGATGCGACAATCATGATGCTGTAAACAGAACCTGGATCCATCCGAAAACATCACGTTTCGCCATTCGTGCACCCAGGTTCGTCGTCGAGTACACCATCGCAGGCGCTCCTGTCTGTGATGCAGCGTCAAGCGTAACCGCAACCGTGGTCTCCGAGCTGACAGTCCATGTTGCTGCAAACGTCGTCGAACTGTTCGTGCAGATGTTTGTATTCTTGCAAACGTCCCCGTCTGTTGACTCAGGGATCGAGACGTGGCTGCACGATCCGTTACAGCCATGCGGATAAGATGCCTGTCATCTCGACTGCTAGTGATACGAGGCCGTTGGGATCCAGCACGGCGTTCAGTATTACCCTCCTGAACCCACCGATTCCATATTCTGCTAACAGTCATTGGATCTCGACCAACGTGAGCAGCAATGTCAAGATACGATAAACCGCAATCGTGATAGGCTGCAATGCGACCTTTATCAAAGTCGGAAAGGTTGTGGTACGCATTTCTCCTCCTTACACGAGGCATCACAACAACGATTCACCAGGCAACGCCGGTGAACTGCTGTTTGTGGATGAGAAATCGATTGGAAACTTTGCTGATGTCAGCACGTTGTACGTGTCGCCACCGGCGCCAACCTTGTGTGAATGCTCTGAAAAGCTAATCATTTGCATATCACAGCATCTTCTTCCTGTCGGTTAAATTTCGCGTCTGTAGCACGTCATCTTTGTGTTGTAGCAGTTTTAATGGCCAGTAGTGTATTACGCGGAGTATGCAGGGTGTCCCGTTTGGTATGGTCAGTATTCAGGGATACGACAGGAACGTACATTTGAAACTAATAGCTTCATATCGGCAAGTGGCCTATTCGGAATGGTTCCCCTGATAAAGCGCGTCAAGTGTATGAGGGGTGTTCAACAGCAAAAGGACGAAACAACACTGTCGGTGCAACAGAAATCTTTATTGAAAGTAATCACCAGACGCATGAGCACAACTTTATATTGCGACTTATACTGGTTAACCTACATGGGTATGTGTTTCACTTTTCTCTGTTTATTTTTATCCATTAATTCGCCGAAGTAGCTTTCGGCAAAGATTGAAATGCGATATGTCCACAGCAATCAAGCCTCTGGAGATAGCGAGGAAAAAAAATAAAGAACATTAATTTCCTTATGTTTTATAAAACTCCTATCGGATGTTTCATCGGTCTTGTACTCTCCGTATTTTCCCGTCCATGATAGAGGACATGAATTTCTGTTTAGTTCTCTAATAATGTGACATATATTAATTCTTATAGTAATAAGCCAATGTCGCTTATTAGTTCTTTATTTTACCTGTTCTACCTCTCTGTGTCACCGGTACCTGTAATACTTCGGAGAAGGAAGAGATTTAAGAAGAGCAAACCGGATGCCGTAACATCGTCTTCAAAGATGAAAAGGAGGTAAATAACTTCAATGCTAGAAGAAATATCATCTAATAATCTAACATTGCATGTTACAGACTTTTTTTTTTGTGTATACGAAAAATCGTAACCTGACTGACTGTGGAGTGTGCGTCGCTGCGCGTAAATTAGCTGAGACACACGCTCCAGACTGAACTCACCATTGCTGCGCCTTTTGTGCGGCGACAGCAAACTTCCATCGTAATTATTATTCTTAAAATTATTAACAAATCAGCAGAACTTCCCCACTGTTCCACGAGCAGTAGGATTCCCTGTATCCCAGTATTTATGTCGCTGTGACAAAAGCCATTCCTGCACTGTCACCTGTCTTCATCGTTCGAGTTGAAGCGATTTCGTTTGACCGCTGGTCCCGGCGGAGGTTCGAGTCCTCCCTCGGGCATGGGTGTGTGTGTTTGTCCTTAGGATAATTTAGGTTAAGTAGTGTGTAAGCTTAGGGACTGATGACCTTAGCAGTTAAGTCCCATAAGATTTCACACACATTTGAACATTTGATTCCGTTTGAGATGTTTGTTTTAGCAGACCAGACGCATGGAAGTCGCAGGGCCTCGTGTTCAGGCTGTAAGGTGACTGCTCAAGTTGGTCCCGCTTGTGACCGCTCTTTTCATTGTCAACAATATTATCTGGCTTATTCTCATATACGGAAAAGGTGATCGATAATACTGGAAATAATTGATGGCACTAGAAAAGTTTCAATTAAAATTATCGATATACAATCTCTCATCAGAATAACGCCCGCAGCAAAGTAGCGCCTCAGGGAAATCAAAGGGGGTTCAGCGCGGCTACTTTTGTTTCCCAATGCTACTAAATAAACCATGTGCGCGTACTGTTAGTCCTCTCCTGTTTTCTGCGCTCTGAATGAGCCTACATAGTTGGGGCGTGCGATGTAGCTGGCATTTCCGTGTGACATGCTACGGAAGGAATCAGCGAACTTCTGTTAACCTGCAAGAAAAGTAAGTATAGGTGATTTATACGGGACAGGCCTACGTTGAAACTTATACTGAGGTCTAAATAGGTCATTGCCGTAAGGACACGGACTAAGAACATCTGAGGAACTATGTGCGAGAGCGAAAGTAGCGCTCAGTATTAAACTCTATTACATGCCGAATAACCGATAACAGAATCTGTGGAATATACGAAGGGACCTTAAAATGAATTTAAGAACAGAATTGGACACTTAGCTTTGCGAGAGTAAAAGCGTACTGAGTTTGAATGGCTGTATCGAAGTATAGTAATGGACCATAGGCCTTGCTATAATATTTTTGAGGGTAATTTTCAAGAATGATTGCCTATCGAAGTCGCTGGGTCCAAACGATACATATCGAACGTGCGATCGCGGGCGTTATGAGTATATTTACGGTGGTCACTACCATAGAGTAAATATCTCTTACTCTATGGTCACTACAGCAACGACAAAAGAAGAGCGATATAAAAATACTTGCAATTGCAAAGGAGACGACTTACTTTACTCGTCGTGGATGTTGTTGCCATGTTAAAATCCATTTGGAAGAGTTGAAACATGTATTCTTCCTGAAACTCGTTCGTTTGGACCCAGCTTCTTCGATAGGCAATCATTCTTGGAAATTACCTTTTTGAGTGATGAACTATAAACATCACGGACATTTTAGATGCCAAAATTGCTGAGAGTAATTATAGGATCCACCCTCCTTTACTCTATATGCAAAACGTAATCATTCATGATCATCTAATAATTATTAGCTGGTGTTAATTGACGGTACCGGTTTGAATTACCGCGATCGACGGTTTAACATCTGCTTGTGCTTGTAGGCTGAATAAGGGAAGTAGGCTTGACTCAGCTTGATGTAACAATTTATTGACGAAGCCCTGCGGGCAGAACAGACAATAATACACTACAATCAATAACTCGTACGAAGGCGTGAGTAAAGTTCAGCACGGAAAATTATTCCGTATCTAACACTGGCATTCACACTTTCCGTCTACGAGTAGGACACGGAACAGAAATCAACAATCAAAGAGTAAATCACAGAACAAGGGTCGCTTGCGTATAGCGTCTCTGGCGTCCAGCGGGAAAGTTTCACGGCACTGTACACACGTGTCACGGCGCTGGACGATGACAGAAGACGACACATTAATAAAAAAACTAAAGTGATTTCCACAGTAGCGTGTGTATCAGTCAACGATAATCATAGGCAAGCTGCAAACTGTATCTCTGGATGACGGAAGACTCGATTATGAATTATTACGAAGTGGAAACTGTGACTCAAGAGCTATTGAACATTTCATTTCCAATCGGACAGAAATAATACAATCAGAAACACTCTGCATAAGTAGTAGTCTCGAAAACTGGGATTTGAAATAATAACTAACATCCAAAGTCGTTATTAACTATCTTGTCTTCGGTAACGCACCAACAAATGGCCGGCCGGGGTGGCCGAGCGGTTCTAGACGCTACAGTCTGGTACCGCGCAACCGCTACGGTCGCAGGTTCGAATCCTGCCTCGGGCATGGATGTGTGTGATGTCCTTAGGTTAGTTAGGTTTAAGTAGTTCTAAGTTGTAGGGGATTGGTGACCTCAGAAGTTAAGTCCCATAGTGCTCAGAGCCATTTGAGCCATTTTTTGAACCGACAAATGAACGGTGATCGAATGTGCAACATTAGTTATTATTATTAAAAGCCGAAGTTTAATCACTGATACAGTGAAGATGTTTGTGGCTGCTCCATCTGATGTGTAGATATAACGAAAAGTCTGGCATGTACAGAAGATAACAACATCAGCATCTTACGTCAGAGAAGTCGGCGACAGCAGATCGACGGAGGGCGGCAACTCACTTGAACTCGGCCACTGCACATTGTATCACCATGGGGACGTGTGGACGCGCGTTATGGTGGAGCAGAATCATTCCCACCGTGAACAGCCCAGGCCGTTTGCTCTCGATGGACTCGTGTAGGCAACCGAATATCTCACAGTACACGCTACTGTTAATGGTTTTTCCGTACTCGAGATATTCGATGATATTGGACGTCGAATGAGCGTCATCTTACCTGCTGAGGGCAAAGCTTTGAATTTTTTTCAGGGGGAAGGTGACGGCGCTACATTCACATCGCTAGATGTCCCACTACGTTATCCCAAAGCAGGTGAGCAAATTTCAACCGGTTTGGTTATTACGACGTTCCGTACCTTTTCATTTTAACACTCCTTATAAGTTTCTTGTTGGGCTACTTTGTCTCACCCACACAACCTCTCTGACGTTCTATTCTAGCTGTACATCGTTGCTTTCTCCCTCTTTGCTCGCGATGTCTTTCTGTCAGTAAACTACCTTGCTGAACGCATTGTTGGTGAGTTGCGACCGAAAAAGTGCGAGAGCCTAAGAGTGTTTCGGGCAGAAACATTGGTTTACTGTCAATAAAATTTTTCTGGGTATGTGACCGCATTGTTAATACGTAAAACTACCGACGTTTCGATCACTATTGCAAGTGACCTTCTTCAGGGTGTTTTTGTTTTTTGCTGAATGAGACAATTTTGTTTGTTATATGTCTGCAGACGTCGCTGTCATCTAGTTCTGACTGGCTGTTAAGGATGAAGGAGAGGGATGTTAGGAGTTCTTTATTGTTGTTTTCATTCATTCAGTCCTCTCCGTTACCACAGATAACACATAATTGTTACCAATTGTACTGATTTCTTTTCATTGGTGGGAACCTGACGTTTTGATTGGTGTTTGCGTTACTGCTCGTGATTGGTAGAAATCGGCGAATGGAAAACCAGGCGGCAGCTGTGACGTGACGTTGTTTTCCTGCTTTCTAGCGCCGGCTGAGGCGTGCCAGTACTCTTATGTACCTGTGGCCGCTGCGCTCTCTCGCGCGCATGTGTTTATTGCTTCACGTGAGCTGTCGTACTGTGACGCTGTTATTGCTGGCAGCCAAGACATCGCAAGTCGATACTCGTCTTCTCTGTTTATCTTCTCGGGTCGCTTGGCAGATTCTATTGCCTCTCTAATCTTCCTCCTGAAAGTGTTTCGCCAGTATGCGAGCTTCACCAAAATCAAAACACGCTGAACAAGGTCACTTGCAATAGTGGCCGAAACATCAGCAATTTCACATATTAACACTGAGGTCACAAACCCAGAAAAATATTATTAATTGTGACAAAGGCCGCGGAAGCCTACGTTTTTATTGGTTTACTGTGTTTGTACACATGCTGGCTAAAATGCCATACATCTCCACTAATGTAGAATATGCAGATATTAAGTACGTTTACGGCTTCTGCGGAGGTAGTGTTCCCGCTGCTGTGTAAAAATACTATCCGCGACATGTCAAACTACTGATCGTAAAGTGTTTACCAGAATTTTCAGCACATTGCGTGAAACAGGCATTATCCCAAGTTCCCATTTTTCTTCTGAATGTGTAGTTCAACAGCCTGCTCAGGAACAGCAACACATTGCTGCAATGTTGCAGCGTAGTCCTGCTGCCAGCACACGGTGGCTTTCTGCATCTGCCAATCTCCCACGAAAACGTGTATGGTAAAAAATTCGTATTTTTTAATTGATAATTTTTAGAACAAAATGGTTCAAATTGCTCTGAGCACTATGGGACTTAACATCTAAGGTCATCAGTACCCTAGAACTTAGAACTACTTAAAACTAACATAGGACATCACTCACATCCACGCCCGAGGTAGGATTCGAACCTGCGACCGTAGCGGTCGCGCGGTTCCAGACTGAAGCGCCTAGAGCCGCTCGGCCACATCGGCCGGCCTTTCAGAACACATGGTGTAATGTTCGCTAAGTGTTGTACGTATGTAAACTCGAAAATCTACTGAATAATACTTTTTAGTTTTGAATAAGGGTTGCTGTCACATCCCTGAATACTGACCATTCTTTCTGGGAAACTCTGCAAACAGGCGTAGATGTAAATAAAGGTTGCTGAAACTTTGCAAGCAGGGTCACCTGATGTGTGGCGGATGTGTTCAAGTATCTTCCAATCCAAGTGTTCAGGATATCCTGACACTATCCCATCAGTCAAAGAAACGGTGCACGGCGGAGGGCACTATTTACACCACTAGGCATTTCCTTTCCTGTTCACTCGCAAATCTGCCTATAAGCCTATGTACCAGCCATAATTTCTTCTTGGTCCTTTCGTAAAACGTACAGTGGCGGCAGCAGACACGTTCTGCAGTCGGCTTCAAACACCGATTTTTCCAAATTTCATCTTCCCTCGGGTCCGCAGCTCGTGGTCCAGTGGCTACCGTTGCTGCTTCTGGATCACGGGGTCCCGGCTTCGATTCCCGGCCGGGTTGGGGATTTTCTCTTCCTGGGGACTGGGTGTTTGTGTTTTCATCATCATCATCTTCCCTCCAAGGATTCCCATTTGAGTTCACGAAGCATCTCGATAATGTTTGCCTGCTGATCGAAACTGACGGTAATACATATGAGAGCACGCCTCTTGTCTGTTCCGATGTTTTCCTTTATCCGATTTGTTAAGGATCCCAAAAACTTAAACAGTACTCAAGAATGGGACGCACTAGCGTTCTAAACACCGTCTGCTTTATGGACGAACCACATCTTCCTAAGATTCTCGTAATAAAAAGAGGTCGAGCATTCGCCTTCCCTCCTTTAAGCAAAAGCAAATCAAAACGTAAATAACTTAATTACAGAACACAGATGACGCTTTACCTCAATAAAGTGAAACACGTCTGGTGAAAAAAAAACACGAATTTTTGTTGTTGTAGTGACAGAACGAAAATACCCTCAAGAATTCTAAAGCAACTACGGACAATATGTCTACACAAACGAAGAATTTAAATTAGAAGCTTTACTGTCTCAAGGAAATTTACTGTATCCGAACGCAGGATGTGTTCTACATTTCTGCAGGAAACCAATTTTAAGGACCTTCCAGTAATTTTCGGGTTTGCAGCCGGATCGCATCAACATTCTGCCACGATATTTCGGCCCAGACACGTCCGGCCATCCTCAGGTGAGTAGACGAAGCACTGAAGAGACTTGATGCAGTCACGGTATGTATATTCCGCGCGTGCGAATCGTACGGACATTTTACGGCGCATGCGTTAGGTGATGACATGCGCGAGGCAGCCAAATTGGGTGTGCTGCCCCCAGTGGTGAAGTACGAACAAACTAATCGCTGAGTATCGACTGAGCATGTCGATTCCGTTGTGACCGCATCATTTTAATAATGGGATTCCAATTTTTATCAAGCTGAAAGCTGTTGTCACGATTCATCAAGTTTTCAGCAAGACGTATTTCCACGGATTCTTTAATTACAGAGTCCCAGAAGCTGGAAACCGGTTCTAAAATGTTGGTATTATTGTATTCCGTTGCATGTCCCATGGAAACGCAACGTTCTGCCACTGCTGATTTGACAGGTTGCCGCAGACGGGTGTGCCTTCCGTGGTCTACACGGCGTTCCTGGAGCGTTCGTGTCGGCTGAGCTGTGCGTGCAGCGCCACACTCACAGCGAATTTTATAAACGCCCGCCTTCCTCAATTGCAAATCGTCTTTAACGGATCCAACTAAGGCCCTGCTGTTTGCTGGTGGACGGAAGATGACAATATTATTCTTCCTAAGCAATCTGCCTATTTTAGAAGATACGTTCCCGGCATGTGGAAGGAACGCAGGTGATTCGTAGTCGACAACAATCTCCTCAGAGCGTTGCTTTTTGTTATTATAATTGTGCAAATAGGAGTCAACTGCGCTCATTTCCAGTCGCTTGGAACCTCACGCTGGGCGAGATGATGATGATGATATTTGGTTTGTGGGGCGCTCAACTGCACGGTTGTCACCGCCAGTACAAAGTCCAAATTGTTTTCCACAGCCCAGTTTTTTTACACAGTCCAATGTAGTCACTGTCACGAATGATGATGATGATGGTGAAATGATGAGGGCAGCACAAACACCCAGTCCCCGGCACAGAAGATCTCGAACCCGGCCGGGAATCGAATACGGGACCCCGTGATCCAGGGGCAGCAACGATAACCACTACACCTCGAGCTACGGGCGCTGGTGGAGAAATTCGCGATATACACTGAAGTGCCAAAGGAACTGGTATACGAGTGCTTATTCAAATACAGAGATAATAAAACAGGCAGAATACTGCGCTGCATACGGCAACGCTTACAAAAGACAACAAGTGTGTGGCGCAGTTGTTAGTTCGGTTACTGATGATACAATGGCAGCTTATCAAGATTTAAATGAGTTTGAACCTGGTGCTATAGTCGGAAGACGACCGATTGGCCACAGCATCTCCGAGGTACCGATAAAGTGGGGATTTTCCAGTACGACCATTTCGCGAGTGTAGCGTGAATATCACGAATCAGGTAAAACATCAAATCTCCGACATCTCTGCGGCCGGAAAAGATCGTGCAAGAACGGGACCAACGACTACCGAAGAGAATCGTTCAACGTGATTGAAGTGCAACCTTTCCGCAAACTGCTGCAGATTTCAATGCTGGGCCATCAACAAGTGTCAGCGTGCGAACCATTCAACGGAACATCATCAATATGGGCTTTCGGAGCCGAAGCCCCACTGGTGTACCCTGATAACTGCACGACACAAAGCTTTAGGCCTCGCCTGGCACCGTCAACACCGACATTGGACTGTTGATGACTGGAAACTTGTTGCCTGGTCGGACGATTTTCGTTTGAAACGTACGGAGTGGATGGACGTGTATCAAGACAACCTCGAGAATCCATGGATCCTGCATGTCAAGAGGGGACTCTTCAAGTTGGTGGAGGATCTTTAATGGAGTTAGAACGGAAATTTTTTTCACATTTTCGGATTTTATCTCATAAAATTTGCAATTTTTCGAATAATATATATAAACTCACATGGTAAGTATTTTATTTTATTTTTTAAAACAAATCTACACCGGTTGAAAATTTTAAAATTTTTACGTGCATTACTTCAAGGTCTAATAAAATTGGTAATTTTTTATATAGAGGGCTGTGGATTTCTGTGTTATAAAGAGCAGTTCAGAAGAGGATGGGCACCAGGTTGAGAAAGTTGAAACAAAGTTTGAGAGACAACAAACTTTCTGATGGTAAAACCTTAAGAGCCAGGCTGAAGACAAAATGACTGATGAACTATAGCAGTAATATGGGATGGCCATTAGAAATAATACTGAGGATATGTTGAAAATGAAGTAGGCAGTATGAGCTACATTCTTCCACGACTGTCAACTGATGAAAAACCAGTACACCACCTTTGCCCTCCTGGACCTGATTCAAACTACCGCCATGCCCAATACTCAAACAGTTCATACAGCCATAAACATTCCATCTCGGCAGCAGTCATGGATAACATAAAAACTATTTACAGAGACCTGCCAAACTTGAATTACTGAAGAAGTGTCTGCATGGTCAGACTCAAAATCCCAATGAGTCGTTCAATAATCTCATATGGACTCGCTTACAAAAAATGCTTTTGTTGGAATGAAAACATCAAAGTGGGGGCTCAGTGATGATGTTATTGCTTTTAATGACGGCAACATTGATAGGATGAAAGCGCTACAGCATTTTGGAATTAATCCTGGAGCAAACTGCAACAGAGTACTTGAACGGATGGACAAGGTATGCACTGATGAAGCAGAGTATGCAGCACAGTTGGCCACTAAGGAGTCCAGAAAGAAGTAAAGAAGAAAAAACTTGGAAAAAGATGAAGAGGATGATAATACAGTATGGTGCAGAGTGCTTCTGAGTGACTAAAAATAAAAAAATTAAGAATATATGGAGTGAGTCACTTTGAGTGAGTTACTTTAGAAGCCGTTCCTGAAAATTTACATTTTCTGTTTCATTTTTTCCTAAATCTCAGAAACCATTTCGGTATTCAAATTTTCAAGGACTAATAACATACATATTCTGAGTCAACTGAACTAAAAGAAGAACATAATGTTATGTACACACACCAAAAAAAGTTTTGCATCACCCCAGTTCACAGAACTCCTGAAGATAGACTTTGATTGTGAATGTTGTATCACAGATACCGTCACTTCCAGTGTTCTGAGATGTCACTAAACCCGCCCAAAGACGAAAACAATCACGCATGAGCAGCGCCTATTAGACGGAGGGGGTCCGACAGCCGATCAGTTCCAGTCATTCTACCAGGATGGAGGTACACGGCTCGTGTCGTCCGTAGCTCGACCATGCTTAGACGGTCAATACTGCGGTTCGATCGCGTCCGCATTGTTACTTTGTGCCAGGAAGGGCTCTCAACAAGGGAAGTGTCCAGGCGTCTCGGAGTGAAGCAAAGCGATGTTGTTCAGACAAGGAGGAGATAAGAGAGACAGGGTCTATGACATGCCTCGCTCAGGCTCCCAAGGGCTACTGCTGTAGTGGATGACCGCTACCTACGGATTATGGCTCGGAGGAACCCTGACAGCAGCACCACCACCATGTTGAATAATGCTCTTCGTGCAGCCACAGGATGTCGTGTTACGACTCAAACTGTGCGCAATGGGCTCCATAATGCGCAACTTCGCTCCCGACGTCCACGGCGAGGTCCTTCTTTGCAGCCACTATACCATGCAGCGCGGTACAGATGGGCCCAACAAGATGCCGAATGGACCGCTCAGGACTGGCATTGCGTTCTCTTCACCGATGGGTGTCGCATATGCCTTCAACCAGACAATCGTGGGAGACGTGTTTGGAGGCAACCCGGTCAGGCTGAACGCCTTAGACACACTGTCCAGCCAGTGCAGCAAGGTGGAGGTTTCCTGCTGTTTTGGGGCGGAAAGATGTGGGGACGACGTACGCCGCTGGTGGTCATGGAAGGTGCCGTAACGGCTGTACAGTACGTGAATGCCATCCTTCGATCGATAGTGCAACCATATCGGCAGGATGTTGTTAAGGCATTCGTCTTCATGAACGACAATTCGCGCACCATCGTGCACATATCGTGAATGACTTCCTTCAGGATAACGACATCGCTCGACTAGAATGGCCAGCATGTTCTCCAGACAAGAAACCTATCAAACATGTCTAGGATAGACTTAAAAGGGCTGTGACCCACCAACCACTCTGAAGTGTCTACACCGAATCGCTGTTGAGGAGGGGACAATTTGGACCAACAGTGCCTTCATGAATTTGTGGATAGCATGCCACGACGAATACAGGCATGTATCAAGGCGAGAGGACGTGCTACTGGTTATTAGAGGTACCGATGTGTTCAGCAATCTGGACCACCACCTCTGCAGGTCTCGATATATGGTGGTACAACATGCAATGTGTGGTATTCATGAGCAATAAAAAGGGCGGAAATGATGTTTATGTTGATCTCTATTCCAATTTTCTGTACAGGTTCCGGAACTCTCGGAATCGGGGCGATACAAAACTTTTTTTTTATGTTTGTATAACTGAAATTATTTAGGATAACGTACAGAAGAAGTAAGCTAAATTTTAACCATGTGATTAAAAAATTGTATATCCGAAAACACTGACTAAATTGCAATTACTGTGGTTCAGTAGACTCAGACATACAGTTTAATGTCATGTAAAAGTTTCATGTCAATGGCTACAGTGGTTCCTGAAATACAGGGAAGACGTGTCACTAGATTTAATATTGTCGGATAGGGCGTTCCAACTCCCTGTTATAGTGTGGGGCGTGTCCGTTGGGGTGACATGGGGCGCCTGATACGTCTAGATACGACCGAGACAGGTGACACGTACGTAAGCATCGTGTCTGATCACCTGCATCTATTCACATCCATTGTGCATTCCGACGGACTTGGGCAATTCCAGCAGGACAATGCGACACCCTGCACGTTTAGATTTGTTACAGAGTAGCTCTTCTGAGTTTAAACATTTCCGCTGGCCACCAAACTTCCCGGATCTGAGCGTTACTGAGCACATCTGGGATGCCTTGCAACGTGCTCTTCAGAAGAGATCTCGAACCCCTCGAACTTAGAGGTTTAATGACAGCCCTTCCGTATTCATGGTATCAGTTCCCTCCAGAACTACTTCAGACATTAGTCGAGTCCATGCCACGTCGTGTTGCTCCACTTCTACGTGCTCTCGGGGGGCTTATTACGGAGGTGTCCCAGTTTCTTCGGCTCTTCAGTGTATATAAGCTAGGTACCCTTACCTAGCCAATGCTGCAGAGTACAGTCTGTAAAATTGAACTGGAATTCCATGTGGACCTGCAGATTTGTGTACTTCCAACTCTTTCAGTTGCTTCTCTGCGCAAAGCATGCCCATTCCTGTGTCTTCCGCTTGGGAGTCCGTGCGAGTCAAACGGCGACACACGAATACTCACTAATTATTACCTGTCATCATTTGAGCGTTTTCCTTTTCACCGAAAGTGCAACAATCTCTCTTTCGTCACCTTTTTCCGAATTTGATTACGAAGCTACAGAGAGTCCTTTAAAATCTGTTTAAACTTTGCCCGTAATTGCTCTACGTCAGTCATTCTGGAGCTAAATGAAGTCCATTCATTGTCTAAGTGCGGTGCTAAGAACTGATTATCTGCTTTTCCTGCAGAATATACTCTCCTAGAGTTCTTGACAGTTTTATTAACTTTGGTAACCGTCGTCGCTACGATGACATCAAGACAACTAATCCCTGTCTCAACACTGACGAGTAAAACATTACGACCACCTGCTTAATAGCTTGTTTGCCCGTCTTTGGAACGAAGTACGTCACTGTTTCTGCGTACCAGGGATGCGGCAGTTGGTTGTTAGGTTTGAGGAGAAAGGTGGCTTTATTTGTCTAGGCACAGGTCATGTAATTCACGTAAATAACGGGCCGCTGATTTACATACGTGGTGATGGCGCCCGATAGTGACCCAGGCGGCTCCCATAGGATTCATTTCAGGCGAATTTGGTCTCCGAGACATCAACGTGAGTTCACTATAACGCTCGTCAAGTCACTGTAACACGATTCTGCCTCCGAGACAGTTATACTGCTGAAAGGTGACGTCGAGGAAGACATTAAGCGTGAAGGGAAGCAGGTGGTTCGCAACTGTCAGCGTGTCATCGGTTACTGCCACAGGTTCCATGCAAGCACAGGAGGATGTCTCCCAGAGCATAACACTGCTTCCACCAGAATGTGTCCGTGACGCGCTGCACGTTTCGAGCCTCCCTTCGTTGCGATGACGGCATTTGTGGAGATGACCATCGACCTAGTGTAGCGAAAATGTCATTCACCCGAAGGACCGACACGTTTCCACTGATCGACGGCCGAATCGCGATGGTCCCGTTAGATTAGGAGGAGGAGGAGGAGATTAGTGTTTAACGTCCCGTCGACAACGAGGTCATTAGAGACGGCCGTTAGATTACATTACATTAGATTCAATTTCCGTTGCATAGACCCAACAATGAGATGACTCTCGTGGATGTGGAACATGTCAGAAAGCATAACACAAAAAAACATAAAACGTTTGAATATATTACTCACTGTCCTGATCATTTGTCGTGAGATCGTCAAAATAGGTGAATACATATACTGAAACTGGTAATATTTACAGAGTTAATACACTGTCAGGATGAAACATAGTTATGTACTTCTAATAAATTTAACATATTCAAAATTCCAAATCTGGACTGTTGTGACCAAGTGCTGTCAAAACATTTAACCCGGTCTAACAATCGCTGTTAGGATATCTAGACTAGGATATCCAGACTAGAAGGAATTGGCTATAAAAAAGTCTTTCAAACTCTGTGTAATCTGTGTTTTATCTGAAACCAAGTTTTTAACGGTTACTGCCTATTTATTGAAAATGTGTGTTCCTTGAATATTGGACCTCTTCCTCGACCAAAGTAAGTGATTTTAGGTCTCTATGTAAATTGTTCTTATTCCTGGTATTTATATTATGTATTGAGCTATTGGTCGGAGACAGAGATGCGTTGTATATTGCTTGCAACAAATTTCATTAAGGAATAAATATACTGAGAAGCAGTGATTAGAATACAAAGTTCCTTCAACATGTTTCTACATGATGTTCTTGAATTTACAACACAAATAATTCTTACTCTTTTAGACACTAAGAACTTCTGCTTAGTTTGATGAGTTGCTGGAAGTGGGTCTTTTCAAAGTTTAATTCAGTGAATTAGCTTCAACCCTTTATTAATGTCAGTTGAAAATTTGATTAGCAGGCATTTCTAAAACTGTACTTGACTTGCCACCAATTCTGATGTTCGTATCCTCTATAAACAAAACAAATTTAACTCCTTGCAATGTAACAGACTAGAGGTCATTACTGTACACAAGAAAAATCAACGGACCCAAGATGGAACCTAGAGGAACACGACATGTCATTAATTCCCAGCCATATGAAGACTGACTGCTTACAGCACAAGTATTTTGCAACGACACTTTCTGCTTCCTGTTGTTAGATAAGACTCGCATCACTGCCAGTGACATCATAATATTCAAATTTACTTAAGAGAATGCTACGCTTCACACAGGCAAAGGCTTTTGACAGGTCACAGCATTCTTATTGTATGTGTAAATAGCTTTCTCTCTGTCAGAACCCTTAAGAAACCCTAAGTATGACTTGAAAAATGTATTATTCGCAGTCAGATGCTTGAGGAGACGCTTGAACACAACCTTCTGAAATATTTTTGAAAAAGTCGGCAAAAGTGAAATTGGTAGATGGTTTCATGGTATATCTTTGCCTGTTTCTTGGAAAGAGGCTTAACTTCAGCATATTTCAATCAGTCTGGAAATGTTGCACTGTTACGAGGTTGATTACACAAATAGCTTAAGATGGAACTCGCATGAGCTCTCTTTGATTAACTTCGTTGATGTGGTATCATAACCACTAGAAAGATTTTAAGGATTTTATAATGGATACTACTTCTTTGGGAGATTGCGGTTCATTTCCACTTTACTGAAATTATTTTTTAAGACTGGTCTCTGATACTCCATTGCAATGATTACCGAACCTGATAACCCCAAGCTGTCAGTAACACAAAGTACTTGGTTAAGTACTACTATGTAGCGGAAAACCTTGACTTCCTCAACTTCTAGTCTCAGATTCTGATTACCTCCGTCTTTCTACGGTTTATTCTCATTCCATGTTCCGTATTCATGAAACTGTTCATCCCATTCAACAGGCCGTCTAAATATTCTTTATCTTTCACTGAGAATAGCAAAGTAATCTGTGATTCTTACAACTGACAACCTTTCAACCTGAATTTTAGTCACTCTTGAATCTTTCTTTTATCTCCATCACTGCTTCTTCGATGTATAGATTGAACAGTAGGGGGAAAGACTACATCCCTTTCTTACATCCTTTTTAATACTAGCCCATAGTTCTTGGTCCTCGATCCTTATTGTTCCCTCTTGGTTCTGTATATTACCCGTTTCCACTGTAGGTTACTCGTATTTTTCTCAAAAGTTCGAAAACCTTGCGCCATTTTACCTTGTCGAACGCATTTTTTGCAGGTCGAGAAATCCTATGAACGTGTCTTGATTTTTGTTGTCTTGATTCCATTATCAACAGCAACGTCAGAACTCCCGCTCTATAGTAAATAATTATACAAAAGACTGAAAAAAACTGCTTTTGCCCCTGGCTAGGATACCTGCGGCTGGGACTGTACACCGTGGACTGGATTAACAGTTCAGTAAAATGAATTTCTTGATAACACGCTGGCCATCTCGCACTCAGAGAAAGAAAACAACTACGTGTGAGACTCCCAGTTAAATCGATAACGTAACATTAAACAGATTACATCATTAGTACTCTATAGTGCACTGAAGCATCAAAGAAACTGGTATAGGCATGCGTATTCAAATACATAGATGTATAAACAGGCCGAATACGGCGCTGCGGTCGGCAACGCCCATATAAGACAACAAGTGTCTGGCGCAGTTGTTAGATCGTTTACTGCCGCTACAATGGCGAGTTATCAAGATTTAAGCGAGTTTGAGCTTGGCGCGCAAGCGATGCGACACATTATCTCCGACGTAGCGATGATGTGGGAATTTTTCCGTACGACCATTTCAAGAGTGTATTGTGAATATCAGGAATCCGGCAAAACATCAAATGTCTGACATCGCTGCGGCCGGGAAAAGATCGTGCAAGAACGGGACCAACGACGACTAAAGAGAATCGTTCAACGCGGCAGAAGTGCAACCTTTCCGCAAATTCCTAAGGCGGTTCAGCGTTCTCGCGGGAGCCCTACACGATATCAGGCAAGGGTACGAGTTTCTTTGGCTATTCAGTGTATCTCTGGTTCGATGGGAGCCGCTTACACACGTGCTCCTGGCGGGGCGGCTGCCAGCACAGCATGCGTGATGTGCGGAAAAAACAACTGCCAGGCGGATACAACAGGCGATGCGGTACCAATACTTTCCAGTATAGTTGTGCCGGACTTGTTCATAATACAGAGGCTGTTTGACTTCCAAGGTACAAAAGAAAGGACGAGTAGAGGACAGTGAAACAAGCAAATAACCCTAATAAACATGGCTTTTCCACTGCGATGTACGCACAAATGCACTTGTGCCAATATTATAATATTATTCATGTCTAAGGCTACGTTTATTTCGAAACATTGCAAGTGAGGCGTAAATTACAAAGTAATGAACTGCCCTCATTTGATTTCACCATCGTTTTGGGTACTTAACAACTATTTAAATGCACTGGCCGTGGCTCACCCATACCACAGGCTCTCAGCTTCTGTGGCTTCAACCAACGTTTTTGTGGAGATTTTTGAAGACTTCTGTGTATTCCAGCCATGTTGGTAGTGTCGATGGGCACTGGGAACGTATTGTGGATGGTTTTCAGTATATTCATAGCATACCTGGGATTTCTTAATGTCTACAGCCATTGATGAGGAAAGTACTGAAGCCTTCCTTCGCATGAACGTTATGCATGCGGAACACTTCCTGTAATGCGTCTATTTTCAAGTGCATATCTGCTGTTTGGATGCTTGGCGGCTCTCTCCGTGTACTGTCACAATATGTCATATTGGGGAAACCTTTCCTGTGTACCATACATTCTGTATTATAAGGAAATATTTATCTTATGATTTGTTCTTTTTGCGTCTCGACCCTTAGGTCCTTGCACAGTTGATTTTTTAAACTACGAATCCCTAAGACTCCATGTTCTGCACATTGGATATGGCAACACTTTGCACTGACCCCGGACGTCACTACCGTCCATAAGCTGAAGTAAAAGGAACTGCCTGTAGTTTATCAAGGAGCGAGTGCAAACCAGTACTTTCTCTGGAATGTCAACTCAGCTGGTTTCCTAGAACATATTTTTAGCGCTGACAGAAAGCTTAACAAAGTTTTGTGTCTAAAGTTGTAACTCAGGGACAGGGGTAGGTAATTCCAGGAACTGCAGTTTGTAATAACTGAGATAAGTCCACAGTTTTTATCAAGGAGCTAGTGCAAACTAGTACTTTGTGCGGATTGTCAACTCAGTTTATTTCCTATAACATTTTCTTAGCGCTAAGAAAAAGCTTAACGAAGTCCTGTTTGTGAAGTTGTAAGCCGGAAACAGAGGTAGATAATTGCAGGCAAGGCAGTTTGTAATAACTGAGATAACTGACAGTCCACAGTTTGTTCGAAACCTCTCGCTGGCCTTTGTTTCACTGCCACGTGACCTTGAGGCTGCTGTCGGGACCTCCGTCCTCATTGCGGAGTTCCGCCGTCGCAGACTGGCTGCATGGTATGAGCCACATCCTCCTCTCGTGTTCCCTGAGTCCTACTGACTTTAGATGATCATCTTATCATCTTCATCATCCTTGCTTGTTCACGTTTTCTGCGGGATCGGCATTGTGATACTAGCGGATGCAATGTTAGTACCTGGCCGGCTGGTGTGGCCGAGCGGTTCTAGGCGCTTCAATCTGGAACCGCGCGACCGCTACGGTCGCAGGTTCGAATCCTGCCTCGGGCATGGCTGTGTGTGATGTCCTTAGGTTAGTTAGGTTTAAGTAGTTCTAAGTTCTAGGGGACTGATGACCTCAGATGTTAAGCCTCGTAGTGCTCAGAGCCATTTGAACCATTTGTTAGTACCTGGATGCCTAGATGCCCTTCCTGAGGCCATCGTTAACCTCCCCCCCCCCCCCATCTCCCCCGTCCTCCGGGATGGCATATGTGTACCCCACCTCTCTGCGTGTAAAGTATATCTCATGTTCAAGTGTCAGAATTTCATCTCAACGTTTGTGTAACGTGTATATGAGACGGAACTTAAGTATTTACTTAGTTGGAAGTGGGAACAAATTTGGTCAATTATTATATGAATTCTTTTGTCGCTTGGAGTCGTAAGTCTTCTGACTGGGTTGTTAAGGCCCGCAACGCAAGCCTCTTTATTTCGGACACGCACTTTAGAGTGGTTCGTAGGTGCACATACCCCAGATCGTGTCACCCTCTCGCTTATGGAGCTGTTGCTGCTGTAATGCTTAAGTCGTACAATAGGCGCCAACCACTGTACAGTTCCGAAGATAAAACTAAGTAGGTCGCAGATTCTACTTTGGTGGTCGAAAGTCGGGGGCTTAAGCTTCTCATCATTAATAGTGGTTGTAATGTTGAAGATTTGGATATCGTGATCACCGTGTTGTTTATTCGTGTGAGCTGGACGCAGTGTACTATCTCTGGTTCGTCAACATTCAGTTTGAGATTGTGTAGAACCAACTCACGAAATATAAACCTGTGCAGCCAATCATAAGAAATGCTTTCAGCATGAAGATGTATTTTCATCACAGTTTTTTCCCAGGCACGATAATACTCAGCATTAATATCACAGGTGTCGCAATTTACAGCGTCAGAAGACATCAGTATCGTTGCTTGTTTAAGCTCCGCTTTACTCTCCAGAATGATCTCTATATTTTTATTCAAGAACTGTCACTTAAATCCTTTTCCACAGTTTAATTCATTTTCCTCCTGTCCAAAATTGAAATAAATCCTGTCTAGTCTTGGAAGAGTGCCCTTCTTACCTTTCTCAACAAAATATCGCGAAATAAGATCAACTCAGACTCAGTACCGTAAAGTCAATGACTAAACAATGTTACTATTCGTATCATGTCTTACGAGATATACGAGTGGCATTCGTAGCTAATGCAACACCTTCTTCTGAAAGGAAGGTGGTTTTATCTAGGATTCAAGTACACCATATTATTTCCCGTTCTTTTCCCTATAAAACCCTCTTTCCCAACATAACCTCCGTTCAATGCGACGCCTCACGCCAACTTTCTGGCAGGGCTTGTATATCCCCATGCTACCACTCTACTGGTCGACGTCTGAACCAACATCATTCTCCATCGATAAACTCCCGATCACCCATGTACAGCTTCACACGGAGAGCATCTTTCATTGGACCAAACAGATGGAGGCGGAAAGTGCGAGATCCGAGGTGTAGGGGGAAGAGGAGGAACAGTCCAATGAACTTTTGTGAGCTCCTCTCGGACATACTTACTTGTGTGAGGCCTTGCGTTGTCATGGAGAAGGAAAAGTTCGTTTGCAATTTTGTAACGACAAACACGCTGAAGTAGGTTCTTCAATTGCCTGAGGGTAGGACAATACACTTCTGAGTTGTTCGTTGGATCATGAGGGGAAAACACCGAACAGAATAACACCTTCAGTGGTCGAGAAGGCCGTCACCATGATCGTCCTGGCTGAGGGTACGGCTTGGAACTTCTTCATTTGAGAAGAGGTGGTGCGGCGCCACTGCATGGAGTGCGGTTTTGTTTCCGGTTGGAATGTTTCATCAGCTGTCACAACGCCCAACAAAAAGTTGTCACCATCAGCCTCGTAATGCGCAAGCAATTTTGGACAGATGGTCCCTCGTTGCGCTTTATGGTCTTCAGCTGGGTGGCGAGCAACCCAGTGGATCCACGCCTTTGAGTACTCCAACTGGTGGACGAGTGTGTCGGCACTGCCAACAGAGCCGTCCAGTTGAGCAGCGAAGTGTTTGATTGTGATCCGTCGATCACCTCGAATGAGACTGTCCGCACGCTCCAACACCGCAGGAGTCAGAGCTGTGCGCTGGTCGGCCGACACGCGGGAGATCTGACAGGTTTACACGACCCTATTGCAATGGTGACAGACGCCTCGCCCAACGACTCAACGTGCTTTTGTTCACTGCCATGTCTCCACAGACATTCTCCAAGCGCCTATGAAGGTCTGTGATTCTCTGGTTTTACGCCAACAAGAAAAAAAAGAAAAAAAAGCCTTAGTGACAGCTCTCTGCTTGGAACGCACCTTCATTACAGGCTCCGTTTCGGCGGCTACGTATAGTTCCTCACCCTACCAAAACTTCCTGAAACTATAGAGGCCGATGTGGGAATATTCCACGACGTCCCACAAGAAATTCCGCATTTTTTCAACCGAAATGGGCCGAGGAAAAAAAGTGTGTTGCTTTACTTATTGAATGCCCCACGTTCTTTAAATGGGACTTCAGCTTTGACTATCTCGCTTGATCTGAAAAACTTTCACCTAAGGCAATGACTCATGAAAATGTTCTTCAGGTAGGATTAAAATCTTCAATATTTTTTGTTCACTTTTTCAACCTTTATTAATTAACTTTACACACACTGATAATATCACCACGTCTCAAACATTAATGAATGAGTCAGTTGATTCGAACTAACTGTGGCCAAAACTGAACACGAACTGAATACATTGCTTAATTTTACAATACAAAGTGCATGTGTTTCTTTTGTCATCCTTGTTAACACGGGGCCGGGCAATTTGGTTCAGGATGTCTCTTCTGGGAAGCGGATATCGATTCGACGCCACCGTGGGTACCTCTTGACAGAAAACCTGTTCCCTCCGCGGCTGCCACGCTCCACGCTCAAAACACGATACTAAGGAAACACACATTTCTACATCATCATATATTCATAAAGGAAATCTTTCCTGTTACTAAAATTACGATACCTATAACTATTCACTGTCCCTGTATCGTGTGGCGGAAAATTATTTGCACAACTTGCACACTCCGTCTCCAATTATTTGTTGGATGTATTCCAATCGCCGGCCGGTTTGGCCGAGCAGTTCTAGGCGCTTCAGTCTGGAACCGCGCGACCGCTACGGTCGCAGGTTCGAATCCTGCTTCGAGCATGGATGTGTGTGACGTCCTTAGGTTAGTTAAGTAGTTCTAAGTTCTAGGGGACTGATGACCTCAGATGTTAAGTCCCATAGTGCTCAGAGCCATTTGAACCATTTTTGTATTCCAATCTCTGTCTTCCCCAACAGTTTTTAACCTCTAGTATGAACTACGTTATTCTCTGACGTCGTAGCACATGTCCTATTATCCTGCCCCTTCTTCTTGCCAGTTTTCCATATGTTTCTTCTTTCGCCAGTTCTGCAGAGAACTTCCTTATTCCAAACTTTATCAGTCCACCAAATTTTCATCACCCTCCTGTAGCACCACATCTCAAATGGTTCGATTCTCTTCGTTCACGATTTTCCCGAGGTCCATGCAATGCTGTGCTCGACACAAAAGTACTCAAAAATTTCTTCCTCAAATTAAGGCTCATGTTTGATACCAGCAGACCTCCCTCGGCGAAGAATGCCCTTTTTGCCAGAGCTAGTCTGCTTTTTATGCCCTCCTTGGTCCTTCCGTCTTCTATTATTTAGCTCCAAAGGTAGCACATTTCCGTAACTTCGTCTACATCGTGGTCTCTAAGTTTGATGTTAATTTTATTGTTAACGTCATTTCTGCTACTCCTCATTACCGTGATCTTTGTTCAGGTTACTCTCAATCTAAAGGGTGAAAAGTATTTAAACCGACAAACACTGGGACGTTGTAGGGGACATCAAAACAAATATTTTTCCCTAATGTCATTTTTTCCTATGAGGATTATTTAAACCGGTGGAGGCCGTATTACGCTCTTCAGTTGTTAGAAGTCGTATTACGATCTTCAGTTGTTAGACGGCGTATTACGCTCTTCAGTTGTAGGCAACTGTGTAGTAGTGGAGCGATACACGTGGAGTGTGTACACTGATATGATTGGTACGTACTACGTAGCGCACCACAACGGACGAGCTGAACAGCCGGTTTATCAGCAACAATATCCTAATCACCGTATCCCGCATCATACGACCTTTGCTGCTGTGTACCAACGTCTGCGTGAGTCCGGGTCATTTAGCAGAATACCTGGACAGAGACGCCGTCGCACGGTAAGAACGCTGCAATTTGAGGAAGCTGCCTTGCAGCATGTGGAGCGGGTGTCTTCAGTCAGCATTCGTGCAATTGCACGTAACATGGGGACGAATCAGACGAATGTAAGAACAGTCCTTCGAGAGCAATTGTTACGTCCATTTCACTTACAGCGTGTCCACAACCTGGAACAAGTTGATTATCCACCCAGATCACAGTTTCCGCAGTGGTACCCGGAACAGTGTGAAATACATCCTACATTTCCATCCTCTGCGTTGTTTACCGATGAAGCAACGTTCGGGCGTGATGGAGTCTTCAACATGCACAATTCGCATGTTTGGAGTGGGGATAACCCACATGCCACAGTTACTAGCGCTCATCAAGTGCGATTCTTCGTTAATGTGTGGGTCGGTGATGTTGGGGACTGTTTAATTGGGCCGTATCTGCTACCTAGGCCATTAAATGGCAGGCACTATTACAATTTTCTCGCCAGAGCATTGCCAGAATTCCTGGAAGACGTTCCGCTCCCTACAAGACAGCACATGTGGTTCCAACATGACGGGGCGCCGGCACAGTTCAGCCGTCCTGTGCCTCGATTCCTCGACCGACGGTTCCCAGAGAAGTGGATTGGCAGAGGTGGTCCTGTACCATGGCCTGTTCGATCCCCAGATATGTCCCCTCTGGACTTTTTTGTGTGGGAAGAGATGCGCAACCTTGTTTCTGCCTCTCCTGTTGCATCAGAAGAGGATCTGGTTTCCCGGATAGTAGCAGCAGCAGGAACAATTCAGGATACTTGTTCAAATGTGTGTGAAATCTTATGAGACTTAACTGCTAAGGTCATCAGTCCCTCAGCTTACACACTACTTAAACTAAATTATCCTAAGGACGAATACACACACACATGCCCGAGGGAGGACTCGAACCTCCGCCGGACCAGCTGCACAGTCCATGACTGTAGTGCCCTAGACCGCTCGGTCAGGATACTCCTGGGGTTTTTGCCCGTGTCAGACACAACATGATCCGGCGGCGTAACCTTTGTTTACGTGTCAATAGAGGCATTTTTGAAAATCTACTTTAATTGAAACTGGGTTGTGTTAATGTGTTATCTCTTGGTCACAAAGAAAATAGAAAGTGTTTGTTGGTTTAATTGATATGCCGCCAGAGAAATCTTCCTCTACTGGTTTAAATACTCCTCATGGGAAAAAATGACGTTAGGGAAAAATATTTGTTTTGATGTCCCCTACAACCTCCCAGAGTTTGTCGGTTGAAATAATTTTCGCCCTGTATATTCTGTACTCATTAGACCGTTCATTGCATTCAACACGTCCCGTAGTCTTTCTTCACTGAGGATAGTGATGCCATCTGAAAATCAAATTTTTGTTGCCCCTGGAAGTCGTTAGATGAGCAGCCCTCAACTTGCTAACCCAAAAGGCCGCTAACATTTGAAAATGCGCAAATTCACCAAATAATGTAGGTAGACGTAAGAATCGACACACATGACTGAAATGACATGGGTTTTATTGAAACCGAGTGCAGAAACTGGCCAACTGATGGCGGTGGACAGCAACACGCCAGTAACGCCGTATGAGAATCGGGTAGAAAATGAGCTGTAGTGAGAGAGGGAGTCAGATCATCGCAACCCTGGCCGACAAACACCTGCTGGAAGATGCGACGGCGCTCCACCGCATATTGCTACACGTGTGAAAGATCTCTAGCGCACATCTCTTGGTGAGGATCGCGTGTTGAGCCGCCATTACCAGGTCCCCAGACCTCATTCCGTGTGACTACTAGTTGCTGGGATACCTGAAGTCGCAAGTCTACCACGGTTATCCGACCTCATTAGGGATGCAAAAAGACAACACGCTACAGCAGTATCTCACCTACTTACCGACACACTATGTGATCAAAAGTATCCGGACACTTGGCTGAAAATGACATAAGTTCGTGGCGCCCTCTATCGGCAATGCTGGAATTCAATATGGTGTCGGCCCACCCTTAGCCTTGATGACAACTTCCACTCTTGCAGTCGTAAGTTCAGTCAGTTGCTGGAGGGTTTCTTGGGTAATGTCAGCCCATTCTTCACGGAGTGCTGCACCTAGGAGAGGTATGTTGGTCGGCGAGGTCTGACACGAAGTCGGCGTTCCAAAACACCCTAAAGGTGTTCTGTAGCATTCGGGTCAAGACTCTGTGTAGGCCAGTCCATTGCACGGATGATATTGTCTAGTAACCACTCCGCCACAGGCCGTACATTATGAACAGGTGCTCGATCATGTTGAAAGATGCAATCGCCATCCCCTTGCTCTTCAACAGTGGGAAGCGAGAAGGTGCTTAAAACATCAATGTAGGCCTGTGCTGTGATAGTGCCACGCAAAACAACAAGGGGTGCAAGCCCCGTCCATGAAAAATACGACCACACCATAACTCCACCGCCTGAGAATTTTACTATTGCCACTACACACGCTGGCAGATGATGTTCACAGGACATTTGCCATACCCACACCCTATCATCGGATCGCCACATTGTGTACCGTGATTTGTCACTCCACACTACGTTTTTCCACTGTTCAATCGACCAATGTTTACGCTCTTTGCACCAAGCGAGACGTCGTTTGGCATTTAGCGGCGTGATGTGTGGCTTATGAGCAGCCGCTCGACCATGAAATCCAAGTTTTCTCACCTCACGCCTAACTGCCATAGTACTTGCAGTGGATCCTGATGCAGTTTGGAATTCCTGTGTGATGGTCTGGATAGATGTCTGCCTATTACACATTACGACCCTCTTCAACTGTCGGCGGTCTCTGTCAGTCAACAGACGAGGACGGCCTGTACGCTTTTGCGCTGTACATGTCCCTTGACGTTTCCACTTCACTATTACATCGGGAACAGTGGACCTAGGGATGTTTAGGAGTGTGAAAATCTCGCGTACAGACATATGACACAAGTGACATCCAATCACCTGATCACGTTCGCAGTCTGTGAGTTCCGCGGAGCGCCCCATTCTGCTCTCTCACGATGTCTAATGAGTACTGCGGTCTCTGATATGGAGTAGCTGGCAGTAGGTGGCAGCGCAATGCACATAATATGAAAAACGTATGTTTTTGGGGGTGTACGCATACTTTTGATCAGATATTGTATCTGTATGGTGTGAAAAGTGGCAACTGACTCTAAATAATGAAAAGTATGAAGTCATCCACATGAATCCATCAGATTTAGATCACACGATAAACCACACAAATCTAAAGGATGTCAGTTCGACTGAATACCTTGGTATTCAATTACAAAGAACTTAAATTTGAACGACCATATAGATATAGTTGTGCTGAAAGTGAACCAAAGACTGCGTTTTATTGGTAGAACAGTTAGAAGATGAACAGGTCCACTAAAGCGACTGCCTGCACTACGCTTGTTCGCTCTCTTCTGGAGTATTTTTCCACAATATGGCACCCTGACACTTGAAATTTCGCTTAAAAGAATCTCATTTCGGCAGTCTGTTTCTTGTTTTTATCAGCTTGTCTACGTATGTGTTTCAGATTCATAGAGAAAATCAGGCACAGATAGTGCTTTGTAGAACTTCATCCATGTTTCTTTCTTGGCTTTAGTTTTTAGGCTTCTGTTTACTTCACCGCTTGTTTGCTGAAACATGAGTTATGCGTTTTTAAAATTTTTTTCATATTTGTAACTGATATATTGTTAGATTTAATAACTAAAATCCGTAACTTGTTCTAAAATAATGTCATTGATTACAATATTGTTTCTAACGTATATTTACCATTGAAGGCCATTGTTTTTGTCTTATTTACGGAAACCTTAAAACTGTAATTCTCAAATATTACTTCTGTAATGTACACTGCTCTTTGCATCTTGTCTTCAGTTTTACTCACAATAAATCTTATCACCAGCAGATAGCATCGTCTTAGATGCAAAATTTGGTGCAATAAAAATGCCCCTGTAGATTTTGTCCTCCATTCTTTAATCAGGTCGTCTATACAAATTTTAAACAAAATAGGAGACAAGCTACGATCATGGCTTACACCTTGGTTTATGCTTTAGATTAGATTAGATTAGTACTTGTTCCATAGATCATGAATACGACACTTCGTAATGATGTGGATCGTGTCAAGTTAATAAAAGGTGTCCATACAAGATATTACTTTCGACAAAATATTACATGACACTCAATAATTTTTTCAGTTGCCTCCACCGATTCAAATGGTTCAAATGGATCTGAGCACTATGGGACTTAATATCTGTGGTCATCAGTCCCCTAGAACTTAGAACTACTTAAACCTAACAAACCTAAGGACATCACACACATTTCTGCCCGAGGCAGGATTCGAACCTGCGACCGTAGCAGTCACGCGGTTCCGAACTGCAGCGCCTAGAACCGCTCGGTCACAGCGGTACGTCTGTATCAAGAACGGCATTCAACGTGCGACAGCCACGTAATCGATATACAGGTCCATACGTATCCAAGTGCCTCAAGTCTTGCTTTATGTAATTAGCGATGTAGTCGTACCGGTTCTGGATGTCTCTGTAAGTTTCTTCCGTTTATAAAAGTTGTTTCTTTCGTGTTTCCCATTCTGATATCTGCCGTTAGTTTCGTTGTTTTAGATGGTGAAACACATTTTATAAGGCAACAAAACCTGTATGACTACGCCTTTAACTGCGCAGAGGGAGATCGGAGACACATGGATAACTATGGCAGAAGTAAGGTACAGCTTGGTCCAAAAAATACGGTGTAACTTGTATTTTTATAGTATGATTCGGTTTCCTAAGAGTCGCCCAACGCTCTGGGAGGGAACGTATCGATTACATGGCTGTCACCTGTCTGTGTACCGTTCCTGGTACAGACGTAGTGTGGGTTGCATAAAACGAATCAATAGGGTCAGCTCAATCACCCTATATGTATTTTTTACTTCACTCCCATTACCGACATGTACGCTTATGGTTGTTTCTTTAAATATCCGTTTTAATACTTTTATTTAATATTCTCTTTGTTCACTATTTCCCAAAATTTTTCCCTACCTATCTGGTCGAAAGCGTTTTCAACATGGAAAAAAACTGTATGTGTTTCAACGTTATATTATCTTCTGTTATCTGCGTAACTGTGAAAGTGGCATCTGTAAAGCCTCGACCCTGTCTAAAACAACTTTCGTCTTCTGCTAGTGAAACGTCTATGAGGGCTCAAACTATTCACATCCTTGCATATATTTTATATCCTGTATCTAAAACACTTATTCACCTATAATTTTCACACCTGTTTCTACCACCCTTGTAAATATTGGCATAACTTGGGCATGTGACCAGAATCTTGAAATATGACAACCATACCAACACCTATTAATAGGATTCAGAAATCTACGATTTGGCATTGCGCCCCCACATCTAATAAATCTACGTTTATTCCATCTTCTCCTGTAGCCTTCCTATTCTTCATTTTTCAGAGCTGTTTCTAATTCCTCTCACGTAAAGCGACCTATATTTCCATACACAGTGTCACCGTTTTCTTATTATTTTTCCAGGGATTTATTAGACCACAAACCTTTATATGTTGTATCCATTCGTCAATAATATGTATATTGGCTACATCTTTTTCTTCACATCTAGATGGTTACGCACGTTATAAGCCATCATTTTTCTTCCATGTATATCATTGGCAATGGTGCTTATAAAATTGTTTCAAGATTCGTGGTGAACTTTCCTTGCAATACATTTTGCTTCATTTAGTTTTGCTTTACATATCTTTCTTGCTTCGTCCGTTTGTTTTTGTAAGGCTTGCAGATGAGCTACTTTCTTGTCTCTTATTGGATTTGCAATTTCTTCTCCAGTACTTCCTTTTCTTACCTACACTTCGTTAGCTGTAGTTCTTGCAGCTTGTGTAATGTTACCCCATTCCTCATAAACATGTTGGCTAATTTCTTGTTCTCGTAGGTAAGAAGATAACCTTCTGTGTTGCAAAGTTTTTATTCTCCCTTGTTGTAACAAGTATATTTTAAATACTTCATAATTTGCTCTTTATGGCTTTTCATTTTCTTCCACCTCGTTAGGATATGTATTTTTGATATTAGCAAATAGTGGTCCATTAATATATCACCTCTCGGATAGACTCTAATGGCTTTTACAATTTTTTATTCATCAGGCTACCCTCCATTCAGAGGCTGTTGCACGCAGTGACTGTTATATTGACTTGTAAATAATAGATTCCAGCTATCAGCCGTCATTTCGAAATTTTATTGGAAGATCTAGATTTCAGCTAGAAACTAGCCATTCTCAATGCACTATCAGTTTTGATCAATGCATGTAATGCCTGTTGGTCGGGCTTCATCCACAGTTCATTGAATTCAATAAATTGTGGATGAAGCCCGACCAACAGGCATTACATGCATTGATCAAAATTGATAGTGCATTGAGAATGGCTAGTTTCTAACTGAAATCTAGATCTGCCAATTAAATTTCGAAAGGACGACTGATAGCTGAAATCTATTATTTACAAATTTTATTTGTAATGACATATTCAATTAGCGATCTGTCTCCCCTTGCACACCCAGCAAACTTAGGAAAAGAGAGTACGTGTTATCTTTAATTTATTAAATGCTGAAAACTGCCATAGCTTCTCTCGATTATCGTTCAAAGTATCTTCACCAAAAGTACCTATAACATCTGTAATCGGTAATTTACCCACTCATGCCTTCAGATCCCCTGATAATATAAGATAATCACTTTTTTCATAGTCATTACATTATTTAGTTCTTTACAGAATTTTTCACTATCTTCCTTTTTGTCTTCTTTGGGGCATAAACTCCAATTACAGCTAGGTGATCACTAGATATTTTAAATGTAACAGCAACCATTCTGTCATTAACAAAAGTGTAAGACTCTCTTATGGGACCACGTTTTATCAAGGATTACTGCAACTCTACTAGCTGCTCTCTGTTGTTTACTAACTCCACTAAAATCAAGGTGTAATTTCCTGTATATTGAGATCCTTTGAGTTTTTTTCTATTTCTGTTAGAACCACTAAATCAGATTTTCTTTCCTTTAATTCTTCAAATAAGTTCTGTTTCCTTACTAGCTATAACAAGAACATTCCTGGTTCCCGAGAGTGGTTTGCTCATATTCCAAAATCTTTATCCTTTTCCTCCTTGTCTTGTTTGTTGTCCATCCAGTTTATTTTTCTGAAACTTTCTACTAAGAAAATCTTGCTGGATAGTGTTACAGACCCTATGCAACCCTCTCGTCAGCCCTTCAATAGAAGTTTAATATATATTCTTTTTCCATTGATAAAGGATAGTATTCAACTTTCTTCCTATATATTTACATCTGTAGAGAGCATGGCAGAGGGCACGTTTCCCGTTCCTTTTGTGTATGGAATGCGGAAAGAATGACTATTTAAATGCCTCTGTGCATTCTGTAATTAATCTAATCTTCTCCCAGTGATCCCTATGTGAGCGAGACTTAGGGGGTTACGGTATTTATTATTCACGTATGGGCCCAGTAGGACCACGCGAGGTACAATCCATTAGTGTCACGATTGGCGGTTGGCCTTTCTCTGTGCCCAAATTTGTTTCATCCTTTCAAAATGAAGTCTCTTTCTTTCATCTGACAACGGCGTTCCAGTCCGTTCTCTAATTTCCCTCTGACCAACTTTCCAATCAAATATCTTTTGTCTGAATGTTTTCCATCTGTAAGGTCTGACTGGGTTATACTGGCTGCTTTTAGATCCTCCTTAATCGCAGCCATCCATTTCATTGGCTCAGTTTTGGCCTTATTTCTGTTTTCGTAGAATTCTACTGTTTGTTTTGTCAACCTAGTGGGTGCCATTCTTTTAATGTGCCCATAAAATTTAAGTCTTCGTTTTCTCATGTCACCTTGTATGTCTGTGTATTCTTCTATTTCCTTATTACTTCTAAGCCTATAAGTTTCTCCAACAGTAATTTTCGGGTCTTATATTTTCCTAATAATCTTTCTTACTTTCTTTTGAATTTCTTCAGTATCCCTCTTCCTATTTAAAATTGAAGTTTCTGCTCCATAAAGACATTCAGGTTTGATTACAGTGCTGTCACGTCTAAGTTCACTGAATTTAGAAAGTGTTTTTTTATTATAAATATTTTGTGTTAATCTGAATGCAGTTACCATCTTTTGACAGCGAACTTCATTTGCAGCTTTTTCCAGACCGTTTTCTTGTAGTATTTCCCCCAAGTATTGAAACTGAGATACCGTTTTCATTTTTCGTGTTCAAAACTTTGGTGCTTGTTTATTGTATGTCATGCGTTCCGTTTTTTTGAATGATATTTGTAGCCAGTTTTTGTTTTTGAAACTTAGTAATTAGGTTTTCTCAGCATATTTTACAGCTACCTTAAACGGGCTTCCCATTCAGTTTCTTGAGCATCTCTGTGACACTCTTCCAAGGGGCAAACAAATGTGTGAGCATTCGTGCTGCCATCCTCTGCATATGCTCTATATCATCTGTTAGTCCTATCTGGTATAAGTTCACACACTTGAGCAATATACTAGGATGGGTCGCTGGAGTGATTTGTAAGCCATCTCCTTCGTAGACTTATTGCATTTCCCCAGTATTCTACCAATAAACCAGAGTCTACCACTTGCTTCACCCACAACTGAACCTATGTGATCATTCCATTGCATATTCCTACAAAGCGTTACACTCTGGTATTTGTATGGGTTGGTCGATTCCAACAGTGACTCACAGATATTATAGTCATAGGATATTATGTTTTTCGCTTTGTGAAGTGCACAGTCTTACATTTTTAATCATTTAAAGCGTGTTGCGAGTTTTTTCACCATCAATTCTATCAAGGTCTAACGGAATATTTACGCAGCTTCTTTCAGACAGTACTTCATTACAGATAACTGCATCTTCTGCAAAAAGTCTGAGGTTACTGTTAATATCGTCTGCAAAATGATTAATATACAAAATTAACAGCAAAGGTGCCAACTAACTTCGCTGGGGCACACCCGAAATTACTCCGCCATCTGACAATTACTTTTCATCCAACATAACATGCTGCGTCCGGTCTAGCAAAAACTCCTCAGCTCAGTCGCAAATTCGTTTGATACACCATATGACCATACTTTTGACAATAAGCGTAGATGTGGTACTGAGTCAAGCGTTTTTCGGAAATCAAGAAGTACCTGACTGTGCTGATACAAAGTTTTCAGAATGTCACGTGAGAAAAGTGCGAGTTGAGCCTCAAATGATCGAAGCTTTCGGGATCCGTGCTGGTTGGCACTGAGGAGGTCATTATGTTAAAGATACTGCATTATGTTTAAGCTCAGAATAAGTTCCAAGATTCTGCAACAAATCGATATCAGTGATACTGGAGGGTAGTTTTGTGGGTCACACCTACTACCCTTCTTGTAGACGAGCTTGACTTTTCTTTTTTCCAACAACTGGGCACGATTTTTTGTTCGAGGGATCTACGACAGATTATAGTTAGAAGAGACGCTAACTCAGTGGAAATTCAGTATAGAATCTGATAGGGGTTCCATCGTGACTTAGAACTTTGTTCAGTTTTAACGATCTCAATTGCTTCTCAGCGACACTGACATTCAAACATACTCCACTCATCTTTCCAGTGTTACGAGGATTAAATTGGGTAATTTCTCCAGGGTTTTCTTTTGAAAACATTCGAAAACGGAGTTTAACATTGCAGTTTTTACGCTGCTACCCTTAATTTCAATTCCTGTGTCATTCACGAGTGAGTGGACGCTAACTTCGATGCCACTAACAACATTTCCATGCGACCAGAATTTCTTTGTGTTATATGAAAGACCAAGTGACAATATTCTGCAACGGCAGTCATTGAAGACTTCACGCATTGCTCTCTCGACAGCCAAACGCGTTGCAGTCTGTCTAGAGTCCTACGCTTTTTTTTTTTTTTTTTTTTACAACTGTTGTGTAGTGCTCTCTGTTTCTTTAGAAGTTTCCTAACAAAGACTCTACACCATAGAGCCTCCCATTATGAACTGTTCTACTGGGTACGTATCAGTCAACTGCATGGTCAAGTATTCTTTTGCATTGCGCCCGTTGGACACTGTAGACCGGCAGTACACCCGTGGATATTTTGATTGTGAAATACGCCGGGAGAAACTCAAGAATCACACAGTATTACTGTTCGTCGAAAGGCCTGAGCTAGCGAGGTGGGCGCATCGCTGCCGCTGCGCGCTAGCTTACTCGGCCACGGTGAGCTCGTAAAAACGTTCTGTGCTGTGAGCGCCGCTGGAAGCAAATTGTCATGTGTTGTTTTCACGAAGGCAGCAGACTGTCGTGTTCTGCGCCCCACAGCATGGGAAGCACGCTCGCAGGAAAGCTGCTGCTACGAGGGCTCCTTCGGTTGAGCATCTCACCGAGTCTGCCGACCGAGCAAAGAAGAGCCGAGAAGACGAGTCTCACAGCCTGTTGCCTCTTTGTACGTCAAAGGCGGGTGGACTGCGCTGTTCGACCTAATGACGAATTGCGCCGAGAACGAGGTGGTCTACGAATCTCTCGACACAGACTCGCTGATCTGCGTTCGGGCAGCAAACGTGGCTGACCACAGGGCGATCGAGGATCGCCCCCTGGTTGTCCACATTGTCGAACCGCCGCGCCGCCAGTGCGTGAAAAGGCACCTTCCGCTGGAAGGCAGAAGACGACCGAGGCACTCCTAAAGGGGTTACCTCGGTACTGTGACGAAGCAGCGGTCCAGGAAGGGCTGCTGCGAGCCGGGTTTGGTAATGCAAACGCAAAATTGATGGTGGTATTAAAAGATGTAACCTTCTCTAAATTTTATACCGTTTCTCTAGAAGTCAGTTTTGTAGCTGACAAATATGCATCCACCATCACAAACGGCTGTCTGCTCCAGTTGGTTTTAACAGTTTTCTTTCCAGTGATTCATTTGAATTACTACTTAAAACCAAATTTCAGTAATCTAGCGTGAGCAGACGCGTCAGGCTGCACCTGGTAACGGTGTTGCGAAATGGCTTCCCAGTACTTAAAAGTGTAAGTATCCCAAAACACTTCAAATTTGGAGCCATGACATGCAACAAATTAGCCGTTTATCACACCTCTCCGTTCCGCATTTACTTTCTGGTACCAAGTTTTTAACCTTTGTTCATCCGCGCGGAAATAAAAATATAAATATCACGCAATCATTTTCCACGTCATAGGTAAGCCACCTAGTTGTAGACTTTGGTATTGTGGCTATTTTAAAACAATCGCTCTGAGATATGTGTAACCTGCGCGAAATAGCTCTGACTGTCATATATAAATCTTATCTACAGGTGAAAGTTGTTCGAAATGTGTGTACATTCAACGGATTGACTGCCAGCGTCCTCCATGCTACCATATTTGTCCAGAACTTATCTCCCGAAAGTCTGCAACACGTATTGCGCGCTTTACTACAGGCTGTTTATAAATGAATATCGGGGTTTTAACGCTTTGTAATATTTATTACATTAAACTTAGAGTTATAAATTATATGTCACATGAAAGAGCAACTCAAACAGTTTTACCAAGAACCTTAAAATGTTCAATGTGAGCACCATTTGTCACACGGCACACATCAATTCTATAACAGAGTTCTTCCCAAACGTTGATAAGTGTGTCTTCAGCGATTGTAGCAACAGCTGCTTCAATCCGGTTTCTTAATTCAGGGAGGTCTGCTGGTAGCGGAGGCATGAACACTCGATCCTTCATGAAGCCCCAAAGGAAAAAACTGCGTGGCTTTAGGTCGGGTGAACGTGGAGGCCAGGCAAAGCAAGCCCTGTCATTGGGCCCCCTGCGGTTATAAAGCGCTAAAACTCCGATATTCATTTATAATCTCCCTGTACCTAGATTACTATAAATGAACTTTTGTCGCCGTTACCCATTATAAGTATTTTTTTAAATCGGTTCACCATTGCTGTTTCTAAGAAATAACTATGTAAAAATAGTGAAAATAGGTGTAATATTAAAGTTCCGGTCTTAACGCAAAATGTAAACAGTCAACATTATACGACAGCCACGTACAGTGACTTGCAAAATTGCAGAGTAATCTCCTTAAATATCGGTTTGCTGCAGAATTCTTGAACATATTCTCCGTTCGAATTTAATAAATGTCTTTGAGGCGGAAATGCTCCTGTCCTGTGAGTCATGGATGAAGGGCAACACGCAAATTCCATAATTGTAGATTTCCGGAAAGCACTTGACACGATGCCCCATGCAAGCTGTTAACGAAGGTCCGAGCGTATGGAATAGGTACTCAGATATGTGGGTGGCTCGAAGACTTCCAAAGCAATACAACACAGTATGTCGTCCTCGGCAGCGATTTTTCATCAGAGAAAAGGGTATCGTCCGGAGTGCCCCTGTTGTTCTTTGTATACATAAACGATTTTGCAGACAGGATGGGCAGCAATCTGCGGTTGTTTGCTGCTGATGCCGTAGTGTACGGTAAGGTGCCACCGCTGAGTGGCTGTAGGGGCACAGAAGATGATTTATACAGAATTCCTAGTTGTTGTGATGAATGGTAGATTGCTTTAAATGTAGAGAAACGAAAGTTAATACAGATGAGTAGGATAAACAATGCCGTACTGTTCGAATACAGCATGAGCAGTGCGCTGCTCGATACAGTCACATTGATTATCTCAGCGTAACGGTGCCAAGCTATATGAAATGGAACGAGCGTGTAATGATTGCACTACGGAAGGCGAATGGTAGATTTCGGTTTATTGGGAAAATTTCGGGAAAGTGGGTCTCATTTATAAATTTGACAGCGTATAGAACACTAGTGCAGCCTAATCATGAGTACTGTTAGAGTGTTTGGCGTCCCCTCCAGGTCGGATTAAGGGATGACATCGAAGCAGTTCAATGGCGGGCTGTTAACCAATTAACACGCGAGTACTATGGAGATGCTTTGGGAACTTAAATGGGAATCCCTGGCTGGAAAGCGAACACTACTGAGAAAATTTACAGAAGCGTCATTTGATGTCGATTGCAGAACGATTCGACTGCCGCCAACGCACATTTTACGTAAGGACCACAGAAATAGGAGTAATTAGGTCTCATATGGAGGCATATACACAGTCGTTTTTCTCCCGCTCTATTTACGAGTGGAACAGGAAAGAAAATCACTGGTAGTGGTACAATGTGCGCCATCATACGATTGATCGCAGAATATATACACCGTCGGAAAAAAAGAGCACCTGGAAAAACGACGACAGTTTTGATCCGATGACGGCATATGCCACCTAGGAAAAGTAGATGCACTAATAATGGTTTTAGCGTCGTCCGCCAACAGATGGCGTAGTGGCATAACTAGCAGAGCGCTATCTGTATCTCGGTGTGGTGCAGACGTGTGAAGCAAGCAGGCAACCATGCCACGGAGATGCATTCGTGCTTCCTACAGCCAACGCAGTGAGTTTCAAACAAGTCGAATTATGGCCCTCCGAGTGTCGGAATGGTCCTTTCGCAGAATTTCCACACAAGTTGGACGTATTTCTGTCAGTGGTCACGTGAACATTCTCGCACCCTGCGACGGCACCAACCGGTAGTTGCACTTCCATCCGTACGAGCAAACGAGTTGCGCCTTTACCTATAGTAACTCGTACTTTAGGCACTTGGGCTATGCACAGCTCTTTTTAAAAACAGTAGCTCGATGTTGTCACAGGGTCGAGACACGCAAGTCTGCTTTCACGCCCTGCACTGATCTGTATGCTGCCTGATTATGGATGTCTGAGTGATACGAGGTTGAAGGGATTCTGGCGTCGGTCATTGTATTTTTCCTGTAAATTTTGAATGTGGACGTCTTGTTATTTCTTGTAATGCGAATTAGCACAATTTTAATAGCACATGTAATCAACATTTAAATACAGTTACTGGCAATAGTAAACCGTTCATTAAAAAAAAACCAAATATGGCAAAATATGAGGTACAGATGCTGTTTTCATTTGTTATGTTTATGTGGAGAATATGACGTTCCGACAAACATCTGCGAGGTAAAAACACGCAAAAACGTAATAAATCGATAAATAAAATAGATACAGATACATAACTTTCAAGGATGATCGCTGTAATGCAGTGTTTTCATCTGAGTTACCGTTTGTTGAAATCGCATGAATAGATTAAAAGTTGTGAATTCAGACGTTCATTGTGTAAATTTTTATTCACTGTGAAAAATTATATTCAGTAGTTTTAAGTATCTTGAAATATTGTTGCGTCATTGGATGTGCCTCATTTTTCTGAGATCGCAGATGCATCCAGATCTGCATTTAATAGCTCTAAGACGCCATCTTTCAGCTTCTTTCTGAGTCCGCCATTGCTGTTCATTCCACATTCTACCGAGCGAGCGACAATTGTCCAGCTGCTACTCCTGGGATTTACTCGCATCCGGTGTTCGTCCTGGGCCGGCCTGGAGCAGCCTCTCTGCTCCAGCCAGAGTCCCGGGCCCACTAGCATTCGGCCGTACATCAAACACGCCTCACCTGCCAGCAGCCCACTGGCTCGCCCAAATGCCTCGAACGTTACAGTCCCTAGACGTGGTTCTGGACACCCACGGAGCACAGACGCCCGCAAGGATCGTCGTATTGTAAGGGCAGCAGTGGCACACCGTATACAGGGTGGGCCACTGATCGTGACCGGGCCAAATATCTCACGAAATAAGCGTCAAACGAAAAGACTACAAAGAACGAAACTTGTCTAGCTCGAAGGGGGAAACCAGATGGCGCTATGGTTGGCCCGCTAGATGGCGCTCCCATAGGTCAAACTGATATCAAATGCGTTTTTATTAAACAGGATCCCCCATTTTTATTACAAATTCGTATAGTACGTAAAGAAATATGAATGTTTTAGTTGGACCACTTTTTTCGCTTTGTGATAGTTGGCACTGTAATAGTCACAAACATATGGCTCACAATTTTAGACGAACAGTTGGTAACAGGTAGGTTTTTTAAATTAAAATACAGAACGTAGGTACGTTTTGACATTTTATTTCGGTTGTTCCAATGTGATACATGTACCTTTGTGAACTTATAATTTCTGAGCACGCATGCTGTTACAGCGTAATTACCTGTAAATACCACATTAATGCAATAAATGCTCAAAATGATGTCCGTCAACGTCAATGCATTTAGCAATACGTGTAACGACATTCCTCTCAACAGCGAGTAGTGCGCCTTCCGTAATGTTCGCACATGCATTGACAATGCGCTGACGCATGTTGTCAGTTGTTATCCTTCAACTTTCCCCACAGAAAGAAATCCGGGGACGTCAGATCCGATGAACGTGTGCGGGCCATGGTATGGTGCTTCGACGACCAATCCACCTGCCGGACATCCATTATGTTGGAAGTACATCGTCATTCTGTCATGCAGTGAAAAATCTTGTAGTAACATCGGTAGAGCATTACGTAGGAAGTCAGCATACATTGCACCATTTAGATTGCCGTCCACAAAATGGGGGCCAATTATCCTTCCTTCCATAATGCCGCACCATACGTTAACCCGCCAAGGTCGCTGATGTTCCACTTGCCGCAGCAATCTTGGATTTTCAGTTGCCCAATAGCGCATATTATATCCGTTTACGTTACCGCTGTTGGTGAATGACGCTTCGTCGCTAAATAGAACGCGTGCAAAAATCTATCATCGTCCCGTAATTTCTCTTGTGCCCAGGGGCAGAACTGTACACGACGTTCAAAGTCGTCACCATGCAATTCCTGGTGCACAGAAATATGGTACGGGTGCAATCGATGTTGATGTAGCATTCTCAACACCGATGTTTTAGATTCCAGATTCTCGCGCAATTTGTCTGCTACTGATGTGCGGATTAGCCGCGCCAGCAGCTAAAACACCTACTTGGGCATCACCATTTGTTGCAGATCGTGGTTGACGTTTCACATATGCCTGAACACTTCCAGTTTCCTTAAATAACGTAACTATCCGGCGAACGGTCCGGACACTCGGATGTCGTCGTCCAGGATACCGACCAGCAGATATAGCACACGGCCGTTGGGCATTTTGATCACAACAGCCGTACATCAGCGCGATATCAGCCTTTTCCTCTATTGGTAAACGGTCCATTTTAACACGGGTAAGGTATCACGAAGTAAATACTGTCCGCACTGGCGGAATGTTACGTGATACGACGTACTTATACGTTTGTGACTATTACCGCACCATGTATCACAAAGCGAAAAAAGTGGTCCAACTAAAAAATTCATATTGAAACCTTCCCGTCTCCTTCATAAGTCTTTTGTTATTACGCAATAACCGTCTCCTCTATACCTCTTTTGTTAATGATAACCTTCCCTTTTACAACAACCTATGTAACCTTCCCTTAGGATTTCTATCTCTTGATAATAATAACAAATGAAATCTTCCCTTTTAAATTTATTCTCTTTCTCAATCTTCGCAAACAAATTTAATTGCTGCTTATTAAAAGTGATTTTCTGATTATTTCGACGAAACATAGAATGTGTCGTCGTCGTGGCCCTCAGTCGTTATCTGCAATAACCCAAAACTGTTCCTTACCTTTTTTACTGTTACTGGATCGCCATCTGACTGCTACATAGAACTGTGATATGAATATATTTACTCTGTTTTACTATACTCTATTAGCTGCTGGTGGGCTTTCATAACAAGTGGCTGTATTTATTACTAAAGCTGACGTTATTCTTTAATAGCAAAGCTGACGTTATTCTTTAATTAATTTGACTGAAGTTACGTAATTCATAGTTACACTTTTTCTTGACAGCAATAAAATTTTTGCAAAGTTTTACGTTAATCGTTTTTGGGATGGATTATAATCAGTAATGCAACATTGCTGGCAAAAATTAATTATATTCTGAAAACGCTTCAAATATTTACTGCTGGTAATGAAATGATTTTACAAACGTTCAAATGGGACTTACTTTTTACAATAATCTTACAACTAGCAATGCGCAAACATACCTTCAGTAGTCTTAAGTTCCTCAAAAAAATTAATTCAATAATTTTAGTTCCTCTTATTATAATAGTTAGCTGACGTCTCTGTACAACCGTTTATAATCTCTTGTAAATCATAGCTGGTGGCTGGCAGGCACACCGCTCCTCTCAACCTCTCGCTTCAGACCTGCTACCGACTCGCTTCACTTCTCGCTTACTACTGACCTCCTACGAACACTTAAGTGCGGTCTCTCCTGCTAACAATGCTTTCTGGTGCAGACAATCCCTGCTACCATTACAAAATGTATCAACGCGCGGTCTTTCTCGCTCTTTTCTTAAAATGTATCCAAACGCGGTCTCTCCCGCCCTTTTTAAAATTATGTCAATTTGCGGTCTCTCTTGCCAACAATACTTTGGTGCAGACATTCCCTGCTACCACAATTATTTCCAAAGTGACAAATATTAATTATTCCTACTTAATCCTATTAATAAAATATAAATTTAACAATAGACAATATAAATATACACGTCTTACAATATTTACTTACGTACTACACGAATATCTAATAAAAATGGGGGTTCCTATTTTAAAAAAACGCAGTAGATATCCATTTGACCTATGGCAGCGCCATCTAGCGGGCCAACCACAGCGCTATCTGGTTTCCCCCTTCAAGCTAGACGAGTTTCGTTCTTTGTAGTTTTTTCGTTTGATGCTTATTTCGTGAGATATTTGGCCCGGTCACTATCAAGGGACCACCCTGTAGATACCAAAGCGCAGGCAAGAGGGCACGTGAATCCAGGCGTGTCAACACGAACTGTTGCTAACCACTTATTAGCAAAGAGACTACTGGTACACACATCTCTAGCCCGTCTTCCACTCACGACGTGCACGGCTTGACTGGTGCCATCAGATGATCACTTCGAAGATGGAATGGCGCGTCGTAGTCTTCAGCGATGAAAGCACATACAGCATGAACACAAGTCGTGGTCATTTGTGCATATGACGCAGACCTGACGAACGTTGTCTCGTTGAGTGCTTCGTCCAAAACACACAGGCCGACCCCAGGCGTTATGGTCTGGGGTGTCAGTAGCTGCATTCTGGTTCACCTCTGGTGTCTCTGGAGACGACGCTAACCAGCGCTTCCTGCATGCAGAATGTTGTTAGACCTGTTCTTTTGCCACTCTTGCAACAGGGCGGTGATGTTTTGTTCCAACGAGATAATGCTCACACACTTATGAGCTGTGTATCGACTCGTGGTTCACCTTGTGTTGGTTTTCCTTTTCTTCCCCTGACATGTTTGTTTGATATGTTGTCTGTCATTAATGGCTGCTTGGTTGTCTTTTCCCTCTGCTATCGATATCTGCATTTGCTTCCGGGAAACTGCCTTGGAGGAAGTGAGATCTTTGACCGGTTGTAACCTCGTGTGGTGGCGTTGAAGTAGGGACGTGGCGCGCAGAGAGTGTGGTGGACACGGGAGGGCAGTGTGGCTCTCCAGCGCGAAGCAGACGTGGTCGGTTGTACCGAGCCGCCACGTGATGTATGTCGGTTGTGTGTAACAAGCAGGTCGAGTTGACGGAAGAACTCCCCGCGTGTTGGTTGTATACATAATCGCCCCACGAGTAGTTGCTGTTCATTTCACCTTGGTGGGGCGTTAACAAGCTTCTTTAAGTCCTCCGTTTCAACACTGGAGTTTAAAAGGAGACACCTAACATGAAGGAGCGGTCACTACCCGTCAACGCTGCAGAGAAGACGTGAACTCCGGTGACAGAGCGTGTTGTCGCGTGGCGTGTTGGGTACATCGGAGGTCGTGTGCTGCCTGTTCGAGCATAATTGCAAGTTAAGTTCGTGGAAGGTTTAATCATTAAGTAATAAGTTTGCGTAAGCAGTGTCTCTTCTGCCTTGTGGCCTCCGGCGATCGGGTTTCCTGTCCCCGGCACCGGTGTAACTGAAGACAGTGATCTTTCCTCCTTCTCTCGTTACTGCCCGATGGGAGGTATAGTTTTGGCAGTTTTAATTGTTTCGCTATTCTGTCGTGTGTTATGAGTAAATTCTTACTTATTGTTTGTTGATCATGTGGTCGCTCATTCAGGACTGTGTGGTGTAATGTTTCCTTGCACGAGGTGAGCTCTAATTCTGTCAGCAAGTTAAGCCATCTTATAACAAGTTTTCGCTGGCTAAAAGTCGGTGCAGTGACCAGCCTGAGAGTGGCAATTGTGTTTACGGGCGTATTTAAATTGGTCAGTATTCTGTCTAGCCTGAGCATCCCTGAGTGGGTGACTTGTGGCCGCCTTACACGGGTCCGTCATGTCTGTTATGTTCTAATGATATTCCAGGACACTTTTGTTTAAAATTTTTTTAAATTCCTCCAAGTTTGTAAATTCCTTTTATTGCCATTAATCGTATGTTTGCTGAGACCTGTTTAATTTTTTTTTTTTAATGGCGGTGTTGGTAGCTCCACTACCTCACCCTACTTTATTAACAAAGTTCTGTATTTACTTTAGTAGCCTGTTTACTAACGTTCTTTAAATTTTTTTAAAATTGTTGTATTGCTATAAATTACTTAGACTGGCGGTAGCGGCGTGTTTTAAAAGGCTGTTTATTGCCGTACTGCTAGTTTCTGTAAGATAGCAATAAAACATTTGTGAAAATCTCAACTCGACAGTAAACTACTAGAAATTTGGCCCCGTTTCCCAACTTGTGGTGTGGCTTGTAGTAACCGTAACCACTGTGTGTGTCAACTCACTATCCCTGAAGCTCTACTTGCTCTGCATGGCGTGCAGCAAACTTCCCCAGTCAGCACGAGTCTCCGGACTTGTTTCCAATTACACATGTACTGGACATGATGGGACGAGGAGTGACTTGTGCGACTCATCAACCAACAGCTCTTACAGAACTACGTGAACAGGTCGAGCAGAAGTGGCACAACGTATCCCAGAACAGTATTCGCCATCTGTACGATCGACTGGGTGCCACAGTGCCTGTATTGCCGCCTGTGGAAGCTGCACCATGTACTAATATGGGTGTTTCAGCATGGGACGATACCTGGTACCTCAGAACCGCTTGTGCTAATCATCTGAAAATGTACGATGGTCACTCCAAAAGAAATGCACACTATTTTTTTTTAATACGTCTTTTATTCTACATGTTTGAAAGGTTTACAGTGTGTAGATACATCCTTTAGGGACAATATTTTCATTTCTCCACATAATTTCCATCCCTCTCAACTGCCACACGCCGACTTGGAACCAGCGCCTGTATAGCCGCACGGTAATATTCTGGACCAACCTGTTGGAGCCACCGTTTGGCAGCGTGCACAAGGGAGTCATCATCTTCAGACCTTGTTCCACGAAGAGAGTCGTTCACTTTCCCAAAGAGATGATAGTAGCACGGAGCCAGGTCAGGACTGTAAGGCGGGTGTTTCAGTGTTGTCCATCCGAGTTTTGTGATCGCTTCCGTGGTTTTATGACTGACATGTGGCCGTGCATTGTCGTGCAACAGCAAAACATCCTGCTTTTGCCGATGTGATCGAACACGGCTCAGCCGAGCTTGAAGTTTCTTCAGTATCGTCACATATGCATCAGAATTTATGGTAGTTCCACTTGGCATGATGTCCACAAGCAAGAGTCCTTCGGAATCGAAAAACACCGTAGCCATAACTTTTCCAGCAGAAGGTGTGGTTTTGAATTTTTTTTTTCTTGGGTGAATTTGCATGATGCCACTCCATTGATTGCCTCTTCGTCTCTGGTGAAAAATGATGGAGCCATGTTTCGTCACCTGTCACAATTCATCCAAGAAATTCATCTCCACCATTTTTGTACTGTTACAAAAGTTCGCTGCATACTGTTTTTCTTGTTTCTTTGTGAGCCACTGTCAACATCCTGGGAACCCACCTGGCACAAATCTTTTTTAACGCCAACACTTTCAGTATTCTGCAAACACTTCCTTCCCCTATCCCAACGTAGCGTGACAATTCGTTCGCTGTGATGCGTCAGTCAGCAGTCACCAATTCGTTAACTCTCTGCACATTACCTGGAGTGTGTGCAGTACGAGGCCTGCCGCTGCGAGGACAATCCTCAATATTGCCGTGCCCGCTTTCATCACGTAACCTGCTTGCCCACCTACTAACTGTACTGCGATCGACAGCAGCATCTCCGCACACCTTTTTCAACCTCTTGTGGATGTTTTCCACTGTCTCGTTTTCACAGCACAGGAATTCTATGACAGCGCGTTGCTTCTGACGAACGTCAAGTGTAGCAACCATCTTGATGAGATGCTGTGACGGCGCCACTCACGGGAACAGGTGGAACCAAGCGGGAATGATGTACCTACACACTTTAAAACTTTCACATATGCAGAATGAAAACTGTATTTTTACAAAAGTAGTGTGCATTTCTTTTGGAGTGACCCTCGTAATCGTTTAATGTACTCCATACGCACTGTTGCAACAATACATCTTGACTGAATTGGAAACCTCTAAAGGGGTATCCTAATTCTTTTCTGGCGTTGTATACAGACGCAGATTTAGTATGAAGTCAGCGGCGTTTGCAGTTCATTACCTTGACCCCCACAGACACCAATACTGTATGCTTAAGGATGGAGATGTCACACAGTCCAGGTGCTTCGCCTTGAGTCGTAAGCTGCTTGTCATTCGAGAGCCTGAGTACGTAGAACTGGTGGCAATTTGTCACGTAGCTAATTCATGCAAACTACTACTTTAATACTGACAACAGCGTCAATTTCCTAGAACGAAGTTTTAGCGATAAAAGGAACAAGAATTTCTTCTCCCTACATAGTATCCCAACGAAGTCCTGGTTGTTAAGTTACATGTCGCGAACAGAAACTCGTAATTATCGGCAAGGCGAAGTTTGATAAGCGACCGTCCTTCATTTCTTACAAATCCCTCAATTGCCTTTTGTTTCACAGTCACGGAGGCCTCACGTAATCGTCTTGGTGGTATTTGATAAGTCGCTGTGCCAACTGCCTGTAAGTATACAATTGCAACATCAAGAATGATATCGAACAACAATATTTTATTTGTTGAGCGTTTGTAGTACATCTGGAAGAATACGTTTTAAGTTTGTGATTTCGGAGTATTCAGGATGCGTGATTAGTTCGCAGACTTGCCACTTCTGAAAGCAACAATGTCTTTCCAGAGTGTTCGGAAATTCCCGTTACGAACTTCTAGGACATGTAGAGGGGAGTGAGTACATAATAATTTGAATAGTATAGCGTCCCCAGTGCCAAATTTTTTATCATGTAGCCGTAAAATAATAATTTCTCTGTGTAGGTTTAGATTGCAAAGAAATAATTTATGACAGAATGATCTAAAGAGGTGACAAGGTACAGTCTTTTGTTAATTTTTTAGTCGTCACTCACTTCTTCTTTTGTCTTGAATGTGTCTAGAGGGAGATCTTGCGAGTGCTGGCGAATGTAAGCATATTTGTATGAGTTAAGCATATAATATACTGATTTAATATCATTGTGCACTTTTAATTTGTAAGAGGTGATCCCGATTTCATGTCCGCCTTCCTTGAATTAACCTGCATTCAAGTAATTTACAGCTCAACAATCGCAGCGGCCGATGCTGCCAACGACGCCATTACGTGGCGATATTAACTTATGAAAAATTAGCGGACGCTGAAAACTCGCCCGTCATTAGCATAATATTAATTTTTCTCCACAGCCGCACGAAGTTGCAGAAATACTTAGCTTTAAGATTCTTATTTTCAGTACCATAGCCGAGACCCAGAACCAGGACTCTGACTACAATACAATGGTTAACGGAGGTAAAATACTCTCGCACGTGTGTGGGCCGCAATTTTAATTAATAACTAAAGATTTCTTGCTTTAAAGTGAACTGACTAGCCGAGGAAAGTAATATGAAAAGTTTATTACATTGTTCAACTTAAACATCATTTTTATTAAGGCCCACCACGTAAGTCGGCAACAATCAAAAAATAATAATAACAATAATAATAATAATATATTAAATTACGACGGCCGACGGACGCTAGATTGGCGCCGCAACTTTGGGGCCCGATTAATATGATTCTATTGTACTGAATGTAATTATGTATGTGTCTAATTGTTGTAAAATATTAATGCTTGTATGAATTTTTTTACATGTACAACAACAAAACCACACCCTGAGGAGATCTGGAGAGGAAAAAGTGTAGAAAAGAAAAAGGATTGCGAGAAAGAAAAATAAGTAAGGTAAGGCCTATTGTGCAAGCATCCTGTGTAGCTCTGTGCGGAATATCGAACCCATGTGCACATGAGATACCTTCGGTGTTTTGTGTATTTATGTGTTTATTTTTGGAGGGGATAATTATTCGTTTTGTGTATTTATATGTTTATTTTTGGAGGGGATAATTATTCGTGTCTATATCAGTGTTAAAGATTCGTCAGTGCCTTAAAGTGAATTTAGTATGGGTAAGATAGGACAACCTAAAGCATCCGTACCAGAAGAACAAAATTCTGTTAATATGGAAAGTGAGGGTCATTTGCAATACGTAAACGAATCCCAAGCCACCGCCTCGGATAACATAATTTCCGGAGCGGGGGGCGAGGATCTGTGGACGGTGAATGACGCTCCACAGCAGAATGGGAATAGAGTAACAACTCCACTGCCTGGGCAGGGGGGCCAATCGAGTGCTAGATTAAGTGGGGCACCAGTATGCTCACCGATTGCAGACCCATTTGCAGAATTTCTGCGCAGGTTAGAAGAAAGAGATAGGGAAAAAGAAAGAATGTTAGAACAGAGGGAAAAACAAAGAGACGAAAAACTGGCTCAGATGCTGCATGAGCAGGAGAAAAAATTAACGCAAAAGCTCATTGAGCAAGAGCAGCGCAGTGAAGCAAAACTAGACAGTATCCAAAGCGAACTTGCCGAGATGCGGGACGCGTGCAAAGAAATACCCGATCTTGTGCAAAGCTTAGCCAGCGAAATGCAAAAATTACAGATGTTGCAGGCTAGGCTTGAAGATAATGTCCAGACTTTAACCAACCGCGTGGATAATGTGGAGATAGATGCACGGAAAAGTATTGACGCATATTTGGAAGTGCAAGCTCAAAAAGTAGAAAAAGAATTAAATGAATGGCTAGAAGTAAAGGATCGCGAGATATCTGCAAAGATTGAAAGCGATGTAAAAACTAGTGATGGGGAGCTCGTGAATGAGTCGTTCAAATGAACGCTTCACTCCAGTGAAGTGTGAACTAACCACTCAATTTCAATGAACTGGTACTTCAAACTCTTCACAGATAGCACACTCCACACTTTTTTCTAGTTCACTCACTCTCTCCCCCTCTCCCTCTCCCACTACATCGGCGCTACGTCACTCATCCTCCCTTCACTTCAGTTCCCCCTCTACTGCCTGTCGACGAATCGCGCGGTGTTTGTGGTGAGCGATAGGCTTTGGAGTGGTTGGGGCGGTGAGGGGTGAGGGGAGGCAGCGTCAGCTGCTTCCTGCAGTGCTGGCATCATTACCCGTGACTATTTGTGCAGTTAAACTTCGCGTCCACGGGTAGCTTGCCGTTGGCAGCGCTTGCAGACAAATGAATATTAAAGATACAAACGAAGAGGCTGGCTGTATGAGCACGCACAGCTAACATGAAAATAAAAGGTTTGTTAATAACACTGAAAGGTGGGTTAATAACACTGAAAGAAGGGTTTTACTTGAAATCGTACCAATGACTACAGGTGACAGTTTACGTTTTGAATGTGGAGGGTTATTATTCCCAACAAAAATAAAATGTACAGGAAAACTTCTGAATAATTACTTAACGTAGGTGTATACACTTTGTGACAGTGGTAAACATACTCATTTTATTTTGGATTAAATTTTAAAAGGAAAATAAAATTGGACTGCATTTCGTTGGAAGTCCTAGTTCTCAGTCCATGAATACAACAAATAATGTTTCACTTGGCAGATAAAGACTTTTTTGGGCGCTTCATGAAAAAATGTCGAGCAAGATTCAATGTATCACCTTGTTTATATGTGACAGGCTTCTCTGTTTATCTTTCCTTTGTCCCCTTCGACCATGCTCTATTTAACTCAGACGCTGTAAGAGCGTAAAACGTTGCGTGCACGTTACTGCATATTTCGGCCATCTGTTGGTAAAATTATGAAGTATTACGAAGCTTTATTGTACGAGCGAGGCGAAGCGAGCGTAGCTGCGGCTGAGCGGCGAACTGGGCAACTTCGCCAGGCTTCCGTACTTCATGAGTGAACTACTTCATTTGAACGCTTCGCGGCAAAGAGAGAAACGAATGAAGTAGTTCACGGGAATGAACGAGTTCGACCCATCTCTAGTAAAAACAGCTGTAGAACAAGCGACTGCGGCCGCGAGTGTAAATATTGACGCTAGCGCTGCCGAATTAGCACAGATCAAGTCCCGTGTGACAGCGGAGTTGCCAAATTGGCAACAGGAGCTCGCGCGAAGACTGTCTGCGTTGGAAAGCAATGTAAACAGTGGCGGACAGATCATGAATCCGACTCCGCGCACTGATTACTATAATAACGCTGACGGTAGGCAGGGTACGAGTGCGCAACCGCAACCTAATGCGAATTATGAGCACGAACAACATGCGATACCGTGCAGCGCACATCACGAAGTGATGAATGTCCCAGAATGTAGCAATCAGACGTGCAAAAAAGAGGACAATGTAATAAAACACAGGACATTCCAACCCTTCAATAGCGGAAAACAAAATGTCCACCCTGTTGTATTTATTAAGAGCTTCAGGAATGTGTTTCCCAGGACATGGACGGAAAGACAAAGGATACAGTTCGTGGTCTCCTTTATTCAAGGTGACGCGGCACTGTGGGACACCGACGTGTCCGAAAAATATCTAACGATGCAACAGTTTGAAGGTGCATTCTTGCAAAAATTCTGGTCCGATAGCGTCCAAGAAAGATTACGAAAGGAGTTGTACAGTCCAGAAATGTACAATCCTAAGGTGGGAACGTTACGCAAATATTTCGAAAAGTATATAAACAAAACCAGGTACTGGAACGAGCCAATGTCCGATCGTGACATAATCAGATTAATAAAAATGAAGTTGCCCAGTAAAATTAAAAGATATTTCATCAATGTGCCGGAATACGATATAGAACAATTCATGGAAATAGTGGATTCTGTTGACTTATTGATCGAAGATATGAAAACCGAAAACAAGTGGAACCATGCAGGCTGTAATCAACAAAAAGCCGATTACAATAGCAGCCACAGTAACGGTAGTAACAACGGGAATAAGCAAGAGCACCGGCAACAGAATCGAGGCACAAACAATGGCAATGGTTATAACGGCAACGGTTATAATCGTCAAAATCGAAAGAGACATCATGATGGACGCATGAGTAATGGATATAATGGTAACGGCAATCCGCAATGGCGGAACAATCGAAACCAGTGGCGTGGTTATAACGAACCGACACCACAGTGGCAACAAAACACAGCGCCACAATGGAACGCCAACCCAGGTCCGTCACAGAACATGTCAGGAAGTTACAACCGACCACCACAAAACCAGAGCCATACACAATATCAAAATACACCATCGGGGAGGCAGGGCGGTCAACTCAACAGTAGCAACAACAACAACAACCAGAACCATAATGTGAGGTTAGTGGAAGTGACAGACAACTGTCAACCCACTAATGCTCATCCGTTAAACTAAAGACAGCCACAATACGCTCTCCGTTGTTGGCTGCAGGATGGTGTAGTGAGGGTACATTCACGGATGACAGCCATAAACTTTGTATGCTGAGATACAATGAAGGAACAAAAATAGAAAAGGAACTTGTAGACATACCGCAGAAATGTAACCGAACCGACAAAAGTGTTGTGCAGGCTGTATTGCAAGCAGAGATGTATGGAGCACCAATACAGATAATAGTCGATACCGGTGCGTCAACCAATGTCATGAGTGCAAATTTTTACAAGTACTTGAGTCAAAATAATAGAATACCAGTATTGCCAGTGAAGAATTGTCGTGTAACAGGTGCAATAGGTGCACAATCTCATATCATAAAGCACCAGGTGCAAGTCGAGTTTACGGTAGGAAATGAAGCAATGAAAAGCTTGTTCCTAGTAGTTAAAGGATTAGGTGTTGCTTGCATCCTGGGGGTGGAATTTTTACGCCAGAGGGACGCAAAAATCGACATCTTGTGCGGGGAAGTAAGCCTTATGAATGAGGATAGACGTGTAATTTTGCCATTGTTGAGGACACGGGAAGTGCACGGTAAATATTGCCGGAACTTTCAGTCGAGAGTCGAAGGGATACAGGTAATGAATTCATATTCTGGCTTAAATACAAGACAAGCATATTATAAAGAATTTATTACTGAAGATAAAGAGGAAAAAAGGAAACTGATAGCCATGAAAGTCAGGGAGTCAGAACATTTGACTGAAGCACAACAAAACGAATTGACTCAGCTACTTACAGATTATGAGAATGTGTTTTCGGAAAAACCCGGTGTTATCGAGGGCTACATCTATAACATCGAAGTGGTACCTCACGATACTTTCTGTCACGCAAACTACACCATCCCGTGGTCAAAGAAGGAGGCTATTACGAAAGAAACAAGAAAAATACTTACAAAGACTTAAAGAAGTTCGCTCAGTAGAGTAACTTTTACATTTGTGTGTAGTAGGTTAAGTTTAGAGTGTATTTTTTTCTGTGTGTAAATGTTCAGACTTTAGTGTAACATTTAAAGACAATGAGGCACACAAGATTAGTGCGATTCAATTTTGTAGATGTTAAGGAATAATAGTATTTTTAAACAATTGCATTTTGAAAAAAAAATGAACGTAGGTTTAAGAATATGTTAAAAATTTCATGTTGAAAAATGCTTTAAAAAATATTTAAAAAAAATTCAATAGCATGTAATGATGAAAGAATTTTTCATTAGTGTGTCATGAATATTTTTGAACTGTAGTAGTAATGCAACTTATGAAATTCAATATTATAGTGTATATGTTGTTCCATGTATTTATGTCTATATCGATCTTGAAATATGCTCAATCATAATTTACTAAACAACATGAGTGCAGGGTGTACATCACCCAAGGTACCTCATGTGTTGTGGTCAAGGTACAAAGCAAATCAGTAAACGCGACTACCGCTAAGCACTGTTAAAATATATTGCCATCTGCTAAGGCAGAGATTTGCACGAATTTGTAGTGTAAACAAAAGTCACAAATCTAACATTAATCTAGGAACTTGCACGCTAGGCCTAGATTATAAAATGTGTACAATAATGCGAGAGGCAAAGTTTTGTAAAGTCGAGCCTGGCTCTGGAGGGCAAGTACGCAATGAGTGGGCAGACATGACATGAGGACTTACCTCAGATGAGACGGAAATACAATTGTATAGTCAAAAAATCTGAAGGCAAGTACCACTCTAAATGGAAAATGAAAAGAGACAATTAGTGCGAGAGACTGGTAAAATCCAGCACGAGCCAAAATCTAGTTCAGACTGAATGAAATACATTAGTGTTTGTGAACTAATCGAAACAGTTACTTTAAACAGTGTGAAAAACTGTGAAGGTGAAACTGTGATATGGACAGTGAAGTGCTAGTATTGAACGTTCAACAGCGGTAAAGACGCCAAACGCCAATATTACGCACGAAAAACTGTGAATTTGCTTACAAATGTGAACTGTTAACGTGAAGTGAACCCACAGTCAATATTTTTGGGACAGACTGTAATTTCAGTGAGTACAACAATGCGAGATTGGAATGCGATGCGTGGACTGTTGCAAAACAGCGACCGCAGAAACGGCGAATGTTTGTGCTAAGCTCGTATTGGGACACTCACCAGTGCCTGCGAGTGCGGCGAAAACATAAATAATTGTATCAAGACAAAAACTGACGTGTAATGGAAACAGTGGCGCAACAAAACTTCATTCACGGGAGAAGATCCATGTCATGTATTCTGCAAGACAGTGCTAGCTTGACACTCGGAAGCTGGCGAAAACTTAACAACAACTGCCGCACTAATAAATGCTTCTTTCCCACTAGCGTAACCATCTGCAGTGGGAAACAAATATTACGTTGGTTGTGTGTATGTTTCATGTACTACGACGGAGATGCGTAACAGAGCTGACTCCTGCCAACAAGCGCGGGAGGCGAATATCAACCCACTCCGCCACACCCGGCCGAGACAGAAGCGCATCGCCAACCGTGCAGCCAATCAGCTGATTCTGACGTTCCGCGACGGCGAGACACACGCTGGCGTCGAGCGGGCGTTGACCTCTCCGCAGCCGCCGCGACCGCCGAGCACCGAACACACCAACCGAAGCTGTCGCGAGCCAAACGTCGCGGCGTAGATCGTCAACGACACCGCAATCAAGTGTTATAATGACCTCATTTTTTGCATAGTGCAACAAAAATATTTGTATGCACATCCTGTACTCCAATGACATTCCAGAAACAATTAAGTGAAAGTGACCAAAGCAGTTAGTCTGTCGCTCCGCCGAGGTTTTCCCCAGGTTTCCCTACGGCCGCGCCAAATGGGGAGCGAACAGTTGACACCCCTGGGACTTCAAATATTCCGGACTAACTCGTGGTTGTATACCTTGAACTTCATCTGTATTACACTTTGTGTGCAACGCACCTCAGTAATTACAACATACGATGTGACATATGTAAACTGTGAAAGAAAAATCTGCGTGTGGACACTGTGGACATGAAAGTGGAAATATTTATGTCAAAAAACACGAACATTTTTTATGACATAAACATTTCGGGGGGCAATATAGCGTCCCCAGTGCCAATTTTTTTATCATGTAGCCGTAAAATAATAATTTCTCTGTGTAGGTTTAGATTGCAAAGAAATAATTTATGACAGAATGATGTAAAGAGGTGACAAGATACAGTCTTTTGTTAATTTTTTAGTCGTCACTCACTTCTTCTTTTGTCTTGAATGTGTCTAGAGGGAGATCTTGCGAGTGCTGGCGAATGTAAGCATATTTGTATGAGTTAAGCATATAATATACTGATTTAATATCATTGTGCACTTTTAATTTGTAAGAGGTGATCCCGATTTCATGTCCGCCTTCCTTGAATTAACCTGCATTCAAGTAATTTACAGCTCAACAATCGCAGCGGCCGATGCAGCCAACGACGCCATTACGTGGCGATATTAACTTATGAAAAATTAGCGGAAGCTGAAAACTCGCCCGCTATTAGCATAATATTAATTTTTCTCCACAGCCGCACGAAGTTGCAGAAATACTTAGGTTTAAGATTCTTATTTTCAGCACCATAGCCGAGACCCAGAGCCAGGACTCTGACTACAATACAATGGTTAACGGAGGTAAGAAAAATACTCTCGCACGTGTGTGGGCCGCAATTTTAATTAATAACTAAAGATTTCTTGCTTTAAAGTGAACTGACTAGCCGAGGAAAGTAATATGAAAAGTTTATTACATTGTTCAACTTAAACATCATTTTTATTAAGGCCCACCACGTAAGTCGGCAACAATCAAAAAATAATAATAATAATACATTAAATTACGACGGCCGACGGACGCGAGAATAGGAAGCCATGTCCAGAAACATATCGTTTCCGTTCCACGACAGTTTCAGTTGAGATGTTCAACTTATCCACTTCTGCTTGGCGAACTGAATTGGGTGTGACGCAGTACACTTATTACGTGTCAGTTCGAAAGGAAACATGACGAAACATCCAATTATCACTTAAGGACATATGTTTGCACTAACACTTAAACCTTGCATGTTCTCATTATTCCAGAACAATAAAGAAAGCAGCATACTGTACGTACTCAACAGTACTGATGCATTACAACAGCGATTCGATGTGGCGACCACATGTACCTGCGACGCATGTTCTGGTACACTGTCTCCATCTCACCTGGTGTCTCTTCAGTTTCTAGTGCAGCGACCACAGCTCGTGCCAGCAGATCTCCCTCCGTCTCGTTAATGAAATTTCGCATACGATACCACAATAAGTCACGTGATCTGTCTACCCTAGGTTTTCCGTGATTTCCCTAAATCGCTTCCGTCAAATGCCAGGGTGGTTCCCTTGAAACTGCACGGCCGGCTTCCTTCCCTAATCCGATGTGACCACTGACCCAGTCTTTAAAGTCCATTTACTGCCCGAAATATGCACGGGATGAAATTCGCGCAGGGAAGACAGAGTGCACGATATATATACACTCCTGGAAATTGAAATAAGAACACCGTGAATTCATTGTCCCAGGAAGGGGAAACTTTATTGACACATTCCTGGGGTCAGATACATCACATGATCACACTGACAGAACCACAGGCACATAGACACAGGCAACAGAGCATGCACAATGTCGGCACTAGTACAGTGTATATCCACCTTTCGCAGCAATGCAGGCTGCTATTCTCCCATAGAGACGATCGTAGAGATGCTGGATGTAGTCCTGTGGAACGGCTTGCCATGCCATTTCCACCTGGCGCCTCAGTTGGACCAGCGTTCGTGCTGGACGTGCAGACCGCGTGAGACGACGCTTCATCCAGTCCCAAACATGCTCAATGGGGGACAGATCCGGAGATCTTGCTGGCCAGGGTAGTTGACTTACACCTTCTAGAGCACGTTGGGTGGCACGGGATACATGCGGACGTGCATTGTCCTGTTGGAACAGCAAGTTCCCTTGCCGGTCTAGGAATGGTAGAACGATGGGTTCGATGACGGTTTGGATGTACCGTGCACTATTTAGTGTCCCCTCGACGATCACCAGTGGTGTACGGCCAGTGTAGGAGATCGCTCCCCACACCATGATGCCGGGTGTTGGCCCTGTGTGCCTCGGTCGTATGCAGTCCTGATTGTGGCGCTCACCTGCACGGCGCCAAACACGCATACGACCATCATTGGCACCAAGGCAGAAGCGACTCTCATCGGTGAAGACGACACGTCTCCATTCGTCCCTCCATTCACGCCAGTCGCGACACCACTGGAGGCGGGCTGCACGATGTTGGGGCGTGAGCGGAAGACGGCCTAACGGTGTGCGGGACCGTAGCCCAGCTTCATGGAGACGGTTGCGAATGGTCCTCGCCGATACCCCAGGAGCAACAGTGTCCCTAATTTGCTGGGAAGTGGCGGTGCGGTCCCCTACGGCACTGCGTAGGATCCTACGGTCTTGGCGTGCATCCGTGCGTCGCTGCGGTCCGGTCCCAGGTCGACGGGCACGTGCACCTTCCGCCGACCACTGGCGACAACATCGATGTACTGTGGAGACCTCACGCCCCACGTGTTGAGCAATTCGGCGGTACGTCCACCCGGCCTCCCGCATGCCCACTATACGCCCTCGCTCAAAGTCCGTCAACTGCACATACGGTTCACGTCCACGCTGTCGCGGCATGCTACCAGTGTTAAAGACTGCGATGGAGCTCCGTATGCGACGGCAAACTGGCTGACACTGACGGCGGCGGTGCACAAATGCTGCGCAGCTAGCGCCATTCGACGGCCAACACCGCGGTTCCTGGTGTGTCCGCTGTGTCGAGCGTGTGATCATTGCTTGTACAGCCCTCTCGCAGTGTCCGGAGCAAGTATGGTGGGTCTGACACACCGGTGTCAATGTGTTCTTTTTTCCATTTCCAGGAGTGTATATATATGAGCCCAGGAAACTGGTACACCTGCTTAATATCATGTAGGGTCCCCGTCCCGTGAGGACGCCGAAGTGCCACTACACGACGTGAATCCTGCAGGGCTGTCCATAAATCCGTAACAATACAACGGGCTGGTGATCTCTTCTGAATGGTTAAGTTCCGAGATGTTCCAGGTATGCTCAATAATGTTCGTAGCGCCTGTTGTTGGTAGTGTTAAACTTCTTGTGTAAAGCGGGTAATATGCAGTATGTACAAGAATCAGAAGAGAACAATAAAACCAATTTTTCATGACTTAGCACAGCCAGAATTGTTACACAAATGTCTACACGGAAAGACGCAGAATCCTAATGAGAGCGTAATCAATTTGATTTGGCAAGTGATTCCTAAAAGGGTGTTTGTAAGCATAAAAACACTTTACTTTGGCATTTATGATGCAGTAGCAACCTACAACCAAGGGAACAGTGTGAAGTGTGAAGTTCTGAAGGCATTAGGATTTACAGTTGGGGTGAACACTGTACGAGCACTAAGAAATATTGACAGAGAAAGGATAAGAGGAGCAGAAAGAAGAGAAAGGCATATGAAGTATGATGGTACAACAGGCCAGAAAAGAAGACAGAAGAGGAAGCTTTTGGAGGATGAAGACCCTGATAATCCATCCTATAGTGCAGGAATGTATCGAGAAACTTTGATAGACATTTCCCGTAAATTAGAATTTTTCGAATATAAGGAACATTTTCTCAAAATCCACTCAAGCTAGAGAGATGAAATTTTTATACAGCACTCCTAGTGGTCAAACTTACATTGTAACACAGCCATTTGGCAATATGTTCAGTAGTTTCATTTCAGTTTAATTATAAAGCAATTATTTGTATAAAAAATTGGGTCATTAATAAAAAAAATTGGAAGGAAACTAGAAAAGATACTCCAAAATCCCTCTGTCATAACTGCAATACTAAACCACTCTATATGTAAAAAAAAATTCAAATTTTTCTATTTGGTAGTTTATTCATAAATGTTCCTCAAACTTAGTGATTTTAACACGGGCAGCATAGGCACCTCCAGCTACCCTTAAACTCAGAAAAGTGTTTCTGTAGCAATTCTGGACGTGTGGGGTGTCGCATTGTTCTGCTGGAATTGCCCAAGTCCGTCGGAATGCACAATGGACATGAATGGATCCACGTGATCAGACAGGATGCTTACGTAAGTGTCACCAGTCACAATCGTATCTAGACGTATCACGATCCCATATCACTCCAACTGCACACGCCCCACGTCATTACAGAGCCTCCACCAGCTTGAGCAGTCTCCTGCCGACATGCAGGGTCCCTGGGTTCGTGAAGTTGTCTCCATACCCGTTCACGTTCACCCGCTCGACTCAATTTGAAACGAGACTCGTCCGACCAGGCAACATGTATCCAGTCATCAACAGTCTAAGGTCGGTGTTGACTGGCCGAAGCGAGGTGTAAAGCTTTCTGTCGTGCAGTCATCGAGGGTACACGAATGAGCCTCCGGCTCCGAAAGCCCATGTGGATGATGTTTCATTGAATCGTCTGCTCGCTGACACTTGTTGATGACCCAGGGTTGAAATCTGCAACAATTTTCGGAAGGGTTGCACTTCTGTCACATTGAACCTCGGAGATGCTGTGTCCCATCTCTCGTACGCAGATTATAACACCACGTTCAAACTCAAATCTCGATAACCTGCCATTGTAGCAGCAGTAACCGATCTAACAACTGCAACAGACACTTGTTGTCTTATATAGGCGCTGCCGACCGCAGCGCCGTATTCAGCCTATTTACATATGTCTGCATTTGAATACGCATGCCTATACCAGTTTCTTTGGCGCATCAGCGGATATAACTCGCTAACGAAGGCCGGTGCAGTGGCGCTTCACCTGGAGGTCAGCCGGTTTAAATCCTTGTGGTGGATGACATTTTCACCGCCCTTGAGTCGCCGGCAAGGCGAGGAGAGGCGGTGACGTAAGGTCCCTGATCGCCAGACTTTTGCCTTACTGCCTAGGATTAAATTCCGAACCTCACCGCAGTGTCTCATGGAGTATGTGACACTGTAGATGGTGATCCGTCCACTAGATGGGGACGTTCGGGTTCCTCCTTGGAGGGGGTGGCTATACTGGTAGCAGGGGCTGTGTGGCGTGGACTGGGTGGTGTTTTAGGTTAGAGGGTCTCGCGAAAACACAGGAAGGGCTTCAGTCACAAACGGTGCAGGCTGAACACAGGAAGAAGCTAGATACAGGAACCATTAGTATAACAGTTGTCGTAGCTGTGTTGGAAAGTACCAGAGCTCCAAGCGCAAATAGAAAGCACTGCCTTGGATTATAGGCTCTGAAAGCTGGCTAAAGCCGGATACAGCTCAGCGGAAATTTTTGCGAAGAAGCTAACGGTGTTCCGAAAAGATAGGCTAAACACGTTTGGAGGTGGCGTGTTTGTTGCTGTTACAAGTAGATGAACTTGTCGCGAAATTGAAGTTGATACTTCCTGTGAGTTAGAGCAGAGGTCCTTGTTGGCAACCAGAGTAAAATAATAACTGGATCCTCTTACCGACCTCCCAGTTCAGATGATACAGTTGCAGAAAGGTTCAGAGAAAACTCGAGTTTGATTTCAAACACCTTCCCGACTCACACGATAATAATTGATGGTGACTTTAATTTACCCTCGGTATGTTGGCGAAAATACATGTTTAATTCCGGAAGTACGCATAAAATATCATCCGAAACACGCATTCTCTGAAAATTATTTCGAGCAGTTAGTTCATGAGCCCACGCGAAAAGTAAACGGTAGAGAAAACACACTTGACTGCTTTAGCAACAAATAATCCTGAGTTTAAAACGAGCATCAAAACCGATATAGGGATTAGTGAACACAGGGTTGTCGTAGCGAGATTGAATATTGTAATCCCCAAATCCACGAAAAATAACCGAAAAATATACCTATTCAAAAAATCAGATAAAAATTCACTTGACGCCTTCCTAAGAGACAATCTCCACTCATTCCCAATTAATAATATAAGCGTAGAACAGATGTAGCTTAAATTCAAAGAAATACTATCGGCAACAATTGAGAGACTTATACCAAATAAACTAACAAACGACGGAGTTGATCGTTCTTGGTACACAAAACGGGTTAGAACACTGTTGCAGAAACAACGAAACAGACATGCCAAATTTAAACGGACGCAAAATCCCCAGGATTGGCGTTCTTTTACAGAAGCTCGAAATTTAGCGCGGAGTTCAATGCGAGACGCCTGTAACAGTTTCCACAACGAAACTTTGTCTCGAAACCTGGCAGAAAATCCAAAGTGATCCTGGTCGTAGGGGAAGTATGTTAGCGGCAAGAAACAATCAATGGCTTCTCTGCGCGATAACAATGGAGATACTATCGAAGACAGTGCTGCAAAAGCAGAGTTACTAAACACGGCCTTCCAAAATGCCTACACAAAAGAAGACGAAGTAAATATTCCAGAATTCGAATCGAGAACAGCTGCCAACATGACTAACGTAGAAGTAAATATCCTCGGAGTAGTGAAGCAACTCAAATGACTTAATAAAAGCAAGTCTTCTGGTCCGGACTGTATACCAGTTATGTTTCTTTCAGAGTATCCTGATGCATTAGCTCCATACTTAACAATCATATACAACCGTTCGCTCTATGAAATATCCATACCCAAAGACTGTAAAGCTGCACAGGTCACACCAATGTTCAAGGAAGGTAGTAGGAATGATCCACTAAATTACAGACCCATGTCGTTAACGTCGATATGCATCAGGATTTTAGAACATATATTGTGTTCGAACATTATGAATTACATCGAAGGAAACGGTCTATTGACACACAGTCAACATGGGTTTAGAAAACATCGTTCCTGTGAAACACAACTAGCTCTTTATTTACATGAAGTGCTGAGTGCTATTGACAAGGGATTTCAAATCGGTTCCGTATTCCTGGATTTCCGGAAGGCTTTTGACACTGTACCACACAAGCAGCTCGTAGTGAAATTGGGAGCTTTTGGAATATTGTCTCAGTTATGTGACTGAATTTGCGATTTCCTGTCAGAGGTCACACTTCGTAGTAATTGACGGAAAGTCATCGAGTAAAACAGAAGTGATTTCAGGCGTTCCCCGAGGTAGTGTTATAGGTCTTTTGCTGTTCCTTATCTATATAAACGATTTGGGAGACAATCTGAGCAGCCGTCTTCGGTTGTTTGCAGATGACGCTGTCGTTTATCGACTAATAAAGTCATCAGAAGATCAAAACAAAGTGCAAAACGATTTAGAAAAAATATGTGAATGGTGTGAAAAGTGGCAGTTGATGCTAAATAACGAAAAGTGTGAGGTCATCCACATGAGTGCTAAAAGGAACTCGTTAAACTTCGGTTACACGATAAATTAGTCTAATCTAAAAGCCATAAATTCATCTAAATACCTAGGTATTACAATTATGAACAACTTAAATAGGAAAGAACACGTAAAAATGTTATGGGGAAGGGTAACCAAAGGCTGCGTTTTATTGTCACGACTCTTAGAAAATGTAACAGACCTACTAAGGAGACTGCCTACACTACGCTTGTCCGTCCTCTTTTAGAATACTGCTGCGCGGTGTGGGATCGTTACCAGATAAGACTGACGGAGTACATCGAAAAAGTTGAGAGAACGGCAGCACGTTTTGTATTATCGCGAAATATGGGAGAGAGTGTCACAGAAATGATACACGATTTGGGCTGGACAGCATTAAAAGAAAGGCGTTTTTCGTTGCGACGGAATCTTCTCACGAAATTCCAATCACCAACTTTCTCATCCGGATTCGAAAATATTTTGTTGACACCGACCTACATAGGGAGGAACGATCACCAAGATAAAATATGGGAAATCAGGGCTCGTACGGAAAGATATTGTTGTTCATTCTTTCCGCACGCTATATGAGACTGGAATAATAGAGAATTGTGAAGGTGGTTCGATGAACCCTCTGCCCGCACTTAAATGTGATTTGCAGAGTATCCATGTAGATGTAGAGCTATTCAAGAGAGCCAATCTGTGCGCAAACACCGTGTTTGACCCTCTCTCTTCTCTCAGTATCATCCTGCAACACACACATGAAACTGCAGTATACGCGCATCCATTACACTCAACCACTCTCTGCAAAGTACACGTAAGACACAAGTCTCATGTATCCACAAGGGAAGTTGCATGTGGGTAGAGAGCAGTCGCCTGAACCCATGCCGTGCGATATCCCATCAAATAATGCCACACGACACTTACATTTTCTTTTTTTCCCCTTTTTTTTTTACAGTCTTTTGTACTGCTGTCAGCAACTTGGTTCGTCACAATGGATCACCCGTTCGCAGTTTGAGAAACTCACGACGAAAACGCCATCTTCGCTGCAGAGGGCACCCCGTTTGTGCACGCCACGAGGGCCTTCGGGCGACTCCCCGATTTCCCGAGCTCCACGCAAATATTTAGAATCCCTGCCCTCAGCCAGTAGAACTAGCGGCCGCGTTCAAGGCGTGTGGGCTTTCCGGCCGCGGGCTTCGCGACCTGACCTGTGACGTCATCGTGGTGTTTCCGACCGTCAAAGGAAGCCGCATTAGGGAGGTTCTGCCGACCGTCGTGTAGTACGAATTTTCCTTCACGTTTTGTCCATGCTTAGGAATGGCCATACACACGATACATAGGGGATTTTTAAATTTGTTTTTTTTTAATTTGTTATTTTACCTTTTCTATTTTTTATTTTATCTTTTGTTTCTACAACATTACTGCAGAAAATGATTTAATTTCTTCTATTGTTTTATGAAATTTTAATTATTCACTCACTTTTTTGTACGAAATCCAGAGATTTTAAACCTTCTTAAAACCCACGAGTCGTTATACATTCTTATCTACATCAATACAAATCACATTTAAGTACCTGGCAGACGGTTCATCGAACTACCTTCACAACAATTCTCTATTACTGAACTCTCGTACAGCGCGTGGAAAAACGACACATATTTTGCCGTGTGAGCTGTGATTTCCCATATTTTATTGTGATGATCATTTCTCCCTATGTAAGTCGGTGTCAACAAAATATTTTCGCATTCGGAGGAGAAAGTTGGTAATTGGAATTTCTTGAAGATTCCGTCGCTACGAAAAACGCCTTATTTTTAATGATGTGCATCCAAAATCCTGTATCATTTCTGTGACACTCTCTCCCTTTTTCGCGATAATACAAAACGTGCTGCCCTTCTTCGAACTTTCTCCATGTACTCCTACCTGGTAAGGATCCCACACCGCGCAGCAGTGTTCTAAAAGAGGACGGACAAGCGTTGTGTAGGCAGTCTCCTTAGTAGGTCTGTTACATTTTTCTAAGAGTCCTGCCAATAAAACGCTGCCTTTGGTTAGCCTTCCCCATAACATTTTCTGCGTGTTCTTTCCAATTTAAGTTGTTGGTAATTGTATTACCTAGGTATTTAGTTGAATTTACGGCTTTTAGATTACACTGCTTTATCGTGTAACCGAAGTTTAACGAGTTCCTTTTAGCACTCATGTGGACGACCTTCATTATTTAGGGTCAACTGCCACTTTTCGCAAAATTCAGATATTTTTTCTAAATCGTTTTGCAGTTTGTTTTGATCTTCTGATGACTTTATTAGTCGATAAACGACAGCGTCATCTACAAACAACTGAAGAAGGCTACTCAGATTGTCTCCCAAATCGTTTATATAGATAAGGAACAGCAAAGGGCCTATAACACTATCTTGGGAACGTCAGAAATCACTTCTGTTTCACTCGATGACCCTCCGTCAGTTACTATGAACTGTGACCTCTCTGACAGGAAATCACGAATCCTGTCACATAACTGAGACGATATTCCATAAGCACGCAATTTCACTACAAACCGCTTTTGTGGTACAGTCTCTAAAGCCTTCCGGAAATCTAGAAATACGGAATCAATTTGAAATCCCTTATCAATAGCACGCAACACTCCGTGAGGGTAAAGAACTACACTCCTGGAAATGGAAAAAAGAACACATTGACACCGGTGTGTCAGACCCACCATACTTGCTCCGGACACTGCGAGAGGGCTGTACAAGCAATGATCACACGCTCGACACAGCGGACACACCAGGAACCGCGGTGTTGGCCGTCGAATGGCGCTGGCTGCGCAGCATTTGTGCACCGCCGCCGTCAGTGTCAGCCAGTTTGCCGTGGCATACGGAGCTCCATCGCAGTCTTTAACACTGGTAGCATGCCGCGACAGCGTGGACGTGAACCGTATGTGCAGTTGACGGACTTTGAGCGAGGGCGTATAGTGGGCATGCGGGAGGCCGGGTGGACGTACCGCCGAATTGCTCAACACGTGGGGCGTGAGGTCTCCACAGTACATGGATGTTGTCGCCAGTGGTCGGCGGAAGGTGCACGTGCCCGTCGACCTGGGACCGGACCGCAGCGACGCACGGATGCACGCCAAGACCGTAGGATCCTACGCAGTGCCGTAGGGGACCGCACCGCCACTTCCCAGCAAATCAGGGACACTGTTGCTCCTGGGGTATCGGCGAGGACCATTCGCAACCGTCTCCATGAAGCTGGGCTACAGTCCCGCACACCGTTAGGCCGTCTTCCGCTCACGCCCCAACATCGTGCAGCCTGCATCCAGTGGTGTCGCGACAGGCGTGAATGGAGGGACGAATGGAGACGTGTCGTCTTCAGCGATGAGAGTCGCTTCTGCCTTGGTGCCAATGATGGTCGTATGCGTGTTTGGCGCCGTGCAGGTGAGCGCCACAATCAGGACTGCATACGACTGAGGCACACAGGGCCTACACCCGGCATCATGGTGTGGGGAGCGATCTCCTACACTGGCCGTACACCACTGGTGATCGTCGAGGGGACACTGAATAGTGCACGGTACATCCAAACCGTCATCGAACCCATCGTTCTACCATTCCTAGACCGGCAAGGGAACTTGCTGTTCCAACAGGACAATGCACGTCCGCATGTATCCCGTGCCACCCAACGTGCTCTAGAAGGTGTAAGTCAACTACCCTGGCCAGCAAGATCTCCGGATCTGTCTCCCATTGAGCATGTTTGGGACTGGATGAAGCGTCGTCTCACGCGGTCTGCACGTCCAGCACGAACGCTGGTCCAACTGAGGCGCCAGGTGGAAATGGCATGGCAAGGCGTTCCACAGGACTACATCCAGCATCTCTACGATCGTCTCCATGGGAGAATAGCAGCCTGCATTGCTGCGAAAGGTGGATATACACTGTACTAGTGCCGACATTGTGCATGCTCTGTTGCCTGTGTCTATTTGCCTGTGGTTCTGTCAGTGTGATCATGTGATGTATCTGACCCCAGGAATGTGTCAATAAAGTTTCCCCTTCCTGGGACAATGAATTCACGGTGTTCTTATTTCAATTTCCAGGAGTGTATTTGTGTTTCACAAGAACGATGTTTTCTAAATCCTTGTTGACTCTGTGTCAATAGACCATTTTCTTCGAGGTAATTCCGAATGTCCTAACATAGTACATGTTCCAAAATCCTGCTGCATATCGACGTTAATGTTATGGTCCTGTAATTTAGTGGATTACTCATACTGCCTTTCTTGAATATTGGTGTGACCTGTGCAACTTTCCACTGTTTAGATATGGATCTTTCGCCGAGCCAACGGTTGTATATGATTGTTAAGTACGGTGGTATACAGTCTGGACCGGAAGTCTTGCTTTTGTTGAGTGAGTTGATTCACTACTCCGAGGATATCCACTTCTACGTTACACATGTTGGCAGCTGTTCTCGGTTCGAAATCTGAGATATCTACGTCGTCGTTTTTGGTGAATGAATTTCGGAAGGCTGTGTTTAGTAACTGTGCTTTTGCAGCACTGTCATCGATAGTATTACCATTGGTATGGCGGAGAGAAGACACTGATTGTGTCTTGGCGCTAGTATACTTCACATACGACCAGAATCTCTTTGGATTTGTGCCATACTTCGAGAGAAAGTTTCGTTGTGGAAACTATTATAAACATCTCGCATTCAAGTCCGCGCTAAATTTCAAGCTTCTGTAAGAGATAGCGAATCTTGGAGATTTGGCGTCCGTTTGAATTTCGCATGTTTTTTTCGTTGTTTCTGCACGAGTGTTGTGACCCGTTTTGTGTCCAAGAAGGATCTGCTCCGTCGTTTGTTAGTTTATCTGGTATAAATCTCACAACTGCTGTCGATACTATTTCTTTGAATTCAAGCTACATCTGGTCTACATTTACACCGCTAATTTGGAAGGAGTGGAGATTGTCCCTCAGGAAAGCGACAAGTGAATTTTTATCTCCTTTTTTGAATAAGTATATTTTTCGTTTATTTTTGGAGGATTTGGGAGCTATGTCTTTTAACCTGTTGTCAAGATCTGTGCATCTTTTTCTCCTTTTTTTGAAGAAGCAGGCCAGTGGAATCTTTTTGAATTTCAAATATAGCATCTACTGCTGCCTTCTTCAGAATTTTTCCATCGAACAGTATACGTTCGGAGCCGGCCTTGGAGACCTCCAAAGGAGACGAGCAACTGGCAGAAGTAAAGCTTTGAGGACTGGGCGTGAGTCGTGCTTGGGTAGCTCAGATGATAGAGCACTTGCCCGCGAGAGGCAAAGGTCCTGAGTTCGAGTCTCGGTCCGGCACACAGTTTTAATCTTCCAGGAAGTTTCATATCAGCGCACACTCCGCTGCAGGGTGAAAATCTCATTCTGGAAATTACACATTGCTTCAAATTTGTCCGTATACGTATCCAATGTAGGGCATACTGGACTAATGCACGGGGCAAACGCCCTAAAAATCGAAATATTCGATGAAATGCGCCGATTCTGTGAAAACAGAGACGCCAGCGGCGATGCGTTCATCTACGAAAAGGGCTTTGAGGAAGAAAATGAGGGCTTATCTGGTCAAAGTAGCAGAAAGCGGCGATCCAGTAGCCGGGGCGATAGTTATTATGGACCAGACATCAACGATACCCCTTAAGATTCAAGCCTTGACCCTTTCCTTTACATGATAAATAATTGTCAAACTTTAAACGCGTTTGTCTCAAAACCATGTTTTTCGGCATGCTTCTCGTCGCCCATGCTACAATTTTCATCCGATTTTAATGTTTTTTGGTTTCCCTTCAAGAAAGAAAGATGAATTACCTTCAATACATCGTAGCCGATTTTTTTATTTTGATATTTAATATTTTTATCGGTCCAAAAACAAAGGTCTAAAAATTTCAATTTTTGTCAAATTTCGTCAAAAAATTATTTTTTGCAAATCGCTACGATGAACTAAAATTACACGGAAGACCTAAAGAAACTGGTGTAGGTATGCGTATTCAGATGCAGAGATACATAAACGGACAGAATACGGCGCTGCGGTCGGCAACATATAGACAAGGGTCTGGCGCAGTTGTTAGATCGGTTACTACGGCTACAATAGCACGTAATCAAGATTTAAGTGAGTTTGAACATGGTGTTACAGTCGGCGCATGAGCGATGGAACACAGCATCTCCGAGATAGCGATGAAGTGGGGATTTTCCCTTAACGACCGTTTCACGAGTGTACCGCGTATGTCAGGAATCCGGTAAAACATCAAATCTCCGACATCCCTACGGCCGGAAAAAGATCCTGCAAGAACGAGACCAACGACGACTGAAGAGAACTGTTTAACGTGACAGAAGTGCAACCCTTCCGCAAACTGCTACAGATTTCAGTGTTGGGCCATCAAGTGTCACCGTGCGAACCGTTCAACGAAACGTCATCGATAGGGGCTTTCGGAGCCGAAGACCCACTCGCGTACCCCTTGATGACTGCACAACACAAAGCTTTACGCCTCGCCTGGGCCAATCTACACCGACATTGGACTGTTGATAGCTGGAAACATGTTGCCTCGTCGGACGAGTCTCGTTTCAAATGGTACCGAGCGGATGGACATGTACGGATATGGAGACAGCCTCATGAATCCATAGACCTTGTATGTCAGCAGGGGACTGTTCAAGCTGGTGGGGGCTCTGTAATGGTGTGACGCGTGTGTAGTTGGCGTGATACAGGACCCTTGATACGTCCAGATACGACTGTGACAGGTGCCACTTACGTGACCATCTTGTCTGATCACCTGCATCCAGTTGTGTCCACTGCGTATTCCGACAGACTTGGGAAATTCCAGGAGGACAATGCGACAACCCACACTTCCAGAACTGCTACAAAGTGGCTCCAGGAACACTCTTCTTAGTTTAAACACTTCCGCTGGCCACCAAGCTCCCCAGACGGGAACATTATTGAGTATATCTGGGATGCCTTGCAACGTGCTGTTCAGAAGAGATCTCCGCCCCCTGGTACTCTTCCGGATTTATGGACAGCCCTGCAGGATCCATGGTGTCAATGTCCTGCAGCACTACTTGAGACACTAGTCGAGTTCGCGCCACGTCGTGTTGCGGCACTTCTGTATGCTGGCGTGGGCCGTACACGATATTAAGCAGGTGTACCAATTTCTTTGGCTCTTCAGTGTGTATCTGTAAGGATCAGGGTAACATGTTAATTTCATGTTTCGTAAAACCACAACCGGAGTTACAGCAGCTACCGTTGATCTATCTCGTTTGAGAGCTACCTCGGGAAAATCTCAAAATGGTTCAAATGGCTCTGAGTACTATGGGACTTAAGATCTACGGTCATCAGCCCCCTAGAACTTAGGACTACTTAAACCTAACTAACCTAAGAACATCACACACATCTATGCCCGAGGCAGGATTCGAACCTGCGACCGTAGCGGTCACGCGGTTTGAGACTGTAGCGCCTAGAACCGCACGGCCACTCCAGCCGGCTGGAAAAATCTCATTACACAGTCAAGATATTAATATTTTTCATTAAAAATTACCAGTAATAACATCAAAGTATGCTTCGTTCATTTCAGCAAATTGCATTTCTCTACTAAATTCCGGTACGGATATAAAAAATCCTGGATTTGAGCAATATTTTCGGCCTTCAGCTTGTCGTGCGGCCTTTACCGGTCAGTTTCTCCCATCAGTACTGGACACATACGCCACGTGGGTAACACCCTGCTCTTTTTATTTACTGGAACGATATGCGCACTCCGTCACGCCGAATGAATTTTCGACTGGACGTGAAATGGACAAGTGCCTGCCCTCCGCTAGAACCTGTCTCTGAGACAAACGTGGAGGAAGTGACGTTATCGCCGCAGTCGATACTCGGACCGGTCGCCCTCTTTTCCGGGACGTCTTAAATCAAGCGCACAATAGGTACCGCTGCCTACACTGTGAATACCCATCCGACGGCAGTAACTTTTTGTCCCGCCACGGGCGTTTTGTCTCACTTTTTTTCTGCCGCTAATTCGTTTGCCTTCCTGCGCAGTCCTTGCTGATTAGCCAGGGGCGTTCCCGCCGGCAGTTTCCCGCGTTGCGGGGTCCACCGGTGCCCCGTGGCGGTGGGTGGGGGCGGCCGACAGGTGTGACCACCTCGCCAATCGCGAGCAGTTTTCCGAGTCCAGGAGTCTGACCCCCCTGATTAGATAGGCCTCGACATAGCGCTGATGTTTTAAAAACGGAGGCGCACGACATTCCCACTGTCGTAGTGACTGAGCGTTGGCTGGCTGAGCATCACAGGTAAGCCAGGCGCTGTTATCTCACTTTCGTTAGAATAATTATTACATGTAAAATTTTTTTGGAAGAAACATGGTAAAATGTTTTGTGAAATGGTTTATCTAAAAGCAATAAACAAACTAGATTTGAAAAACCATTTGAGGAATGTTGGAATGATGCTCGAAGTCGTATACGGTAAACGAGACGCATCAAATGTTTCTCTTATCTACACTGAAGACCCAAACAAACTGGTACACCTACGCAATATCGCGTAGGGACCCCACGAGCACGCAGAAGTTCCGCAACATGACGCCGCATCGACTCGATTAATGTCCGAAGTAGAGCTCGAGCGAATTGACACCATAAAACTTGCAGGGCTGTCCATAAATCCGTAAGAGTACAATGGGGTATAGATCTCTTCTGAACAGCACGCTGGAAGGTATTCCAGACATGCTCATTGTTCATGTCTGGGGTGTTTGGTGGCCAGCGGAAGTGTTTAAACACAGAACGGTGTTCCTTGTGCCGCTCTGTAGCAATTCTGGACGTGTGGGGTGTCACATTGTCGTACTGGAATTGCCCAAGTCCGTTGGAATACACAATGGACACGAATGAATGCTGGAATTCAAACAGGATGCTTACGTACTTCTCACCTGTCAGAGTAGTATCACTGCAACTGCACGCGCCCCACTCCATCACAGAGCCTCCACCAGCTTCAACAGTCCCCTGGTGACGTGCAGTGTTCAGGGATTCATGAGGTTGTCTCCATACCCGTACACGTCCATCCGCTCGACACAATTTGGAACCGTACTCGTGCGACTAGACAACATGTTCCCAGTCATCAACAGTCCAATGTTGGTGTTGACAGGCCCAGGCGAGGTCTGAGGCTTTGTGTCACGCAGTCATCAAGAGTACACGAGTGCGTCTTGGTCTCCGAAAGACCATATAGATGATGTCTGGTTGAACGATTCGCACGATGACACTTGTTGAGAGCCCAGCATTGAAGATTGCAGCAATTTGCGGAAGGTCTGCGCTTCTATCACGTTGAACCATTCTCTTCCGTCGTCGTTGGTCCGCTCTAGCACGATCTTTTTTCCGTTTCCAGCGACGTCGGAGATTTGATGTTTTACCGGATTCCTGATATTCACGGTACACTCGTCAAATGGTCGGACGGGAAAATCTTTCTACCTCAGAGATGCTGCGGCCCATCGCTCGTGCGCTGCGTGTGACACCACGTTCAAACTCACTTAAATCTCAATAACCTGCCATTGCAGCAGCAGTAACTGATCTAACAACTGCTCCAAACACTTTTCGTCTCAAATATGCGTTGCCGACCGCAGCGCCGTATTCTGTCCGTTTACACATCTCTGTATTTGAGTACGCGTGCCTGTACCAGTTTCTTTGGCGCTTCAGTGTATTTTGTTTATTACTTCTAGACGAAACATTTCATAAAACTTCCGACCGCCTTTTTTTAGTTTTGTAATTTCAAGTTTTGTTCAGAAAGCACGAAAAAAATAAAAATATAGTATAAGACCAAAAATCTACAAATGAATTATCCGAACAGGGCAAAAAATAAGAGCATTTGATATACGAAGTCTATTCAAAAAAGTTCCAGAACATTCATAATGGTTTATTGGAGCGAAATGCGGTTTGCATCCCTGCACATGCTCAAATGGTTCAAATGGCTCTGAGCACTTAACTTCGAAGGTCATCAGTCCCATAGAACTGAGAACTACTTAAACCTAACTAACCTAAGGACATCACACACATCCATGCCCGAGGCAGGATTCGAACCTGCGACGGTAGCGGTCACTCCGTCCCAGACTGTAGCGCCTAGAACCACTCGGCCTCCCACGCCGGCTGCACATGCTCGTGTTTAAAGTGTAACTAGCGGAAGTTTCATTGTTGTATGTCTGTTAGTTATTGTCCAGTTCTGTATTCTGAAGAACGTTGTGTCTCAAAGAATTTCGAGATGGCAGAGGCAGAGAAGCAACGCGTCTGCATTAAAGTTTGCGTGAAGCTCTAGAAAGCCTTTATACAGGGTGAAAAGTATTTAAACCGACAAACTCTGGGAGGTTGTAGGGGACATGAAAACAAATATTATTCCCTATTTTTTCCTATGAGGAGTATTTAAACCAGTAGAGGAAGATTTCTCTGGCGGCATATCAATTAAACCAACAAACACTTTCCACTTTCTTTATGACCAAGAGATAACACATTAACACAACCCAGTTTCAATTACAGTAGATTTTCAAAAATGCCTCTATTGACACGTAAACAAAGGTTACGCCGCCGGATCATGTTGTGTCTGACACGGGCAAAAAGCCCAGGAGTATCTTGACCGAGCGGTCTAGGGCACTACAGTCATGGACTGTGCAGCTGGTCCGGCGGAGGTTCGAGTCCTCCCTCGGGCATGTGTGTGTGTATTCGTCCTTGGGATAATTTAGTTTAAGTAGTGTGTAAACTGAGGGACTGATGACCTTAGCAGTTAAGTCCCATAAGATTTCACACACATTTGAAGAAGTATCCTGAATTGTTCCTGCTGCTGCTACTATTCGGGAAACCAGATCCTCTTCTGATGCAACAGGAGAGGCAGAAACAAGGTTGCGCATCTCTCCCCACACAAAAAAGTCCAGAGGGCACATATCTGGGGATCGAGCAGGCCATGGTACAGGACCACCTCTGCCAATCCACGTTTCTGGGAACCGTCGGTCCAGGAATCGACGCACACGACGGCTGAAATGTGCCGGCGCCCCGTCACGTTGAAACCACATGCGTTGTCTTGTAGGGAGCGGGACGTCTTCCAGCAATTATGGCAATGCTCTGGCGAGAAAATGGTAATAGTGCCTGCCATTTAATGGCCTAGGTAGCAGATACGGCCCAATTAAACAGCTCGCAACAACACCGACCCACACATTAACGAAGAACCGCACTTGATGAGCGCTAGTAACATGCGAATTGTACATGTTGAAGACTCCATCACGCCCGAACGTTGCTTCATCGGTAAACAACACAGAGGATGGAAATGTAGGTTGCATTTCATACTGTTCTAGGTACAACTGCGAAATCTGTGATCTGGGTGGATAATCAACTGGTTCAAGGTTGTGGACACGCTGTATGTGAAATGGAGGTAAAAATTGCTCTCGAAGGACTGTTCTTACATTCGTCTGACTTGTCCCCATGTTACGGGCAATTGCACGAGTGCTGATTGAAGGATCCCGCTCCACATGCTGCAAGACAGCTTCCTCAAATTGCAGCGTTCTTACCATGCGACGGCGTCCCTGCCCAGGTAATCCGCAAAATGACCCGGTATCACGCAGACGTTGGTACACAGCAGAAGAACTGCGTGAAAATGGCAGTTCTAGTATAATATATTTGTCCAATGAATACCCGTTTATCATCTGCATTTCTTCTTGGTATAGCAATTTTAATGGTCAGCAGTGTATTATTGTTTAATGTTCATTCAGGACCGAGTACCGCTATATCGGTTTCAAAGCGCTATTTGCTGCAGAGGACAGAGATGTTGCCGACATCTGGATGAGTAAAAGTGGCGACATTCCCTTCTTCGCGGTTTTCCGCGACTTTCACACGTGTATCCTGTGTGCTCCGTCCTACCAGCTGCTGCATTGCGTCACTCATTCCAGTTCCGTTTCGTAGTAACAGAAGGCGCTTAGCAGTTACCGAATGCTCCCACGAAGCGGAATGAAGGCTCTTCTAGGGCACTCAATCCTTTAGAATTTTCGGTTCGTGCTCTAACACCTGCCTGCGTATCATAATCCACACATATAAATTTCGGTAGAAATCAGTAAACCCGTTGAGCGTTTAAAGAATCAAACATTCACGTATAAAACAGCGTCAAACACCGATATGCAACATGTTTTATGCTCCGGTATTACGATTTTTTTTTTGGAGAAGGAAAATCTCCCCTACAAAAAAGCAACACCCATTGCGCAAGCGGAGATCTTGCGAAACTCAGCTCACTCTGTCCCCCACGAGACCCACGGCGCCGCAGACGTCGGCGCTAAAGTTGATGCCGTGTTGCTGCAGCTTTAGCAGAAGCGCATGACTCTGTTCCTAGAGCAAAAGTGTCGGTGGGTTTGAAAGATACAGATATGCACGACCAGAACACAGTTCGCACGGAAGGATTTAACTGTTCACTTCTACTGCACGGTGTTGGAGAATGGAACAGTAGATAAACAGTACGAAAATGGTTCGATGAGCCCTCTGTCAGGCAATTAAGCGTGAATTGCAAAGTAGTCATGTAGGTGTGCAGGGTGATTACAACTAAAGTTAAGCTTTCGGTAGAAATAACACCACTGGTCAGAATGGCGTCAAATTGCAACGGAATATTGTCGGAGAAGGGGGAAGACGTATGGCAGAAGAAAAATGTAGCAATAGATGGCGCTGCATGCATGATAGTTTAATAGTGGTCGACTATAAATGACAAATGAATCATACAACAATGCCTAAGGTGTACGTTTGACAATAAACAAACTGTACTACTCAGTGATCAAACGGCTCTGAGCACTATGGGACTTAACATCTGTGGTCATCAGTCCACTAGAACTTAGAACTACTTAAACCCAACTAACTTAAGGACATCACACACATCCATGCCCGAGGCAGGATTCGAACCTGCGACCGTAGCGGTCACGCGGTTCCAGACTGAAGCGCCTAGAACCGCACGGCCACACCGGCCGGCACTACTCACGAGGGAACCTCCCCACCGCACCCCCCTCAGATTTAGTTATAAGTAGGCACATAGGATAGGCCTTGAAAAACTGAACGTAGATCAACCGAGAAAACAGGAAGAAGTTGTCTGGAACTATGAAAAAATAAGCAATATATACAAACTGAGTAGTCCATGTGCAAGATAGGCAACATCAAGGACAGTGTGAGATCAGGAGCGCTGTGGTCCCGCGGTTTGCGTGAGCAGCTGCGGAACGAGAGGTCCTTGGTTCAAGTCTTCCCATGAGTAAAAAGTTTCCTTTTTTTATTTTCGCAAAGTTATGATCTGTCCGTACGTTCATTGATGTCTCTGTTCACTGTAATAAGTTTAGTGTCTGTGTTTTGCGACCGCACCGCAAAACCGTGCGATTAGTAGACGAAATGACGAACCTCTCCAATGGGAACCGAAATCATTTGATCCCAGGATCATAGGTCAACCGATTCCCCCACAGGAAACCACGTCTGATGTATTCGATACGACACTGCTGATGGCATGTGCGTCACATGACAGGAATATGTTGTCGACCCACCTAACTTGTACACTTGGCAAATGGGTAAAAAGGTTCTTCTACCTTGCCCGATTTAGGTTTTCTTGTGGATGTGATAATCACTCCCAAAAAAGTGATGAAAACATAAGAGTTTGTGACATAGACTGCAACAAATGAATGCAACAGTTTCACAGTCGCACAGTTTTCCCTGTGCTCTGTCAAAACATGTTTTTAACGTTTTCAAATTTTTCCGTGTGTAGACTGTCAAATCCTACGTATGTCCAAGCAAATCTGAACATGTCCTGGAATTTTGGAGAGCGAAGTTTTTGTGTCAGTGCCTGAACTTTGATAATTGTCTGAAAATAAAAAGATTAAACTTTTCACTCGAGGGAAGACTTGAACCAAGGACCTCTCGTTCCGCAGCTCCTCACGCTAACCACGGGACCACGGCGTTCTTGAGCTTACTTTATCCTTCATGTTGCTTATCTTCCATATGGACTACTCAGTTTGTATATTTTGCTTATTTTTTTCATAGTTCCACACAACTTCTTCCTGCTTTCTCGATTGATCTGTGATCAGTTTTTCGAGGCCTATCCACTGTGCCAGCTTATAACTAAATCTGAGGGGGGTGCGATGGGGAGGTTCCCTTGTCAGTGTGCATCGGTGTCCAGGTGTGATACTGTTAGTTGCGTAAGCCCATTGACGACGGAAAGGTCATATCAAATCGGATGGGAAAATCGGTTTTTAAAATTGTGCCGAGGCCAAAAACAGCATTAAAAGTATCAATCACATTGGTTTTTAATTGTCCTGCGGCCATAAACCGCATGAAAAGCATCAATAAAAAGCAAATTGGATTATTAATTTCCGTGTGACTGGCGCAAAACATGTTCAATATGCTGTTCTCCGTTTTCTGCAAAAAGTTGAAATCGAGAAACAGCACGTTCCACAACTGATCGAAGTGTCTCTGGGGTCACGTTCACAATGAGTTGTGCAACGCGTGCCTTCCATGCAGCTAATTTTGCAGTCGGAACACTGAACACTGAACAGGACAGGAAGCATCTGTCTCTCCGAAAAAATATGACCCTGTGATAAATGATGCCGTAAACCCACACCACATAGTGACCTTTTCAGGATGAAGTGGTACTGGTTGATTTGCGTGAGGATTTTCCGTTGCGCATACTCGTCAATTCTGTGTATTGAGATATCCTGTCAGATGGAAGTGGGCTTCGTCTCTCCACAACATCTTCCACAGCCAACCGATGTCCACTTCCATGCAAACAAGAAATTCTAAAGCAAAGGTCTCTCTTGCTGGCAGGTCAACAGGGAGCAACTCGTGCGCATGCGTAATTTTGAGTGGATAGCAAAGAAGGATGCTCGGTAGAATTTTACGCACCGTGATCACAGATATGTCCAATGTCCGGAGAATTCTCCGTGTACTCAACGTTTGCACACCAACAGTCGTCTCCTCCCGCACTTCTGTGGCCACTGCTTCCACTGACGTCGAATCAATTCGTTTCCTCCCTCTACCAGATTGCATATCAAAAGAAACCGTCTTTTCGAATTTCCGAATCATTTTCTCCAGACACACGGCAGTCATCGGACCAAAGCCTTTTTTCCAACGCTTCAGTGTCCGGAACTCCTGCAGAGCAACAGGGCACAGAGATCATTCTTGAAATACAGCTTTACAAGCAGAGCGCGATCCTGCATTGAGACAGTCATGGCGAACGTCGCAGACGCGAAAGGAGGAAAAGCCGTGTACCCGGCGTTTTTATACCAACTTCAATGGGTCGTGCGCATGACAGGTGTTTTCATTTACGTATTATGACACATACAGTGCCATCTATTGATCAGTTTTCACACTTTTTTTTCTTCTAACATACGTTTTACCCCTTCTCCGATGATATTCCTTTGCAATCTGACGTCGTTCTGACCGGTAGTGTTATTTCTACAGCGTTTCGAAAGTTTACCTTTTAATTACACTACTAGCCATTAAAATTGCTACACAAGAACAAATAAACGGGTATTCATTGGACAAATTAGAACTGACATGTGATTATATTTTCACGCAATGTGGGTGCGTAGATCCTGAGAAATCAGCACCCAAAACAACCACCTCTGGCCGTAATAACGGCCTTGATACGCCTGAGCATTGAGTCAAACAGAGCTTGGATGGTGCGTACAAGTACAGCTGCCCATGCAGCTTCAACACGATACCACAGTTCATCAAGAGTAGTGACTGGCGTATTGTGACGAGCCAGTTGCTCGGCCACCATTGACCAGACGTTTTCAATTGGTGTGAGATCTGGAGAATGCGCTGGCCAGGGCAGCAGTCGAACATTTTCTGTATCCAGAAAGGCCCGTACAGGACATGCAACATGCGGTCGTGAATTATCCCGCTGAAATGGAGGGTTTCGCAAGGATCGAATGAAGGGTAGACCCACGGGTCGTAACGTTCACTGTTCAAAGTGCCGTCAATGCGAACAAGAGGTGGCCGAGACGCGTAATCAATGGCTCTTGATACCATCAAGCAGGGTGATACGCCAGTATGGCGATAACGAATACACGCTTCCAATGTGCGTTCACCGCGATGTCGCCAAACACGGATGCGACCATCATGATGCTGTAAACACAACCTGGATTCATCCGAAAAAATGACGTTTTGCCGTTCGTGCACCCAGGTCCGTCGTCGAGTACACCATCGCAGGCACTCCTGTCTGTGATGCAGCGTCAAGGGTAACCGCAACCACGGTCTCCGAGCTGATAGCCCAAGCTGCTGCAAACGTCGTCGAACTGTTCGTGCAGATGGTTGTCGTGTTGCAAACGTCCCCATCTGTTGACTCAGTGATCGAGACATGGCTGCACGATCCGTTAAAGCCATGCGGATGTCTGTCATCTCGACTGCTAGTGATACGAGGCCGTTGGGATCCAGCACGGCGTTCCGTATTACCCTTCTGAACCCACCGATTCCATACTCTGTTAACAGTCATCGAATCTCGACCAACGCGAGCTGCAATGTCGCCATACGATAAACCGCAATCGCGATAGGCTACAATACGACCTTTATCACAATGGGAAACGTGATGGTACGCATTTCTCCTCCTTACACGAGGCATCACAACAACGTTTCACCAGGCAACGCCGGTCAACTGCTGTTTGTGTATGAGAAATCGGTTGGAAACTTTCCTCACGTCAGCACGTTGTAGGTGTCGCCACCGGCGCCCAGCCTTGTGTGAATGCTCTAAAAAGCTAATCATTTGCATATCACAGCGTCTTCTTCCTGTCGGTTAAATTTCGCGTCTGTAGCTCGTCATCTTCGTGGTGTAGCAATTTTAATGGCCAGTAGTGTATATACGAGGGGGGACCCGAAAGAAACCGGACTCCGAGGGCGCTGCCACTCGTAGACGTAGTGCAAGGTTCTCACGCTAGATGGTGTTAGTTGAGACCTTCATGAAACAGCAGTCCAGACCGCGTCTGTGCAGAGCTGAACGTGCAAGTGTGGTATTGTGTTTCTCTGACTGTTGGCTGGTTACCTATGCGAAGTCGTTAGGGCAACTTTAAAAGAACAAAGAGTGTGTGTGAAATTTTGTTTCCTGCTTAAAAAAACTGCAACGGAGACACACCAAATGCTTCAGGAAGCTTTCCAGGAGGACGTATGAGCCGCACACAGGTTGTCGAGTGGTTTGAGCGCTTTAAACGTGGTGAGATGTGTGTTGAAGGCCGAGCTCCTTCTGGACGCCCTTCAACATCACGAACTGAGGAGAACATTGAAAAGGTCCGCCAAAAGATCAACGAGGATCGTCGCCAAACGATCGACCAAATTTCAGCAGAGACAAGAATCAGTTGGAGCTCGTGCCAGCGGATTTTGAGTGAGGATTTGCACATGAGACGTGTTGCTGCTATATTTGTTCCGCGCCTTCTCACACAGGAGCAAACAACCATCTGCATGAATGTGTGTCATAACTTGAGAATGGAGATTACACGTGCTCCAAATTTCTCGAACAGAGTCATTACAGGGGATGAGAGTTGGTGTTACAGGTATGACCAAGAAACCGAGCAAGCGTCAAGCCAGTGGAGGACTCCCAACTCTCCCAGACCAAAAAAGCAAGGCAAGTGAGGTCAAATGTGAAGACGATCATCATTGTCTTTTTTGATGTTCGTGGAATTGTGCATCGGGAATTCGTACCCCCTGGCCAGACTGTTAACCAACACTTTTACTTGGATGTTTTAAGGCGTCTGGGAGAGGATGTGAGGAGGAAACGCCCGGAACTTTGGCGATCAGGTGACTGGTTTCTGCATCACGACAACGCTCCAGCACACACGCCCTTACGAGTGACCCACTATTTGGCATCTCAGAGGTGGTCTGTCGTTCCCCACGCTCTGTATTCGCCGGACCTAGCCCCGTGCCACTTTTTCCTATTTCCACGAATGAAAAAAACGCTAAAAGGGGAGCGTTATGACGATGTGGAGACAGGTAAAAACAGCTCCGCAAATGGCACTGGACAATATCAAACCTGAAGAGTTCCAAACATGCTTCCAACAGTGAGAAAAGAGACTTGACAAGTGCATCGCATGTAATGGAGAGTATTTTGAAGGTGACTGAAGTAATTTTGTAAAAAGGTTCATCAATAAATTTTTTATGACAACAGTCCGGTTTCTTTTGGGTCCCCTCTGGTATGAGAGAACTCAGCCCCAAAAACAAGATAGACGCCTTGCGGATGTGGCTGAGGGAATTGCGGATGTGGTGCGGGCAGCGTTCGTCGTGTCCGCGTTCTCCGCTGCCCGCGCCGGGGCACTCTGAGCTGAGCTGTGGCGCTGCTGCCGCTGCCGCTGCCGCGTGCCTGGGCCGTGGTGCGAGTGTGGAGTGCGTGACGTGCCCGCAGGTGTCGGCATGGCGACGGCGATGACGTGGCTGGCTCTGGCGCTCTTGGGGGCGTGTCTGGTGTCTGCGGGCGAGCGCGGCGGCTGCGGCGACAACGTGGTGCCGCCCTACATCCTCCACACCGAGCCCTGCCGGCCCAGGGCCTCCAGGGGTGAGTACTCCGCCTCTTCTCTGTGCTGACTGCCCGGTCTCCCGCCAGCTTTTGTTGCGGTCTGCGCCGCGCAGGATTAGCCGAGCGGTCTCAGGCGCTGCAGTCGTGGACTGTGCGGAGTGGTTACACGACAATAACATCCCTGTAATGGACTGGCCTGCAGACTCCTCACCCGAATCCCATAGAACACCTTTGGGATGTTTTGGAACGCCGATTTCGTGCCAGGCCTCACAGACCGACATCGATAACCCTCGTCAGTGCATCTCTCCTCGAAGAACGGACTGCCATTCCCCAAGAAACCTTCCAGTACCTCATTGAAAGTATGCCTGCGAGAGTGGAAGTTGCCATCGAGGCTAAGAGTGAGCCAACACGGTATTAAATTCCAGCATTACCGATGGAGGGCCCCACGAACTTGTAAGTCATTTTCTGGCAGGTGTCCGGATACTTTTGATCACATTGTGTATATGTCCGATTCACGGGAGTTTTCATGGTGTTGTCAAACTGTTGTGTACAGTTCTGCATAATCAGGGAGTACACAACTTTCCCACTAGAGCACACCCCGCTAAGCACAACAGCGCAGGCGCAGCGCTCGTCCGTCTCTGCACTACGAGATGGCGCAGCCATAGAGACGGACCAAATTCTGCTTCCGCCAATCCGCATATTAATACATAACACAGCCAATGAGATTGCTGCTAATGTAGAACCTTTTCTCTTCGCGGATCACACTCGCGCGGTGATACCTGAACGCTCGAGGTATTATAACAAGTGCACAGACCTCCGAATGCCGCCGCCGTCACCCCCCGTCCACCTTCTCCAGTTTGCCGATGACACCGCCCTCCTTGCCCTTGCCGCCACCCTACAGCGCTCCCAACGCCTTCTCCAATCCCATCTTGACCGGTTCACCGCTTGGTGCAACCAGTGGTTGCTCAAGGTCAATCCCTCCAAAACCCAGGCGATCATTGTAGGCAAAACCACCCCTTCCTTCCGCCTCCTTGATTTCTATCTCACCGTCTATGGCCGTCCTATCGCCCTCACTCCCACCCTTAAGTACCTTGGCGTCACCCTCGACCGTCGCCTCTCCTGGACTCCCCATCTCCAGACAATCCCAGCCAAGGCACGTTCCCGACTCCGTCTCCTCAAGCTCCTTTCCGGCCGCACGTGGGGTCTGGACCCCTCCACAATCCTCCACACCTATAAATCCCTCATCCGCCCTATCCTTTGTTACGCCCATCCAGCCTGGATCTCCGCCCCCCCCCCTACCTTCTATAAATCCCTCCAAATCCTTGAACGCCATGCTCTCCGCCTTGCCTATCGCATCCGTCTCCCCTCCCCCACGCGGATCCTATATGATCTCATCCCCTTCCCCCACCTCCTCCTTTTCCTTGAAAGGATACGTATCCTGTACACCTCACGTAAACTTGATCCTCCTCACCCGCTCGTTTCCCCGATTCTCTCCCACCCCCGCCCGCTGCCGCGCCTGTATTCCCACGTCCCACCCGGTCTCCATCTCTCCACCCTCCTTACCCTCTCCCAAGGTGGCTTCCGCCAGCTCCCCCTCCCTGATGATGTCCTCGTCCCCTCCATCTACCCCTCTTATCAACTTTGATCCTCCCCCCCCCTACCTCCTATGTCCTCTCCCTTAGGCACCCTCCCTCCCTCCCTTCCCTTCCCTCCTCTTTCCTATCCCCCCTCCCTCCTCCCCTCTCCACCGGGCTTCCCCTCCCCCTTCCTCCCTCCCCCTCTCTCCTTTGCCCATGGCATCTCTGCTCCCCCCTCTCCCATTCCCCTTCCCATTCCTCCTCCACCACCTCCTCTCTTGGCAGGTCCCCGGACTCGTACACGCTCAGTGAACATTCGCGCGCCGGAGATCATCGCCCTAGTGTTTCGTGTGTGTGCCTTCGTTTGTGTGTAGTGTTGTTCGCCGTCACGCCCCCACCGTTCACGTGCCGTCGCCATCATCCCTGTTCTGTGCATCGTGTCGCCCAGTGTTAGTGATGTTTCTCGTCCAGCGTGAACGGCTACATGTTTTTTCGATTTTTAGTGTCTACATTTTTTTTTGCCCACCGTTATTACTGTCTACTCTGTGCCACCTTTCTGTACTACTTGTTGTAACACTCAAGGCTGAAGAGCGGCGTATTGTGCTGCTGCCAGCGCGCCTTTGTATAAGGTGTTAAAATCACAATAAAGAAAAAAAAAAAAAGACCTCCGATTAGTCAGTCTGCATTTGTCTGCTCCAGTCTGTACCAGTCTGCATTAGTCTATAGTCAAGTTTCAGTCCGCGCGTAATAAGATTACCATATTCCCGTACATAGCCATGGAGAGAAATATATAGAGACTTTGTCAAGTATCAGAGATATGTGAGAATAAGATTAACGTACCAAAACCAAAGGAACTTCAGATTGTCAATTGTAAATAGCATCCAGAACCAAGTTGAGTTATTTTTATGCTTGTTATTATTTTAATAAATGTGTGTGAAAATTAATCAAGTTCTGTTTAAAGTTGGTCATCGTCAATCTGCTACTCTAAGCGTGCAAGTGGCATTTCTATCGTCTGACCTAACGGCAGAAGATAAACACTCCACGATAAGACCACGAGACATATTGCTGACACTCGCCTGCTTCGTTAGACCGACAAGTCGAATAATCTGATGATGTGTGTACCGAAGGTCTTACAGTACGCACGCCACACAAACATATCTGAAACGTATGTCCCCAAAGGGAAAAAAGCCGACAAATTTATAAACAGTTTCATTACACCAAAACAAGAAAAAAGTGTTTAGTAAACATGGCCTGTAAAGGGCATAGGTTAAGAGATATCGTGTTCTTCTTCGATACTATGAAACGTCTCTTCTCTTGCAAGCTCTTTGCTTTTCATATTTTGGAGCAGATATATGAGCCATAAAAAGAAAAATAATGTCTAGTTACCGTGGACTCTAAAGTGTATACACTAGCGAAAATGAGCAAGTGTTCGGAGCTCTTAAAGTATGCATTTTAGAGTCCATTGTTGCCAGGCTTTTTTCTCTTGTTTTGGTCAATAATTCTCCCTCCAAAAATATGGAGGGCAAAGACCTTGCAGTAGAAGAGCTCTACTTTATAGTATCGAAGATGAACTAGTGCTGACACCTCATAAAGTATGTCTCTTAGAGCGCACGTTTACTGGACATTTTTTCTTATTTCTGTGTAGAGGACCTGTCCCTAAAGTTTGTCGTTGCTTTTTGGGACGCCCTGCGAACGCTGCTAGATTTATTGGATGCTTAGTGAAATGTAACTGCCAAAAGGCTACATCTGTCTTAGCAACAGCGGGTATTATCGCTTATATTGTAGAACTGTGTAACAAACAATTTGCCGCGCGGGATTAGCCGAGCGGTCTGAGGCGCTGCAGTCATGGACTGTGCGGCTGGTCCGGCGGAGGTTCGAGTCCTCCCTCGGGCATGGGTGTGTGTATTTGTCCATGGGATAATTTAGGTTAAGTAGTGTGTAAGCTTAGTGACTGATGACCTTAGCAGTTAAGTCCCATAAGATTTCACACACATTTGAACACTTGTTGCGGTCTGCCAGCATCTGCTGTCCTGTGCCAGCTTCTTCATCTCCGAGTCTCATGTACGCCCGACTTCCTCGTTTATTCCGTGGATATTGTAAGACACCGAAACCCCTACGGCCATCCTTGTGTCGTCATTTACAGTGTAGCTACCACTTTCGGCGCTTCAGTGCACCGCCTTCACACGTTAGCTGACACTTCGATCAGTTGTGGAACATACTGTTTCTCGATTTCAACTTTTTGCAGAAAACGGTGGACAGCATATTGAACATGTTTTGCAGCAGTCACACGGAAATTAATAATCCGATTTGATTTTCATTGGTGCTTTTTATGCGATTTATGGCCTCAGAACAATTAAAAACCAATGTGGTTGACACTTTTTATGCGGTTTTTGGCCTCGGCACAATTTAAAACCGATTTTTCCATCCGATTTGATATGACCTTGCCGTCGTCAATGGGCTTACGTAAGTAACAGTATCACACCTGGAAACCGATGCACACTGACAAGGGAACCTCCCCATCGCACCCCCGTCAGATTTAGTTATAAGCTGGCACAGTGGATAGGCCTTGAAAAACTGATCACAGATCAATCGAGAAAACAGGAAGAAGTTGTGTTGAACTATGAAAAAAATAAGCAAAATATACAAACTGAGTAGTCCATATGGAAGATAAGCAACATGAAGGATAAAGTGAGCTCAAGAACGCCGTGGTCCCGTGGTTAGCGTGAGGAGCTGCGGAATGAGAGGTCCTTGGTTCAAGTCTTCCCTCGAGTGAAAAGTTTAACCTTTTTATTTTCAGACAATTATCAAAGTTCAGGCACTGACACAAAAACTTCGCTCTCCAAAACTCCAGGACATGTTCAGATTTGCTTGGACATACGAAGGATTTGACGGTCTACACACGGAAAAATTTGGAAACGTTAAACACATGTTTTGACAGAGCACAGCGAAAACTGTGCGACTGTGAAACTGTTGCATTCATTTGTTGCAGTCTATGTCACAAACTCTTATGTTTTCATCACTTTTTTGGGAGTGATTATCACATCCACAAGAAAACCTAAATCGGGCAAGGTAGAAGAACCTTTTTACCCATTTGCCAAGTGTACAAGTTAGGTGGGTCGACGACATATTCCTGTCATGTGACGCACATGCCATCACCAGTGTCGTATAGAATACATCAGACGTGGTTTCCTGTGGGGGAATCGGTTGACCTATGACCCTGGGATCAAATGATTTCGGTTCCCATTGGAGAGGTTCGTCATTTCGTCTACTAATCGCACGGTTTTGCGGTGCGGTCGCAAAACACAGACACTAAACTTATTACAGTGAACAGAGACATCAATGAACGTACGGACAGATCATAACTTTGCGAAAATAAAAAAAGGGAACTTTTTACTCATGGGAAGACTTGAACCAAGGACCTCTCGTTCCGCAGCTACTCACGCAAACCGCGGGACCACAGCGCTCCTGATCTCACACTGACCTTGATGTTGCCTATCTTCCACATGGACTACTCAGTTTGTATATTTTGCTTATTTTTTCATAGTTCCAGACAACTTCTTCCTGTTTTCTCGGTTGATCTACGTTCAGTTTTTCAAGGCCTATCCTATGTGCCAACTTATAACTAAATCTGAGGGGGGTGCGGTGGGGAGGTTCCCTCGTGAGTAGTGCCGGCCGGTGTGGCCGTGCGGTTCTAGGCGCTTCAGTCTGGAACCGCGTGACCGCTACGGTCGCAGGTTCGAATCCTGCCTCGGGCATGGATGTGTGTGATGTCCTTAAGTTAGTTGGGTTTAAGTAGTTCTAAGTTCTAGTGGACTGATGACCACAGATGTTAAGTCCCATAGTGCTCAGAGCCGTTTGAACACTGAGTAGTACAGTTTGTTTATTGTCAAACGTACACCTTAGGCATTGTTGTATGATTCGTCATTTATAGTCGTCCACTATTAAACTATCATGCATACAGCGCCATCTATTGCTACATTTTTCTTCTGCCATACGTCTTCCCCCTTCTCCGACAATATTCCGTTGCAATTTGACGCCATTCTGACCAGTGATGTTATTTCTACCGAAAGCTTAACTTTAGTTGTAATCACCCGGCGCACCTACGTGGCTACTCTGCAGTTCACGTTTAATTGCCTGACAGGGGGTTCATCGAACCACTTTCGTACTGTTTATCTACTGTTCCCCTCTCTAACACCGTGCAGTAGAAATGAACAGTTAAATCCTTCCGTGCGATCTGTGATTACTCTTCCTGATAGTTCTGATCCTCTTTTAATCTATACCTTATTGTCTCTGTACATTTTAATAACCTGTAAAAGATAGTCATGCTTATCTGTATCTTTCAAACCTTCCCACAGCGTCGATACATACACTGTAGAGCCAAGAAAGCTGGTACACCAGGCTAGTATCGTGTAGGGCCGTCCGAGCACGCGGAAGTGCCGCAACACGACGTGACGGAGACTTGACTAATGTCTCAGGTAGTGCTGGAAAGAACTGACACCATGAATCCTGCAGGGCTGTCCATAAATCGGTAAGAGTTCGAGGGAGTGGACATCTCTTCTGAACAGCACGTTACAAGGCATCCCAGATATGCTCACTAATGTTTGTCTGGGGAGTTCGGTGACCAGCGGAAGTGTTTAAACTCAGAACAGTATTCCTGGAGCCACTCTGTAGCAATTCTGAACGAGTCATGTGTCACATTGTCCTGCTGGAATTGCCCAAGTCCATCAGAATCCACAATGGACATTGCAAGTAGTCTGTTTAGGTGTTTATATTGGTAACGCCACGCAGCACTCTGTATGAAAATCACTGGCTGTGCTGTGTGCAGTCTGTGGCTGGTTGGCATTGTTGTAATATTCGCTATTGTAGTGTTGGGCAGTTGGCTGTTAACAGCGCGTAGCGGTGCGCAGTTGGAGGTGAGCCGCCAGCACTGGTGGATGTGGGGAGAGAGAGCGGATGATCTGAAAGTGTGTCCATCAGAAAGAGTAAATTTGTAAGATATATTGATTTTTGAGCACTTTTAAGGTAAATACATTGTTTGTTCTCTATCAAAATCTTTCTTTTGCTAACTATGCCTATCAGTAGTTAGTGCCTTCACTTTTATTTAGCTGGCAGTAGTGGCGCTTGCTGTATTGCAGTAGTTCGAGTAACGAAGATTTTTGTGAGGTAAGTGATTCGTGAAAGGTATAGGTTATTGTAACTCAGGGCCAGTCTTTCCTAGGGATTATTGAAAGTCAGATTGCGTTGTGCTAAAAATATTGTGTGTCAGTTTATTAATGATCTGAATAAGTAAAGAGAGAAATGTCTGTGCGCGTTCAGTTTTACTCAGCTGTTTGAAAACGTAAGGAGTTTATCAGCACAATTATTCATAAATTTTTCTAAGGGGAGGTTTCAAAATGAATAGATGCAGTTGATCACACAGGATGCTTACGTACGTGGCGCCTGTCAGACTCGTATCTTGATGTATCAGGGGTCCCATATCATTGCAACTGCACACGCTCTGTACCATTACAGAGTCTCCACCAGCTTGAGCAGTCCCCTGCTGATATGCAAGGTCCACGTGGTTGTCTCCATACCTCTACACGTCCATCGGCTCGATACAATTTGAAACGAGACTCGTCCGACCGGGCAACATGTGTCCAGTAATCAACAGTCCAATGTCGGTGTTGACTGGCCCATGCGAGGATTAAACCTTTGTGTCGTGCAGTCATCAAGGGTACACGAGCGGGTCTTCGGCTCTGAAAGCATTGATCGATGATGTTTCATTGAATGGTACCCACGCTGATACTTGTTGTTGAGCCAGCACTGAAATCTGCAGCAATTTGCGCAAGGGTTGCACTTCTGTCACGTTGAACGATTCTCTTCAGCCGTCGCTGGTCCCGTTCTTGCAGGATCTTTTCCGGCCGCAGCGACGTCGGAGATTTGATGCTACACCGGATTCCTGATATTCACGGTACACTCGTGAAATGTTCGTACGGGAAAATCTCGACTTCAGCGCTACCTTGGAGATGCTGTGTCGCATCGATCCTGCTCCTGCTACAACACCACGTTCAAACTCACTTAAATTTTGACATCCTGCCATTGTAGCAGCAGTAACCGATCTGACAACTGCGCCGTATTCTGCCTGTTTACATGCCTCTGTACTTGAGTAGGCGAGCCTCTACCACTTTCTTTGACTCTTCAGTGTACGATGCATCAGTGGCCAGCAGCTGGTTCACGCAGACTACCTGTATCTGTGATGTCATCTCCCCCACCCATCAGCTCCCGATGGTTGGAGAGACAACGTCAGTTACAGGTGGTATATATACAGGTCGTATATATACACTCCTGGAAATGGAAAAAAGAACACATTGACACCGGTGTGTCAGACCCACCATTCTTGCTCCGGACACTGCGAGAGGGCTGTACAAGCAATGATCACACGCACGGCACAGCGGACACACCAGGAACCGCGGTGTTGGCCGTCGAATGGCGCTAGCTGCGCAGCATTTGTGCACCGCCGCCGTCAGTGTCAGCCAGTTTGCCGTGGCATACGGAGCTCCATCGCAGTCTTTAACACTGGTAGCATGCCGCGACGTGAACCGTATGTGCAGTTGACGGACTTTGAGCGAGGGCGTATAGTGGGCATGCGGGAGGCCGGGTGGACGTACCGCCGAATTGCTCAACACGTGGGGCGTGAGGTCTCCACAGTACATCGATGTTGTCGCCAGTGGTCGGCGGAAGGTGCACGTGCCCGTCGACCTGAGACCGGACCGCAGCGACGCACGGTTGCACGCCAAGACCGTAGGATCCTACGCAGTGCCGTAGGGGACCGCACCGCCACTTCCCAGCAAATTAGGGACACTGTTGCTCCTGGGGTATCGGCGAGGACCATTCGCAACCGTCTCCATGAAGCTGGGCTACGGTCCCGCACACCGTTAGGCCGTCTTCCGCTCACGCCCCAACATCGTGCAGCCCGCCTCCAGTGGTGTCGCGACTGGCGTGAATGGAGGGACGAATGGAGACGTGTCGTCTTCAGCGATGAGAGTCGCTTCTGCCTTGGTGCCAATGATGGTCGTATGCGTGTTTGGCGCCATGCAGGTGAGCGCCACAATCAGGACTGCATACGACCGAGGCACACAGGGCCAACACCCGGCATCATGGTGTGGGGAGCGATCTCCTACACTGGCCGTACACCACTGGTGATCGTCGAGGGGACACTGAATAGTGCACGGTACATCCAAACCGTCATCAAACCCATCGTTCTACCATTCCTAGACCGGAAAGGGAACTTGCTGTTCCAACAGGACAATGCACGTCCGCATGTATCCCGTGCCACCCAACGTGCTCTAGAAGGTGTAAGTCAACTACCCTGGCCAGCAAGAACTCCGGATCTGTCCCCCATTGAGCATGTTTGGGACTGGATGAAGCGTCGTCTCAAGCGGTCTGCACGTCCAGCACGAACGCTGGTCCAACTGAGGCGCCAGGTGGAAATGGCATGGCAAGCCGTTCCACAGGACTACATCCAGCATCTCTACGATCGTCTCCATGGGAGAATAGCAGCCTGCATTGCTGCGAAAGGTGGATATACACTGTACTAGTGCCGACATTGTGCATGCTCTGTTGCCTGTGTCTATGTGCCTGTGGTTCTGTCAGTGTGATCATGTGATGTATCTGACCCCAGGAATGTGTCAATAAAGTTTCCCCTTCCTGGGACAATGAATTCACGGTGTTCTTATTTCAATTTCCAGGAGTGTAGATCGTGATAACCCCTTAAGCATCACCCGGGGCCTGAAGATGGTGCATTGAAGCACCGAAACTGGTGGCTACGCAGTAAATGACAACGTAAGGATGGCTGTAGGTGTTCCTTGCAATAGTGAACGGCCGTAGTCCCTCAGACCTCCTGACGCAAGGATGGACACACGCGCAGAAAAATTTTGGATATGTTCTAGTCTGACACGTTTCTCTCCTAGAGGTTAGTTGCAGCTTGGGTTGAGCTTAAGATTCCCAAGTGTGGCGATCAGTTTAATTTAGTGGTAATTGACGTTAACGAAATTCTTCAACATAAGTGTAACTAACGCCAGAGGGAAAGACAGAGCAACATATCATTTAGATATATCACAATTTTCATCATTACCGCAATCTGTAATTTCATTATCAATTTGCTGGAAACCGGTTTCGACGACACACTTTATCATCAGGCCCTCTAAATACATGGTGGCTGAATTTTCCCGAAAGAGATCAATCAGAAAGCCCCACGTGCAAGTAACCAGTATCCATATCAGCTCTCGTGCGACAGAAAACTCAAGTCGCATACGCACGGGGAACAGCAAGAAGCCCTAGTAAGTGGTAAAAACCAGAGTACACTCTGCCATGCACTTCACAGTGGTTTGCACAGTATACAGGTGAAACATAACTACACCGACAAACTTTCAGATGGGGTAGTATTGACCAAAAAATGCCTAGTAAACATGGGTTCTGAAATGCTTACCTGAAGAGCTATCAGCACTTGTTACTCTGGGATACTGTGAAACATTCCTCTTCTATTACTAGCTCTCTGCTTTCCATGTTTCTGGAGGAGATAGTACGGACCAAAAAAGAGAGGAAATATCCAGTAAACATGGGCTCTAAGATCCATACCTCAAGAGGTATGAGCACTTGGTCAGTATAAGAGATGTGTTGACATCCGTTTGCGGTATCACTGTGTGTTCTTGCTTACTGCAAGAGCTGATGTGGATGCCATTATTTCCACGTGGAACTTTCCGACTGATGTCTTTCGGGAAAATTAAGCCGCTATGTATCTAGGGGGCCTTATGATGACGAAGTTTAACGTCGAATCCGGTTGCCAAAAAACTGATAATGAAATTACAACTGGCGGTAGTGTTGAAAACTGTGATATTCCTATCGGCTGTGGTTCTATCTTGCTGTTTAACAAAGGTGGATATGCCGACATCATTTAGATAGTAGGAATGCGGCCTTAATAACGTACCGCTATTGTACGTGGTATTACCTTGCAGTATGCTGGCTGGGACACGTCCATCGTATGGATCCTGACAGATTACCACGTGAGGTGATGCTTGGAGAGATGTCTATACCCAAAAGATCTGTAGGACGTCCTGTTTTGAGGACTCCTGTAAACGAGATATGGAGAGCTTTGGAATCGACACAAACAGATGGGAGGCCAGAGACCAGAGTGGCGTGATGATATATCATCTGGAATGTCGAAGAACGATGAAGGCTTCTTAGACAGATTAAGGCAGAAAAAGCTTCGCAATGCTACCACTGCTCCTGCCTCAGCAGCGAGATACACTTGTGGCAATTGCGGCAAGAGATACCGTGCTGCCTTTGGCTTGACAAGTCATACGAAAAAATGCAACCCATTAACACACAGACACTGCAACAATCATCTACCACGATGTCGTGGCCAATATATATGCTCAGTAAAAGTCGTAGACATGTTACTAACAAATACATGAGCTAGTTTTGTCAACCACCATTGATCAGCATTATTTAGGGAGGCCTGTATCTGATGGTATCGAAGCCCGACAGAATCATTGATCAGAGATGAATGACCGAATCATTCACAATAATTTCTTGCACGTAATAAGCGCAACACGCCTTCAAATCATCAGCATGTAAAATCAGGGCTGCGATTTGCTACGAGCAGTAACAAGTTAATACCTAATCTCATTACATCTCTTCATAATCATCTGCTAACTCCGTTATTTCAGCCATAGCGACTGAAACTGTATTAATTTGTGCAGAATTAGTAAATATCCATACTAGGAGAACTGATGATAATAATAAAAGGCTTTTTTACATCTGCTTCTAAGAATAAAACCAGCAAACACCGAATGAACTTAGAAAATGCGTCTGCTCGCTACGAAAGGTCGAGGAGGAAGACATAAGAAAGATACCCAGAGCTATGCTCATAAGACAAGACAAGCGAAAAACAATTTTAAACATGGGTTTTGTTTTGATTTCATATCGCTGATATTCTTTGCGATTACAGTAGATGTTTCTTGATTTACAGAGATTTACGATAAACTTTCACGTATTCAAAAATAAATAAATAAAGTCCACACATTCGCGAGAAACAGATTCCTACTAAACATTTCAACAAATAATGTATCCTTTACGTAACGTAATACTTGAAGTTTTAAAAATAAACTTCCTCTCGAGAGCTACCTCAAGAACAAGCTGAATTTTCTATAGGAAAATGGGCCAGAGATCAAACTGCCAACATCTGACGGAATATGGAGCAGCCTGGAGAATTCCAGAAAGATGTTTCTCTCTGCGTCCTTCATTATGCTATAGCCTTTGAGTCTGTCCACTAAGGTAAACTATGGGAAGCACTCTAAACATGGGAGTACCAGATCACCTCATCCACCTCATAACAAATTTATACTCTGATCAAGAAGCCACAATTAGAACCCTATATGGAGCAACTGAATGGGCCAATCATAATTTATTAACTCAACGATCGCTTAGATAAACTCGTAAGACCAAAAAAGGACACACCACCAAGAAGTTATCCGAATAGGATGTGATGTTCATGTACAGATAAATAAATGTTTAGAATTTCAGAAAAATTGGATGATTTATTAAAGAGAAACAGCATTACAAAATGAGCAAGTCGGTAACGCGTTGGTCCACCTCTGGCCCTTATGCAAGCACTTAGTTCGGATTGGTATTGATTTGACAGAGTTGTTAGATATCAGCCTGAAGGATTTTTTGAAAAATTCCGTCCATATGGAGCGTTATAACTTCAATATCCTGAGCTGGTGGGAAGGCCCTGCCCATAGTGCTCCAAAGGTTCTCTTTCCGGGAGAGATCCAGCAATCTTGCTGGCCAAGATAGGTTTCGGCGAGTACGAAGACGGGCAACATAAACTATCGCATTGTGTGGGCAAGCATTGTCCTGCTGAAATGTAAGCCTAGGATGGCTTGCCGTGAAGGACAACGAATTGGGTCGATGTACCGCTGCCCTGTAAGGGTGCCATGGGTGACAACCAAAAGGGTCCTGCTATGAAATCAAATGCACCACAGATCATCACTCTCAGCTGTCGGGCGTATGGCGGGCGACAGTCATGTTGGTATCTCGGTACTGTTCGGGACATCTCCAGACATGCCTTCGGCCTGTAATCTCACTGACTGGAGCAGAATTGTCTTCAGTGATGAGTCCCCCTTCGAACTGAGTCCCAATGACCAGCGATCACTGGACACAGTTGTACTCTAGTCTATACTATACCGAAGACATGTCTGGAGACACCCCAGACAGCGGTGGGACACCAGCCTGGCTGTCACCCATCATACTGCCCGACAGCCAGGAGTGATGATCTGTGGTGCCATTTGATTTCATAGCAGGACCCTTTTGGTTGTCACCCATGGCACCCTTACAGGACAGCGGTACATCGGCCCATTTTGTTGCCCTTCACGGCAAGCCATCCTGGGCTTACATTTCAGCAGGACAATGCTTGCCCACACACATTTCTGTCGTCATCTGTTGCTGTTATCACAAGCACTTTCCTTGACATTTAAAAAAATTTTTTATGAAATCCAATGATTCGCCCTTTCTTGCACCACACTCGACTTTCCAATATACGAATATTTTTGTAAATGTAATTATTTCTGCTTGAAAAGCGAATATGTTGAAGAGTCTTGCCTCAGATTTAGCAACAATTGTGGAATTGGTATTATCACATCTCTATGGTTTTCCCTTAAGGTTCAATTGTGGGGGAATTATTGGATAGGTTAAATAATACGTTCCACATACTTTCCCACGTTCCAAATTTACTGATTTGGCTGAAAATGTAGCGAACAAAACTCTGCTTTGTTGGATACATATAAGACGTCTTTCTGTAAAATGTCAGGTCTGCTGGTGTTACCTAGCAAGTTCCTGTTATTAAAGGAAAACGATATTATTCAGTAAATGTCTGTACGTTACAAGAGAATCGTAAATAAATTGTCCTGTAATGCACTGTTTCGTATCTCCCAGGGTCCTTAGGAAACTAAATAATCAAAAATACAGTCTAATTTTTTAGTTATTGTCGATTTTTATGGCACTGCATACACTTCCTACCGCAAATACTATCTTACAAATCAATATAGACGTTAGTATTCGCACTTACCCGATACGTTACGCATTAGTGTCGCTTTACTGTTACTTGGGGCGCTGCTATCGCTAGGGTTAACAAAAACAAGATGGAGTGTCGCGACTGATACGTTGGACTGGGGTACACGCCAGGAACGAGTGTGGGTGCTGTCAGTGGTTCTTAGTCGTATTTTATAATAATGTGCATCTAGCAACTAACAACCAAATCCAAAAACGTCAGCTGACGTTAAGAGCTTTTACAGAGTGTTTTTTCCTTGCTCAGTAACAAACAAAAGTACTTACAGTGACAGTAATATTTTAAGATGTGTTTAATTTTATTTCACGTTGGTGAATTCGGCAGTGAAGTAAGGCAAAGTTGCCCGTCCGCTTAGCCAAGCAGTCTAAAGCACGGCTTTCCGGAGTGGGAAGGATCGCCTGGTCCCCGGCACGAATCCGCCCGGGGGACTTGCGTCGAGGTCCGGTGAGCCGGCCAGTCTGTGGATGGTTTTTAGGCGGTTTTCCATCTGCCTCGGCGAATGCGGGCTGGTTCTCCTTATTCCGCCTCATCTGCACTATGTCGGCAAGTTCTCCACGTACGCATACACCACGGTTACTCTACCACACAAACATAGGGGCTACACTCGTCTGGTGTGAGATGTTCCCCTGGGGTCCACCAGGGGCCGAACCGCATAATAACCCTGGGTTCGGTGTGGGGCGGCGGAGGGGTGAAGTGGACTGCGGTAGTCGTCGTGGGGTTGCGGACCACTGCGGCTGCGGGGGGACGGAGCTTCTCCGTCGTTTCTAGGTCCGCGGTTAACATACAAGGTAAAGTTTGCCGCTTACATCATGAGCGGAGTGGGGTGTAGCGCGAACACCGCTGAAGTAAGCTGGAGAGTATTCTATTTTCTGTCTTCCAATGTTGGCAACTCACGAGTGGGAGCCACTCGCACCGATCTGCTTCTGTGGTGCAAACGTCAAACGGATTCGTGAATGCACATTATAGACACTGTCATCTTCAAATGTACATATGTTTGTAGCAAGTAGTATGAAATCAAATTACGGCTGTTGTAACACAACACAGTGAGTAAAGGAAACATGACAAAACACTTAGTAAACGTCTGTGATCGTGTCTCACATTGTAATTACGGTTATTAATTAATACAACGTACTATTTTATGTAGTTGCCAATTAGTCGTAAGAACGGCAGGGGTAGGTGCGTTAAAGTGATCAGGACAGGAAAGGTGGCCAGTGCATATTTTTCTACCCTGAACAGGACGCTGCCGGCCGATAAGTGATCAGACAATTCTAATATACGAGGTCCGTTCAAAACATCACGGAATGACGTGTTGGAGCGAAACGCGGTTGACGTCCCTGCTCACGCCTCTGCTTAGTGTGTAACTGCCGGAAGTTTCATTGTTGTATGTCTGTTAGCTATTGTTCAGTGCAGTATTGAGTAGAACATTGTGTCACACAGTTTGCGAATTTCAAAATGGCAGAGTTAGGGGAGCAAGGCGTCAGCATTAAATTTTGAGTGAAACTCGATAAAATCTTTACAGACTCGCCAAATGATGCAGGACGCCTATGGCGATGAGTGCTTAATCCTAGAACGGTGTTGCGAGTGGTTCATACAGTTTAAAAATGGCCGGACGGAAGTCAAACATGACTCTCGTTGAGGACGCCCTTCGACGCCTACCGACGACGCTCATGCCAAGAACGTCAATGAAACTCTGCACCCAATCGAAGACTGAATGTCCGAGAGAACGTAACATTTCAGTTGAATAATGTCATGAAATCCTCACGCAGCAACTTGGAATACAACGTGTTGTCGCCAAGTTCGTCCCTCAACTCATGAGTCAAGACGAGAAAGACCTTCGCCTAGAAATCTGTGAAGAGCTTCTGGATGGTGCAGGTGAGAACGCGGTGTTCCTTGAGAGAATAATAACTGGTGACGAGGGAAAACATACGACAGTGGATGTCTAGAAACGAGTGATTGGAGTGATGAATCGCGCTATGAAAGTGTTATCAGCAGAGTTCGAGACGTAATAGAGGTGGAAGGTGGACACACGCAACCTTGATGTCTACTAACAGGTGTCCGGAAACTTTCGATAAGGTACTACACTCCTGGAAATGGAAAAAAGAACACATTGACACCGGTGTGTCAGACCCACCATACTTGCTCCGGACACTGCGAGAGGGCTGTACAAGCAATGATCACACACACGGCACAGCGAACACACCAGAAACAGCGGTGTTGGCCGTCGAATGGCGCTAGCTGAGCAGCATTTGTGCACCGCCGCCGTCAGTGTCAGCCAGTTTGCCGTGGCATACGGAGCTCCATCGCAGTCTTTAACACTGGTAGCATGCCGCGACAGCGTGGACGTGAACCGTATGTGCAGTTGACGGACTTTGAGCGAGGGCGTATAGTGGGCATGCGGGAGGCCAGGTGGACGTACCGCCGAATTGCTCAACACGTGGGGCGTGAGGTCTCCACAGTACATCGATGTTGTCGCCAGTGGTCGGCGGAAGGTGCACGTGCCCGTCGACCTGGGACCGGACCGCAGCGACGCACGGATGCACGCCAAGACCGTAGGATCCTACGCAGTGCCGTAGGGGACCGCACCGCCACTTCCCAGCAAATTAGGGACACTGTTGCTCCTGGGGTATCGGCGAGGACCATTCGCAACCGTCTCCATGAAGCTGGGCTACGGTCCCGCACACCGTTAGGCCGTCTTCCGCTCACGCCCCAACATCGTGCAGCCCGCCTCCAGTGGTGTCGCGACTGGCGTGAATGGAGGGACGAATGGAGACGTGTCGTCTTCAGCGATGAGAGTCGCTTCTGCCTTGGTGCCAATGATGGTCGTATGCGTGTTTGGCGCCGTGCAGGTGAGCGCCACAATCAGGACTGCATACGACCGAGGCACACAGGGCCAACACCCGGCATCATGGTGTGGGGAGCGATCTCCTACACTGGCCGTACACCACTGGTGATCGTCGAGGGGACACTGAATAGTGCACGGTACATCCAAACCGTCATCGAACCCATCGTTCTACCATTCCTAGACCGACAAGGGAACTTGCTGTTCCAACAGGACAATGCACGTCCGCATGTATCCCGTGCCACCCAACGTGCTCTAGAAGGTGTAAGTCAACTACCCTGGCCAGCAAGATCTCCGGATCTGTCCCCCATTGAGCATGTTTGGGACTGGATGAAGCGTCGTCTCAAGCGGTCTGCACGTCCAGCACGAACGCTGGTCCAACTGAGGCGCCAGGTGGAAATGGCATGGCAAGCCGTTCCACAGGACTACATCCAGCATCTCTACGATCGTCTCCATGGGAGAATAGCAGCCTGCATTGCTGCGAAAGGTGGATATACACTGTACTAGTGCCGACATTGTGCATGCTCTGTTGCCTGTGTCTATGTGCCTGTGGTTCTGTCAGTGTGATCATGTGATGTATCTGACCCCAGGAATGTGTTAATAAAGTTTCCCCTTCCTGGGACAATGAATTCACGGTGTTCTTATTTCAATTTCCAGGAGTGTATGTACAGTATTGTCGCTAGAGGTAGACTACAACTTATTTTTACTACGCTGCAACTTGTTTTCACTGTAAGATGAAATAATGTGTGGTACAATGACACATGACGAGAGCAAAAACAAGAATAAATACAGACAAACTCAGTCTAACGCACGGCTTCCCGGACGGGAAGGAGCACCGGTCCCCGGCACGAATCCGCCCGGCGGATTTGTGTCGAGGTCCGGTGAGCCGGCCAGTCTGTGGATGGATTTTAGCCGATTTTCCATCTGCCTCGGCTAATGCTGGCATGGTTCCCCCTTATTCCGCCTCAGCTACGCTATGTCGGCGATTGCTGCGCAAACAAGTTCTCCACGTGCGTGTACACCACTATTACTCTACCATGCAAACATAGGGGTTACACTCGTCTGGTGTGAAACGTTCCCTGGGGGGTCCACCAAGGGCCAAACCGCATAATATCCCTGGGTTCGGTGTGGGGCGGCGGAGGTGTGAAGTGGACTGCGGCAGTCGTCGTGGGGTTGCGGACCACTGCGGCTGCGGCGGGGACGGAGCCTCTCCATCATTTCTAGGTCCCCGGTTAACACAGCATAACATAACATAACATACGTTAAGAAGCCATATACACGTAACACACAATTTAGCATGCATAAGAGAACATTTATTAACGGACCAGTTGACGTTTATAGCCTTATTCCAAAAAGTTATTTACTGGATAAAAGCCTTGCTCCAATATATATATATATATATAATTTGTATGTGAAACCTTTTGGCATTTCTGTATCTTTTTACCTCATGTACTTTAGTACAGCGTCGAAAACGGTTCAGTACAGCAATCCGTACCCCCTTGTTTTATTTCCATTATTTTGTAGAAGCGCCTAGTACGTACTGCAAGGAACATCGTAAATTGCGTCGCTCGCTTAACATATGAGTTGCGACTGTCGTCGCAGCCGTCCAAAATGTCGCAGAATATCTTTAGTACGTCGTTACTCTTTGGAGTACGCCATCTGCGGCGAAAAAGCTGTGGCGGTAATCTACGGCCTTACGTTAAAGGAAATGCGAGAGTTGTAAGCTGTCTTAAAAAGCAGTGAAACTCACACAACGCCAGGTACAGAAAGTCAATTAAAACACGAAATTGACAGCAGTATGTTTTTTGGGAAAGATTTAAGCGCAAATCAAAAGCATAGCCAATGGGAAATGCAGAGTTTGTGTTTGTCGCAGTAGACAAGAAACGTAGGTCTACCGAGATAGAAATTGAAGCTCATACGAGATTTTTTGGATAAGAGTATGAAGGATGGGCATAAAATTATAGTTAGATCGTTCTATCTGCCACCGTACGCACCCTTACCGTGATCGAAAATTTTTGCGAAGACCTCAGTTAGCTTCTACGCAAGTTCCCCGATTATACTGTAGTCATCAGAGGAGACTTTCATCGTGAAGTAGTCAGTTGAAACAGTTACAGTTGTGTTATTGGTGTGACAAGGCATCCTGCGGAATATTGCTAAACGCCCTCTCTCAAAACAATGTGCCTAGAACACACAGATCGTAACCCCACTCGTAATAGAAGTATATGAGATCTACTGTCAATAAATATACCTGATCTCTTTGAGAACGTCCACATCGAATCTGGTGCCATTGACCTTGAGGCAGTTGTAGCAAACATTGATTACCAAAGGACAACAGAAAAACTAGAAATACGTGTATGTTCCGTAAACTAGGTAAAACAGCAGTAGTATCATATCTCAGCAAATAGCTGGAAACTTTTACGTCAAGGTAGAAGCACGTAGAGGTTCTACGGCTCAAGTTTAAAATAATAGGTGACAATGTACTGGATAGAGACGTACCTAGTGGGACAGTTCAAGCTGGCAGGGACCCTCCACGCTATACAGTCACTGCAAAGAAATTTCCAAACTACTGCATAACGGGTGTAAAACAAAGTATAGGGCTACAGATAGAGCTGCTAAATGAAACGCGTTTGGCTTTAAGATACCAACGCGTGAAGCCTTCAGTGATTACCGTAACAGAATATTGTCAAATAGTCTTCCACAAAACCCGAAGAAATTCTGGTCCTACGTAACAGTTGCTAGTGGTACCAAAGCTAGTGTCCATACACTCGTGCACAAGCCAAGAACTGAATTCGAGGGTAACCAAGCACAAGCAAAAATATTTAACTCCGCTTTCAAATACTGCTTCACAAAGGAAAACACAGGAGCATTACTCCAATGTAATTCTCTTACCACTGCAAAGATGGTAAAACAGACATTAGTCGCACTGGTGTTGGGAAACTGTTGAAATCATTAAAACTGAAGAGAGCTCCAGGGTCTGAAGGAATCTCCATCAGATTCTGTACGGAATTTGTGACTGAGTTAGCCTTCTTTTATCCGTAATATACCGAGGATCCTTTCAACAAAACACTGTGCCCAATATTACGGTATATTGATAATTTTTACTTATGGACCGTCTGACAGCAACTGAATAAAACACAATTTTAGTGCCATACGCGTTTCGCCTTTATTTTCTGCAAAGCATCATCAGTGGCCTGGAATATGTACATATGTTAGCTATTTTATTTACATTTTTGTCATTGTGCCTATAGGTTATAAACAGTTCTGGTGGTTGGTATTTCCTATTAAGTAGTAATGTTTCGAACTGTACTTACAGGTTGCGTGGACAATTTCTTACATATTACGCTCCTGTTGCGTTTTTGGTGTTGTTCTTCTTCTTATGAACGCCAATTTGCTGTTTTTTCCACATTCCACAGCACTATGCACTGAACGCTTGTTTTAAAGCAATGTTTTGGTTTCTGTTGCCGACTGTCAAATGTTTTTGCCAAAGATCGAATGTTATTGCCAAACTTATGAGTGTAACTATTGAAGTATCTGTGGTCTGTTCGTGTATGCATTTGTGTGTGCGTTTGTGTGTGTGTGTGTGTGTGTGTGTGTGTGTGTGTCAGACGGTCCATAGGTAAAAATTATCAATATACCGTAATATTACACGCATCTGAGAAAGACAGGACTATAAAAGTTGAAGATGTCTGTGCCCAATAGTTTGAAGATAGCACTGACCACCCGCATCTACAAGAAGGGCGACAGAAGTGATGTACAAAAGTAGCGTCAAATAAACTTGACATCCATTAGTTGTAGAATCCTAGAGCTCAATCAGGTACGTCGAACAGAATGACCTTCTTCACGTCTACTAGCACGGGTTCCGAAAATACTGATCGTGTGAAACAGAACTCGCGCTTTCCAGACGTGATATCCTGGAAGCCATGGATCATGGCGGCCAGGTAGCAGCTATGTTTCTTCACTCCCGAAAGGCGTTTGAATCAGTATCCCACACGCACTTGTAATACGATAAAATGGGGTATCACGCGAGACTTGTGACTAGGACAAGGACACAGGATGTGATCTTGAATGGAGAGTTACTGACAGACGTAGAGTCAACTTCAGGAGCGCTCCAGGGAAGTGTCTTGAGACCCATGCTGTTCGTTTGTGTATTAATGACTTTGCAGACAATATTATACTGTCTCGTCACATTAATGTGACTACCTGCCAAAAGCCAGAATAATCAAAATGACTGGCGACAGGTGGCCTTTGCAGGTTAATCACAACTTATGCTGTTGGCCGTTGCCGTTGGTGTGTACGGCATGAAACATCTGAAGGCAAGCACCCTACAACAATCGCTGTAAGAGTCCATTCAGGAGGAGGAAGCGTTAGGGTATGGGAAATGTTTTTGTGCTTTTCCCTGGATGACCTCGTCATTCTGGAAGGCACTGTGAATCAACATAAGTGTGCATCTGTCCTTGGGGGCCATGTGCACCCCTCACATGCCACCTGTTTTCCCTCAGCATGATGGCACCTACCAGCAGGACAATGCATCATGTCAGCCAGCTTGCACTGTACGTGCGTGGTTAGTAGAACACCAGGATGAGTTGAACGTACTCCCCTGGCCGGCAAACGCCCTGGCTTTAAACCTAATCGAGACTCTGTGCTACCACACCGATCGGGCTGTATGCGCCATGGAGCCCCAACTGAGAACGCTACCAGGTTGGTATGCACCTTCGTTCATTGGCTGCAGCAATTACTACCGGGTTTGAAAGCGATATTGATTCACAAGCCTTGGAACGTGTCTCCTATCCTTCTCGGTCAGGGTTTTTTCCGTCCACAATTCTGACGTCGTTTCGTGGCCACGAGAGTGACACCGCTGCTTGCAGACACGTTTAATAATCCGACCCCAAGCACCTGTAAATCGTGCAACTTGTCCGCCCCGATAGCCGAGTGGTCAGCGTGGCGGATTGCCGTCCTCCGGGCCCTGGTTCGATTCCCGGCTGGGTCGGAGATTTTCTCCGCTCAGGGACTGGGTGTTGTGTTGTCATCCTGCAACTTGAGGCACCACATGGCCACCGGCACGGCCGAACACTATTGCCCCTTTTTGCTACTCTATCATGTCCTTACATTCACTCATGTTTCCGTACAATGTCTCCTTGAAACATAAGTGTCGCCGGCCCGAGTGGCCGAGCGGTTCTAGGCGCTACAGTCTGGAACCGCGCGACCGCTACGGTCGCAGGTTCGAATCCTGCCTCGGGCATGGATGAGTGTGATGACATTAAGTTAGTTAGGTTTAAGTAGTTCTAGGTGACTGATGACCTCAGAATTTAAGTCGCATAGTGCTCAGAGCCATTTGAACCATAAGTGTCTCGCCGATCCAGTGGCGGATACAGAAAAACCTCAAAGATGGGGGCGCTAAAGATATCTTAAGCTACATATACTTTACCGTATTAAAAAATAATCAAGTCACATGCAGAGTTTAAGAAAGTTTTATTTAAACTGATTATACAGATATACCATATGTATCCGCCACTGCGCTCATGGCCACCGCCTTGCGCTCACGTAGAGGTAGTGTGCACGCGGTTCAGCTCGTGACTCTATCGCTGCGCTATCTGTAAGGGCTTAACTATTCATCTGTGCATGCGCACTGGGGTGCCTAATTTTCTACCCGCTGAGATAACTTCCGGAGCAATCATTACAACCCAACAACAGTTATGCGCTTCACTGGACACTACCTGTTGAGATGACTGTCACTTTGGGCCTTGCGGGCTCTAGTACATTATCCCGATGTTCACTAATGATCTCTTTTGTTCTTGTATTTTCTTAATAAGATTGATGCGTGCTTCTTTTCGTGTTTGTGCTCGGATTGAGTAAATAAAATTGGGGTTAATTTGGACCAGTGTTGTCAATTCTGTAGATAGACAACTTACTCCAGCTGCTGATAGTTACTTACACTGTTATCTGAAATGCTCCTCCATGATACTGACAAGAGGGAGATTGAGTTAATAATTAAATCACTAAAGACCAAGAACTCTCATGGATATGACGGGGTATCTAGCAGAATACTGAAGTATTGTTCCATGTATGTTAGCCCAGTACTTAGCCATATCTGTAACTTTTCCTTTAGGAGTGGTCGGTTTCCTGACTGATTAAAGTACTCGTTAGTAAAGCCACTTTATAAAAAGGGAGACAGGGATAATGTTGATAATTATAGACCTATTTCTATGCCATCGGTGTTTGCTAAAGTCATCGAGAGGGTTGTATATACAAGGTTACTGCAGCATTTAAATTCACATAATTTGCTGTCAAATGTACAGTTTGATTTTAGAAATGGCTTAACAACTGAAAATGCTATAGTCTCTTTTCTCTGCGAGGTTTTGGAAGGATTAAATAAAAGGTTACGAACGTTAGGTGTTTTCTTTGATTTAACGAAGGCTTTTGACTGTGTTGACCACAAAATATTACTGCAGAAGTTGGAACATTATGGAGTAAGGGGAGTAGCTTACAATTGGTTCGCCTCTTACTTTAAGAACTGAAAGCAGAAGGTAATTCTCCGCAATATTGAGAGTGGTAATGATGTTCAGTCCCAACGGGGTACTGTTAAGTGGGGCATTCCCCAAGGATCGGTGCTGGGGCCACTGCTGTTTCTTATTTATATAAATGATATGCCTTCTAGTATTACAGGTGATTCAAAAATATTTCTGTTTGCTGATGACACCAGCTTGATAGTGAAGGATCTTGTGTGTAATATTGAAACATTATCAAATAATGTAGTTCATGAAATAAGTTCGTGGCTTGTGGAAAATAATTTGATTCTCTCAGTTTTTACAGTTTCTAACTCACAATTCAACAAGAACTGATATTTTAATGACACAGAATGGGCATGTTATAAGAGAGACGGAACAGTTCAAGTTCCTAGGCGTATGGATACATAGTAAGCTGTTGTGGAAAGCCCATGTTCAGGATCCTGTTCAGAAACTAAATGCCGCTTTATATACCATTAGAACAGTATCTGAAATAAGTGACATTTCAACACGAAAAGTAGTCTACTTCGCATATTTTCATACGCTTATGTCATATGGTATTATTTTTTGGGGTAATTCTTCTGATTCAAAAAGGGTATTTTTGGCTCAAAAACGGGCTGTTCGAGCTATGTGTGGTGTAAGTTCGAGAACCTCTTGTCGACCCCTACTCAATAGTCTGGGAATTCTGACATTGCCCTCACAGTATATATTTTCTTTAATGTCGTTTGCTGTTAGCAATATTAGCTTATTCCCAAGAGTTAGCAGCTTTCACTCAGTTAATACTAAGCAGAAATCAAATCTGCATGTGGAATGCACTTCCTTGACTCTTGTGCAGAAAGGAGTGCAGTATTCTGCTGCATCCATTTTCAATTAGCTACCACAAGAACTCAAAAATCTTAGCAGTAGCCCAAACGCTTTTAAGCCTAAACTGAAGAGTTTCCTCATGGCTCACTCCTTCTATTCTGTCGAGGAGCTCCTGGAAGAGCTAAAAAATTAAGCAAATTTCATTGTTACATTCTTGATTTTCTTTATTTAAACTAACGATGTGTCACCTGAATATGTTTCTTATATTTCATTTTATCTGTTTCTACAATCGTGTTATAATTTCATGTATTGACTCGTTCCATGACCATGGAGACTTCTCCTTAATGTGGTCCCACGGAACAATAAATACATAAATAAATAAATAAAAACTGAAGAGCCAAGGAAACTGGTACACCTGCTCAGTATCATGTAGAGCATGCAGAAGTGCCGCAACACGACGTGGCATAGACTTGACTAACGTGTGAAGTAGTGCTGGAGGGAACTGACACCATGAATCCTCCTGGGCTGTCCATAAATCCGAAAGAGTAAGAGGCGGTGGAAGTATCTTCTGAACAGCACGTTGCGAGGCATCCTAGATATGCTCAAAAACGTTCATGCCTGGTGAATTTGGTGGCCAGCGGAAGTGTTTAAATTCAGAAAACTGTTCCTGGAGCCACTCTGTAGCAATTCTGGACGTGTGGGGCGTCGCATTCTCCTGCTGGAATTGCCCAATTCCGTCGGAATGCACAATGGACATGAATGGATGCGGGTGATCAGACAGGATGCTTATGTACGTGTCACCTGTCAGAGTCGTATGTAGATGTATCAGGGGTTCCATAACATTCCAACTGCACACGCCCCACACCATTACAGAGCCTCCACCAGTTTGAACAGTTCCCTGTTCACATGCAGTTTTCTTGAATTCATGACGTTGTCGCCATATCCGTACACGTCCATCCGCTCGATACAATCTGAAACGAGACTCGTCCGACCAGGCAACATGTTTCCAGTCGTCAACTGTCCAGTGTCGGTGTTGACGGGCCCAGGCGAGGCGTAGGGCTTTGTGTCGTGTAGTCAATTAGGGAACACGAGTGGGCCTTCATCTCTGAAAACCCATATCGATGATGATTCGTTGAATGGTTCGCACACTGACACTTGTTGATGGCCCAGCACTGAAATCTGCAGCAATCTGCGGAAGGGTTGCACTTCTGTGACGTCGAACGATTCTCTTCCGTCGTCGTTGGTCCCGTTTTTGCATCTTTTTCCAGTCGCAGCGATGTCGGAGGCTTGATGTTTTACCGGATTCCTGATAATCTCGGTACACTCGTGAAACGGTCGTATGGGAAAATGCCCACGTCGTCGCTACCTCGGAGATGCTGTGGCCTATCGCTCGTGCACCGACTGTAACACCACGTTCAAACTCATTTAAATCTAGATAATCTGCCATTGTAGCACCAGTAACTGATCTAACAACTGCGCCAGATACTTGTTGTCTTATATACGCGTTGCCGACCGCAGCGCGGTATTCTGCCTGTTTACATACCACTGTATTTGAATACGTACGCACCTATACCAGTTTCTTTGGCGCTTCAGTGTATTTTGTAAGACCCAACATCCAGGACTCACTTACGGCTGCCTTTCTTTTCTTATTATGCGGTCCAATGGGCAGCAAATTCAATTACTGTATTTCTCTGAGTTTATGGGGAATGATCTGTCTGTCGGAGGGTCTAGTTGAAAGATCACAAGAACGACCGATGGGTTCGTTAGGTCGAGTCGACTCCTTGCGCAACCTCCGAACAGGGGGTACACATATGCAGAGAAGCTCAAGTATATCTTCGATGATCGCCACTCCTTATTTCGAGCTGCCTGTGGAACTGGAAGACTATAAAGCCCCTCTAAATACTCGTGAACAGAGAACTTGCCGAGCCTTCAATCGGCTGCCTTCCACTTCAGGAGACGCCCAGTGGCGAGAACTCGAGTCGTAGGACTGGGGAGATACGGAACCACACCAGAACGGGCGTAAGGCCACTGAAGCTAACCCTGATCACGTAGGGTTTTGTAGATTAACATGGCGACAGGATGTGCTTATGGAGAATGTCAGGGTATGAAGTATCTCCTGATCCATCCTGTCACAGTACCAGGTGTACCGGTATGAAATGTGCGTTTTTTTTGTGAAAATGAAACACTAATTTTGAATTGAAAATTAAAAACATTTTATTCAAAGTACTGACCATTGCTTTCTAAACATTTTGATCACCTTTCTGGCAATTTGTGGACACCACGCCAATAGAAATGTTCGTCTTTTGAAGCAAACCAATCAGGCACCCAATTTTCGACTTCTTCATAGGAATCGAATTTTTCCTCAGCCAGCGCGTGTCCCATTGATGAAAACAAATGGTAGTCGTAAGGGGCCAAGTCTGGTAAATACGGTGGTTGGGGTAGCAGCTCCCAGCCAAGTGTTTTGATTGTATCCTGAACCAGTTTTGCTTTGTATTCAGGTGCATTGTCGTGTAAAAAAATTACTTTGCCATGTCTTCTGGCCCATTCTGGTCTTTTTTCGATCAATGCATAGTTCAAATTGATCATCTGTTGTCTGTAGCGATTACTATTCACAGTTTCACCTTGTTTTAGAAGATCATGATACACCACACCTTTCTGGTCCCACCAAACACAGAGCATTGTCTTCTTGCCGAATCGATCTGGTTTTGCAGTCGACGTTGATGGTTGTCCCGTATTAACCCATGATTTTTCCCTTTTAGGATTCTTAAAATAAATCCATTTTTCATCGCCAGTAACAATTCGATGCAAAATTGATTTTCTTACATGTCTTTGAAGAAAAATTTGACAAATGGTTTTTCGGCATTCCATCTGTCTTTCATTCAATTCATGTGGCACCCATTTCCCACACTTTTTGATCTTTCCCACAGCTTTCAAACGGTCAGAAATTGTTTGCTGTGCAACATTTAGCATTGCCGCCATTTGCTTCAGACTCACAGTATCATCTTCATCCAATATTGCTTGCAATTCGGCGTCTTCGAACTTTCTTGGTGGTCTTCCACGTTCTTCATTTCTTACATCAAAATCATTATTTCTGAACCGTTGAAACCATCTTTTGCATGTTGCTTCTGATAGAGCACGATCACCATATGCCTCGACAGGTCATTCGATGCGACTCTGCAGCACTTTTTTTCACATGAAAACAAAATCTTAATGCTTTCCGCAAATCATCACTTTCTGGTACAAAATTCGACATTGTTATCACGATGAAAACGTATGATGTTGTTTGTTCCATGACTTGATGTATACTAAATATCTTTGACAGATGTCATACCAACCAAACAAAAAAAATTAAGCCTCGTTCACAACAAATGTTCCCTATCGACACATTTGTATCTTAACGCCCATTTCATACCGGTACACCTGGTAACTGTACCCTCACTGAATTGTGGCAAGGAAGCATCGGACGTAGCTCAGTTTTGGACCGAAAAACTTTGATCTCCGGACACGAATAAGTAAGGAAAGGCGTACATAAAGAAGTTACGTGGCGCCAGTCCTACTGTACTCTCACTGGTCCTGATGCCGTGTGACTAGGGCCCCCCGTCGGGTAGACCGTTCGCCGGGTGCAAGTCTTTCGATTTGACGCCACTTCGGCGACTTGCGCGTCGATGGGGATGAAATGATGATTAGGACAACACAACACCGAGTCCCTGAGCGGAGAAAATCTCCGATCCAGCAGGGAATCGAACCCGGGCCCTTAGGATTGACATTCTGTCGCGTTGACCACTTTTTTATTTTTATTTTTTTCTGTTCTGTACTGTTCGTTGAATTTGTTCGTGGCGAACGTCCAATGACACTCGTTCAGGTTGTTCGTTGATCCGTTCACTCACTTTTTTTTTTATTACAGAGGGTAGCTAAACCCTCTGACCGAACACGCTGAGCTACCGTGCCGGCGGCCACTCGGCTACCGCGGACGGACACTGATCCTGATAGCGGACAGGTTACGTAAGGCAGGCTGCCCGTATCACAACAGCTGACAGCCACCTCGTTTCATTTGCATTAGCAGCCAGCACTCTTGTAATTACCCGGCGCGTGCGTATGTAACCGAACCACTTAGCGCCTACTGCTTTCAGGGTCGTTCTGGTGGCACAAATTCGCTTTTACCTTGAAATCGTGGATAACACGGGACAGCGAAATAATATCTTTTGTTACCTTCTACTATACGTTGACTTCCTCCTACGGTGTTTTTGGGCACTTAATCCACATCTGAAGTCAACCATAGATCAAATATCCACCTTAAGACAAATCCTGGAAAAAAACAAACGAATTTGGAGTTGGCACGCATCACCTCTTTATAGATTTCAAAGCATCTTATGATAGCATAAATAGAGAGCAGTTATATCAAGCTCTAGATGGACTGGGAATCTCTAGAAAGTTGGTAAAGCTGGTGAGAATGACAATGAACGAAACACAAGGTAGTGTAAGAATAGGAGGAATGATGTCCAAAACATTGAGTATTAAAAATGGAGTAGCCGGCAGTTGTGGCCGAGCGATTCTAGGCGCTTCAGTCTGGAACCGCGCGACCGCTACGGTCGCAGGTTCGAATCCTGCCTCGGGCATGGATGTGTGTGATGTCCTTAGGTTAGTTAGGTTTAAGTAGTTCTAAGTTCTAGGGGACTGATGATCACAGCAGTTAAGTCCCATAGTGCTCAGAGCCATTAAAAATGGAGTGCGACAAGGGGATGCATTGGCATGCCTTCTCTTTAATACCGCCCTGGAGATGGTGATGAGAAACGCAAACCTTCTGAACAGAGGAACGATCTTCTATAAATCGGTGCAGATACTGGCCTACGCAGATGACATAGATATAACAGCAAGAACCCAAAAAGCAATGGAAGAGACATTTAGAGCTCTTGAACAGGCCAGTAGGAACATGGGGTTAACTATTAATGAACAAAAAACAAAATATGTGGCAGCTAGAAAAGCATATAGAGAAAATATGCCAAATGCAATAACAATGGGCAATTATACATTTGAGAGAGTTGAACATTTCAAGTATCTGTGCTCGACAGTTACACATCTAAATGATACCTCCGATGAAATTAAGCAGAGATTAATATGGCCAACAGAGCCTATTTTGCCCTAACAAGACTTCTATCCTCAAGGCTCCTGACTCGTACCACGAAATTAACTATGTACAAATCACTTATACGACCAGTGCTTACATATGCCTCTGAAGCCTGGACATTAACAACTAAAGATATTGAAACACTGGAGGCATTTGAAAGAAAGGTACTTAGACGAATTATCGGCCCAATCTGTGAAAGAGGAAGATGGAGCAGGATATACAACCATGAGTTGTATACCATATACAAAGGCCAACTCATCAGAAGGATAGTGAAATCATCCAGACTGAGGTGGGTGGGACATGTGGCTCGCATGAATGATACAGAAGTACCAAAAAGAGTATTACAAGCAAAGTCAGGAGGGCAGAGAGGACGTGGTCGACCAAGAGCCTGGTGGGAAGATGGAGTAATCGAAGATCTTAGGAAGATGGGCTATAGTAACTGGCAAAGGACCGAGAGAGATGCAAGGAAATTGTAGAAGAGGCCAGGGTTCATCATGAGCTGTAGAGCCAAAATAGAAGAAGAATCCATATCTGAACACAGTGTTTTTCCAACTGTCTTGTCACTATGTGACTCCACGATAAACTAGAAAATTAGTGAAAGTGCAGTAAATAGTAATTCAATTTTTCAATACGTTCAAAGGTTTTATCGAAATATAAAAATGAAAACACCTCTTTATTACATAGGAACGGTGTGTCCATTGCTTAACAACTTGTCAGCCCAAAATGTTTCAAGACTGAATTAATAAAATGCTTGATCGATTTATTGATCATCCATTTTATCATATAAGCAACGGCTTCGCCGCAGTGGATACACCGGCTCCCGTCAGAACACCGAAGCTAAGCGCTGTCGGGCGTGGACGGCACTTGGATGGATGGATGGATGGATGACCATCCAGGCCGCCATGAGTTGCCATTTGCCTCGTGATGCAATTGAGGAGCTACTCGACCGAATAGTAGCGCCTCTGGTAAAACAAAACCATCGTAACGACTGGGAGAGCGGTGTGCTGACCACACGCCCCTCCTATCCACATCCTTAGCTGAGGATGACACGGCGGTCGAATGGTCCCGATAGGCCCCTTGTGGCCTGAAGACGGAGTGCATTTTATCATATACAATGATATAGGACTTGTCATATGTTGATACAAAAAACCGTAAGTCTGTATACAACTCATGCAGATAATTAAGTACATAAACAGAAGCGAATCATACAGATACAGATAAAATCATACGGCTAACCAAATACGTAAACCAAACAAAGTCTAAATTTACATTATATCCAGTGGCTATGTTTATCTTAAGTTATGGATGTCCTCAAATTCATAAAATTTATGTACTCGTCAACATTGAAAAAGCTTTCACTTATAAGTATTTTCTTGAGCTCATTTTTAGAAATGTGGAACTTTGGTATCTTTTTATCGCTTAAGGGGAGGGCACTAAAAAGAATTTTGGGATGATATATTAGAATTTTTTGATACACGGCTTTCTTATGTTCTTCTCTATGGGAGTCAGCTCTGTGTCTAGTTTAATAATCGTGGTAATCACTGTTCATAGAAAAGAGCTGGGGACGGGATTACAAAAAGCACACACTTTCATAGATATATATAGATGGAAGAGTCAAAACTTTCAGTTCTTTGAATATTTCCCTACAGGACTCCCTAGGTACAACCCCTTTTATAATTCTTATTCCTAGTTTTTGAATAGTAAAGGAGTGTATTTCTAGACTTGGAAAACCCCAAAATAAGAAACCATACCGCAATAGATTATGATTGAGCGTATAATAGGTATTTGAGCCGTGTATCGACTCGTGCTACACCTTGTGTTTAGATTGAATTGGTTTTCCTTTTCTTCTCCTGACATGTTTGTTTGATATGTTGTCTGTCATTAAGTGGCTGCTTGCTTGTCTTTTCCCTCTGCTATCGATATCTGCGTTTTTGCTTCCGGGAAACTGCTATGGAGGAAGTGAGATCTTTGACCGGTTGTAACCTCGTGTGGTGGCGTTGAAGTAGGGGCGTGGCGCGCAGAGAGTGTGGTGGGCACGGGAGGGCAGTGTGGCTCTCCAGCACGAAGCAGACGTGGTCGGTTGTACCGACTCGCCACGTGATGTACGTCGGTTGTGTGTAACAAGCAGGTCGAGTTGACGGAAGAGCTCCCCGCGTGTTGGTTGTATACATAATCGCCCCACGAGTAGTTGCTGTTCATTTCACCTTGGTGGGGCGTTAACAAGCTTCTTTAAGTCCTCCGTTTCAACACTGGAGTTTAAAAGGAGACACCTAACATGAAGGAGCGGTCACTACCCGTCAACGTTGCAGAGAAGACGTGAACTCCGGTGACACAGCGTGTTGTCGCGTGGCGTGTTGGGTACATCGGAGGTCGTGTGCTGCCTGTTCGAGCATAATTGCAAGTTAAGTTCGTGGAAGGTTTAATCATTAAGTAATAAGTTTGCGTAAGCAGTGTCTCTTCTGCCTTGTGGCCTCCGGCGATCGGGTTTCCTGTCCCCGGCACCGGTGTAATTGAAGACAGTGATCTTTCCTCCTTCTCTCGTTACTGCCCGATGGGAGGTGTAGTTTTGGCAGTTTTAATTGTTTCGCTATTCTGTCGTGTGTTATGAGTAAATTCTTACTTATTGTTTGTTGATCATGTGGTCGCTCATTCAGGACTGTGTGGTGTAATGTTTCCTTGCACGAGGTGAGCTCTAATTCTGTCAGCAAGTTAAGCCATCTTATAACAAGTTATCGCTGGCTAAAAGTCGGTGCAGTGACCAGCCTGAGAGTGGCAATTGTGTTTACGGGCGTATTTAAATTGGTCAGTATTCTGCCTAGCCTGAGCATCCCTGAGTGGGTGACTTGTGGCCGCCTTACACGGGTCCGTCATATCTGTTATGTTCTAATGATATTACAGGACACTTTTGTTTAAAATTTTTTTTAAATTCCTCCAAGTTTGTAAATTCCTTTTATTGCCATTAATCGTATGTTTGCTGAGACCTGTTTAATTTTTTTTTTAATGGCGGTGTTGGTAGCTTCACTACCTCACCCTACTTTATTAACAAAGTTCTGTATTTACTTTAGTAGCCTGTTTACTAATGTTCTTTAAATTTTCTTAAATTGTTGTATTGCTATAAATTACTGGATTGCCGTTATCGGCGTGTTTAAAAGGCTGTTTATTGCCGTTCTGCTAGTTTCTGTAAGATAAGAATAAAACATTTGTGGAAATCTCAACTCGACAGTAAACTACTAGAAATATGGCCCCGTTTCCCAACTTGTGGTGTGGCTTGTAGTAACCGTAACCACTGTGTGTGTCAGTATTCATCACTGTTTCTTCACTGCAGGAATTTTTGAGCTTTCTTAGTACGTAACTGCATTTACTTATCTATTTATTGAGAAATTCTGTATGTTTATCCCATTCAATATGCTCATCTAAGCAAATTCCTAAAAAAATTGGCATTTGAAGTTTATAGTATTTGCTGTTCGCCTAACTTCACTATTATGTTAGGGATTACATTATATGATGTATGCCTGTAATTCAGCCATAACGTTTTCTTTTCATTGACCCATAGACTCCTTTCTCTAAAGCATTTAACTACTCCTTCATTTGTTATGTCAATTATTTTGTGTAAGTCACATTCTGGCATTAACGATGAGACTAGTATCGTCAGCAAACTGTACAGCATAATCTTGTATTAAATAACTTGGTAAGTCATTTATGAGTATCAAGAACAGGGGAACCGACACCGATCCTTGAGGTAGTCCATGAGTAACTTTCTCATATCCAGAAATGTAGGTTTTACCTTCATGAGTTATTTTCACTTTCTGGTATCTGTTAGATAAGCATGATTCAAATCACACATAAGTCAAGATGGTACTTTAAATGCTTCACGTGTTCGACGTAGCCCCCACCCACAGTTGAGTAGTAAGTACAACGTACAGGGCGTTCGTACAACCATGCAAAACTCTCAAAGTCCTTGTTTGGAATGTTGTTCGGCTCGTACTTCACATTCGCGCCTTCTTTGTTTTTGGGCCCCGTCAGAGATACGTCCTGCGATGTTTTGTGGCACATTCGTATTGATAATACCAAATCTCATCAGCCGTGATGATTTTTTTTAGAAAAGAATTGTCCTCGTTTTTCATCTGAATCAACTCGCAGCAGGTGCCATTTTTGCTCGGGAGTCAAGGTGTGCGGAATGAACTTCGCACACAGTTTTCTCTGCCACAAAATATACTGGAGAATATTTTGAAGGCCTGACTTAGAGGTGTTCATTTCTTTGCTCTGTTACGGTTCGTAACACAACAGCAGTTACTCTCTACGCCCACACGTCGAGTGCTTAACGCTGCCTGCTCACAAATGACTGGTCGAATGCACGTCTGTTGTTTACAGTTGTTAGTTCAAGCTGCAACCGTAGTTACAGTGCTGACGCTTGTTATTGTTGTTGTTGTAGTGGTGGTGGTCTTCAGTTCAGAGACTGGTTTGATGCAGCTCTCCATGCTTCTCTATCCTGTGAAAGCTTCCTTCTCTCCGAGTAACTACTGCAGCCTACATCCTTCTGAACCTGCTTAGTGTATTCATCTCTTAGTCTCCCCCTACGATTTTTGTCCTCCACGAATACCTCCAATACTAAACTGATAATCCCTTGATGCCTCAGAATGTCTTACCAACGGATCCCTTCTTCAGTCAGGTTCTTCCACAAATTTCTCTTTTCCCCAATTCTTTTCAGTACATACTCATTGGTTGCGTGATCTACCCACCTAACCTTCAGCATTCTTCTGCAGCACCGCAATTCGAAAGCTTCTATTCTCTTCTTGTCTAAACTATTTATCGTCCATGTTTCACTTTCATACATGGCTACACTCCATATAAATACTTTGAGAAAAGACTTCCTGACACTTAAATCTATACTGGATGTTAACAAATTTCTCTTCTTCAGAAACGGTTTCCTTGCCATTGCCAGTCTACATTTTATATCATCTCTACTTCAACCATCATCAGTTATTTTGCTCCCCAAATAGCAAAACTCATCTACTACTTTAAGTGTCATTGCCTAATCTAATTCCTCAGAATCATGTGATTTAATTCAACTACATTCCATTACCCTCGTTTTGCTTTTGTTGTTGTTCATCATATATAATCTTATCAAAACACTGTCCATTCCGTGCAACTACTCTTCCAGATCTTTTGCAGTCTCTCCCAAAATTACAATGTCATGGGCGAACCTAAAAGTTTTTATTTCTTGTCCATGGATTTTAATTCCTTTATTGCTTGTTCAATATACAGACTGAATAACTTCAGTGATAGGCTACAATCCCGTCTTACTCCTTTTTCAACCACTGCTTCCCTTTCACGCCCCTCGCCTCTTATAATTACAATTCCGTTTCTGTACAAATTGTAAATAGTCTTTCACTCCCTGTATTTTACCCCAATCCCCTTCAGAATCTGAAAGAGAGTATTCCACTGAACACTGTCAAAAGCTTTCTCAAGGTGTACAAATGCTAGAAACGTGGGTTTGCGGTTTCTTAATGTATCTTCAAAGGTAAGTGGTAGGGTCGGTATTGCCTCGTGTATTCCAACATTACTATGCTTTCTCTCTTCTCCTAAAAGCACCTACAATAGACTACTGGCCATTAAAAAATGCAAAACCATGTAGACAGCACACTACATACATCAACTGGCATTAGGATTACTACATGCTTAGATATGTAAATGATTAGCATTTCAGCACATTTCTCCAAAGCAGGTAGGAGTGATGCCACCTAAAAAAGATTGTTCAAATGGCTCTGAGCACTATGGGACTTAACATTTTAGGTCATCAGTCCCTTGAACTTAGAATTACTGAAACCTAACTAACCTAAGGACATCACACACACCCATGCCCGAGGCAGGATTCGAACCTGCGACCGTAGTGGTCGCGCGATTCCAGACTGAAGCGCCTAGAACCGCTCGGCCACAGCGGCCGGCGATGCCGCCTACATCCTGGATCCACTGTCTGATCAAAACTATCCAGACACGCCTACCTAATGTGGGACTGACCACCAGTTGTCACGAGACAGACCTGTCTGTATGAAAGGGAGCAGAGACTATTGTGTTGTTAGTAGGGAAGCAGTAACTGCAGATAGGGTTGGTCAGGACAGCTGAGTGGCTTCGAATGAGAAAGAGTTGTTGAATGTCACCTGAGTAACAGATACATCATGGACTTTGCAACCATTATACAGTTACCGAAGTCGACTGTTGGCAACAAGGAGATTTTGAAGTAGGTATGCGAAGGAATAACGGCAGCTGAATAGAGACTGGGCAGACCCACATACTGATGGACAGGGAGCATCGAGCATTGTGGAGGGTGGTTTTAAATAAACATGTCGCACGAAATCAATGGAAGGAAACGCTCGCGATATCCAAAGTGCTACCAGCAGTCTAGCTAGCACAATGACTCTGTGTAGGAAGATAAAAACATGATCGAGTCGCTCCTAAAGGTTCAAATGGCTCTGAGCACTATGGGACTTAACATCTGAGGTCATCAGTCCCCTAGAACTTAGAACTACTTAAACCTAACTATCCTACGGACATCACACACACCCATGCCCGAGGCAGGATTCGAACCTGCGACCGTAGCGGTGACGCGGTTCCAGACCCGCTCCTAAAGGCTACACATATCTCTAGTCAATTCTAAGCGACGCTTGAGATGCGAGTTGCTTATACCAGTTTCCACAACGAAACTGTATCTCTGAATCTTGCAGAAAACCGAAAGAGATTCTGGTCGTTCATAAATCACACCAGTGGCAAGGCGCAATCAATACCTTCACTGCGCAATAGCAATGGTGAAGTCCTTGATGACAGTGCCACTAAAGCCGAGTTGTTAAATACAGTTTTCCGAAACACCTTCACCAAAGAAGAGGAAGTAAACATTCCTGAATCCCAATCGTGAGCGACTGCCAAGATGTGAAACACACAGGTAGACATCCTCGGTGCAGCAAAGCAGCTTAAATCACTTAATAAAGGTAAGGCCTCCGGTCCAGATTGTATACCAGTCAGGTTCCTTTCAGAGTATGCTGATACAATAGCTCCATATTTAGCAATTATATACAACCGCTCCCTCACAGACAGATCCGTACCTAAAGACGAGAAAATTCCTCAATTCACACCAATACCCATCAAGGGAAATAAGAGCAATCCGCTGAATTACAGGCCCATATCACTAACGTCGATTTGCAGTAGGGTTTTGGAAAATATACTGTGTCCGAACGTTATGAATTACCCCGAACAAAACGATTTATTGATACATAGTCAGCACGGATTCAGAAAATATCGTCCTTGTGAAACATAACTAGCTCTTTGTACTCATGAAGCAATAAGTGCTATCGACAGGGGATGTCATATTGATTCCATATTTTCAGATTTCCAGAAGGCTTCAGACACCGATCGTCACAAGCGTCTTCTAACCAAACTGCGTGCCTACGGAGTATCGCCTCAGCTGTGCGACTGGATTCGTGATTTCCTGTCAGAAAGGTCACAGTTCGTAGTAATAGACGGAAAGTCATCGAGTAAAACAGAAGTAATATCCGGCGTTACCCAAGGAAGTGTTGTAGGCCCTCTATTATTCCTGATCTATATTAACGACATAGGAGACAGAGTAGCTATCTTAAATTGTTTGCAATTGGTGCTGTCATTTACCGTCTTGTAAAGTCATCAGATGACCAAAACGAATTGCAAAATTATTTAGATAATGTATCTGTACGGTGCGAAAAGTGACTATTGACCCTGAATAAAGAAAAGTGCGAAGTTATTCGAATGAGTACTACAAGAAATCAGCTAAATTTCGATTACGTGATAAGTCACACAAATCTGAAGGCTGTAAATTCAACTAAATATTAGGGATTACAATTACAAATAACCTAAATTGGAACGATCATATAGTGTTGTAGGTAGAGCAAACCAAAGACCGCGATTCATTGGCAGAACACTTAGAAGGTGCAACAGGTCTACCAAAGAGACTGCTTACACCACGCTTGCCCGCCCTATTCTGGAGTACTGCTGTGCGGTATGGGATCCGCGTCAGGTGGATGCGAATAACATCGAAAAAGTTCAAAGAAGGGCAGCTCTTTTTGTATTATCGCGTAATAGGGGAGATAGCGTCACAGATATTATATGTGAATTGGAGTGGCAATCATTAAAATAAAGGCGTTTTTCGTTGCGACGGGATCATCTAATGAAATTTCAACCACCAATTTTCTCCTACCATTGTGAAAACATTCTGTTGGCACCCACCTACGTAGGGAGGAATGATCATCACTATAAAATAAAAGAAATCGGGGCTCGCACAGAAAAATTTAAGTGCTCGTTTTTCTGTCGCGTCGTTCGAGAGTGGAATGGTAGAGAGACAGCTTGAAGATGGTTCATTCAACCCTCTCCCAGGCACTTGATTGTGAATAGTACAGTCATCACGTAGAAGTAGACGTTGACGAGGTGGTACAAAAAGAGCAACGCCACTGGGTACTGGATCACTGACAACGAGTGATTTAGAGTGGGGAATCAAAGTATACCCTGTGGCAATCCGATGGAAGGGTTTCGGTTTCCTGAATGCCCGGAGAACGTTACCTGCCGTTGTATTAGCGCCAACAGCAAAGTACTGTATGGAGAAGGTAGTGTTATTGTATTGAGGGCGTTTTTTGTGCTTCTGATGTAGTCTTCTTACGGCGCTTAAGAAAATGATAAATGCGGTAGCATGTGAGCACATTTTGCAGCATTGCGTGCTGCCTACAGCAGAGAAATAGTTTTGAGACCATGATTGCTTGTACTTGCTTGACAATACGAGGAGCATTTGAAAAGTCCGTGCAAAGTCCGAGAGATGATACTGCCGGCGTGTATCGTGTTAGTTAATAGCATCTTTGGAAAGAACACACACCAAGTTTCAGCCACATTGATACAGACTATAAAGAATTTCGTGTGGTGATTAAACATTACTTTATGAAAGGCAAAACGCCTCAGGAGACTAAAGAGAAGCTTCATAAACATTACGGTAACTTTGCACCTTCGGTTAGAACAGTTTATAAGTGGTTTCAAAATTTTAGGAGTGGCCATAAGGGCACAAGTGATGGGGAACGTTCTGGACACCCTGTGGAGGTTACAGCTCCAGAAATCATTGATAAAATCCATGATATGGTGACGCATGACAGAAGAGTTAACGTGTGTGAGATTGCTAGTGCTGTGGGCATCTAGAATGAACGGGTACATTATAATTTTCGTAAATATTTGGACATGAGACTGCTATCCGCAAGATTGGTACCGCGACTGTTCACGCTTGACCAAAAACGGAATCGTGTGAAGTGTTGCAAGGATGGTTTGGAACTGTTCAAGAAGGATCTGCAGGACTTTAAACGTCGTTTCGTCACTGTGGATGAAACATGGATGCATTACTATACTCCTGAGACCAAAGAACGATCTAAACTATGGGTTACCAAGGGAGACTTTGCACCATAAAAGGCGAGCACCATTCCTTCCGCCAGAAAGGTTATGGCGACTGTCTTTTGGGATTCACAAGGGATATTCCTCATCGACTATCTGGAGAAGGGTAAAACTATTACAGGTGCATATTATTCAAGTTATTGGACCGTTTGAAAACCGACCTGCAAGTTAAACGCCGGCGATTGGACCACAAAAAAGTCCTTTTCCATCATGACAATGCACTAGCACACACCTCAACAGTTGTGATCGCAAAATTAATGGAAATAGGGTTCCAACTCGTTTCACATCCCCCCTATTCTCCAGACTTGGCTCCCTTGCACTACTATTTGTTCCCCAGTTTAAAGAAGTGGTTGGCGGGACAAAGATTTTATTCAAACGAGGTGGTGACTGCAGCAACTAGTAGCTACTTTGCAGACTTGGACAATCCCTATTATTCGGAAGGGATCAACAAATTAGAACAGCGTTAGACGAAGTGTGTAAGTCTGAAAGGAGGCTATGTCGAAAAATAAAAAAGGTTTACCCCAAATACGTAAGTAGTTTTTATTTTTGCACGGACTTTTCAAACGCCCCTCATACACCCTTACTGAAACCGATTGGCCTGCCCCGACTGCCGACCGGAACCCAGTGGAACACCTTTGGGATGAGTTAGAATGTCGACTTCCCTCCATACCCCAGCATCCAACATGTCTACCTACTCCGGTTCCGACTCCTGACGAAAAACTTGCTGCCATTCCCCTCCAGACATTCGCACAGCTCACTGAAAGTGCCCTCACCAGAGTTCAAGCCACCATGAAGGTGAAATGTGGCCACACCAGACAGTGTCCACTAAGAGGTCGCCAGAAACTTTTGATCAGATAGGGTATAAAGAAAGGCGACACAATGGTTTTCTCGCTCAGAAATATATCTTTATTAGAACATCATGTTACGCCTCGGATGTGAAGGAGAAACATCTCTCAGCACACGCTAAAATACTGGACTAACGAGAATACGGTTTATCATTCAGCGGTGTTGCTGCTCGTGTTGGGCAGCATCCCATACCTGTCAAACGATTATGGAATTTATGGTTTCAGGAAGGCCACACTCAACACCAAGCAGGATGTCAATGGGCTGAAATGACTAGCGCCCAAAAGTAGACAGACCCATTTATACGAAGTTCTGACATATTTATGGAGAATAGGACCAGCAACTTGCATTATTAAATCTTTATTTCCTCTCAATATCCAACATAGATGTGATAATAGCCATTTCTTTGTGGCGCCCAGTTTTGGATTATCACATCCATTTTCAAACCGTGGCCTTAAATGGAAGTTTAATCATGCAGTTCCCACAAATGAATATTCAAGTAACCATATACTCCTTATTGCTCAATACTAACCATTATACAAATGCAAAATGATGATAGGAAGTTTGTGGCTGTGTATCTGATTAATGATTACTGTTGACAAATCCACACATACTACACTACTGGCCATTAAAATTGCTACACCACGAAGATGACGTGCTACAGACGCGAAATTGAACCGACAGGAAGAAGATGTTGTGATACGCAAATGCAGAGCATTCACACAAGGTTGACGCCGGTGGCTGACATGAGGAAAGTTTCCAACCGATTTCTCATACACAAACAGCAGTTGAACGGCATTGCCTGGTGAAACGTTGTTGTGATGCCTCGTGTAAGGAGGAGAAATGCGTACCATCACGTTTCCGACTTTGATAAAGGTCGGATTGTAGCCTATCGCGATTGCGGTTTATCGTATCGCGACATTGCTGCTCGCGTCGGTCGAGATCCAACGACTGTTAGCAGAATATGGAATCGGTGGGCTCAGGAGGGTAATACGGAACGCTGTGCTGGATCCCAACGGCCTCGTATCACTACCAGTCGAGATGACAGGCATCTTATCCGCATGGCTGTAACGGATCGTGCAGCCACGTCTCGAATCCTGAGTTAACAGATGGGGACGTTTGCAAGACAACAACCATCTGCACGAACAGTTCGACGACGTTTGCAGTCATGGTCTCTGAACTGATAGTCCATGCTGCTGCAGTTACCCTTGACGCTGCATCACAGACAGGAGCGCCTGCGATGGTGTACTCAACGACGAACCCTGGGTGCACGAATGGCAAAACGTCGTTTTTTCGGATGAATGTACAGAAAATATTCGACTGCTGCCCTGGCCGGCACATTCTCCAGATCTCTCACCAACTGAAAACGTCTGTTCAATGGTGGCCGAGCAACTGGCTCGTCAAAATACGCCAGTCACTACTCTTGATGAACTGTGGTATCATGTTGAAGCTGCATGGGCAGCAGTACCTGTACACGCCATCCAAGCTCTGTTTGACTCAATGCCCAGGCATATCAAGACCGTTATTACGGCCAGAGGTGGTTGTTCTGGGTAATGATTTCTCAGGATCTATGCGCACAAACTGCGTGAAAATATAATCACATGTCAGTTCTAGTATAATATATTTGTCCAATGAATGTCTGTTTATCATCTGCATTCCTTCTTGGTGTAGCAATTTTAATGGCCAGTAGGGTATAAAAAAAATGTATGTTTATGTGTATGCTTACCCACCTGAAAGTTCCACAACACCAAATATTCGGACGTCTGCATCATATGCTACTTTAAACAGGCATTTCCGTGCAGGTATGCATCATACAGGTCGGAATCGAGCAGTGTGAACCCCTGAAATGCAAGAGGAGATTTTGCAACATGTTGAAGACACTCCCTCTACAAGCACACAACCTGTTATGCACATCTTTGGCGCCAAACATAGTGTTGTGTGGGATATGTTGCATGACCAGCAGGTTCATCCTTTGCATCTTCAGCACACAGCAGCACTAGAACCTGAAGACTTTCCACACTGTATACAGTTCACACAATGGTTTGTACAGCAGACAAACCCCTTATCTTTGACCGAGGTCCTATACACTGATGAAGATTTGTATATTCATGTCGCCATTTTTAATACCCACAACTCGCATGTTTTGTCACATGTGAATCCACGAGGTACTCGACCTAGTGCTCAACAACAGCAATTCAGTGTTAATATGTGGGCCGGCACTCTTGGTGACAGGTTGACTGGACCATGCATTCTTTCATTACACGTCAGTGTATCCAGAACTACTGCAGGATGTACTTCTGAATGTTAGAGAAAAGATGCACTTCCAGCACGATCTGCACTGGACTATTTCAGCACTGCTGTGTAGAATCATCTAACAGCCACCTTCAGGAGTTGATGGGTTTGCCAAGGCAGTCCTGTGGCCTGGCCAACCAGGTCATCTAACCTCAACTCTCCTCTGGAGACATATGAAGCAGCTGGTGTATGAAACATGAGAGTTTGATTCTTTAAAGAATTAGTGGGGATGGGATGTTACTGGAGAGATACAGTGTGTTTCAGAATCTATATCAGTGTGTAAGGTTTTGTAGCATTTATTACATCCATCTTACAACTGTGAATAATACATCAAATGAAAGAACAGCTCAAAATAGTTTTTGTGAGAAGTGTTCAATGTCACCAACATTCGTCACACAGCACAGATCGGCTCTGTGAGGTAACTCTTCCCAAACCTTGACCAGTTTGTCTGGGATAATCGTTGCAATAACTGCTTCATCCCTGTTTCTTAAACTGGGTTTTATCACCTCTGAGCAGACACACATACACATGATCCTTTACGAACCATTAAAGGTAAAAATCGCATAGTCAGATAGTGTGAATGTGGAGTCCACGTGAAACAAGTTCTGTTATCCGACCTCTTGTGGCCAATCCAATGGTTGTGTACAGCATCGTTTAACAAATCGTATACTGAACTATGCCCTTCGGGTGGCTCTCCATCTTGCTGCCAAATGAAGATCTGTGCTGCATCTAATTCCAATTGAGGAAAGAACCATAGTTCTACTACTTCATGATATATTGCTTCACCAAAAAAAAGAAGGGCCCATAAACTTATAAAAAAGCAATCAGTATTAGGGGAGTCTCGGTGCAACTATACCATCTCATGGGGTTCTGCTGACCCACAGATGTAGACTTTGAGTGTTCACATAATCATGTAGGTGAAATGCCGATTCACGACTGAAGACAATATCAGAAAATCTTCATCGTAATGCAGCAAAATTCCATTTCCAAACGTGACACATAAACCATAGTCTTTAGGCTTCAGAGCTTGTAACAATTGCAAACGATAAGGATGCGGTTGTAAGCATTGCATTAAGTCTCCACACAAAGATCACTGGGATTGCTAATTCACGAATAGCATTCCAAACTGATTTCTTGGGTCTGTTTATGCATGAAAGATCTCTCACTCGTTCAATGCATCCTTCAGTCACTCTTGCTCCTCCTGTACTTTTTGCTTTGCAAAGACAGCTGGTGTCTCCAAATTGGTGATGCCATCCACAGATGTTGTTATCACTAGGTTGATTACAGTGGAACTTAATACGAAATGCACGTTGCGCTGCAACAACAGATTTTGTCCTTGCAAACTGTAAAACACAAAAAGCCGCCACCTCTGCTACTAACGCTTTCTGAACCTCAACAGTTTCTGCAGATGCTGCAGTTATCTACAATGAAGTACCATGTGAAAACGCTGCACAAGGATTCATTGGATCCTGATGGAATTTAAAAGCGGTGGAAAGATTGGTAAGTTACGTCAAATGTTCAGAATTGTGAAACTGTGCACGTCACAAAACAAAAACAAAGAAAGTGGTATCCTATGCCTATAATACTGTTGAGACACAGCTGGAATCAATCAGCTCATACAAATACCTGAGCCTAACAATATGAAAGGAAGCAATATGTAATGATCACTCAGTGTAACTCACAGATAAAGTTGGCGGCAGGCTTCCATTTACCCTAGGATACCAGGAAAATGTTATCAGTCTAGAAGTTTACACAGAAAACACCTGTGCGACCCATCCAAGAGTGTTGCTCAAGTGGATGAGACTTGCACCAAAGGAGTAACAGGGGATAGTTGACATGTGCAAAGAAGGGCGAAACGTACAGTCAAAGATTTGTTGGAGACATGAGAGGGCGTTACACACATGTTGAAGAACTTGAACTAGCAGCCGCTTCAAGATAGACGCCAAATAACCCACAGTATAGTCAATTTTAGCTCGGTTTATTTACTATGTAAATAACCCAAAAACCTGTATACTAATAATAAATCTGTAAAGCAGTCGTGTGTCTGTCTTTGAACACACTAATCTCCTAAAGTACTTGACGATTTTCCTGGGATTTCCGGAGATAACTGGAGTATAGTTTGGAGCACTGTAGGCTTCAGTTCATCAAACTCGGAGATCACGGAAAAAAAAAGATATCCATGCATATCATTAAAATGTATGTGTGTAAATATGTATGTATGTTCCACACCTCCCCTCAAACCTCTGGATTAAGGTTGCCAGACGGGCAGTTTTAGCCCGAACAATACGGAATTTTCCCGTTTCGTTCGGGGCACGGTAGAAACCTTAAACTGTCCGCCGAATGTTCCGATTTTGAACATGAGGCATAGTGAGTTATATTTTTTAATCGTCCAGTACCAAATTTTAATATGTGGATTACGTTTTTCATGTTAGGGCGCGCGTGTGATAGCAGTTGAGACTGAGAGTGAGACGGATGTGACGTCAGAAGCAGCACTGCGTCATCAGCGAGGCCCGCCCAGTTCTGGCTCGGTCGTTGCCAGCCTCAGCGATCCAATACAGAACCTTGTGTTGTAGTCATTGCCAAGTGATTGTTGTAGTATGTTATTTTCATCGTCAAAACGTAAATTTTATTACTGGCTCTTTCCAATTTCGAAAAGTCTATGGTACAGTATTAGGAGAAAAAGAGCATTATCACTCAATGTGACACCATCAATTCCGATTGTAGCCTTTCTTGGGCAGAAATTGATACCGGTTTGTAAGTGCGAATGTAGTACTAGCACTGCGTGATGGAAGTGCGGCTTATTCTCTCAAAACCGCCCCCCCCTCAAAAAAAAATCTGAATTTTTCTTCATTTTGTAACCAAGCTGTACTGCCACTCTGTGCAACATGGCACATTGTTTTGTTAATTTCGGGAGCAGGTTCAACTGGTTATTGCAAGCCATCGTATATTTTACGTCTTAGAATTTATTTCTTTGTGAAGCAGTGTGTTCAAAATGGATGGGACTGTGACAAACCACACGAAAAGAAAATTAGATATTCAAACCAACACACAACGGAATAGAAGACCAAGTGTATCGTTCAGTCTGAGAAAAAGAATTTCCAGAATTGCGGCTAGTTCCAGGAAATGTATATAAAACAAGGTATACGTTATGTGTTGGAAAAGCTGGAGAGGGATTTTCGATTTCACATGGCAGTGTAACCGATGTTAGGCATCGTTTTAACAGTGTCAACCACAAACGCAGGTGCTTAACATCGGTATAAACCACACTGATGAAAAGTCTCTACAACGTGGACTCTGTTCAAGCAGATAAGGTATGTGGCAGGTGCGTGCTAATTTCAACATTTCTAATTTTCAAGCTAATAATAGACCTGTTTAGGCAATTATAAAAGATGCTATTATTAGTGCCTTTTTCCTCGTTTTCTTATAACAGTGTCTGAGCTTACATTCGCGTTTCACACAGTTAATCATCATTTTAGCCATGCCAGCAGTGACTGCAATGTAAAAATATCTTCTCAGTTATTCCCAGATTCAAAAATTGCAAAGGAAAAAAAATCACGTTTGGTAAGACAAAATGTGGGGCATTAATTACTGATGTTTTCGGACCAAACAGCGTCAATAATTTACCTCTGTTTGTAAGGTACTTTGATTTGCAAGCAGGCATGTCCCACAGAATTCTATACTGCGTTGGGAGCATTTTGATCTATGTCATGGCTGGAGTGAACAAACCTCCAGCTGCGACATAGATCAAAATGTATTCAACACAGTCTTGAGTGCAACAGCGAAAAAATTGGTGTGAATGGGCAAACAGACCTGTATAAGGACAGCGAAGGTATCTGTAAGAATCTTATTATTTTTCATCCAAATATCAGGAGTCTCAAAAGTAAGATTTTTTTTCTGTAAATCTATGGGATATGAACATTGCTCACCATCCTCTATTAACTGCAGCAGAACATGTAGGTTGTAGGGGTTTCTTAAATGCTGCTATGCATTTATTACACAGAGCTAATCCCAGGACATATGACCCAATTTGTATTGCCCCCGTCACTATTACTGAAGTTAAAAATACCATAAAGGCCTTAAATAATAAATATTCCACAGGTTTTGACACAACTTAATCTAAAATTCTAAAGCATTGTAGTGACCAAATATGTCACTGTTACTGAAGTTAAAAATACCATCAAGGCCTTAAAAAATAAAAATTCCACAGATTTTGACAACATTTCACCAAAAATTCTAAAACGTTGTAGTGACCACATACGTCAAGTCCTGTGTCACATTTTAATGAGTCTATGCAACAAGACATTGTCCCAGAGATATTAAAGCTTGCTGTTGTGAAACAACTTTTCAAGAAGGGAAACTAAACCAATTTATCTAACTACCTTTCAATATCACTACTAAGTAGTTTATTTATTTATTCCATGTGATCTGATGGTACACAGTGTGTTACAGATGTCAGAAAATATCAGTCGACATTGTTAATATACAGGGTTATTACAAATGATTGAAGCGATTTCACAGCTCTACAATAACTTTATTATTTGAGATATTTTCACAATGCTTAGCACACGCATACAAAAACTCAAAAAGTTTTTTTAGGCATTCACAAATGTTCGATATGTGCCCCTTTAGTGATTCGGCAGACATCAAGCCGATAATCAAGTTCCTCCCACACTTGGCGCAGCATGTCCCCATCAATGAGTTCGAAAGCATTGTTGATGAGAGCTCGCAGTTCTGGCATGTTTCTTGGTAGAGGAGGTTTAAACACTGAATCTTTCACGTAACCCCACAGAAAGAAATCGCATGGGGTTAAGTCGGGAGAGCGTGGAGGCCATGACATGAATTGCTGATCATGATCTCCACCACGACCGATCCATCGGTTTTCCAATCTCCTGTTTAAGAAATGCCGAACATCATGATGGAAGTGCGGTGGAGCACCATCCTGTTGAAAGATGAAGTCAGCGCTGTCGCATGAGCCAATTTTCTAGCATGTCCAGATACACGTGTCCTGTAACGTTTTTTGCGCAGAAGAAAAAGTGGCCATAAACTTTAAACCGTGAGACTCCACAAAACACGTTAACTTTTGGTGAATTGCGAATTTGCTGCACGAATGCGTGAGTATTCTCCACCGCCCAGATTCGCACATTGTGTCTGTTCACTTCACCATTAAGAAAAAAAATGTTGCTTCACCACTGAAAACAAGTTTCGCACTGAACGCATCCTCTTCCATGAGCTGTTGCAACCGCGCCGAAAATTGAAAGCGTTTGACTTTGTCATCGGGTGTCAGGGCTTGTAGCAATTGTAAACGGTAAGGCTTCTGCTTTAGCCTTTTCCGTAAGATTTTCCAAACCGTCGGCTGTGGTACGTTTAGCTCCCTGCTTGCTTTATTCGTCGACTTCCGCGTGCTACGCGTGAAACTTGTCCGCACGCGTTCAACCGTTTCTTCGCTCACTGCAGGTCGACCCGTTGATTTCCCCTTACAGAGGCATCCAGAAGCTTTAAACTGCGCATACCATCGCCGAATGGAGTTAGCAGTTGGTGGATCTTTGTTGAACTTCGACCTGAAGTGTCATTGCACTGTTATGACTGACTGATGTGAGTTCATTTCAAGCACGACATACGCTTTCTCGGCTCCTGTCGCCATTTTGTCTCACTGCGCTCTCGAGCGCTCTGGCGGCAGAAACCTGAAGTGCAGCTTAAGCTGAACAAAATTTTATGAGTTTTTCTACGTATCTGTAGTGTGTCGTGATCATATGTCAATGAATGGAGCTACAGTGAATTTATGAAATCGCTTCAGTCATTTGTAATAGCCCTGTATAGTAACATATAGTATCCTAATGTGTTATGTTGCAAAGATTGGTTAAGTATACATCACTCCATTGCTCAATGTTTTCAACTTAACATAAATAGCAAGATTACTGTTCTAGGTATTCATTTATAGAGTAAAAACAGACACAACAAATATGACTTCGCGGCTTTGCTAAATTTTATGTTGTCTTTGATGGACTTGATACTAGTGGGAAAATTGTTGAACAGTTGGAGGCCCATGTGGAAAGCTCCCATTTTTTCAGTCGAGTGTTTGTACGTAAAACATGCAGATTTGAGTTTTTCCTGGTGTTGAATTTATGTATTCCATTATTTTTTACGAACCTGGAGTCAGTTGGCACTATGTGGTTTCTGAAAAATTTTAGTCTCGAGAATGTATAGGCAAGGCAGTGTAAGGATTTCCAACTTTCTGAAGATGAGTTTGCAGGAGTCTCTGGGTATGCTCCCAGTGATAATCCTCATTGCTCTCTTCTGGATTTAGAATGTGCTCAGGGCAGTTGGAGAATTTTTCCAGAATATCACACCATATTTTAGATGAGCTTGTATGTAAGCATAATACGCGCTGGTTAATGTTTTCAGGTTGGCACATGATTTCAGTACATTTAATATATAACAGCCAGTACTAACTCAGGAATTTACCTTTCCTGTATAGGTATTCCATTTCAGGTTATCTTGAAGCCGTAGACCCAGGAATCTGAAAATAGTGTCAGCATCTATTGGCTGGTTATGTACAGTGACAAGTGGCTGAGAGGAATTTGCATTTTGTGTTGTGTGAAAGCTCATGGAAGATGTCTTGCTCTGCACATGGGTGATATTTTTGGTTTGCTGGTTGGTAGTTTGTGTTAGAATTATTTTTGGCCAGTTTTTCAGCTATACTCGTAAAGAATTTGTTGAAAGTTCGCCACAACTTCGGGATTAGATATAGATTCATTGTTGAGTTTGATTTCCATGTTCGTGTGTGTAGTTTTGATTTCCCCTCTTTCCCTTTTTATAATATTCCGCATTGCTTTTACTTTATTGCTAGATTTGTCAATGTATTCATCGTTTTGCATGCTTTTTGTCTGTCTTATCACTCTTCTTAGGATACATGTGTAGTTTTTATAGTATTCTGTTAGATGGGGGGAGTCACTACTTTGTTTACATAATATTGGAATTTGCGCAGCTGAATAAGTATTAAGGAGAAAAAAGGACATTTTACTAATAACTATATTTGCACATTCAAGAACAAAAAAAATTTACTGCGAACACAACAGAATAATTAGTGCACACTAAGAATGTTAGACAATGCCAAAGAGGTCTATTTTACACAGTGCACTTTGCGCCGTCACACGCGAAATATATTGTTCACACAATTCCAGCACCCCTCCTTGAACTTATATTTTGTGTGTTGCTTCCACAAGATAAACCATATAGTGCCACAATCTTCTGAAACTTCTCCCTTTCCAAGGGTTTGGTCAGAAGGTCAGCTAACATGTCTTCTGTGCACAGATAGTCCACGGCAATGTTCTGTCGCTCTATGTGGTCCCGAATGAAATGGTGCCGTATATCGATATGCTTTGTCCTATCACTAGTAACATCATTTTAGCTAGGTTTATGGCTCCCTTATTGTCACAGAAGATGGTTGTAGATTCCTCAATTAAATTGGGTTCTATTTCACTTATTAATGTTCGTAGCCATAATGCTTCCTGTGTGGTGTAAGATAGTACCATATACTCGGCCTGTACGGTGCTCAATGCAACAGTTCTCTGCTTTTGACAGGACCATGATGTGAGGTCCCCCATTAATGTAAAACAGCAGCCAGTGGTGGAGTATCTGTCCCCCAATTCACTCCCTCAGTCCGCATCGCTATATCCCTCTAGTTTTGCGTTACCATCTCTATGGTATTTTAACTCATAGTTTGAGGTTCCTCTTAGGTATCGGAATATCCTCTTTACAGCTTTCCAGTGCTTTTCCTTTGGGTCTCTGCAATATCTGCTCACTGCATTGATGGCAAAAGCAATGTCGGGTCGTGACGTTTGAGACAAATATAACAGACTCCCTACTGCTTCTAAATAACGAACATTCTTGTCACATTCCACATCAGTCTCATTTACACTTCACTCCTACTTCCATTGGAGTACTTACGGGTTTGCAATCACTCATGCCAAATTTCTTTAATATTTTTTTCCGTGTATGGTGATTGACTTATGTTCAATTCTTGTCTTTCTTCATCCTAAGTAATCTGCATACCTAAATAACGTTTGACTTCTCCCAAATCAAGCACCTTAAACTTGGTTTGCAGCTGTTTCTTGAAAATTCTCATTTGGCCTTCACTTTCAGCCAGGATAAAGAAATCATCCACCCATATCGCCATTATTATTATTTCTTCTTTTCTCCCTTTATAGTAAATGCTGGGATCTGCCTTGGATTGCTTCATATTCATATTTATTGGAGTTTCATGTAGACATCGATTCCAGCAACGACCACTTTATTTAAGTCCATAAATACTTTTTCTCAAACGCCAAATCTTTTTACTTTCTGATCTGGTTTTATGGCTTCCCTTGGTGGAATGACATATATCTCCTCCTCCAATTTCCCATTTAAATATGCCGTTTTAACATCCATATGATGAATTATTTAATTTCGTTTTACTGCCAAGGCTAAAAGATATCTCAATGATGCATACTTGACTACAGGTGAAAAAGTTTCTCCGTAATCTACCCCTTGTTTTTGTGAATATCCTTTTACCACAAGTCTTGCTTTGTATTTTGGTGATGAGCTTTCTGGGTTCTTCAAATCGAATACCCATCTTGCCTGCAGTGGTTCCTTATCTCCTGGCATATCTACCCATTCAAAGGTTTCATTCTGATATAAAGATTCTAATTCTCTCTACGTCGCTTCTTTCCATTCTTGAGAGTTTGGGCCACTCATTGCTTCTTCTGCTGTTCTTGGCTCATCATTAAGACTGTGCTGTATACATCTCAAAATCTAGATATTCCTTCGGTTTTGGTACGCGAGAAGAACGCCTTACATTGTTTTCTTCATTTTTTTCATCCTCTAACTCATTGTCATCATAAATTGTATCCATTTGACCTTGGCTGTCGTCTTCCTCTTCTTCACTTTCTGTTTCCTCACACAAGGCTTCACCTTCTGAACTGGGTGCAGTTGACTTAGTGGTTTTGCTCTCTTTTGAGTCCTTTCTATTTTCAAAGAATATTACATCTCTACTTGTGACAATCTTTTTAGTCAATGGATCCATTAATCGGTAGCCCTTTGAATTTTCACAACAGCCTATAAAAATATACTTTTTAGCTTTTCCCCTTAGCTGTTTTGGAATATGTGCCATCGCATCACACCCAAAAACCCTTATGTTGCTTAGATCAGGTTTCTTTCCTATCCATATCTCATAATGGGTTCTATTCTTTAATGCTTTTGTAGGTGATCTATTGTTCAAATATACAGCTGTTGACACTGCCTCTGCCCAAAAATCTTTGGATAATTCAGCGTCAGTCATCATGCTCCTTGCTTTCTCATCAATGGTCCTATTAGCCCTCTCAGCAACCCCATTTTGAGATGGGCTGTACCTTATGGTAGTTTGATGTCTGATTCCCTTTTCTGCCAGAAGTTTCTTCAATTTCTGGTTAATATATTCTCTCCCATTATCAGACCTGATGATCTTGATCTTCTTTCCCGTCCACCTTTCAACCATATTGCAATATTCCTCAAAGATATTTCTCACTTGGTGTTTAGAACTAAGAAAATAAACATTAGTATATCGTGAGTAATCATCTATAAACGTAAGAAAATAATTACTCCCACCTATGGATTCACACTCCATCGGGCCACATACATCTGTGTGGATTAACTGTAAGACTTCTGTGGATTTACTCTTACTAGTCTTGAAGGGTAACCTTGCTTGTTTTCCCTTATACATGTCTCACAAGGATCCTTGGACACACTAAAATTCTGTATTCCCTTTACCATATCCTTTATTATAGACATACTCTTTCTATTTAGATGTCCAAGCCTCCGGTGCCATAAAAAACCTTCTGCTGAATATATTGAATCACTAATTTCATGTTTACTGTCAATGGTATCCAACTTAAAAATACCCCTTTCGTTACTTGCTGTAGCTATAACTTCACCACTTTCACTGATTACTCTTGCACCCTGCATGTCAAAAGTGACTATTTCCTTTCTTGACAATTTCCCCTACAGACAGCAGGTTAGTTGCCACATTTTTCACATAATGAACATTGTGTGCTGTAACCACATCTGAGACACCATTTACACTTACATGTAGATCTAGTTTCCCAGCCAGGTGACACTGGAGCTTGTTGCCATCAACAGTAGATATTCCCATATGAGTCTTATCTTTGATGTCATAAAGAAGTGATTTATCTTTAACAATATGCACAGATGCACCTGAGCCTAAAATCCATTCCATATCACGATTACTCATCCCACCAAAAGAATAAAAACATGAGAGTGCCTTACCTTTGTTATTGGTCCTTCTATCTGGGCTATCAGTAACATACCTCTTTTGCTGAGTGTATGATATTGGGCTTACTTTTTCTTTGCACTGAGACGCAGTATGTCCCATCTTCTGACATTTATAGCACCTCACCGATTTCTTCTTTTTGTTTTTTGAGTAGAAGCAGACGCACCTTCCTTCTCCAATGTACAACAGCTTGGAGCACTCTTTATGTCCTGCAGGATTTTCACCTTAACACTGTCGCCTGTGATTGGTATATCCGAGCTTTCAAGTCCCATAATCATAGGTGCATACCTTTCGGGCAGTCCTGCCAACAGCAATGTTCCTATCCATTCGTCAGCGATCTCGAATCTGATGTTTCTGAGTCGGTTCGACGTGGTTATTATTTTGTTAACGTATTCGTCTACACTCTTACATTTGTCCAGACGAGTGGTAATTAACTCGCGTAATAATCCTACTTTTCTCGTAAGACCACCATCCTCGAATGCACTTCGTAAATTGTCCAGGACTTCTTTCGCTGTAGCAGCTTTTTCAACATGAACATAATTCACCGAATCAATCAGTAATATCAATTTTGATTTTGCTTTCCTATCCCTACTTGAATAATTCTGATCTGTGGATTTCGTTGTCCCATCTACCACGTCCCATAGGTCGTCTAAACGTAAATACGCTTCTACTGCGAACTTCCAGGTTGCATAGTTTTCGCGACCTATAAGTCTTTCAATCTGTGGAATTTGTGCCGCACTCATTCTTAACGGTAACTTGCTTTTTATTGCCGTAAAGAACACCGAAAAATAATGCGGAAAAAAAAAATTGCGATCGTCTTGTAAGGATAACTCGCACTTCACGTAAATCGGAACTTTTCCAATACTTTCTCCCTACTATTTTATTGATATACTTATTCCAAATGCAGCCTGGGCCCATAACCTATTGGAATTTGTATTAAGGAGAAAAAAGGACATTTTACTAACAACTATATTTGCACATTCAAGAACAAAAAAAATTTACAGCGAACACAACAGAATAATTAGCGCACACAAAGAGTGTTAGACAATGCCAAAGAGGTCTGTTTTACACAGTGCACTTTGCGCTGTCACGCGCGAAATATATTGTTCACACAATTCACACATAACATATTGAGTATTCTTTTATGTTTGCAAGAGATTTTTATAGCTGGTGTAATCCAAGTCTTGTTTCTCTTATTATTATTTATTCTTACTGGTTTTTGTTGAAAAGTCTCTTCAAAGTGGTGGATCATTGTGTCAAGAAATATGTTGAATTTCATGTTGACATCATTGGCTGGGTACTCCTCTGTCCACTTTTCTTTACTAAGGAGGGAATTTAGCTTGTTCAAGTTATCTTGAGTGAAAAATCTTTGTAAAGTTTTAGGTGGGACTGGGTTTGAGATATCTTTGCTAACATTGACCTTTAGAATGACACCTTGGTTGTCACTGAATCCTGCATTGTATCCTTCTAGTGTTGGATTAAGTTTATTTCTATTTGCAAAAATTTGATCTAGAGCTGTATTGGATGTGGGTGTTATTCTAGTGGGCTCATTTACAAGGCCATCCAGATTATGAGTTTTTGTAATGTTAATCAATGTCTCCCTGTTTCTGTTGTGGGTGAGAAACTCTATATTACGTATACTTACATCCTTATTTTGGATAGAAACAAGTCCATTTGTAACAGAAAATCATTAATACTACTGGAGGGGGGGGGGGGGATGGTGAATTGTAGCTACAATTACATTTAGATCTGCAAGCTTTATGGTTGCACATTCCTTTACGGTAGGCAGTGGACTAAATTCTACATGTTGTTTCATGAAGATGGCAACCTCATCATGTCCATCATTTGATCTGGAGTAGTGTTCACTCAATTTGAAATTTGGTAGTGAGATTAACTAAACTAAGTCAGTGCAGAGCCAGTGCTCTGCTAGGCATACTGCTGAGATATCACTGAGTTCACTGGTCAGCAAAATGCTTAAGTCATCAGTTTTGTTGCTTAAGGATTGGACATTGTGATAATAGATTTTCAGGTCTGAGTGGGGTTTCCTTAGGGGGCTCAAAGTCATATTTACTGTGTCACTGACCTTTAGTTTAAATTGTGCTGTATTCCAGATATGTTGACTTCAGAGCAGTTGTGCTGGTTCTGTTAGTTGTCCTTGGCAGCTGATCTACCAGCTGGTCCTGAAAACTATCCACATGCACATCACACTGCTGAGGCATCACATTGTCATTTTGGAAGGCTGTCTCAATAATGTTCACCACCACATTATTGATCCTTTCAGGTTCCGTCCTGTGACTTCGTGACCCATTTGTCTAGTGTAGTTTGCACAGTATGGCCACTATTACTCTTTATTTCCAATCTCGTTTGTCTTGATCCAATTGGTTATAAGCAACTGTTTATGGTTTATGACTTTTGGTTTCTTATTGTCTCCCTTAGTTGTCAGGAAGGCCAGCCTATTGCAGATAATTTCCTTGTCACATTTGTTTAGATGGAAACCATGTGTTGTGAAGTGGTTTCTGGCTAGTCTCTCTATTTCAAAGTTCACAGCAATTCTTTTTTTGTATGCACGTTTTGCTAAATTCAGTGCTTGTATCAGGTGGAGGTTTGCAGTATTAATTTTACTATTTAAATTATGAACTTCATATGTCCTGGGTATAGGATGTGTAATGATATTCATTTTGTGACTTAGAGCGAGTATTGGTTCCAATGGTTCTACATGTTTCATCATTAGATCACGAAGTTTGTCTGTGTTGTTAGAACCCCCCACCCCCATTACAATCAAAGTATGACGTGTACTGGAGCTTCTTGTCAAATTTTCTGCGTTTTTTACCACCTCTTTTAGTGAAGCGCCAGGTTTTACTACGCTTTTTACCTGGTATGAGGACCCTAGTTTGTCTTGCAGTATTTGAGCACTGCCTCTTCCATGACTGTCAAATAATATTAGTACTTTCATTTTATCCATGATTTTCTTGCTATGTAACGTTCTGGAATTTCTTTCGGTTTTGTCCTGCACATATATTGGTGCTTGAGGAATTATGTTCACTAGCGGATTACTCATACACTGTGTGGCAGATTGTTCACTTTGGGTTAATTTTTGCATAAGATCTTGTGCAACGTTAGACTGTAAATTGACCTTGCTAGCATCTTGCACCAGGCGGTTATCAGAAGTTACAATTCTATAATCACTTTCTGGATCCATTTCACGTAGGCCTACCATCATATTATCTTTGTTTACCGAGCAGTTTGTTTACATGCAGATTGTACAGGGCTACGATCACACGTCGCGCTAGACAACACACGATTTCTGTTCGGATTCAGCATCGCATTCTGAGCATGATTTACGGCTTGACTATTTTTCGTAGTACGCTGTTCCGTCAAACTCCAGTTTTTGTTACCTATATTTACGTTCGGGTTGCAGATAGCGAGTTAATTGTTCGTGTGTTTATTGGTTACTGCCAGTTCAAGTTCATTACACTTCACAAATAGTTCTTGATACTTTACCAATAGGTTTTCATGCTTGAGGCTGAGAGCCATTATTTCTTGTTTCAACAACGTAAGTATGCGACCTTCGTTTTTAGAGTATTGTTTACTTTGGATTCCGTAGCAAGTATAATGCATTGGCGGCATGTCCACTGATCTTCACTGTTAAAGTATTTCGGGTTAACTTTGACGCATTTTTCGTGGTTCAAGTAATTACAGTTAATACACAGAATACCTCATATAACTCTTTTTTAACATATTTTGTACTTATTACGGTCAAAATTCGTTGGAACTGGAGGATCGGCAATTTGTACACTTCTACCCGGCGCCATCTTGGAACTGCAGAAGTATTGCAGAAGCTAATGTCTAAAAGAATTGTAGAACATCTGAACATCCACACCATACTCAACAGAGACCAGTTTGGTTTCCAAAAAGGTAGATCAACTGAGCGGGCTATTTTTACTCTCACAAATGAAATTTTGGAGTCAATAAATTATAAAATGTCGCCTATTGGAATTTTCTGTGACTTCTCTTACAGAAGGCTAATTCTTATGGCTTGAGAAATAGCATTGGTAGGTGGATTGAATGATACCTACAAACAGAAAACAGAAGGTGATAATTAATGGTGCCAATTATAGTCCCATCTCATCTGACTGGCACACATTAAAGTGTGGAGTGCCTCAAGGATATTCGTTTTGGGACCTTTGTTTTTCCTTATCTTCATCAATGATCTCCGACTTTGTACAGACACGGAGTGTAAATTTGCTCTTTTTGCCGATGATACCACTGTTCTGCCTGAAAGTCGAACTAACAATGACCTAGAAAATAAATATAATGCTGTACTTGTTGACATCCTACACTGGTGTAAGTGCCGTGGACTAACTCTAAATATTGGAAAAAAAACTCAGTTTGCGCAATATCATACACCTCGGGCAAGAAAATTAATTATGCCATTTAAACTGTGCTAAACTAAATATACTATGTTGTGAATCATCTAAGTTCTTGGGCATTCTAAATGTTGGCAAGTTGAACTGGTCTGTACATATCGTAGACCTACATAGAAGGCTCAGTGTGGCAACTTATGCTCTGTGTGTAATCAACCTCATTGGTGACGTGGATGCTGTCAAAGCTGCCTGCTTTGCCTGTTTTCATTCTATCGTGTCATATGGAATAATATTTTGGGGTAACTGGCCTTTAGCCAAAAACATATTTACTGCACAGAAGAGAGCTGTGAGAATCATGAGCAGTGTTCATCCTAGATATTCTTGCAGAAATCCCATAAGTTACTAATATTAACAGTCTCCTCTCGATAATACTTTTCTTGATCATTTTTGTTTCTGATAACTTGTCTCTTTTTCAAAACTAATACTGAATGTCATGACCATAGTACTAGGTAAAAAAATGATTTACATAGGGATCTGAAACATTTAAGTCATGTGCAAAAAAGGTGTTCATTATTCTGCCACAAAAATTTTCAACTTTCTTCGTTCAGTTATTAAAGTTCATGCTAATGTCTTACCTACTTTTAAATGTATATTAAGAGGATACCTAATGGGAAATTCCTTCTACTCTCTTGATGAGTGGCTGCAGATAAAGCAATGATTGTTTTTTTTTTTGTAAATTGTGTTGTCATTGGTATTTATATTGCTAAAACTTTGTTTTAATGTGATTTGCTATACCTCATCTTAACTGTTTAAGTTGGAGAATGTACTATATTTTCTTTTTCAGTAATTGTTTCATGTTACTTGAGCTATACCTTTGATTTGATTTTAACTATCAAGCTTACTCATCATTTTATGGCGCATTTTTGTCATTTTATATACATTTATTATTTCTGTGTTATGTAATCATGACTCGTTCCACATCCTTGTGATTCATCACACTACAGATCCATTGAATGTGTAATAAATAAATAAAAATCTAGATCTCTATGAGGGTTCTGGTGAATCTGCATTTGCAATGTTTGAGCAGATCTTGAAAAGGATTCCAAAACACAAGTTGAGTTTGCCCCATGTTCCAAGTTTTACTGCAGACAATACAAACTACTGGGAAAAAATTCTGTTTATATTCACTTAAAAAAAGGAAAATCGTAGTATAGCAAACTCAAATTGCTGTGCATATATAGTCCATAGTTGCTGTAAATCTGTCATGACTGCTATGTGTCAATAGATAATGAAATGTTAATGATTAAGACTTTTAACTATTTCTCAAATTCAGCTAAAAGAGGAATCTCAGTTGAAAGATCTCTTTCAATTTGTTGATATAGAATACTAAACTTTGTTGAGGCAAGTGCCTACAAGGTGGTTAAGCTTAAAGCCTGCCATAGAAAGATTGTTGGAAAATCGTCCTGCAATTATATCATACTTTTCTACTGTGGCTTCAGTAAAAACAACTTTATAGGTGTGTCTGGTTCAGGAAAACAACTTATTTTAGTGGAATTATATCTACAACTTTCCATGCATTTAACTAACGTTTTCTTGAAGGGTGTACTCAACTTAGAAAAAAAATGAACTGTCAATTTGTAGAGTATACCGTGTGATGGAGAAAATAAAAATGGAGTTGGAACGTAGGATAAATGATCTGGTTTTTGGTTATAAGGTGCAACAGTTGCTAGATAAATTGGAGGACCTGACCCCAGGTGAAAAACAAATACAACTGGAAGAATATAAGTTTGTCTGAAATGTTGAAATAAATGGATTGATTATTTTTGTCGTTAATAGACTGTGTATCACCTGAAAAAAACCTTAATTTCAAAATATTTTGAAATTAGCCAAATCACTTTGTATTGTTGATTTTCTTAGTGCAGATAATATGTATTTTGAGGTCACTATGGTTTCTGAGTTGTTTTGGAGAGAAGGGAATAAGCATTTGAAAGCAATATCACAGAGATGGAAATACATCATGGAAATGGTTGGCGCATCAAAATTGTGCCGTGTTTTAGTTACATTTATTTTGAGTGTATTTACTTAAAAAGCTTTCACAGAGAGAGTTTTCTCCGTTATGAGCATTAAATGGAGGGATGAGCAAAACAGTTGTTCAGTTGATCTAATAAAAAATGAATTGTACAGTTATTTCAGTTATGGTGAAAATGGCAGTGATTTTTATAAGACAGTATTCTCTAATGAAAAAGTGTTGAGAATTGCACACTCAACTGAAAAGTATTCCTCTTCTTTGTATTGAGTGTATTATGAAGAAAATGTGCAGTAAATATAATTATTTGAAAAAATGTCATAAATGTGTTCCTGTTTTCCCTCACTGAAATCTGACAGCCCTACTCTGGGTCAATTTCAACCAAACTTGGTACACATATCATTTACCTACATATCGGAAGGGTGGTGTGGCAGATGAAAAAGGAGCATTAAGTCAGCACATCCGAATATCCAGATTTTATTCATCCAGTACCAGTATTTCAGAATGAGAACACTTGGTGATCTGCAACGAACTTTACAGATAATTTTAAACATCTACAAGCCTTTTTCTCACTGACACTCGCCACAAAATGATGAAAGGACAAAAGTTTATAGTTTACTACATTTTTGCTCTTCATGCAGTGTAACTTCTGCATGAAACATGACATTTTAATTTATTACTTCTTTATTACTACTTGTATTCATGACCCATTTTGCAGACAGTAATCACTTACACCACTGAATGTACCTGCAAAATTAATTCATTGTATGACACATAGTTCAGGATACGTCACGTCATAAGCACTGAGATGCGTGAAAAACTGCCACATCATGCATGAGATTGAAATTTATTGTTAGTAACCCACTGAATCAATTTTGGTAGAAGTTCTTAAGGAGGAAGCTTGTAAACCTGACCAAAAACAAAAACAACTTTAGGGTGTAGTACATATCTGCATACATACATTTTTATGATATGTTTGCATATCTTTTATTCTGTGATCTGACTGATGAAATGAAGCCTGTATGGTGCCCAAAGCTATACTGAAGTTACGTGCAAAACCCCATGAAAATTGGTCAAGTAGTGTGTAGTACGAGCTAATTATTAATTTGAAGTAAATTGCACTAATTGAGGAAAATATCGACTCTCTGACTTTTGAACTTCGTCATGTATGTGTAAATGCTTTTATTAGCTGATACATGCCATGTGATATGATTCAAAGCAATGAATACAATGCTTATACAATATTGAGTATGTTTAATCCATACTTGGACATAACTTCCATAGCACAATTCATAGATGCATGCTCCTGCCCATGCCCCTCTGTATGTAGGGGAATAGTGGTGAGCACATCATTAACTATGCCTAACCCAAATAGGCAGGTATGCAGGGGCAGCTGAAGTTATTGCACGTACATTAGCTTACTTAACTCACGGTCACTCACCATAACAGAAGAACTCATACGTGGGCACAGCAACAGGTAACAGCTAGTTGAAAATGAAAATAGCTTCCACTTAGGAAAGTGACCCACATTCTTCACACTATCGTTCTGCATTCCTTCCACTACATCAGCCACTGCCCAGGGCCTCACCAGTCCTATGCCAAAAATGCTATTGCTTCTAAACACTTGGCCATTTGGAGCCTCCACTTCTTTCATTTCTGTACATACCCTAAGATAAAAAAAGAAGACACATCAAGAAGAAAATATTAAAATGGGACAGAAATCTGTGTATGTGATGTACATGTATAGACAAATAAATGATTACGACTTCGTAAAAACTGGATGATTTATTCAGGAGAATTTATAGCTCAGATATTGATTATAAGCAAATCGGAGAGTAATAACATTCAAATTATTAGTAAACAATGTGTTTGATTTGATTTTTTATCAATTTTATGTAAAAAATTCAAAACTAAAAAATATATATGTAATTAGGAGTCGTAGCATAAGTTCTGTATAATTACACTTACCACTCACAAATTATATAAATCACCCAGTCTGCAACAAACGAATGCTGAAAGTCAAATTTTCATTACTTGCACACAAATTCACACTTTTATATATTATATTGTAGCTATTGATACCCAGTGGTATTTGTGGGTTCAAACAAGATAGGCCAATGATGCCATTGTTGGAAGGTATGTGCATCACCAGGTGCTTCTCCTTCGTTTAATTTTCTGTCTCTGTTTTCTTGCTGAATTTTGTAGATCTTGTTATATTTTGCTGTTTTATCCTTTGGCTCAGTTGTATTGTATACAACTTTTTCAATTGTTGCTCGATGCTGTTTTTGTCACTGATGTGGTCGACTCTGGCAGTTAGCATGTGTAGACTGGAATGCTTCTGAATCAGCTGATGGTGGGATTTGGCTTACAGGTGTTGGTTGGTGTGGATAAGTTTTCGGTAGACTTTATGTCTGAGTTTTCCAATGGGGTTTCTATAGCCGTCCACATCTAGGAGCGGAATTGAACCATTATAATCCTGTTCTATCGTAAGCTGTTAATATTCTGATGGAGTTTAATGCAGCTTTGCTTTCCCATGTGGCCAAATGAAGTTATCACCCACATATCACAGCCAACGTAGTGGAGAGGACAACGTGGAGCTTGAGGCATTTCATTCAAGTGCTTACATGAAGATGTCCACCGCTACTAGAATTGTGACCAGGGATCCCATTGCCACCGCATCTGTTTTTTCAGTATACTTACTGTGCCAACTGAAATACACTACATGACAAAAGCAAAGTGAACCATGGAGAAGGGGAGCAGGAAACATTTGAAACTCAGCTGGCTGAGAGGATGTGTGACGTTATCTCAGTGATTAGAAAATAGTCAAATTGTCAAAGAACTTGCACTAGGAGTCCACATCTACATCTACATCCATACTCTGCAAGCCACCTGACGGCAAGTGGCAGAGGGTACTTTGAGCACCTCTATCGGTTCTCCCTTCTATTCCAGTCTCGTATTGTCCGTGGAAAGAAAGATTGTCGGTATGCCTCTGTGTGGGCTCTAATCTCTCTGATTTTATCCTCATGGTCTCTTTGCAAGATATACGTAGGAGGGAGCAATATACTGCTTGACTCCTTGGTGAAGGTATGTTCTCATAACTTCAACAAAAGCCCGTACCAAGTTACTGAGCATCTCTTCTGCAAAGTCTTCCACTGGAGTTTATCTATCATCTCCATAGTGCTTTCGCGATTACTAAATGATCCTGTAATGAAGGGCGCTGCTCTCCGTTGGGTCTTCTCTATCTTTTCTATCAACCCTATCTGGTATGGGTCCCACACTGCTGAGCAGTATTCAAGCAGTGGGTGAACAAGTGTACTGTAACCTACTTCCTTTGTTTTCAGATTGCATTTCCTTAGGATTCTTCCAATGAATCTGTCTGGCATCTGCTTTACCAATGATCAACTTTATATGATCATTCCAATTTAAATCACTCCTAATACCTACTCTCAGATAATTTATGGAATTAACTGCTTCCAGTTGATGACCTGCTATATTGTAGCTAAATGATAAAAGATCTTTCTTTCTATGTATTCGCAGCACATCACACTTGTCTACATTGAGACTCAATTGCCTTTCCCTGCACCATGCATCAATTCGTTGCAGATCCTCCTGCGTTTCAGTATGATTTTCCATTGTTACAACCTCTCGATATACTACAGTATCATCCACAAAAAGCCTCAGTGAACTTCCGATGTTATCCACAAGGTCATTTAGGTATATTGTGAATAGCAACGGTCCTACGACACTCCCCTGCAGCACACCTGAAATCACTCTTACTTTGGAAAACTTCTCTCCATTGAGAATGATATGCTGCATTCTGTTATCTAGGAACTCTTCTACTTATTAACATGACATTGCACCCCATATGGCCTGGATGCATGCACTCATTCTGTTGAGAATGGTGACATAAAGTTGTTGTATCCTCTTTTGAAGCAAGCAGACTTGCAACTGACATAATCAATACTTGATATTCTGGATATTGGCACTGGGAAGGATGTGTTCCCATGTATATTCTATCAAGGTCAAATCTGGGGTGCTTATGGGCCATGAGAGTACCTTAGCAGCACACAGAGACACATGCCACAAGTGGAGAGTCATTATCCTGTTGAAAATGGCAACAGGATACTGTCACATGAGAGGTACCCATTAGGATGAAGGATGTCCATCACGTAACATTGTACAGTCACATACTCTGTCACTACCATCTATGATCTGAAGGCACATCACGTGCCTTCCCACATTATGACTCCGAGAGCAATACTGCTGTTCCTCTCCAAAACATTTGAAAAATGGGACCTTTCCTCAGTTTGCCACGATACTCGACAAAACTGATCGTCTGAAGTAAAGAAGAAACACAGTTCTTCACTGAATACCTTGCAACACCGTTCATTAGAAGTTCATGTTTCTTGGTCACAGCAATACTCTAGACATAGTCATCTGTATAGTGGAGTTTACACATTGGTAGGCATTCCTTTGGTCATCTGCAGCTAACTCTGACCAGTGGTGTTGGATGACACAGAATGTTGTAGGGATGTCTTAACTTTGTCTTGGATGGCAGGCACAGGATTTGAGATGTGCTCGATGCACAATTCAGTGACCCTTCCTTGCAGTGTTCGGACATGGTCGACTGGAACCTTGAGCACAAATATTCCTGCCATCCTTTACCGGGCCAGTGTCTCATCAGGACATCCCACAAATCTGCATGTTGCACAATTCGCCCAGCTGACCAAATGGAGACCCACAATGAGGCCCTCTTTGAACTCTGTCAGGTGCTGACAGTGTTGTCTCATTTGGGTATATGGCATCTCCTTTTCCCTCACAGTGATCACTCAACATCCAACGCTGTTCATGCCCCTTATATATTCTACCAGGCCTGGCAGTACTAAACATGAATTACACTAATGCTCTCTTGTGGCCTTTTTAATTGCCACAGGCCACAGGAACTCTAATCAGTTACAGAGTACGTGTACAAAGTTACATTGACAACCGACAGTGTCTTCTGGATGATTCACTCTTTTGTCAGGCAGTGTATTTGCACCAGGTCACAAATGTAGTCTTATGATCCCTTTAGAGACCCAGTACACTGTGGCCCTCATTCCCCAGCTAATAAGTCTGTGCCTCAAGGAAAGTTGCTGCAGCAACGTCGAACATCGGTGATTTTAGTATTTTAGCTTTTTAATTAATTTTTAAGGTTATCTGGGAAGCTTTTTAGTGAGCTTGACACTGATTACAAAACCCTGCATATTTGTCTGTGAACTCTGCAAAAGGAAACAGTGGGGCCATATGTGGTACGCTCTGACGTGCTGTGTTGCAGACGACTTGGACGTGAGTGATGCAGAGCTGGAGGAGGAGGTGCACACAGGGCTGCAGAAGGGTGCCAGGTTGGCGCAGAAGTTGTTGGAGCACGAGAAGCAGGTGTCGGAGTGGCTGAACGTGCCACTGTTTACGCCGGAGTACCACCACTACCTCACCAATGAGGCGAGCGACAGTGACAAGCAGCAGGTCAAGGGCGTGCTCCAGGACCTCGCCAATGCCACCGCACTCGCAAGGCACCTCTCAAAGCGGTGAGTACGGCACTCGAGTTGTCAGGCTCAGTATGACAGTCTGCCTCAGATGTGTTAGCTGCTTCGTGGGAAAGCACAAAGCCTCTGTAAACTACCAAACAATCTGTCAAACAGCACTAGTTTTGTCAAATACTAGGCAATGTGCAGTTTCGTTTGACATGTGTGTGTCAAACATAGACCATGTTCAATTTTTTTGTGAAATGTAGACCATGTTTGATGTGTCCAGCACTCCTAGTACCAATGGGGTGAATGTGACCCCATAAACACATTGGAAATACATATATCCCTTGTTTTCAAAACTTTTATTTTCGAAATATAAGAAATTCTCCCACGAGTCAGTTGCATCCAAAGATATTCCGTTCATTTTTATATTTACAAATTTAAAAATTTATTCTTGGTTTTTGCACTGACAATGAGTACCACAGGGGTCAATATGTGTGATGTCACCGCCAGACACCACACTTGCTAGGTGGTAGCCTTTAAATCGGCCGCGGTCCGTTAGTATACGTCGGACCCGCGTGTCGCCACTGTCAGTGATTGGAGACTGAGCGCTGCCACACGGCAGGTCTAGAGAGACTTCCTAGCCCTCGACCTAGTTGTACAACCGACTTTGCTAGCAATGGTTCACTGACAAAATACGCTCTCATTTGCTGAGACGATAGTTTAACATAGCCTTCAGCTACGTCATTTGCTACGACCTAGCAAGGCGCCATTATCAGTTACCATTGATATTGTGAATCATGTACCGGCAAGACTGACGTTCTTCATTAACGGATTAAAGTTAAGCATTCCACCAGCTACGTCCGTTTTTCTAAATTCTAATTTCCTTGTCCTGTTCCAGACCTCACGCCAGCCTGCGTGAGCTAAAACGCGTGCCTTTCGGCCTCCTCTAGTAACACGGTGATGGCTCTCCTGCCAACCAAAACAATATGACCCCAGCATAAACTGTTTGTTTGTTTCTGACTGTGATATGTGGAAACAGAATGATGAGTTTTATGTTGGGCAGCTGTTATACGAAACACCTGTTACAGTTAAAATATTATTTCCCACTTACTTTTGTATGCATTGTTAGGCTTTCTTGCATCAGCTGTTGCTGTACGCTGCCTAGTACCACTGGCATCAACATGATCCCATAAGCAGGTTGGAAAATCATATCTCCCTTGTTTTCAAAGTTATATTTTCAAAATACATTACATTCTCTTTTTGAACAAATTTTATCGGTATTATATTTACAAAGTATTAAAATTTATTCATGCTGTTTTGCACTAATACTGCACTAAATTTCTTTTTGTTTCATGAATGTGATATTTATGAAAGTAAAATCATTACTCTTCCTTTGTGCAACTATAACATATATTTTTATATTAGTTCATTAAAATACTGCTATACAGAATAATTGTTTCCACCATGTGCGAACCCTACAGCATGATCGATGAGATGATACGGACCAAAGAGATGTAATAAACTTACGTCTGAAAGTGCATGGTTTCCATGCTAGAGACAATTTATTCAATCATACAAGCTAATATGTGCTGCACCATGTAACCACAGTTACAGTATGCGTGGTTTCCTCCCAGAGAGTCGTACTCTTTCTCATGCCCTAGCACCCTCTCCTGCCATTGCAGTTGGTAATGTTGTATCTGATTCACTTCTCTTGCTGACTCACCTTGTAGTGGATGTGATACAGCATTGTGCACAATGGTTCTATATTCGAAATGAGAGCTTGCTGACAGGGTTTTTACTTGTGGAAAGGCAAATGGCAATGGGTGGCAGGCAGCAAGGTTGTATCAGGAGACCTATTCCTGCCAACAATAACCATGGCATTTAATGTTTGCAACAGTGTTTCATCATTTGTCTGAGACAGGATCATTTCAGGAAGCAGGAAATCATGAAGGACATACCCGATATGTTCGGACACCAGACTTGGAGGGAAATGTGATTAACACTGTGGAAAATGACTGCCGTGTCAGTATCGGGCAGTTGACCTGCCAGCACAGGGTAAGCCAGATGACTGTATGGAACATTTTCCATGACAACTGTTACTACCATTATCATTTAAAGTATGTGCAGGGCTTACTAGTGACAGACTTTCAACATTGGTAGCAGTTTTGTCACTGGTTTCTTCACCAGGCAATCACAGTTCTGGAATATGTATTCTCCATCCTATTCACAGATGAGGCCACCTTTACCCAGAGTGGTATCTTCAGCTTTCATTATGTCATTTGTGGCATAGTATGCAGAGCCCCCACGATATGGTGACACGGAGTCATAAGCATCGGTGCAGCCGCAATTGGCTGAGATAATTGGCAACCGTATTTTGGGACCATTCTTCCTTCAATGTCACCTAACAGACCAGAACTTGTTTCATGCAGGTAACTTGGCCTCCCCTGCTGGAAGAAGTGCCATTGATGATTTTAAGTGTTATGTGGCTGTTACGTGATGGTGCTCCAGCACATATCACTGTTAACGTCTGGATACATATCAGTCTTGTCTTCCCTGGTTGATGGGTGGGATGAGGGGGCGTGCTATTTCACTGGATCATAATCCATTAGATTTCTGGATCCCCTATCTCTTCTAAATCGACTCCTGTTTTTTCTTCTATGACATCAGACAAATCTTCACCCTCATAGAGGCTTTCAATGTATTCTTCCCACCTATCTGCTCTCTCCTCTGCATTTAACAGTGGCATTCCCGTTGCACTCTTAATGTTACCACCGTTGCTTTTAATGTCACCAAAGGTTGTTTTGACTTTCCTGTATGCTGAGTCTGTCCTTCCGACAATCATATCTTTTTCGATGTCTTCACATTTTTCCTGCAGCCATTTCATCTTAGCTTCTCTGCACTTCCTATTTATTTCATTCCTCAGCGACTTGTATTTCTGTATTCCTGATTTTCCTGGAACATGTTTGTACTTCCTCCTTTCATCAATCAACTGAAATATTTCTTCTGTTACCCATGGTTTCTTCGCAGCTACCTTCTTTGTACCTATGTTTTCCTTCCCAACTTCTGTGATGGCCCTTTTTATAGATGTCCTCTTCAACTGTACTGCCTACTCCGCTATTCCTTATTGCTGTATCTATAGCGTTAGAGAACTTCAAACGTATCTCGTCATTCCTTAGTACTTCCGTATCCCACTTCTTTGCATATTGATTCTTCCTGACTAATGTCTTGAACTTCAGGCTACTCTTCATCACTACCATATTGTGATCTGAGTCTATATCTGCTCCTGGGTATGCCTTACAGTCCAGTATCTGATTTCGGAATCTCTGTCTGACCATGATGTAATCTAATTGAAATCTTCTCATATCTCCCGGCCTTTTCCAAGTATACCTCCTCCTCTTGTGATTCTTGAACAGGGTATTCGCTATTACTAGCTGAAACTTGTTACAGAACTCAATTAGTCTTTCTCCTCTTTCATTCCTTGTCCCAAGCCCATATTCCCCTGTAACCTTTTCTTCTACTCCTTCCCCTACAACTGCATTCCAGTCGCCCATGGCTATTAGATTTTCGCTCCCCTATTACATACTGCATTATCCTTTCAATATCCTCATACACTTTCTCTATCTGTTCATCTTCAGCTTGCGACGTCGGCATGTATACCTGAACTATCGTTGTCGGTGTTAGTCTGCTGTCGATTCTGATGAGAACAACTCTTACCCAGTCAGTTATTCTGGGTAGGACTTGGGGAATCACTTCTTAATCACCACCAACACACCATTACTAGACAGGGTGGCAATCCAGCACACTCTGGTGCCCACTAGAATGATACAGTATGTGCTCCATGAGCATGCTCACAAGTCCTTATATAACTCTCCACAAGATGCCTACCTACGTACATGAAATAATATTGCCTGTATTAGTGTCCCTTCCAAATACACAGAGAGGAATTTTCTGTTGGGTGAGCCCATTGTATGGTCTGCCTAAAATACATAAAGAAGTCATACCACGGAGGTCCATTATACGTGCTATTGGGTATCTTGCATAACAACTGGTGCCCTTTGTTGGCCACTGTAAAAAACATGTTAGGAACTCTAAAATTCATATAAATCTCCCTTTATAGTTTACATCATACACCGCCAACATAAATTACTTATCAGATCAACCGGTATGATTTTTAATGATAATAGATGACTGAAAAATCTGATATTCCCATTTCTAACAATAGATTCTGAAAACCCTCCTTGTAATACTCACAAACACTGTGCTGCACAAGACTGATATTTCACATGGGTTTGAGTTCTTTTTTCAAATGTAAATTCCTGATTGTATGTAACACACCAGTGATATGAAAAAAATTGATTGTTTTCGTTGTTATATCAGTGATATTAAGCTATTTACAAAATGGTTTGCCATATTTGCAGAAGTACAGTAAGAGAATCCAGTGACCTGTAAAGCATTGACCTTAATGTTCCTGGTTGTGTTATTTAAGTGTACAAGAGGATTTTAAAAAGTATGGTAAGTTACAGATTATTATGGCAAACCAACTTAACTTTTACTAAATCCTGCATGACACTTCAAAGTAACACTGATACACTACTATTTTTCAGTACAGTCACCAATTTCTGTATACAGTTGTTGGAACATTCCGCTAATCATTCAGTTCCTCATAAACTGAAGTCTGCATCTTGTTCACTGATCCTTTCGAGAGCTACAGTATGAACTTCCAAATCATAAAAAAATCTGTAATTGCTTTAAATCAGATCCTGGATTGACTGGACACTATCATTGGCCATAGATATTAGTGGCCTCCCTTCCCAATTGGTATCACCCACAATTGTGGAACTGTTGTTGAATTACTGGCACTATTTCACTTTGTCTGGATACAACATTGCATTTGGTCCTTATACCGCCAGAATTCTGTGTTGAGTCAGTGTGCAACTTAGATGTTTTGCCCACAAGACTTGTGCTGCCCCATGTACTTTAGTTTTGGAGTACATTTCCAGTTTCCATGTCATTTCATTCCCAAATTTGATGCACCTGTTACCTGCCCTGCAGTAGGAGTGTGTCTGCAGGAAACCTCGAACATGTACTCTCGTCTGAAAATATGCACTTACTGTTGTGCCATGGTCTTAGTATAGGACAAAATGTGTAACTTACTTTTTGAAGTACCCATGCATTAAATATTTGTCTGAAATGTAATTCATATATATGAGGTGTGATTGGAAAGTTTTAAGAATGGGCTGTAATTGTACAATGGTGGTACTTACATGCTACTGTGATGCATCTCCTTCAAAATAGACTCCTTCTGACTGAACACACCAACTCCAACAGTGTTTCCACTTTTGGAAACATTCCTGGAAATTTTTTTCCTGAAGTGTGTTAAGGACGCTCTCCGTATCTGCTGGATGTCTTAAATAGAGTCAAATCGCTTCCATTTCAATGAAAATTTCATTTTAGGAAACAGGTAGAAGGCCCTATCCAGGGGAATATGGCGGTTGTAGAAGCACAGGAATTTTGAATCTGATCAAAAATTCAATGATGGAGGAGGCACGATGAGCCGGAGCATTGTCATAGTTAGCTCCCAACTCAGATCTTGTTATAATTGACTGAACTGCATAGAAACTTAAATTAAGTTCATCAGCCATCTCCATAATTGTAAGTTTAAGATCAGAGTGCAGTAAGTCGTGAACTTTCACAACATTTTCATTCGTTATTTGAGGTGGAAGGACAACCAGACTGTGGTGCATCTTCAAATGATTTGCGGCCATTTTTAAATCTGTTGAACCAGACAAAAACATTTGACTGGCTCATACAACTACTGTATCTCCAAAAACTGTTTTTAATAGTTCATAAGTCTCAGAAGCTGATTTCCTGGTTTTAAAACAAAATTTCACACAAACTCGTTGCTCCATCTTTATTCATGCAGACAGAATCCGGAGCCCTAACAGACTTGCACTCAACCAGCTGCCACAACAAACTGAATGAAAGAAATGCAGTTTCCTGTCAGAGGGTGTTCTAGGACAAGGCAATGACTCACTCCCCACCCTCCGTGTACCTGTCCGCCAAACCAGTAAGCAGTAGCGGATCCATTCTTACAACTTTCCAATCATACCTCGTATGTCCCTTCCAACGTTTAAATCACATAGAAATTTTGGTTTGTACAGATTTTAACTGTTACATCATGAATGCAATTCCATAGAAAAATTGTGTAAATAAATTCATAAAAAATTATATCTGAATCTCTTGCTGTAAATTTTGAGTACATAACTTTCTTGAATTATCACTTCTGTACAGATTTAACATACCCCCGGAGGCCATGGGAGACTTCCTGATTTCTTTAAAAGTTCCTGCAGATCCAGCTCATGTTCTGCAAATACCTACATGTGATGCTTCTGATATCTACAGAACACACAATGCGTCATGTAACAATTTGGAGCATCCAGCATGGGGAATGACAAGTACTGCATATACACGTCTTGTCAAATCAGTCTTCCTCGATGGTAAGATATTTTATGCATAAATGTATATTACATATGCATTGCCTCATGATAATACACATTAATAAAAGCTTGTTGTACTTCCAGCCATTTAAATTGGGTTAGTTAGATAGATAGAGTATCTTCTTTTTATTTCTTTAAAAGAAACCAAAAGAAAGGTCTGCCATTTGAGTGTTAATTGTTCATTTATAGTAAACCTTAATGATTTAGGTTTGTAGCCATTCGCAAGTGCATATTGAAATGTTAAAATGTGTCTGACTTGTCTGTGACATGTCATTGTCAAAAAAACATATTTCTGGTCTTACAGGCCAGTTGTTGTATTACAGGATACTTTATTATTATTATTGATTTAAGCCCACTAAGGAGCTCTTATGACTAGTTCTTCGATGCTCTCTTCCATTCCCAATATCTCTTGAGCCCTGCTGATAATTTCTCCTTCCTCTCCTGTGAATACAATACAGGATACAAGTACATACCCAAGATGAAAAACTGATAACATACAATATGGCATATTTAACAGTTTGTATATTCATGTGACCAGCATGTATGCATTTATTGGTGTTAAATATGCTATACTATGTGTTAATGCTTTCTCACTGTATGCAATGTCAGCCATATTATGTATCTTGGATATGTATTCATATCCTGTAATATGACAACTGGTCTACAAGACCAGAAATGTTTTTTTCAATTATGACACATGACATGAAATGTCACAGACAGATCAGGCATATTTTAAAATTTCAACATGCACTTGAGAATAGCTATAAAATCATGACTGTGTACAACAAATAAACAATTAAGTCAGGTGGCAGAAATTTCTTTCATAAACTTCTATATCACTCTAGTTTTCCATAAGGAAAGCTCAGGTCGTTTAGTGTTGGTGGAATACGATGCTAATGGTCACTGGTTTCAAATTGTATGCTGTAGGCATACTGATTATTAAACTTTGTTTTGAATTGGAATGGAGAATCATGTTTTCCTGTACACTTTACTGGCTTTTTTTCAGTAATGCATCATATTGACATTTTAAAAGTTGAATCTGATCCAGTAACATTGAAATAAGTTCACCTTTACTGTTAAATGTCTGGCCTACTCCTTGTTTACAAAATTTTTGCTCCAGGGCTAATGAAGGTGCTAGAATGTGTCCTATCATGAAAAACAACTAAAAACAAAGGAGGTATCCTTTTGTGTATCCAGACAGGTTAACAATTCAGATTTTATGTGTAAAATGGAATATTCAACCTAGTGGGAGGCCCAAAAATACATCTTCAATTAGTTGTGATGTGAAAAGCTAAGCAAGCTAACTCACTAAATGTTTACAAGATCCAAAGTGTAGCAGCAATCACAGATAAGCTGTGTTGAAAATTTGTGGCACTATTTCACAACTGAAAATGAAAAAAATTCTATTTTTGTTGGGGTCTTCAGTCCAAAGACTGGGTTGCTGCAACTCTGCATCCTAGTAAAGCAAGCTTCTTCATCTCTGGAATGAGAATTTCACTCTGCAGTGGAGTGTGCGCTGATATGAAACTTCCTGGCAGATTAAAACTGTGTGCTGGACCAAGCCTCAAATTGGGGGTCTTTGCCTTTCGTGGGCAAGTGCTCTACCAACTGAGCTACCCAAGCATGACTTTCGACCCATCCTCACAGCTTTAATTCCACCAGTACCTCATCTCCTCTCTTCCAAACTTCACAGAAGCTCTCCTGTGAGCCTTGTAGAACTACCACTCCTGGAAGAAAGGATACTGTGGAGACATGGCTTAGCCACAGCCTGGGGGATGTTTCCAGAACGATTCTGTCAGGAAGTTTCATTTCTTCATCTCTGTATTATTACTGCAACTTACAGCCATTTCAAACTGTTTACAGTGTGGTATTCCTCTACAATTTTTATACTCCCACATCCTTCCATTACCAAACTGACAAAACCGTGATGTCTCGGCATATGTCCTATATAGCATGATATTTCAAAAGCTTCTATTCACTTTTTGCCTGAAATGCTTATCGTTCACTCCCATTGTTACATTTCTATTTGATGTTAACACATTCCTCTTTAACAGAAATGCTTTTCTTGCTATTGCCAGATTACATTTTATATCCTCTCTACTTTGGCCATCATCAGTTATTTTGCTGCCCAAATAGCAAAACTCCTCTACCACTTTTAGTGTCTCTTTTGCTAATCTACCTCCCTCAACATTGCGTGGTGTAATTTGACTACATTCCATTACCCTTGTTTTGCTTTTGTTGATGTTCAGCTTATATATTCTTCTGCAGACACTATCAAATCCATACAACTGCTCTTCCAAGTCTGCCATCTCTGACAGAATTACAATGTTATCAGCAGACCTTGAAGTTTTTATTTCTTCTCCCTGAACTTTAATCCCCTTCCAAAATTTCTCCTTGGTTTCCTCTACTGCTTGCTCATCGAAAAACAAGACGTTAGGCTGTTATACCTGCTGTCTGGTTACTGTACAAGTTGTGAATACCCTTTCACTAACTGTATTTTATCCCTGCTACCCTCAAAATTTCGTGTGTGTCCCTCGTAAGATAACTAACTTCTAGGGTCAGTATTGCCTCACATTTTGCTACATTTCTCCAGAACCCAAACTGATTCTCCCTGCATTCAGCACACACATTATACATGACCAACCAATAATTGAACAATAATGTCTTGCAACATGAATAATAATAATAATAATATTGTGTGGCTGTTACGTGCTTGTGTCAGTAATTTTGGAATGTCTGCAGTTGTTTAGAGGCAGAGTAAATTTCTTCATGATCTGAAATTAGTTGGTTCAGGTCTCAGAATTTCTGAGAACACTAATGCCATTTTAACATCGCTGATTTATTACCAGCTCTTTTTTTTCAACACCAGTAATAGTTACCACTTTCAAATACAATTCCATACGAATTGGCTCTTGATTTCACACGTATACGTGGAGCACTTGTTTGCACAGCAATCGCTGACATAGTGTGGCTGAGGTGGGATAAAGGGAACTAGCCCACATTCGGTGAGGCAGACGGAAAATTACCTAAAAACCATCCACCAACTGGCCGGCTCACCGGACCTTGACAAAAGTCCACTGGGCGGATTCGTGCCAGGGACCAGGCACTCCTTCCCACTCCGGAAAGCCGTACGTTAGGCTGCAGGCTAACCAGGCGGTCTGTGTAAATCATACTAAAATGTTTAAATAATTTGTAAAATTAATAGTGAAATAGCAAATCGAGATAAAAGTAATGGAAAACTGAGTTTTTAACAAAAATTGAAGATCGCCAGAATTCAATCAAACATGGTATCAAATGATTTAGTTTAGAAGAATGAAAAAGCCTTGGATTGCTATAAGCTTCTGCCAATGTTTTCATTTTTCTGTGAACAACTTATGTCAATATTTTGCAACCATGAATTATTAAACTTGTGTTTTGGCAGTATCCACACCTGTCTGCACCTGCTTTCTTTGGAATTTTAATTGTTACATTATTCGTGAACTCTGATAGTATTCTCCCTGTCTCATGTATTTTGCACATCATGTGGAATAATTTTATCATGGCTGGTTCTCCCAAGGACCAATAATTCTGAGGGTATGTCATCTACTCCAGAAACCTCATTACCACTTAGATCTTTCAGTGCTCTGTGACATTCTATTCACAGTATCATACCTCTCAAAGTGGGCAAATAAGAATATCATTAAAAAAAGGAGCTACAGAGAAGGACGTAGATACTAGTGAAGAAACCAAGAGATAATGATAATGCAGAATGGAAACAGGGAAGGGAAGTAAAAAGACATTACATGCCCTATACCAGGCTGACACAATGGTGTTTGTCTGAAGCTTTGTCTCTCATATTTTTTCATGTATTCCTTGGTTTACAAACGTCATACTGTTATGAATGTGCCTTTGATTGCTGTACTTTGTAGATTGTAGATTGTATTTTATTGGTCCTGTTGTCTACATAGCAGCTTATGCATAAGACATTGGACAAGTCAAGTTATAAATATACAGGCTGAAAGTAATTTCAAGGCATACATATTTAAGCTTACAATAATACATATTTAAGCTTACAATAATACACTTTACGCACAAGTATTTATATAACACATTTCATAAATTTAAATATTCTTCAATGGAATAAAAGCAGTGATGCTGTAAATATGACTTTAGAGATTTTCCAAAAGTATTGACCTCAGTGATAGCTTTTATGTTTTCAGGAAGTTTGTTATAAAGCTTAACTCCCATGTGAAAAGTACCTTTTTGGCACAGTGCTGTGCTGATTTGAGTCATATGTAAGTTCCTGTTTTGTCTGGTAAAGTGCTCATGTATATCACAGTTTTTTTGTAGCCTCTGGTCCTTGCCTATTACATTTAATTTAAAGAACAAAAGGGTTTCCATAATGTATACACACGGTAATGGGGGAATACCAGATTTCTTAAACAGGGGTTTACAAGAGTCTCTAGGCTTGCACCCAAACAAGATTCTAATGGCCCTTTTTTGTAGTTTAAAAGTGCTATTAGCTATTTTAGAGTTTCCCCAGAAGGTGACCCCATATCTAAGACGAGAATGAAAGTACGCATGATATGCATTCATTACTGTTTTCTCACTACAGCATGATTTTAATGAACAAAGAAGATAACATGTTTTGCTCAGTTCTGTATTGAGACATTCAATATGCTTATTCCATCTGATGTTACTCTGCAGCCAAAGTCCTAAGAATTTGGTTTCAGTACTGTTACCAACTGGTTCGTCATTGATAGAGACTGATGGGATAAACATGTCCTTGTTAGGAACAGTGTGGAATTTTAGAGCAACGGTTTTCTTACTGTTTATTACAAGCTGGTTACTCTGTGCCCAGCTGCTAAGTTGTTTCGTGACCGTGTTTACTGTCTGCTGTAACTGTTCATCGTCGTCTCCTTTTAATAGAATCGTGGTGTCATCTGCAAATATGATTGATTTGTGTGCATCAATATTTAAGCTTAGATCATTTATGTACAGAAGAAACAGAAGGGGTCCCAATACGGATCCTTGGGGTACACCACATTTTATTTGTTTATAGTCAGATAAGTGATTAGATACAGTTTTTAGTTCAATATCTGTGTGCTTGACGCACACTGCCTGCATACGATTTGTCAGGAAGGAACTGATCCACTTGTTGGACAGACCTCGAATACCATATCTTTCTAGCTTTGATAGCAGAATTTTATGGTCCACCATGTCAAATGCTTTTGACAAGTCAATAAAGACTCCTATTGTTTCCTGTTTTTTGTCCATCAGGTTTAGGATGGAATTGATGCACTCATAGACAGCCGTTGTCGTTGACCTCTTATTTCTGAATCCATGTTGTTCATTACATAGGATGCTGTTTTTATTTATAAATTTCATAAGTTTCTCATACATAACTTTTTCCAATACTTTAGAGATGCAGGAGGAAATTGTGATGGGTCTGTAGTTATTTACATTGTCTTTATCCCCTTTTTTATATACAGGAATAACTTTTGATGTTTTTAACACATCAGGGAAAGTGCCTGCCTGAAGTGAGCAGTCGCATAAATGTGTGAGTACTTCAATTAGGTTTGATGCGCTCTTCTTTAACATTGTTGCAGGTATACCATCAATACCTGCCGATTTGGAATTTTTTAGTCCTTTTATTGCTTTAGCTACTTCATCTTGTGAAACAGAACTGATGTACATTGATCCTCTACATGTACTTATTTTATATTCATTTGCCTGGATGCTCTTAAAGTTTGATTGTAACATATTTTCAGCAACACCTGTGAAAAAGTTGTTAAATGTATTAGCTACTTCTAAGGGGTTTGTTACTTTTTTATTTTTATGTGATAGTGTTATATTTTTCCACGGTTGTCTGTATTCTCCACATTCTTTTTTTATAACACTCCACATAGCCTTTGATTTATTAGCTGAATTAAAAATGATTTCATCATTACGCATTATTTTTGCTGCTTTTATTACTTTTCTTAATATTTTGGAGTATTTTTTATAGTATGCGCGTACTACAGGTGAGGAATTTTTTGAGTTACATATTTCATGAAGTAGTCTTTTCTTCTGGCATGAAACCCTTATTCCCTTTGTGATCCAGCTGTTTGTTCTAGAGTTTCCCCGTATGGTCAATGTTTTCAGTGGGAATGCAAGTTCAAAGAAATGGGTTAATGTATCAATGAAAGAGTCGAATTTTTCATTTATATCATTCATTTTGTACGCTCCTAGCCATTTTTCTTTCTGTAATAAGTTGTTGAAGTAGTTCACATTATGCTGATTATAGCTTCGATATGTTGTTCTAAGAGACATGTTGTTAATAATACTGCCTTGTACTTTTATGCTTAATATTTGAGCAAGATGATCACTAAAACCTGCATTGAAAATTTTTAGTGAGGTGTTGTGTAAACTCTTCTTTACTAGAAACTGATCAAGAGCTGTTTGACAAGTTTCTGATACTCGGGTAGCTGCTTTTACTTCAGCCTTTAAATTGTAGGACGTTGCAAGGTTCAAAATGGTCTCCCTATTTCCACTATTTGTGAGGAAGTCAATATTGAAGTCACCACAGATTATCAATTCACAATCTATTTTATTTACTTTATTTAGCAATGACTCCATTTTGTTTAAGAAAAGTTCAAAATTCCCGGACGGTGATCGGTAAACTGTAGCAATAACCAGGTTGAACTGAGTAATTTTTATAGCTGCAATTTCATAATCCTTTTCGACATTTGCCCTAGTTAAGTCAGGTAGTGTAATAAAATCTACATTTTCCTTTGTGTAAATTGCTACCCCACCCTGTTTGCTGTTTTTCCTGCAGTAGTAAGCAGCCAAGACAAATTTGTTTATTTTTGTATTCTGGATTAATTCTGGGTTAAGCCAGTGCTCAGAAATGCATAACACTGAGATATCATTAAGTTCATGTGTCAATAGAACGTTAATTTCATCGATCTTATTACGCAGGGATTGCACATTATGGTGATAAATTTTTAGTTCGGGCGTATTCACGATTTGGTAATTGGGAATCATATTTACAGCATCACATACCTCTAGTTTAAATTAGGAACGTCAGCAGCGTTGTATTTTCGTTCTTCTTTCTTGTTTATTTTGTTTTCCTCGCTGTTGGAAGGATGTTCAGGAAGCTGATAAATTGTTCTATCCCTTACAAGTCTTTCTTTGATTATTTCACTAACACGATCACAAACAAATCTTTTCCCCTCATAGTTCAAATGCATTCCATGCTTCGTGTGCAGATTTCCATGCAGCTTGCTTATATCCAGTACATCGCACTTAGTGTATTGAGAACACAGTTTCCTTATTTTAATGTTTGTTTTCCGAATTTCTTTGTTTACACACGAATTATAAATCAGATCATGCCTATGAGGAAGTGTGGCAACTACTGTGTTTCTGCATTTATTAGCTTGTAAAAAATTCTGTAGCGTTTTCACGCAAACCTCTGCTTCATTTTTTGCCACATCGTTTGAACCCATTATACAGACGATAAAGTCATTTTCTTGCATTAATTTCGTCTGAGAGTTAATGTCTACAACATTTTTACATCCCGCTCCCGGTTTCACTACACTAGTTACTGCTATGTCGCGATTTTTCTCACGGAGCATGCTGGATAGATTCCTGCCATGACTGTCTGCTAGTAATAGTACACTACTCTTTTTCTCTGATGATCTGTGTTTGTTGTTGACATTATTTGAAAAAACGCTATTCATTTTCAGTTCACTGTCTTTTTCAAGTTCACGATCATTTGGAGAGTCGTTATCACAGTTACTTGTTTGCGAAACATGATATTTGTTTTTCTCCGAAAATGTGACATTTTTAGCGGATTTTGTTGTTCTTTTTGTAGTTGGAACACTATTTTTGTACGGCACTTTTACCCACTCGGACGATATATTACTTTTGTCTTGCATCACTTCACTTAGTGTTGGCTTCGATCGCAGATCCCGATTTTCTTTCTTGAGTGAGTCAATATCGCTTCTTAAGGAACTGACTATGAATTGTAAGCTAGCAATTTGTTCTTTTAGCGTTGTTATTTCAGTGTTACAATTCTTACAAACTCCCTTTTTAACAGCATAACTATAACTATTTCTCAAGTTAGATTCACACACTTCTACACTCGCGGCCATCTTGCAATGTATAAATAATGATTACACTGTTTCTTAATTGAAATTCTAATGTTATCAGCGATAAAATACTGAGATCAGAAAGCTATTTATACACTCCTGGAAATTGAAATAAGAACACCGTGAATTCATTGTCCCAGGAAGGGGAAACTTTATTGACACATTCCTGGGGTCAGATACATCACATGATCACACTGACAGAACCACAGGCACATAGACACAGGCAACAGAGCATGCACAATGTCAGCACTAGTACAGTGTATATCCACCTTTCGCAGCAATGCAGGCTGCTATTCTCCCATGGAGACGATCGTAGAGATGCTGGATGTAGTCCTGTGGAACGGCTTGCCATGCCATTTCCACCTGGCGCCTCAGTTGGACCAGCGTTCGTGCTGGACGTGCAGACCGCGTGAGACGACGCTTCATCCAGTCCCAAACATGCTCAATGGGGGGACAGATCCGGAGATCTTGCTGGCCAGGGTAGTTGACTTACACCTTCTGGAGCACGTTGGGTGGCACGGGATACATGCGGACGTGCATTGTCCTGTTGGAACAGCAAGTTCCCTTGCCGGTCTAGGAATGGTAGAACGATGGGTTCGATGACGGTTTGGATGTAACGTGTACTATTCAGTGTCCCCTCGACGATCACCAGTGGTGTACGGCCAGTGTAGGAGATCGCTCCCCACACCATGATGCCGGGTGTTGGCCCTGTGTGCCTCGGTCGTATGCAGTCCTGATTGTGGCGCTCACCTGCACGGCGCCAAACACGCATACGACCATCATTGGCACCAAGGCAGAAGCGACTCTCATCGCTGAAGACGACACGTCTCCATTCGTCCCTCCATTCACGCCTGTCGCGACACCACTGGAGGCGGGCTGCACGATGTTGGGGCGTGAGCGGAAGACGGCGTAACGGTGTGCGGGACCGTAGCCCAGCTTCATGGAGACGGTTGCAAATGGTCCTCGCCGATACCCCAAGAGCAACAGTGTCCCTAATTTGCTGGGAAGTGGCGGTGCGGTCCCCTACGGCACTGTGTAGGATCCTACGGTCTTGGCGTGCATCCGTGCGTCGCTGCGTCCCGTCCCAGGTCGACGGGCACGTGCACCTTCCGCCGACCACTGGCGACAACATCGATGTACTGTGGAGACCTCACGCCCCACGTGTTGAGCAATTCGGCGGTACGTCCACCCGGCCTCCCGCATGCCCACTATACGCCCTCGCTCAAAGTCCGTCAACTGCACATACGGTTCACGTCCACGCTGTCGCGGCATGCTACCAGTGTTAAAGACTGCGATGGAGCTCCGTATGCCACGGGAAACTGGCTGACACTGATGGCGGCGGTGCACAAATGCTGCGCAGCTAGCGCCATTCGACGGCCAACACCGCGGTTCCTGGTGTGTCCGCTGTGCCGTGCGTGTGATCATTGCTTGTACAGCCCTCTCGCAGTGTCCGGAGCAAGTATGGTGGGTCTGACACACCGGTGTCAATGTGTTCTTTTTTCCATTTCCAGGAGTGTAGCTTGTGCAGAAGTAGGCTGGTGTCGTGTGAGTCAAAGAATATGAAAGGGAAGCAGTAGTTAGGCTTGCCAGCAGCCCCATATAGTAAGGGATTTCTTGTATATCAAGGTTAAAAAAATTGTCCTTTATGCACCTTGTACAGATGCTAATGTAATGTTTTTCACTAATTTGTGTTTCTTGTGTAACTGAGTTGTCAAAATTCCATCAATGTTAGGCCTATATGTCACTGATCAGTATACTGAAGAATGAATTTGTCTTGAAACACGTTTGTCAGAATCACATTATGGTATATCAATTACTTACTTATAATTAGACATGCATTTACATTTGACTTTGCCTAATTTAAAGCCATTTGTCAGAACTGAGTTTTGAAAAGTTTGGACAACAATGAATGATGCTCCATTCAAAAGAAGCCATACTATCTGTAGCACCAAACAGATTGCAATTATGTGCAGACAATAGACATCAAACATCAACAGCCAACACTTGGTATTAGTAGTTTGCTGGATGAATATGATTAACATCAAAGTAATAATGTATAATTCACCTCTTAAATAAGTTATGGAAATAAGATAAAAGAAGCATCCATGGATAGCACACATCAATAACAATTTGTCCAAGACAAAATGTGTAAATTATAACTTAAAACTGCAGTTGTCAGGAACTTTTTTAAATTGTTATAAATGACAAAGTTGACTAAACTAGAAAACATAGATAAATCAAATTTTGTCAGAAAATTGCCTCATGATGGAATGGTGTACGTTAATGTTCAATATTTCAAATGTTTTCTGAGTATTTATAAAAGCTCTGCAGCATTTAAATATGAACTTATAAGAGCAGTTTTTTATATTGAACTGATTAAGATAAGTTTTCTGATTAGCACATTCTGCACATTCTTCGCTTAATAAAATCTCAGCTGATTGGCATAAAAATTTGGAGTTATCATTGGTGTCCGTATTGGGGTTTGTGGAAGTTGACGACCATAGCAGTATGTGAGAAGCAAATAAGACAGGGTTGTAGTCTGTCCCCAGTGTTATTCAGTTTTTAAACTGTGCAAGCAGTGAAGAAACCAAGAGGAAATCTGCAAAGGGGATTACAGTTCAGGGAGAAGAGAGAAAAACTTTGAGGTTCGCTGATGCCATTGAAATGATGTCAGAGATGAGTAAACTTGGAAGATCAGTTGAAGAAAATATGTAGTTTCTTGAAAAGATATAATGCAATATGAGGTGGGGTGTTGTCTTGATGTAGAAAGATTAAAGCAATGGCTATAAAATGTTATAAAATTAAATCACATTTTTCCTTGATGTAGAAAAATTAAATCAAGGGCAATCAAATGTAATTGAATTAAATCAGTTGATGCTGAATGAATTACACCGTCCGACGAAAAAAGTGAAGCACACAGATGACAGTCAGATGTCAATATAACTTTGTACATTTATGATGTGTGGCTGTGAAATAACAGGACTATTGCTGTAAAACATTTTATTTCAAAAACGTGCATATTTAGCTACTGTCACTCTCAATATATTCTTCTCCTTTATCACTAAAACACTCCATATGAATTTTCCATTGATGTAAACAGTGCTGGAGGTCTCTTTCTGTGAGTTTCTTGATGATGCTTGCTGCTTTTCCTTCCACTGCTTAAACAGAGTGAAATCTTGTTCCTTTTGCTGCAGATTTGACCTTGGGGTGTAGACAAAACACATGGTGTTAGGTCAAATGAATAAGGTGGGTGGTCTAGCACTGAAATGCTGACTTTGCTAGAAACCTCTTAACAGACGATGGATTATGAGCCAGTTCGTTACCTTGGTGCAGAACCCATGACTTGTTCTTCCACAGTTTGTATCATATATTTTTTTATTATTTATTTCCTTACAGTGTTGAACAAGAACCTCAATGTAGTAATGTTGATTAGTAGTCTGACCTCCAGGAACCCAGTAAAGATACACAGTCCATGAATATTGGAAAAACAGTCACCGTCACTGTGAATCTCGATTTGCTCTTTTGAGTTCTTTTTGCCCTCGGTGAAGCAGGGCCCTTCCAGTGAGCGGATTGGCACTTTGTTTCTGCAACATAAGTGAAGAATCAAGATTCGTCACATGTTATCATTCTTTCCAAGAAATTAGAATCATTTTGAATGGTATTAAAGTGTCAGTACAAACATTTTAACGAGCTTCTTTTTGTTTGATCATGAGAATTTTGAGCACCAGTTTTGCTCACAGTTTTCTCATGTTCAACTGGTTGTGTAAAATTTGCCTTGTGCATTCTTTATCAATTTCTACAGTTTCAGCAATCAATCAAACATTCAACTGACAGATCAAATCAGATTGCCTACATTTTTCATATTTTTTTGTTTTTGATGTTAACTGGCGTACTGGGAATGAATCATCTTCAGCATCTTTATGGCCATCTTGTAAATGCTTTAACCACTCAAAAACTTGTGTACATGATAAACAGTCTTCGCCATATATTTCTTTTAGTAAAAGATAGATTTTGGTAGTAGTTTTCCAAGTTTCATGTGAAACTTAATGACAATTCATTCCACAATTATTACACTTATCATTTTTCTGGAAAAATAAAATACTGCTCTTGCACTAATGAAGGCAACAGTCACACAGATTTATCTACAGACACCAGAGATGCCGCATTCAGTTTAGAAGGCTATCGATCTACCATCTTTATTACATACATACTTACTCTGTGACAGCCTCAATCCCATCATTTTCTAGCCACACTCTGTATGCACCATCAGCAAGTATGTAAAAGATTATAGTGGCAATTCCAATGACCTTCATTGTAGTTTGTGTTAAGTGTTGTTACCATGGAGGTAGTGCCTAACTAATGACTAAACACTGTGAAAGACTGGAGATGCCATCTACTCATTTGAGGTAGCATTGTCACCACCTGACAGAGATTGATAGAGGCCTCGTTTGGGTCTGCATTTGACCAGCTGGTGGAATCCTGTGATATCCAGATTTGTGAGACATTTGTATGTGATAGTAGCCCCATGTTGGATGGCAAATGAACCTGAGGATAGGTCAAGGTTCCTGGCAACTGCAACCTCCGACAATAAAGCTCAGTGAATGAAGTCAGAACGATCAATCAGGCAACACTGGTGACTCACAACACTGTACCTGTGTAGTGGCCAGTGTTGACAACCTCCCACACTGTAGTTCATTTGGGCATGGTGTGTTCCATGTTAAACCTGTTGGACAAAGTGTTTGTTTAGTGCATTGGTTCTGAACTGAGAACAGGACAATGAACAAACAAAGGATCAATTTAAAGTTTTGTTTTGAGCTTGGCGAGACACCAAAAGAAATGCCTGCAATGCTGGTACATGTTTGTGGGGATCCAGTACTGCCCATGAAGTGTATGTACGAGTGGTTCACCGATTTTCAAGGAGGCCGGGAAACTGTTTCTGACAATCCCAGTAGCAGACGACCGGTGGCCGCCGTCAGTGATGAAAATATTGAGAAAGTGAGGACATTAATCATGAATGACTGTCGATTAACTGTGCGCATCATAGTGGATGAACTGCAGATGAGCCGTGAATCCGTGTGACAAATCCTTACCCACAATGTGTTGTCATCTTGTGCCACAGCACATGACTGATGATCAGAAGCAGGCACATTTAGAGGCTTCACAGGATTTTGTGAAAACGGTGGCTGCAACACCCAATTTCTTGAATTGTATTGTCATTGAGGATGAAACCTGGTGTCTACGGTATGACCCTGAAATGAAACAACAAAGCATGGAATGGTGTTCTCCGATATCACCTCTTCGGAAAAAAGGTCAGAGCCAAAAAATCACACACCAAAACGATGCTCATCACCTTTTTTGATAGTTGAGGTATTATCCAAAAGGAATTCCTATCTGAGGGAATGACGTTGAAAGTTGCACGTTACATTGAAATTGAGACCCATTTCATGCAACATCTATGTAGGGTACGATCCCAGCACACACAACAAGGTTCCTGGTTTTTTGTTCACGACAACGCTCACCATAAACAGCCAATATCGTCAAACAGTTCCTGCCAAAAAAGTGTGGTGCAACTTGAACATCCACCATACTCATCGGATCTCAATGCTCCAGACTTCTTCCTTTTCCCTCAACTCAAACTTTGCTATGAAAGAAAATAGATTTTGTGATATTCCTGACATCCAACAAAATGTGACGCGACTTTTGAACACCATACCAAAGGAAGACTTCCTGCAAAGTTTCCAGGACATGTATCGCTGAGCTCAGTGGTGCATAGTTATGGGAGATGACTGTTTCAAAGGACAGTAAGGTAACTGTAGTTCATAGTTCATGTATGTTACAGGACTATCCACTGAACTTTGTCAGAGGTTGTATATCTCACCCACACAAGGGGGGAATCGCCGTAATGTACACTATGCACATTGTGATTTGTTCACATTTGTGCCTGCCACCTGACAATAAATGATGGACATTTTGTGTCGGCCTACACCATCAGTTAGAGACTAGCTGCAGATGTACTAGGGAAATATCATCCCATTTGTAGGCAACAACACAGCACAAACAGTTGTGTTTGGAGTGATGCCATGGCTGGCAAGTGTGGACTGTCGATGAATGGCATCGCATGTGTTCAGTGATGAATTTCCATTTTGTACTACCCTGGATGACCACCGTTGGTGAGTGTGACGATTATCTGGGAAGAGGTCTCATCCTTGCTTTGTTTTGGAGAGACAAAGTTGTGTTACTCCTGGCATCATGATTTGTGGAGCCACTGAGTATGACCTCAGGTCATGGCTGGTGTTGATTGAGAGTCCTCTGACTGCACAGTGATACGTCACGGACATCCTGTGTTGCCACAAGGTGCCTGTTGTGCGACATTCCATGATGCTGTTTTTCAACGGAAAGTGCTCATCTACACACAATACATATCTCGATAATGTGTCTGCACAATGTTGAGGTAATCCCGGTAGAACACATGTAGGACCAGTTTGGACATCAGCTCCGGCGCAGAGTCAGTATCCGATATCCAGGATATTGAACACTGTTTGCGGCACTTGTAGGCCAGCGTGCTTCGAGAGAGGATACAAAGCTGTATGACAGCATTCCAATTGATGAGTGTGTGCATCCACACCAGAGGAGATACAGTGTCATACTGATAAGTGGGCTGAGATCGCCATTTTCTTTGTAAATTTTACTCAATTTTGTAATCACTGAAATAATGTCATGCGGACTCTCAAAAGGCGACTTTCATTTTCTTTCCCCTTCCCTTCTGAGTGGTTCACTTTTCTTGTCAGGCACTGTAGATAAGAAAATAAGACTTAAAGGATTAGATGAGTTTTGCAAGTTGGGAATCTAAACAATGGACAATAACCAAAAGAAAGGGGATACGAAATGTAGATTGACAATAGCAAGAAAATCTGTCCTGAAGAAAATAAATTTGTTAATACTGTACAACAGTGTTGGTAAGTCTTTTCTGAAAATATTTGTCTGCAGTGTAGACTTACCTAGCAATCAAATGTGAATGATAAACATTAAAAGAGTAGAAGCTTCTGAAATGTGGTTAAAAAAGAGGGGGGGGGGGGGGGTGGAACTAATGTAAGGATGTTGAATCAAATCAGGATGAAAAGAAATTTGTGACATTACTTGCTTAAAAGAAGAAATTTGTTGATAAGACATATCCCCAGGCATGAAACAGTTGTTAATTTTTGGTGATGTAGGGAAACCTGGGGGATAAAAGTGTAAAGTGAGACCACGGCTTAAATTTAGTAAGAGGTACTTATTAAGAGATGAAGAGATTTGCACACGCTGGACTAACATAGAGATCTGTATTAAACCAGGCTTCAGATGGAAGACCTCAATGACGACTTTCTACATTTATTCACTGCAATGAATGAAGATGCTCAATAAATTCTTTGGAATAGTAATTGTAGACTTCTTTCTCTTCAGGTATCAATGAACCAAAAAAGTCTGTAACAGGGAAAGAGCTGCCAAATCCCAGAGTTCTGAGGACACATCTGTTTCCTACTGGAGACTTTAATGACAAGATCAACTCTCTGATGTACATGCAATTTGGGCAAATGATAGCACACGACACGGCTCTCAGTGCAGACTCGGTTGGATTTGGTGAGTAGTAACTTACTTATGATGTTTCCAAGTAAGGAAGAAAAACTATAGTTAACATCCCATTTGCACATATCAAGTATGGGAAAAATAACAAGAATTCTAAAGGCTTTCCTGGCAAGTGTTTGGAATTGACTTCTCCCAAATGCAATGTATGTATTTACTCATTCACTATCACTAAGTCATACTTATAATTCATTAAATATAAAATACATTTTTTAAAAAGTAGAATGGAGAACAAGAATAAAATCCTTTATTTCCATACTACAGCAGTGATGTTTTCTAGCCATTCCAACATTCCTTTGGCGTTGTGTTAGTTCATTAGCTTAAAACTCCATTTGCACTCATATCACTCTTTATACAAAGACTTTTGTCTTCCTTTTGCTTATTTAATCAATATACTGTATGCATATGAAATATCAAAATTCTTTTTGAAGCGGTGTTTTTGTAAAACGTTTTGTATAATGAAAACATGGTTCCCCACAAAGTATACAATGGGTTTGTGTCTGAATTTTCATAGTCATATGAAGAGAGGGAAATAGACATATAATGTATTGAATAGAACATTGTGAGGTCTATTCCTACAAAAAAAATACATTTAATTTGTTTGAAAGTAATCAAGGTGATTAAGAAAAACATAGTTATTTGAGAGAAATCTTCACTAAGGATTCTTGTATGGATTTCAATAGCCAAACAAAGAGTGGGAAATAAATGAATGGAACATTAAACTGACCAGCATGAGCTCCAGTTTTGCAAAAAAAAAAAAAAAAAATATTATTATTTGAAAGTAAACAAGGTAATTAAAAAAATTAATTAGTGATTTGAAATACATTTTTGTATGAATTTTCATACCAGAGAAAAGAGAGGGAAGTGAACAAGTAGGGTATCAACGTGAGGAGTAGATTTGCAAAACAAGATTTAGTTTCTTGAAATAAATCAGATTTGTCATCACATAAGGGGGACCATTCATTCCAATTGAAAAAAGTATTAAACCTGACTGTGAAGTTGTCTGGATATCAGCAACCAGCCTGATACCAGCAACCAGCCTAAGTAAACTAAAATTAATGATCAGATGTTTTTACTATCCACATGATTCTGCTATAACAGTTGTAGAATCATTCAAAGGCAGTCCATACTCAGTAGTACGGAAGTAAGCTGATCATACAATACTGGTTAGAGGTAACACTAACATACCAATATAGACTGGGATGTCTACAGATTTGTTGCAGGTGGTATGGATAGACAGCCCTGCAAAGAAATTTTGGAAGCTTTCCCCATGGTCCGTCTTGAGCAAATAGTGCAATAATTCATTCACAACAGAAATATTTTAGACCTTGTAATTACGAGTAGTCCTGACTTTATTGACAGTGTCAGTATAGAGACAGAGATTAGCAATCATAATATTATCATAGCCAGAATAGTACTAAAGCTAACAACTCCATCAAGAATGCAAGGAGAGTTTTTATGCTGGAAAGAATAAATAAGCAGTTGTTAACTTCTTATGTACACAAAGAATGGATGTCTTTTAGTTGCAATATGAAGTATGTGCTGATAATTGGATTACAGACAGTAAAGACCCACTGTGGTTTAATAACAAAACTCAGGAAATGCTGAGGAAGCAGAGATTGGCGCACACTTGTTTCAAAAAGGAATGCAGGAGTATCAACATGCAAATGTTGGCCAAAACTCGTGCGGCTATAAAAAGATCAATGCACAAAAGCATGCAACAACTTCCACCATCATACATTAGTAAAATATCTTTCTGAGAATTCAAGAAAATTCTGTCCTGCATAAAGTCACTAAGCGAGTTGAGTAATCTAAGAGCAGTCTGGTGTTGCTGAAGAAGACAACAAAAGGAAAGGTGAAGTTTTAAATTTCACATTTAAAAATCATTCACACATGATTTTGTTCAGACACACCATAATTTGGCTGCCACACAACCTTCTCTTGGAGGTCATAAAAATAGGCATAGGTACTGAAATGTAGCTAAAAGAGTTGAAAACAAAAAGCTCACCTGGTCCAGATGGAATTTCAAGTCAGTTTTACAGAAGAAATCCTGAGTGACAGGAAAAAACCCAGATGACTCCTGTGTTGGAGAAGGGTAAACGAGCACATTTGCAAAATTACAGACTAATATCCTTAACATCAGTTTCCTGCTGAGTTCTTTAGCATATCCTGAGTTCCAATGTAATAAATTTTGTTGTGAGAGAAAAGCTTATATCCTTAAATTGTCATATAATTAGAAAGCAATGTAAAACTCAGATTTTCCTTTTCTCACATGATATCCTGTGAACCATATATGAAGTAAGCAGGTAGATTCCGTGTTTCTTGATTTCTGGAAAACATTTGACACAGTACCACACTGCAAACTGGTAGCAAACCTCTGAGCATAAAGAATAGGTCGTCAGATACATAGTGGCTTTACGACTTTTTAAATAATAGAACACAGTGTGTTGTCCTTGATGGCAAGTGTTCATTGGAGGCAAAGGCATCATCAGGGGTGTCCCAGGGATGTGTGATAGGACCACTATTGTTCTCCACATACATACATGATCTGACAGATAATGGTGAGCAGCAGTCTGCAGCTGTTGGCTGATGAAGCTGTAGTATATGGAAAAGTGTCACTGAATAATTGCAAAAGGATACAGGATGACTTAGAATTTCAATTTGGTGTTATAATGGCAGCTTGCTCTAAAATTAGAAAGATGTAGACTAATACAGACGAGTAAGAAAAACAATCCTGTTATGTTTGATGCAGTATTAGCAGTGTGCTGCTTGACACAGTCATGTCAATTAGATATTTAGGCATAATGTTGTAAAGTGACATGAATGGAACAAGCACAGTAGGTCTGTTATAAGGTTATTGGAAGAAGTTTATTGGAAGAATTCTACGAAAGTGTGGCTTATCAATAAAGGAGACCCTGTACCAAGTGTTCATGCAAAATCAAACAAGGGAAAAAGCCAGGCTCAAATGTAACAATATAATGAAAAGGATAGTTGCCACTCACCATAAAGCAGAGATGCCGAGTCACAGATAGACACAACAAAAAGACTGTCACACAATAAACTATTGGTCAACAAGCCAAAGTAAATAGCCAAAAAACACACACACACACACACACACACACACACACACACACACACACACACACACACACGACCACAGTCTCTGACAGCTAAAGCCAGACTACAAACAGCAATGCACGATGGGAGAGGCAACTGAGTGGGAGTAAGGAAGAGATTGGGGAGGAGAGGAGGAGGGTAAGGATTGGGAATGATAAAGTGCTGCTGCAGGAGCATGCATGGACGAGATGGAGAGAGGGTAGGGCAGCTAGGGGCAGTTGGGAGTTTATACAGAGGGTGGGGGAGAGAGGATTGTGGGGGGGGGGGGGGGGGGGGTTAGCAGGAAACAAGAGAAGTACAAAGACTGGGTGCATTGGCGGAATAGAGAGCTGTATAGTGTTGGAATGGTTACAGGGAAGCAGCTAGATGAGTGAGGAAAATGACTAACAAAAAGGTTAAGGCCCGAAGGGTCATTGGACTGTAGGATATATTGCAGGGAGTGTTCCTGCGTGGGCAGCTCAGAAAAGCTGCTGGTGGTGGGAAGGATTTAGATGGCACAGGCTGTGAAGCAGTCATTGAAATGAAGAACATTGTGTTGGGCAGTGTGCTCAGCAACAAGGTGGTCACAGTTTGTTGGTGGCCATTCATGTGGACAGACAGCTTGTTGGTAAAATGCTGCACAGCTTAGTGTGGAGATCACGTGACTGGTTTCACAGGTAGCCCTGCCTTTGATGGGATAGGTGATGTTTGCGACCGGACTGGAGTAGATGGTGGCGGGAGGATGTATTGGACAGGTCTTGCATCTAGGTCTATTACAGGGATATGTTCCATGAGGTAAGGAGTTGGGAGCAGGGGTTGTGGAAGGATAGATAAGGATATTGTGTATGTTTGGTAGGTGGCAGAATGGCACAGCTGGCAGGGGGGAACAGAGGGGGGAGGGGGGGGGGGATAGTGGGCAGGACAGTCTTCATTTCAGAGCACGAAGAGAGGTAGTCGAAACCCTGGTGAAGAATGTAATTCAGTTGCTCCAGTCTTGGGTGGTACCGAGTCACGAGGCTGGACAGTGTGACTTAGGGAGGTGGTGGGTGACTGGAAAGATAAGCCACGGGAGATCTGTTTTTGTATGAGATTGGAGGGATAATTACGGTCAGTAAACGCATCAGAGACCCTTGGTGTATTTTGAGAGGGACCACTTGTCAATGTAGAGGCGACAGCCATGAAAGGCTAGACTGTATGGAAGGGACTTCTTGGAATGGAATGGGTGGCAACTGTTGAAGTCGAGGTATTTTGGTGGTTGGTAGGTTTGTTATGGACAGTAGTACTGATGTAGCCATCTTTAAGATGGAGGTCAACATCGAAGAAGGTGGCTTGATGGGTTGAGTAGGACCAGGTGAAGCAAATGGGGTAGAAGGTATTGAGGTTCTGGAGAAGGTGAATAGTGTCCTCATACTCAGTCCAGATCATGAAGTTGTCATAAGTGAATCTGGACCAGGTGATGATGTTTAGGAATGATTCTGAACCGTGAATTTACTTTCAAAACCTTTTCTTAAAGAATTTACTTTATTTACTAACGATTCATCAAGAACATTAACACATTTAATCACACTATGTGAGCGTGGAAGTAGTTGCCAATGGGTAACTGATGAAAACAAATTAAATTTCAACTAATGGAAATTTTATTCCTAAAAATCCTTTCTTAAAAAAAAACAGATATTAAAAATTATAATCAGAAAGCACCCTCTAAATATCAAGTTACAATTTATTCTGAGACATAAATACCCTCCCCCTTTTTTTTGACAGTATGAGCTTTCGGGCTGAGAAGCTTGCCGCTCCCTTTTAACATGACCGCTCACAACAACCTCTGACTGACTACACTGCTGCTAATCTGCAACACACCAGATTACTTTAAACTAAAAATTTAACAACTCACACAAACACATAAGCTATGCACCCCGTAGGAGGAATGGAAATGGTACCTCACATGTGCCAATGCTCAAGGCGGACAAGTCATCTTGTGTCTCAGTGTGCGACCGACCTACCGATCGATCCAACCACAAATGACCGTTGCCTGAACAACTCAAGCAGACTGGTGACCTAACACATACTAGCACTCCGGACGACAGACAGACACTGACTGCCCCACACTGATGCGGCCGAGCAACTGACCAGCCTCTCTCCGACTGACCAACTGCAACTCACGAGCTTACAGCACCCCTTAAATGAACGTGAACAGGCTACCTTTCCCCTTTCACACCAGAGGGAGACACCAAAGCTGTAATTGCCACAGCGGTGGCTCCGCCAGAAATGGAGGGTGACTGCTTTACAGTACCTGCTGCGGCACACTCTTCAAACAGCAAATTTTACCACGGCTCAGATTCTTCTAAATGGCCCATGAATAGGTTGGCATAGAATAGTGCCACATGGTGTCCATAACGATACCCCAGATTTATTTTTAGACAATGCCTTCATAGAAGAAATTATTGTGGGGAGTCAGTGGAGGAAATGATTGCTATTTTCTAATAGGAGAGTAGTTGCAGGTGATAGGCTGTTAGGTGTTGGTCTACAGGAGCAAAGATTCTGTCAGTGGGGGAACAGTAACCAGCCACAGTGGGGCATCCTGCGTGGTTGGGTTTATGAACTTTAGGAAGCATGTAGAAAGTAGAAGTGCAGGGAGTAGTAGGGGTGAGCAGAGATTGCCTCCAGGTAGATGTCGTCGGATGGGCCAAAGGATTTGAGGAGAGACTAGAGATCCTGCTAGAGCTCAGTTATGGGGTCACTGTGGCAGGGTTTGTAGGTGTCTGAATCTGACAGCTGGCAGAGTCCTGCCAGGTAATCCTTGCAGTTCAAACAACAGTGGTGAAGCCTTGTCAGCAGGTAGGATTATAGGTACAGGATCAGTTCATAGGTGATAGACTGCAGTTCTTTCTGCAGATATAAGATTTATTTGCATTTAAGGGATTTGGGGAATGATGGCGAGGCAAGCTTCAAAGTTAAGAAATCCTGGAAAGTTAACAGCGGGTGATTTGGGTGCATTTTGGGTGGATAACAGTTGGCTAGAGAAATGAACTGAGTCAAGCAGAGTTCAACATTGATCTTTGGTTGAGTTTGATTGGTAGGGTTGGTGGTGAAAAAGTGTTTCCGCTGTAGCAACTGGGAGAAGGAGAGAAGTTCTGTAACAAGTCCTGCATGATTGAATTTGGGTGTGGGGCAAAAGATGAGGCCTGTAGAAAGGATCGATATTTCTGTGGGCTACTGTGCTCCCACTCAGAGAATTTCTGCTCTCGTAGACCAACCCCTTCAACCTATTACCCAGAACCTACCCTCCTATCTAAAAGATACCAAGTGGTTCCTCCTCCAACTCCCTACAGTTCCTGTCCATTTACCACATGGTGTCCTGCTTGCCACTATTGACACCACCTCCCTTTACAGTAACTTTCCTAATGCTCATGGCCTTACCACTATTGAAAACTGCCTTTCCCAACACCCAACGGATTCCAAAGCAACAACCTCCTTCTTAGTCACCATGACCAACTATATCCTCCCACAATTACTTCTCCTGGGCATGGGCACCCACTTGGCACCATCCGATGCCAACCTATTCATGGGCTATCTAGAGGAAACCTTCCTAAACATCCAGAATCCTAAACCCCTCACCTGGTGAAGATTCATTGATGACATCTTTGTGATCTGGATTGAGGGTGAGGACACCCTATTCACATTCCTTCATAACCTCAACACCTTCTCCCCCATTTGTTTCAACTGGTCCCACTCAACCCATCAAGCCACCTTGCTCGATGTTGACATCCACCTCAAAGATGGCTACATCAATACTTCTGTCCATATGAAACCTGCTAAACACCAACAATATCTCCACTTTGGCAGCTGCCACCCATTCCATACCAAGAAGTCCCTTCCATACAGCCTAGCAACTCCTGCAGTGACAAGTAGTCTCTCTCAAAATAGACTGAGGGTCTCACTGAGGCCTTTACAGACCATAATTATCCCTCCAACCTTGTACAAAAACAGATCTCCTGTGCTTCATCTTTCCACTCACCCACCACCTCCCAAAGTCCCACTGTTCTGGTAGGGAGGAGCATTCCCCCGTGACTCGATACCACCCACGACTGGAGCAACTGAATTACATTCTCCATGAGGATTGTTACTGCCATGTTTTGTGCCCTGAAATGAGAAATGTCCTTCCCCCTCCTCCCTCCCTCCCCCCCTCTCTTCCCTCGCTGTTATTCCACTGCCCACCAATCCCACACAGTATCATCATCCGTCCCTATGTAACGCCAGCTTCCAATCCCTTGCCTCGTGGCTCATATCCCTGTATTATACCTAGATGCAAGACTTGTCCTATACATCCTTCCACCACCACCTACTACAATCCAGGCACAAACATCACCTATGCCTAACAAAGGCAGGGCTACCTGTGAAACCAGTCATGTGATCTACAAGCTAAGCTGCAGCCACTGTGCTGCATTCTACATGGGTATGACAATCAACAAGCTGTCTGTTCACATGAATGGCCACCGACAAACTGTGACCGAGAAACAACTGGACCACCTTGTTGCTGAGCATGCAGCCCCACACAGTGTTCTTCGTTTCAATGGCTGCTTCACAACTTGTGCCTCTGGATCCTTCTCACCAGCACCAGCTATTCTGAAATGCGCAGGTGGGTACTTTCTGTGCAGTATATCCTACAGTCCCATAACCCCCTGGCCTCAACCTTTGTTAGTCCTTGCCCTCATCCATCTAGCTCCTTCCCTGTACCCATTCCAGCACTATACAGCTCTCTATTCTACTAATGCACCCAGTATTTCTACTTCTCTCATTTCCAGCTACCCCACAGGAGTAACTTAGAGGCATCTCGCTAGCGTTGTTGTTGGTTGTTTTGATCAACATAGGAGTATCATGGAAATGCTCTGTGAACTGAAATGGGAATCCATAGAGGGAAATACTATGGAGAAAGTTTAGGGAACAATTAATTTCAAGAGACTGTATAATGATTATATTGCCACCAGCGTACATCCCCTGTAAGGATTGCGATGGAAAGATAAGAATCATGAAGAATTTCCAGCAAACACATTATTTATTTTCTTTTGGTCACAGTGCATTTAATCTAAATGCAAAGTTCATCTTCCATTCCTCTCCCAACAACACTTGAATGTGAAATGACTCAAAAACATTGCGACCTTGCCAAAATCACATATAATCATACAAGATACACAGTTCAAAAAGATGAAGGGAATATTGTTAAATGTTTATCTTGTATGCAATTTTTTACATTTTGAATTTGAATATGATTACTGCAAGTGCTCTGGTGTACATAACTGATTTTATAAAAACAAAGATGAGGTGACTTACCGAACAAAAGCGCTGGCAGGTCGATAGACACACAAACAAACACAAACATACACACAAAATTCAAGCTTTCGCAACAAACTGTTGCCTCATCAGGAAAGAGGGAAGGAGAGGGGAAGACGAAAGGAAGTGGGTTTTAAGGGAGAGGGTAAGGAGTCATTCCAATCCCGGGAGCGGAAAGACTTACCTTAGGGGGAAAAAGGACAGGTATACACTCGCACACACGCACATATCCATCCACACATACAGACACAAGCAGACATATTAAATATTGTTGCGAAAGCTTGAATTTTGTGTGTATGTTTGTGTTTGTTTGTGTGTCTATCGACCTGCCAGCGCTTTTGTTCGGTAAGTCACCTCATCTTTGTTTTTATATATAATTTTTCCCACGTGGAATGTTTCCTTCCATTATATTAACTGATTTTATAAAATGAAATAACTTTTTTTTAAAACTTACACTCCACAGCATGATCAAGTAAATATAAAAATAATTCACAGGAGATCTGGTTGTGACAGAACCACAAGCACAATCATATTTCAAGAAATTTATTTAAAACATGGAAAGAAAATTGTAAAAGTAATCTCCACATAATGAAAATTATAAAATAAATTAACTGATACCATGTTGCAGTGAAAATAAGGAGATGAATGCTCAATGGACCAATATCTCATACCTGGAAAATCATTATAGTGTCTGTTGCATTGGATACTCTGTCATGCCTGGACTGCATTTAGCTGTCAGGCTGAGTGAGAGCCAATTCTAGTTATCTGTTTACTAGTACATGTCAGTTTCACATTTCATTGTGCATCTGGCATAGTCCATATCAATTCAGGCAGGCTAGGGAAAACTCTTACCTTCATAGTCTCAGATGTTATTAAATTTAGCATATGTTAAAATGAAGGACTGAGTAAGGAACACATATTTTTATGTTTTCTTCAAAAAAATTTCTGCTCTGACATACAGTCCTCCAAAGATGACGCTGCACATACCATTTTGAAGGTGTGAATTTTGGAAAAAATTCTAAAATGTATCTCTGGAACAGTTCTAGATGTTTTGTTGTTTTTTTTATTTGAAAGATAATTGATTTATAATTACAAAGAAATCCTCCATTTGGACTTATCTGTCAAAGTTCTTTTACAAAAAAATTTCAAAATTACCAATCCACAAAATTTTGATTTTTTTTTGTGTTGATTAGTACCATATAGATTTTATAAACAATTGAAATTTTTGCCATACATAAAACCTGTTTTATTACCACATTAACAGGCTCATAAAAAAACAAAACCTAGCCTTATTTAACATAATTTTAGTTTTGAAAGATGAGTAAGAGACTCATTTTTCAAGCATTAAAGGTTCCAAAATGTATGTGAAAGGTACAAAGACTTAAAGGTTTCAATTTGTACAACTTCTGTGCACTCTGTTTTGCACACAAATTAGCCAGTCAATGAACTAAAAATGTGTTCCACTGCTTCAGTATCTTCCCTTGATATAGAGTGATGTCTTCCTGTTGAACCAATAGGAACTGGAGCACTTACAATCTTCAAAACATTGTGAACAGAAAGTGAGCACTGATGATGTTGTTGGTGTCCTTCAGCTGGAAACCTACATCCAGCTGCTGGTCCATGTGGCAGCACAAAGTTCACTACAGTTTCATTTAACTCATAACTGGTGTCTGTAATCCCTGCAATCCACCAGCCGCAGTCATACACACACATGCCACAAATATCCCCCTTCTCAGGTTGTGAATCTGAATATTATCCTGCTGTTTCTGAGGTGTTGGCCGAACAAATGAAATTTCTCCTTTCTAACTATTTAAAAAGCATGCAATATGAGTTTTCCCATCACTTTGAGTCCAAAAATGTGTCTTCCGAATTCCTTTCACATGAGTACTTTGTTTTAACCATTCTTCTTCTTCTTCTTTTTTTCCATGGAATTCTTTGATTTCCTCTTTGGACAAAAGAAAGAGGGTTGTGGATGTGTAAGATTTCATGACTCTCATAAAATCCTCAGCATTCTGAACTGCAGCTATATTTGGTCTGGAAAGATTACGTTTAGTAGCATGGTGCTTCAGCAGGCCTCCTACACCATCACAAGGCCCCTTCCTTTGACCAGTAGCACTGTATACCCAGTCAGTTGGCACAAGCGATGTAATCAATTCAAACAGATGGTAACGTTTTCTAAAATGGCTAGGAGTGCCATCAGAAATAATGATGATCTTCTCTGCCCCTGTTTGCGGTCGAAGAATTTTGCACACTGCTAGCAAAGCATGTGCTGAGTCATGTCCTGTGTCATCACTTATAATTGCAGCACTTGTGGTCTTATTTTGAAAATATATCACTCCTCTAAAAACTGAAACCTGGTCATTACTCAAATGATACCCTTGTATAGTTTGTGGGTAAACTGAAGACTGAGCAAGTGAGTCCCCACTATGCCTACCCAGCTACGTCACAGGGCACTTCTACAGGCTGTTTCACAACGTAGTGCCGGCCTTGCCGCGGCACGCACTTTAAATCTGTGGCAATGCCGTGTACAGATATGTTCCGGCAGCATTTATTTTTAGACAAATGCGCTAAGACTATAAGGATTACAAAAGACAATAGCTTCTTCCGAAACACAACATTATAGAGTAAATAATATTAACAAAGAACAGAAGTCAGAATTCTATTACAAACATAGAACCAAATGCCTGTTCATGTCAATGTATGTTCCTATATTGCTATTCGTAAAGCGAATCCCATATAGTGCAGTCAATCTGTAGAATTTAAGGTTTGTTCCTACTTTGTGTTTCTACTAAAAGTTAGGAGTTTCCTTTAAAGGGCTGCATTGAAACTTAACAATTCTTGCAATACGAAGAGTATTTAAAAAGTAACCAGAAATTTATAATTTCTTGTGTTGTATAACTCTTTTTGCCTGCCTTCATAAACAAGTCTGAAAAGTATCTGTACAATGTTATGGATATTGGGTACTTACTCTGTTGTCAGTTGCCAAAAAGGTTTCTGTGTTTTAGTAGCAGCAACGATTATTTGTTTTGCATAAAAATAGATTAGAGATTCTGTATTAAATTTTGTCGTAAGAATGGAATAAAGTGTATCAAATTTTTAGAAATGTTCAATATTGCTTTTGGTGAGTCTGAGTATACCAAGGGCATACAAGTGGTATAAACATTTCAAAGCATGCCTTAAAGGACAGCGGTTTTACAAGCATGGATGAGATTCAAAATGCATAGTTAAGAGACCTATAAATTATACCAAGGAAACAGTTCCTAAAGTGTTTTGGGAATTGGAAAAAGCACTGTCATATGTATATAGTTTGTAGCGGGGAATGTTTTGAAGAGGATAACATTGCTGTAGATTAACAAATAAAGTTCTTACCAAAAATAAAAAGTAATATGTGAATGCATCTCCGAGACTTTGTGACAGAATACATTAAAATGCTGCTGTTCCATAAGCATCAAAGGTTTTAAGTATTGAATCACATTCTATTAGCGAAGAGGACTATGAAGTCCTTATATTATTACTGAGTTTTTACAACTAGTGATAAAGGTATTTATTGCATTGGACCATATTTGGGTGTATTTATCTTGGAAAACTGTTTAACACTTTTACTACCATGTAGTACGTTTCTACCAAAAGAAACTTTATAGCGTATGAGCATAGTCACCCTTGAAAGGACACACAGTGTATTTTTTAAGAAATTATTCATTGCCTGTTTATATACATCGTATTTTAGAGGTCATCATCAACAGTATCACTGTCATCGTCGTCACTTTCTAAATTAATAACTATGGCATCTAGTATATCTCCAATAGTCCCATCCTTAACCCAGTGCTGTCTTTCAAGTTTCTCCAGGTGGAGGCAGTATGCACTCCAGTCATCTTGAGTTATCATTTCAAAACCTGTAACAATCGGGACAAGTGTTTGTATATGCTATTTTTCGGTTACTGTAAAATTTAGTTTCGAATAAAAAATAGGAACTCATAAAATGGCTACATACCTTCTTTCACCAACTGTAGCAACTTCGTCATGCAAATATCTCTAAAAATATTTATTCCTCTGACGAAATTTTTGAGTTTTGCCCTTGCCATTTCAATTGGATTTAAGTCTCAGTTGTATGGTGCAAGCTGCAGCACAATGTGTCCATGAGCTTCAAGTATTTTATTAATTTCAATTACTTTTTCCTCCAGCTTATGTTGTTTAATTAAATAAATAATTTTGTTTTTCCCGCTGAAGAGTCAGCTTCCACTTTATTTAATAACCAAGCGATCATCTCTCTCTTATTCGAAGACCTAATTGGAGCTTTGTAATGCTCCTTGTTGTAATGTGAAGTGTTGTCCATAACAACAGCACAGTTCGGTGGAAGATTCGGAATTACTTGAGTCAATATCTAATCTGAAAAATTTTCGGCTATCATTTGCCCATGGTAGTATCCCGTTGCACATCCTGGTTTATAAATCAACTGTGCGTTGGGTAATAACCCATCTTTTGATCCAATATTGACCAGTATGATCCTATTGTTTCCGCTAACAGTGTCCATAATGCCATCTTCGCCAAGGCCCTGCCAACATTTTCTGTAAGTAATGTTGTTTTCCACCCAAGTTTCATCAATATAAAAGAATTTTCTGCCTAGCTCCCTTAATTTCCTCACTTGGATCAGGTACTTACATCTCTTTACCAGAATCTTTCATTTACTTACAGATCTTTTCCAGGGAAATACCATTTCACGCAGTGTCTTGTGTAAAACATCTTTCTGCCAAGGAAAATCTATTTTCTGTTTCACGACAGTAAGCAATTTCCATAATGTCGCTAGTTTTTGGTTTATGTAAAAATCCTCAATTGTTTGTCATATGACTGACTTTGTGGCGATTCCAGTAAACTATGTGGCTTATTTTCACGTTCCATGATGTATGAAACAGGCGAAATACCCTCAGACTTCAAGAAGAATATAATAATTCCAATCCCAAAGAAAGCAGGTGTTGACAGATGTGAAAATTACCGAACAATCAGTTTAATAAGCCACAGCTGCAAAATACTAACACGAATTCTTTGCAGACGAATGGAAAAACTAGTAGAAGCCGACCTCGGCGAAGATCAGTTTGGATTCCATAGAAATACTGGAACACGTGAGGCAATACTGACCTTACGACTTATCTTAGAAGAAAGATTAAGGAAAGGCAAACCTACGTTTCTAGCATTTGTAGACTTAGAGAAAGCTTTTGACAATGTTGACTGGAATACTCTCTTTCAAATTCTAAAGCTGGCAGGGGTAAAATACAGGGAGCGAAAGGCTATTTACAATTTGTACAGAAACCAGATGGCAGTTATAAGAGTCGACGGACATGAAAGGGAAGCAGTGGTTGGGAAGGGAGTAAGACAGGGTTGTAGCCTCTCCCCGATGTTATTCAATCTGTATATTGAGCAAGCAGTAAAGGAAACAAAAGAAAAATTTGTAGTAGGTATTAAAATCCATGGAGAAGAAATAAAAACTTTGAGGTTCGCTGATGACATTGTAATTCTGTCAGAGACAGCAAAGGACTTGGAAGAGCAGTTGAACGGAATGGATGGTGTCTTGAAGGGAGGATATAAGATGAACATCAACAAAAGCAAAACGAGGATAATGGAATGTAGTCAAATTAAGTCGGGTGATGTTGAGGGTATTACATTAGGAAATGAGACACTTAAAGTAGTAAAGGAGTTTTGCTATTTGGGGAGCAAAATAACTGATGATGGTTGAAGTAGAGAGGATATAAAATGTAGACTGGCAATGGCAAGGAAAGTGTTTCTGAAGATAAATTTAAGTGTCAGGAAGACGTTTCTGAAAGTATTTGTATGGAGTGTAGCCATGTATGGAAGTGAAACCTGGACGGTAGATAGTTTGGACAAGAAGAGAATAGAAGCTTTCGAAATGTGGTGCTACAGAAGAACGCTGAAGATTAGATGGGTAGATCACATAACTAATGAGGAAGTATTGAATAGGATTGGGGAGAAGAGAAGTTTGTGGCACAACTTGACCAGAAGAAGGGATCGGTTGATAGGACATGTTCTGAGGCATCAAAGGATCACCAATTTAATATTGGAGGGCAGCGTGGAGGGTAAAAATCGAAGGGGGAGAGCAAGAGATGAATACACTAAGCAGATTCAGAAGGATGTAGGTTGCATTAGGTACTGGGAGATGAAGAAGCTTGCACAGGATAGAGTAGCATGGAGAGCTGCATCAAACCAGTCTCAGGACTGAAGACCACAACGACAACAACATGTGTCCTATTGTGGCAAGACTGACATTTGCATAAATTGCAGCCCTTTGATTGGGACTGGTAAAATTAGCACACAGTTCTTTTTGTGTCGCCTCCTGAACACACGCTGACTGAACGCTCATTAGCCCGCAAACACCTCCAGTTCCTCGTATTCTGCACATTTTATTGCAATGCAGGACGATTATCCATCACTTCCGGATACCTAAGTATATCAGTGAGTATACAAAGTTAACTGACTGACACTGGAAACTATGATCCCCGAACAGAAACAACGTATATCACTGCACTCCAATCTACACCACTGGACAGGTAATGGGCAACTGATTTTGGGTGCCCCTGTAGGCCGGTGTCAGCGTTCTTCTGGGAAGGGCCACTCTTGAGTTTACAGACAGACTATACTTCTTTTGGGAGAATTGCAGACCAGTTCTCAGCAAAATCACAGTGAAGCACTAAACATAGTTCTTGAGCCTGTACACACCCTTTCACTTCTGCAATGTGTTGTTGTTGCAATTTCTTCAGATGCTGGTGTGTTACTGCTTTCACTAACCATTTACCAAGTTCATCAATGAAACTGTCAAAGGCAATAGTTTTCTTAATTAGTTTATTCTTCTACCATGTCCCATAAGTAATTTCTGCTAGGCTATCTGCTACATCTTCCAGGCAAAGTGTCTGTAAAAACAGTCCCACCTTTCCAGGGAAGTCACCACATTCTTGAAACAAACAAGTCTCTCACTTTACGCCACAGACTACAAATGACTTCACATGCCCAACCGAGGTGTCATATGTCATATGCTTCAGTAAGTTCTTCAAAGTTACCACACAAAGAAAATCCACCCAGTACCCACATAAACAGACATCTCTAGGTGGGTGTGGAACTACCCACTTAGGTCGTAGTGCATAAAATTCTGATCTTCCAAAGTGTGAAGTTGTTTATTTGCTCTTATACATTACAAAAGTTTCTTTTATACTGCAAGTCATGTACCTCTTCACTTTCACAACCTTTTTACTTTCAACTGTTACAGTTATAGCGTCTTTTTTGTTGGCACTCTGACAAGAACAGTCCCATTTATCTTCCAGATAAAATAACTGCACCATAATAGGGATCTGGTCTTCCAAAGACTCCTTTTACAGACCTCAGATTTCTTGATTTGTCTACCATGTACTTTGATACTGATGGAACGTGGTTCAAAATTGTTTTCTTTGACAATGTCTGGATAAATAGTTAAAACTTGCATCTTTTCACTGTAGGATGCTCAATACTCAACAGCTGAATTGATATTTGTGAAAAATTCCTGGCAAGAGGTGCAGGAGTGCTTGGGTTCATTTTCTTCTGAAGATGGAATTTATACTTTGAACAGTGTGATCAGTTTTGCTGTAGTGTATTCATCCATAGCTTTAATAATTTCTCTGCACTTTCTTGGTGCATAGAGCTTATGACTCGACTTCACTGACCACGGTTTATTAACAGGACTAACACCTACCTCTGTAGTTGGCTGATTCAGTATATTTAATTCTTCCTCTATTGATGCAAAACCTACATCAACTGCACCATGGGAGGCTTCACCTTGTTCATATACCATCATTGTTGTTATTCTGCCAAAACATTTAGATCACAAAAAGTCGTCACTGGAGACATCTTCACTTTGAAACAGAGTCTTCAAATGAGAACACTTATTCCCAAGCTGAAAAAAGTCTGTTTTTTGTTTGTCTTATATATCACTCTTTTATGGATATGCAAATAGTCAGCACACTTCACTCTCATGTGGTCCCAGTCAGAAGACATTTCCAACTTAAAAGTGGAAGCTCTCCTTTACTGAGAATATAGTACTACAGAGAATATAGTACTACATGGCATTAATCAACAGAAAAAAATCTAACTTTTCTGGGTTGGCATTTTTGAAAAAAATAATTCTGTAAATTATAAAAAAAATTCAAAAGGAGGCAGTAAAAGAACTTTGACAGATATGTCCAAATGTAATCATAAAGCAAATACTTTCAAATGAAAAAACTCTAACAAAATATCTAGAACCGTTTCCGAAATTCACATCATCAAAACGGTGTTCACAGTGTCGTCTTTGGAGGCCTGTATCTCTGTGCACAAAGATTTTTTGGAGAAAACAAAAAAATATGTGTTTCTTACTTACTTCTGAATTTTAACTTATGCTAAATCCAGTAACATCCGAGACTATGAATGTAACACCCCTGCCTGAAGTGATACAGACTATGTCGTCTAGTATCATATTTCTCTGTACTGAAGACACTGTTAGTGCGCATGTTGTATGCTCACACTGCACAGATCACTGGCATTCAGCTTCAAGATTATCAGTCAGTTAAACAATTCTCACACCACAAGATAATATCCTTGATTCTGAGGAAATAACAAGATCCTCTGTTGTACTGCTATGCTCTGTTGAACTATGTTCTTGAATTATTTTGGAACACCATGGTTTCCCATTGAAATCATATACATCATTTCTTTGTTGATGCTGCGTTAGATTAATAGAGGTAACACCATTATTGGCAGCTGAGAGCTACATCAGAGGCTCATTCGTATTTTATGTACACATGCTGATATTTGTGCTAATAATTATATTTACTTAGGCTCCCTGTGTCAGGCAAGGAACACACAGTGAAAATTAGGCTTTATTTGCAAAATGTAATTAGAATAATGCTGCAGGCATATGTTCATGTAATTATGCAATGATTCTTCAGAAAACTAATTTTACTGATAAAGTGTGTAAAATCTATTTTATTATCTCTTACAGATGGACTTGGCATTGAATGCTGTTCACATAATGCAACTCCTCTCCCATGTAAGAGCCTCAGCATTGGATGTTACCCAGTGAAAATTTCAAAACATGATAAATACTACGCAGATAAAGGAGTGACATGCATGAGTGTAGCGAGGTCAATGAAGAAGTACACAGTGGGAGGATATCTAGGCCCTGGAGAGGGTGTAAGTTTGATCATCAACACTGGCCCATTTTGATATATTACATAGTTTAAAAGTTCACTCAATAGAGGACAAGTACAATCTGACAAATGCAGAGAGTAACACAGTGCAATTTTCAAATTATAAATTACAGATAATAATCAACCATTACAATATTCCAATAATTAGAATTTCAGCTTGTGAATATTGTGTTTTACAATTTAATAAGTACTAGAAGGAGCACTGAAAAAAGTAACAAGCCTGGAGACAGGAATTCAGCTGGATATGAGGATCAACACCTTGGCCTGTGCAGATGATGTAATTTTAAAGCACAGAATGAGCAAGATTTGATTCAGATGATAGCATGATTAATGGAAGAAGCAGTGAGAGCAGGATTGAGGACTGTAGCGTAAGATGGGATTATACAGAATAATATATTATACCTTTGTTCTCTTAGGCTGACAAAAGATATTTGTAGAAACTGAGAACGTAGTTTAGGCAGTTGTTCTTGCACCTGCCCCCACTGCTTAAGGAGAAGAAGTCAGACATCACAGTCTCTGGCACTTCACAGCATGAGCACTTCAATAACAGCAACCAGAAATTATTTAAGAGGTAAAGCTGACACATGTGCATCAGGGTGACAGATCGTACATGAAGTGTACCACACCACACCTAAACAACCATCACAGTAACTCTGCAAGATGAATACAGATAAGACCAAATACCTCACAGTGAGCAAAGAGAATGATGACAGACCTTTATATGTGAATGGTAAAATCTTTGAAAGGATACAAAAGTTAATGTATCTTGGGGAAGTACTTAGTGAAGGGAATGAGACTGACCAGGAAGTATGGGTGAGAATTCAAGCAGGAAACAGGTCTAGATTTGCACTCTGGAATCTGCTAAAGTTCCTGCTTCTATTGAGATCCATGACGATTAGGATCTACAAAAATGTAATACAGTACAGTCTGTTGCCCTATACAGAATAGAGATGGGGACTCTGGCCCAAAAGACAGAAAGAAAACTCCTGGCTAGATTTTTGGACCTGAGGGGGATAAATATGATTGGAGTAAAAGGAAAAAAGTGTGACCTGTGGGAGTTGTACAAAGCACTGGACATTTTAGCACCAGTGAAAGAGAGGAGACTGAAGTGGTACAGGAACATAATGTGCACAGAAAGCTAGATCACCAGGCAGGTGGTGGAAGAAGCCATCATATGTAACAGATGAGGGGGGAGATCGCAGCTGAGATGGATGGAAGGGATCAGAAAGGATATGAGCATGATGGGACTAGCTGGAGAAAAATATATGCAACTAAGAAGGTGGAGCAGGCTGAATGGTGAAGCCAAAGACTGACTGATTTGTGTAGCCAACGTAATATTAGTACTAGTAGTAGTAGTAGTAGTAGTAGTAGTAGTAGTAGTAATTCAATAATGTTTTTACTGAATAAAAGCTATGTTCCATCAGAAATCATACAGATTTATTTTCAATGGAACTGTTATTTTGTTCCTGGTTTAAGTGATTTGGTAGACTTTTGAATGTTACAGTTCCCAACTTCTGTTTAAAAGGTACTCATCTGCAGACAGGATAGAGTTACACTTGTAAAGGCTGGGTAGGTTTATTATTTTCAGTTGAATGAGGCATTTTCTACACAATTGAAGTTTCTTCGCACCTACATGTAAACACACTCTCTTCAAACCAGTGTGAATTGCGTGGCAGAGGGTACTCAGCTAGGTACCACATGTTACTGCTTCTTCCCATTCATTAATAACTAGTCTAAGCTTATCTTCATGTTCCCTGAGGAAGTAATATACAGTGAGTTGAAGAATGTTTGGATTCTTCACTTAAGACCAGTTCTTGAATCTTTGAAAGTAAACTTTTGTGGGGTGATTGGTATATATCTTCAAGGGTCTGCCAATTCAGATTTTCCAACATTTTTGTGATGCTCTCCCTTGAGTCAAACAAACCTATGGCCATTTGTGCCACCTTTCTTTGTATACAATCAATATCCTATATGGTATGGGTTCCACACACTTGAGACTACAAGTGATCTGTAAACAGTCTCCTTTACAAACTGACTGCATATTCCCACTCTTCTACCAATGAACTGAAGTCTGCGACTAGTCTTACCTATGAATCAGCCTGTGTATCATTCCATTTGATATCACCACAAATTGTTATACCCAGGTTTTTGTACACTGAGGCAACAAAGTCATGGGATACCCCCTAATATCATTCTGGGAATTCTTTTGTCTGGTGTAGTGCAGCAACTTAGTGTGGCTGTACTCAACAAGTTGTTGGAACTTCCCTGCAGACATATTTAGACATGCTGCCTCTACAGCCGTCCATAACTGCGGAAGCATTGCCAGTGCAGGATTTGTTCACAAACTGACCTCTCGATTATGACCCATAAATGTTCGATGGGATTCATGTTGGGCAGTTTCATTGGCGAAATCATTTGCTTGAACTGTCCAGAATGCTCTTCAAACTAATCATGAGCAGTTAAGGCCTGGTGACATGGCCCATTGTCATCCATAAAAATTCCATCGTTGTTTTGGGACTGAAGTCTGTGAATGGTTCCAAATGATCTCCAGGTAACTGAACATAACAATTTCCAGTCACTAATAGATTTGGAGGGACCAGAGGACCCAGTCTGTTCCACGTAAACACAGCCCACACCTTTACCGAGCTACCACCAGTTTGCACAGTGCCTTGTTGACAGCGTGGGTCCACTGCTTCACGGGATCTGCATCACACGCAAACCCATACCATCAACTCTTACCAACTGAAATCAGGACTCATCTTACAAGGTCACAGTTTCCCTGTCATCTAGGGTCTAACTGATATGGTTCCGAGCCCAGGAGATGCACTGCAAGTGATGTCATGCTATTAGTAAAGATGCTCGCATCAACCATCTATCACCATAGCCCGTTAATGTCAAATTTCACCACACTGTTCTGGATACGTTTGTCGTATATCACACATTGATTTCTGTGGAGATGCTGAGACACAGATAGGCACAGCAGAAAAACTGTCACAAGTAAATGAAGCTTTCAGTCATTAAGGCCTTCACCACACACACACACACACACACACACACACACACACACACAGTCTCAGGCACGGGCAGTCTTTTTGTTGTGCCTATCTGCGACTCAGCATCTCATCTATATGGTGAGTAGCAACTTTTCTTTTCATAATATTGTTACATTCCATCCTGGATTTTCCATTGGTTGATTGATTTCTGTGGTTATTTCATCCAGTGTTGCATATTTGTTAGTACTGACAACCTTGTGCAAACATTGCTGCTCTCAGCCATTAAATGAAGGCCTTCAGCCGCTGTGTTGTCTGTAATGAGAGGTAATGCCTGAAATTTATTATTCTCACCACATTCTTCACACTGTGGAGCTCAGAATATTGAATTCCCTAATGGTTTCCAAAATGTAATGTAGGATGTGTCTAGCTCAAACTACCATTCTGCATTCGAAGTCTATTAATTCGTGTGCTGTGGCCATAATCACCTTGGAGACCTTTTCACGTGGTCACCTGAGTACAAATAACAACTCAGCCATTGCATTGCCCTTTTATACTTTTTTTTTTTTGTTGAAAAGTTAACAATTTTATAATTTTATATTTCTGAACATTTGTACCACTTTGAAATCTTATCAAAATCTGACTAGATATTTAAGGCCTGCCAGCTTTCTCTGCATCCTAAAGATGTTGCTGTGAGATGGGTTTCCCCAGAAGACCAGCTCCAACCATACAAATTAATGGAAATGAGCACAACATTTTTGAATCACTGGTAGGTAACCTGTGTTCACTCTGGCTTAACACATGTGAAGCGTAGCAAGCTTTTTAGTCTTTTTCTAGAGCTTCCGCATAACCATCCCATTTAAAGTGACTTGGCAGTGTCATTCATAGAACTTAATTTCATAAACTGACTTCAATAATGTATTGTCAAACTTCTTTATTGTAGATGTGAGGAAAAGAGGAAATTCATCAACACAATTTTTATCTTTATTCATTATTATCTTATTTTGTTTATTAGATGGAAAAATGATCATTTTGCTTTGTCTTTATCCTCATTTGTTTTCTGAGAACATTTCAGATCACTCAAGAACATTTGAGAATATTGTAGAAATGAACACTGAAAAAAGAAAATGTAGAAATGTTTGTATCTCATGCTCATAAATACTCTTGAATGCTCAAAATTACTCCTAAACACTCTTAAATCAACTTAATTATTCAACAGTAACCTAATTTGGAATAAAGTACTGTGTCACTCACTTGTTCACTCCTTTATAGAACATGGAGAACATCCTAAAGTATTCAAGAACACTCTTAAATAATCTAAAACACTTTGGAGGTTCTGGAACATTCAAGACCATTTTAGAACATTCAAAAACATTCCTTAACATCCAAGAATATTTGTAAATGCTTGAGAACATTGTAGATGTGTGGTGACCTTACAGGGATTCACAACACCAGACAAGATTCCCAAGTAGAGATAAAACCATAAACTCTTAATTTTAATTAGCATGAAATTACTGATTCACTGCAAATACCTGCAGATGCAGCTAATTAGCAAGTTCAGCTGATCACAAATAAATTACCTTCCTGATTAATAATTGATAGTGACTAAATGCTTTCTGCAATGTGTGTCAAATGCACTAACAATTGAAATAAATGTTTCTGGGTTTAGACTTCAATCACTACACACTGTTTATCAGTTCAAGTCTAAGTCCAGACAGACTCAGTCTTGGACAGCAGGCCTTGGAAGTCAAAAACAGCTGGGAAAAATCAAGTACTGATGCCCAGAATCAACGGGAGGCTCTGTTGGTAGATTCCTGTGCTTCTGGAGTGTGGCAACCTGCTGCTCTGTGGTGTCACCGGGTTGCTGTAGCTGCAGCTGCAGGCAATAGCTAGGATATGGCAAGATGAATCTTGAATCTTTTCTCTTGAAGTATGCATTGATGCAAAGGAGAAAGAAAGTGCCCTGGGGACCACCACAATGTGATACTGACTACTTCAATCACTCATTTCTCCACAAACACGGCACAACCACTACAATGCTCAACACAGGAACCAACGATAGCACCATACACAAAAGCCAGTGATTAGTGGTGGGTGGATTTTAATATATGTAGATGGAGCTACCCTCACTTTGCTCAAACAAAGCCAGCCAGCTCCAATTAAATATGAACCTTTAAATACAGAAATTGATCATTACATTTCACAAATTTTGCTCACTATAACTCTACTTAGTTAATTTTGTAATCCTGTTTCTTCAGCAGTTTCTCTATATCTGCTTGCTGAGTTTCTCACTTGATCCTCTTCTCTAATTTCATCTCATCATTGATCTGTTAAGTTTTCTCTTACTCTATTCATTCTCCTCCCTTGCGAAGCTAAATGTGCTTCTCTTCCTCATCTGTTTCATTTCTTCACCATTCTTTCTGTTTCCTTCTTTTCTATTCATAGCTGGTAAGGCCTCGTCCTGTTTTATATTCCATCATCCTGTTAAATGCTAATATTATTTAACGCATTAAAACTCCATTTTATACATTGTTCTCTACCTTAATTAATTCACTTCCACTTAAATTTATTTCATTTTTCCTTGCTCTGCTCTAACTGATTTCCAAAAATATACTCACATGTACATCTCTCCAGCTACTCTATATACCATTCTGAGATGGAACATACCCCACCACAAAAGGTCGAGCATCCTGAAAAATTGCTAAACATTCTGGAAAATTCTAGTACATTCTTGAACCTTCTGGAAGATTCTACATTCTTGTAGAATATTCTGCAACATTGTAGAAGGAACATTCTGGTCAGTCTTGGCTACTTTGGCATCCACTTTCTGCTGCTTAACCGACTTCCCACAAGATCTTCAATGGTGTGGTGCCATCTTTTAGGACCCATATCACTGAGTCCAACCCCTGCAGTTCCAAATTGGAACCTTTCTATTATGTTTTTGATTTATTATTTATTATCTGTCCACTGGATCATGTACAGTATAGCATACTTTGATACTGGACAACTTAAACCTAAGGTTATACAGCATTTATTTACATTCGCACATTCTGTTTCACAGATTTAAAGAAATTCATATATACAGTTATAAAACATTGTCGAGTTTCTCATTTAAAGCGGTACTGTAGATATGCCCTTACGTGTCTGAAAACTTTTTACATCTGTCATAGATTTTATTCTGTTCGGACGTTCACTGCATAGTTTCATCCCCATCTGACAGGTTTCCTTCTGGCATCATTTTATGGCTGTAAACAAAATATGAAGATTATCTCACTGTCTTGCACAATTGTAAATATCTGGACTTCTTTCGTTGTTGTTGTTGTGGTCTTCAGTCCTGAGACTGGTTTGATGCAGCTCTCCATGCTACTATATCCTGTGCGAGCTTCTTCATCTCCCAGTACCTACTGCAACCTGCATCCTTCTGAATCTGCTTAGTGTATTCATCTCTTGGTCTCCCTCTACGATTTTTACCCTCCACACTGCCCTCCAGTACTAAATTGGTGATCCCCTGTTGCCTCAGAACATTTCCTACCAACCGATCCCTTCTTCTAGTCAAGTTGTGCCACAAACTCCTCTTCTCCCCAATTCTATTCAATACCTCCTCATTAGTTATGTGATGTACCCTTTTTTCGTATTTTCCTGATTAATTTCATGTCTTTCAACAAATAGTGATGTCCCCAACATGTACATATAGAGCAATAGTATGTGTCTGATTTTCACAACAAAAGCCTGCATGAATCTCTAATAGCTTGTTGAAACCATTTAGTAGTCACACTGATTGAGATGTCATCTGCTGATCCCTGCAGCCATAAATAAAATATTGATGTCATCTGCAAATAAAATTTATTTTTCTGCTTCAGTAAAATTGTTGACATCATCAATGTAAAGAGCTCCTAGTATAAAACCCTTGTGGTACACCATACTTAATCAGTGATTTATTGGATAAATGTATTGTTTTTAAAATGACATTTTCTTTTGGATCGACACGCATTAATATGATTGTGGCCTGTCTTCCAGGTAAGACCTTATCCACTGCTTTGGTATGCCCTTCTGACACCTATTTTGGCTAGTGAATAAGAATGTCATGGCCACTTATGTCTCATCTTATCTGCCTCCATAGCTGAGCAAAGGTGCTAGATTGTTGCTGGCTGAAATCCTCGAGGTGGGCAAAATTACTACTGCTAGTATTTGGCCAGAAAATTCTAGCAGGAAATGTAGTGGTGTGAAGTTCCCAATCGCCAGACTTTTTGCCAATGTTCTCGGTTAAATTCTAAACCTCTCCACAGTGTGTCAGGGGGTGGGGGCACGTGACACTGACAGTGGTGATCCGCCCGTCAGAGGGGGCCGTTAAGCCAGGCGGCCCCCTCAGTGGCACTCGAGAGGAGTAGGATACATGCTGGCTCTGTGTTTCGCAATCTGCCTTCTCTCACCATCATTCGACACTAAAATAACATCACACTGCACACACCCATTACAGACACCTACACTCGACAAATACCTTAACACACCCCTCACACATGCCAGGAGAGGGTTCATTGTGTGCAGGAGGAGAAAACCCTTTCCCACCAAGTGGGTGAACTCACCCACTGGGGTCTCTCAACCAGTATTAGCATACATACTTTTTCTCGTATAAGATGCATTTGAGAGGCCTAGAAAAGTATCAGTGATATGTCACTATCACTCAGTACTTTGAAGAGAGACTCTAAGTGCTCAAATGCAGTGATTAACGGAGACTTTTATATTTGCTAAAGCCATGGCAATCTTGTGGTAATAAAGAATTCTGTATAATGTACTATTGATTACTTAATAGAAATTGAGAGAGAGAGCTGCTGAGTTGAGTTATTGGAGAGAGAACTTGCTTCAGTTACTTTTAGAGTAATAGAAGGGTGGAAGAATGTGATCATAGTGCTAAAACATAAGAAGAGGGATGAGAGGTACTGCAGCCAACTACAGAAGAATATCACTACTAGAGGTCGGCTACAAGATGCTGTCAAAACTCCTCCTCGAGAGATTAGAAGAACAGATAGAAAGTACAATTGGAGAGTATAAAGGGGGGTGTAGCAAGGGAAGAGGATGCATAGAACAGATATTTATCCTGAAAAAACTGATGGAACATACATGTTTAAAGAACAAAGATGTTAGTAATAGTATTATGAGAAAGAAAATTGCTACTCACCGTACAGCAGAGATGCTAAGTCGCAGATAGGCACAACAAAAAGACTCTCACAATTAAAGCTTTCGGCCATTGGCCTTCATCAACAATAGACACACACACACACACACACACACACACACACACACACAAATACAAATCACACACACACGACTGACACAAATCACACACACACGACTGCAGTCTCGGGCAACTGAAACCTTTACGAACTTCATGAAAGCATGTGACTCCATTGACAGACATGCTCTTAGGAGGACCCTGAAGAACAGAGGACAAGACAGCACTACACAAGAACTGATAACAGACATTCTGACGAAGGTGAGAGGAGCACTAGAGAGACAGTCTGAGATTAAGACTGGTATCAAACAGAGAGATGGATCATCTCCAATTTTGTTCAGTATAGCGCAGAACAAAGTGATCAGGCAGTATAGAGAGGTAAATGAGAAAATGACAGTTCTGCCTAGCATTTGCAGATGTCATAGTAATAGTGAGATGGAAGAAGACACAATTGCACATCTGTAAAACCTAACAAAGATAGCCAGAAGTGTGGGACTGAAGATCAGCTACAACAAGACAAAGGCATTGAATACTACTGTGGATCAGAAAACGCCAGAAGGCACTGTGCAAAAAGTGGACAAGATTAAATACATGGGAAGGTATATAACAGCAAGAAATAGGAACAATGAGAGACTAATAGACAGGATGAAGAAGATGAGGTCAGCCTGTATGATAAGCGATATATACAATAAAAGGAATACCACCTAAAGACAAGAAGATCAGACACCACAAGACACTGGTAAGCAATGAGATTCTATACATGGTTGAAATATATATGATAAAATAATGTATCTGCAGACAGAAAGATCAGACACTACAAAGCAGTGGTGAGGAATGCAGTTCTGTATGTGGCTGAGATGATAACACTAAGAAGAAATAGCGCAGATTGGCTAGAGAGAGAAGAGAAAAAAATATTGAGGAAAATACTAGGCCATAAAAGAAATGGCAAGAGTTGGATGTGAAGACACAAGCAGAATATACTGGTACTTAGTGGTTGTAATTAAAGTGCAACCACCCACAGGGGTCCATTTTGGGCTGTAATTAATCTACAGCAGTGAAACTTTATAGATATTCTGAAGTGTAATGCAGAACTGATGTACACTGGAAAAAATAGTTCCAGTTTTGATCACCAGCTACAAATCTGGTGCTGTGAATGTGAGAAAAATGCATACAAATTCCATTTGCAATGAATTAGTATCGACATGTAGGCAGAAAATATCAAATGAGAGAAAGGCATAATGTTGGTTTTATTATTAACTACCACTTACATAATTTGTTCAGTACAAGCACTGCAGACATCGACAAGATGCTGCTTCTATAAAATGATGTGATCAGCTGTTCCTCACAGCAGTTCTAGTATAATCTGAGCCATGTGTTCCTGTATATTGCCTTCAGATCAGGTAGAGACCGAATGTGTCCCTGGTAAATGCATTCTTTCAGATATCCCCAAATCCAAAACTAACATGGATTCAAATCAAGTGGTCTTGCAGGCCATTCATATAGAAAACCTCTGAATATAATACATTTGTGGAAGGTTGCATTAAGCAGATCTTTCACCAGGTGAGCAATATGATGTGTTGCCCCATCTTGCATGAAAACAGTACTTTGCACAGAGCTCCATTCTTACAAAGCAGGAACGTGTGCTGTACAAGGAGGTCTGAATAATGTGCGGATATCTTAGTACACCTGAAAGGCCTTCTGGGTTTACTCTCTTCAAAGAGGAAAAGAGTGAAAATAAGAGTGCTCGTGAATCCACAACACACAGTCACATACAGTGAGTGCAATGGCTCACAGCAACAGCAACCTCATCAATAACTTCAAACGCAATAGGATGCCATCCTCTTCCACGTGCTACACCAAGCTCATTTGTGTTTCTTAATTTCATTATCATCTTCTTTTAAACAATTCAACAACATTGTGTCTCTCCTCAAATCTATCAGTTGGCAGTACTCTCTCCATGCACCACTGTAATTGCTACATTTCACATAAAACAGTTCAACTAACAGTGTACAGTCTCTCTTCTCAATGTCGTACTGTTCACTCGCATTATGGACTGTCAAATGACAGTGTGGATGTCATACCAACACACAGATAGCTGAATCTTGTTACAGTATTGATGAATTTCTTAGCAAAAATGCATAGAATCTCTTGTTCATGCTTAAACCTTACTGCGTGACCTCTACAATTGATTAATCATACTCTGTAAGTACAGTGTAATTTAATAAAATACCCAAATTTGTGTATGTCTGTATATGACGCCTGCATAACTTAAGAACAATACCCAAATTTATGTATGACTGTATATTCTTTCAGATGTTATCTATCTTAACTAATATGTAAGGGTATATGCTAACTTCACAGTTTATTTAATCTAATGATAAGATCAATGTATCTGTGCACAAAACAATAATCTGTAAAAACCTTGACTCGTTCTATATCCAGGGATATGTTCCCATATTGATCTATGGAACACGAAATAAATAAATAAATAAATAAAGTGCCAGATTTACAATGGGTGGCCAAAATTGGAACTAATTTTTTTCCAGTATAAACCATTTCCACATTAATGCATTAGCATACCTGTCAAGTCTCACTGCTATATGATAATTACAGCCCACACTGGACCTCCATGAGTAGCTGCACTTTAATTATAACCATGTGGTACAGGAGGACCATATCAGAAGAAATCAAATCGAAAGACAAGGCTTGCTGGACATGTTATATAGATGAATACAGATAGAATGATCAAAAGGGAGAACAAGAGGAAAGAAAGGATCCAGATGGGTTATTGAACCCTGGAAGAATTGGCTAGAATTGGGGCTCAAGGTGGAGGGAAAGGAAAATTGGAGTATCAAATACACGCCAAATGATATACTGTAGTTTGACAACAGAGAAGGATACAGGGAAACTATAGTCGCCAGTGGGCAGATGAGAGAAGAGGCTATTGAAGGTCTCAGAAAGAGTAGCAGAGAAGGAGAGAAAGCATTAAGAGGTTCTGGCAGGAGGAAAGGAAAATGCAATCCCTGAAGGGGCTGCCCACAGCCCTATTGGAGCCATACTGCAGGAAGTAGAAGAAGAAGAAGAACAGCACTGAGGAAAGTTCCAGTTGTGAAGGATGTGCTAACTATGTGCATTAATGGTTTTGATGCAATCAGAGCCTTTTTTTGTGAACAAAATCTGGTACATTACCCAGCCCATACAAGTATTTGCTTTTTAGTGACATTATTATTAGCATCATCTCTGTACTCAACATTACTTGTTTGTATATATTAATAACCATCGCCTTTTGTTCCAGACTAACACTGATAATCATATACTAGATTGTTCTTTCACATACGGATCTGACAAGGATCGAGCAGATCAGTTAAGAGAATTCGACAAAGGACAACTCAGGACACAGGAACTTCCTGATGGCAGAAAGGTGTTGCCCCAGAATGACAATCCAATGCAGTCCTGCAGCCTGCCTACGAATAATGGAACCTGTTTTTTTGCTGGTGAGGATCATAGAGTCCTTCTTAACATTAAGTTCTATAAACAATAATTAAACAAAAATGTCCCACAAACTTTCTGACACCGTGTCACAATTTAAGTTTTTATAAATGACTGGTAGATGGCACTACTGAGATGTAAATTTACTACTGTTTTAAAATTTATGATCTGTTATTGCTAATACAATGGTAGCTCAGAAATTATCTGAGTAGTTTGTTTACAGTGAGATTTTAAGGAAACTGTGTTATGAAGATTTTTATTTGATGTTTCTTACAATTTTCATAAAGGCCTAGCTCAACAACATTGTCTGAATTGGCTTTGTTCAATTCCTGACAATTGTCCACCTTTAGAAGAGACTCTACAATTTATTGATAGAATTTTGCCATAGTTGTGCATCTGCAGTGACAAATTTCATATTGGTCGACCATAACTGGTTGATGCACCAAAAAACATTGATTCTGTTTACATTGTAATTGAAGAGGCTCAGCATCTACATTTACATCTACATCTGCATTCATACTCAGAAATTAACCATACAGTGTACTGCAGAGGGTACCCTTTCCTGTCCAAGTCACAAATGGAGCAAGGAAAAAACGATTGTCTGTATCAGCTCTAATTTCTTTTATCTTCTCCTTACAGTCCTTATATGAAATGTATGTTAGTGGCAGTAGAATCATTCTTCAGTCACCACAAATGACAATTTTATCAATAGTGCTCATTGAAATGAACATCGCCTTAACACCAATGATCCCCATTTGAGTTCTCAAAGCATGTCCATAATAGTGATATGTTGATCAAATCTACAAATAACAGCTGTAGCAGCATGCCTATGAAGTGGTTCAATGTTTTCCTTTAATCTCAGCTGAAGGGTACATGAAACACTCAAGACTGTCTCCTTTATAGATGAGCTGCATTTTCCTAAAACTCTCTCAATAAACTGAAGCTGACCATTTGTCTCCCCTGCTACCGACTTTATATGCTCATTCCATTTTGTATTGCTTTATAATATTATGCCTAGATATTTAATTGACTTGACTGCATCAACCAGCACAGTTCCATTACTGTGAAAATTACAGTATTGTTTTTCCAACTCGTCTGCATAAGTTATATTTTTCAGCATTCAGAGCAAGCTTCCATACATCAAACAAAATATAAATTCTAATTAATGATATCAATATAATGGAAGGAAACATTCCACGTGGGAAAAATTATATATAAAAACAAAGATGAGGTGACTTACCGAACAAAAGCGCTGGCAGGTCGATAGACACACAAACAAACACAAACACACACACAAAATATGTCTGCTTGTGTCTGTATGTGTGGATGGATATGTGCGTGTGTGCGAGTGTATACCTGTCCTTTTTTCCCCCTAAGGTAAGTCTTTCCGCTCCCGCGATTGGAATGACTCCTTACCCTCTCCCTTAAAACCCACTTCCTTTCGTCTTCCCCTCTCCTTCCCTCTTTCCTGATGAGGCAACAGTTTGTTGCGAAAGCTTGAATTTTGTGTGTGTGTTTGTGTTTGTTTGTGTGTCTATCGACCTGCCAGCGCTTTTGTTCGGTAAGTCACCTCATCTTTGTTTTTATATATAAAATATAAATTCTGTTTGTCACCTTGTATCCTCCTAGAGTCACTCATCGATGACTCTCTCCTGCACACAGAGAGATACAAGCATCCTTAAACAAACTGAAGATTATAGAATATTAGGTTCTGAATATATTTTTAAATGGAAAAGACGTCTTTCCTGGTGGATCCTGCATAATTTGACTGGAGCTAAAGAAAAAAGGGCCACATGAGCTGGGCAAATACAAAAATAAGCCAACCAAGGAAATGAAAAATCCACATACAGCATCACAAAAGTAGTTTAAACTTGGCCATATTCTTACATCCCAGAAAGTAAATACCAGACAAATGTTTGGCTGTTCCAAGATTAACTGAGGGCTACAAAAATGGTTTGTTTGTGAGACACTTCAAAGAAAATGATATCTTGTTACTTTGGTCACACTGGGCATGTCATGATCATTGATTTAAAGGACTGGAAAACAGTTATACTGAATGCTACACAATAATTTATTTTCAACAAGTTATTGATGAAATCAGGGAGAAAACTTACATCATTCTGCGTTGTTAACATGTCAGTTGTCGTACATGTCAAACAATAGAGTATTTGAAAGAGAAAAACACTGAATTAATGCCCCATTTCCTGATTTTGCCTCATTTATTGCCTTAATGCCTTCTTTTTCATCAACACAGGAAAAAAGAACATGTGGACAGTGATTTTCATCACTTCAAGAAGCGGCTGAATCTTTACCAATATAACATCAGAAATAAATGTTTCTAGAATTGGTTTTAATGTGTGCAAAAGTATATATATTTTAAAGTTTAAAAGAGCAGGTGAATTGAAGTATCTAGGGGAATATATGCAAATAGGAGGATCAAGCAAGGCATTAATCATACTAAGAACCAAAAAACATCAGAAAGTTTACAGACTCACATAGGTGCAATACGATAAAGGAAACATATCAAGACAAGCCAAACTCATTCAATACAAAACAACTGTACTACCTAAAGTCCACTACGCATCATAAAGAACCACAATTAGAGCATCAGAGACAGAAAAAATAGAATGTTAAACCCTCAGAAAAATTTTTGGAGCAATACACAGAGAAAGAACACTCTTAAGACAAGAAAAGGACACAACACAAAGGAATTATTCAAATGGGACAGAAATCAGTAGAGGTGATGTACATGTATGAACAAACAAATTATTACAATTTCAGAAAAATTGAATGGTTTATTCAGTAGAAAGAGCATCACAAACTGGTCAAGTCAGTAATACATTGGCACACCCCTGGTCCTTATGCAAGCATTTATTGGGCTTGATAATGATTGACAGAGTTGTTGGATGTCCTTCTGAGGTATATCATGCTATGTTCTGTGCAATGGATGCATCATCAAAATCCCAAGATGGTTAGAGAATCCTATCCTTAATGCTCCATACGTCCTCAGTTGAGGAGAGCTCCAGCAACCTTGCTGGCCAATGTGGGGACTTGCAAGCATTTAGACAAACAGTAGCGTGTCTCGCCATAAAAGGGCAGGCAATATCTTGCTGAGATGCAAGCCCAAGAGTGCTTGCCATGAAGTGCAGCAAAATGGGATTTAGAATATAATAAGTGTACCACTGTGCTATTGTGGTGCTGTGCTTGAGAATGAAAGGCATCCAGCCATGAAAAAAATGGCACCCCAAACCATCACTCCTGACTGTCAGGCTGTATGGTGAGCGATAGTCAGGTTGGTATCCCACCACTGTCTGGTATATCCCCATACATGTCATTGACTGGAGTAGAATTGTCTTCAATGATGAAACCTACTTCAAATTGAGCACCAATGACTAGCGAAGATGTGTGAGGAGATGCCCTGTGCAGCAATGGGATATCAATCTGACAGTCAACCACTATGTGGCCTGACAACCAGGAGTGATGGTCTGACGTGTCGTTTCATTACATTGCAGGACTCCTTTCATTCCCATCCATAGAACCCCTACAGCATAGTGGTATTTCGACAATATTCTATGCCCTGTTTTGTTGCCTCTCACGGCAAGCCATCCTGGGCTTACATTTCAGCAAGATAATGACTGCCTACACAAGGAAAGAGTTTCTACTGCTTGCCTTCATACTTGCCAAAGCTTACCTTACCCAGCAAGGTCAGTGGGACTCCCACCAATTGAGAACATTTGGAGAATTGTGGAAGGGCCTTCCAATGCGCTCAGGTTTTGGAGGATCTAACACGACAACTGGACAGAATCTGAAACAGTATCCATCAAGAGGACATCCTACAACAGCAACAATGAATGCCAAGCAAAATAACTGCTTTCATAATGGGCGAGGTAGACCAACATGTAATTGACTTGCTAAATTTGTGAAGATCTTTCTCCCAAATAAATCATCCAGTTATTCTGAAATTGTACCCATTTGTTTGCCTGTACAAGCAGATCACAGGTACCAATTTCTGTACCATTCAGATAATTCTTTCACTGTGCATCACTCTTTGGTCTTAAGAGTACGTATGGATGAAGAGACCAACCAAAGAATTATGTGAACACACACAGACAGATTCACATACAATATCAGAAAACATTGACTAACATTGTATGGATACTTGCACAGAACAAAAAAGCAACAGATCCATTAAGAGGATTTTTAATGTGGTAAACAGATTAAAAAAATGATTGGCTTCAATAAATAGAAGGAAGACCTGAAATAAGCAGAAATCAACAGGGAAATGATAAATGAAAGAGGCAAAATTTTGAAACAATATTATGAATATGAAATTTGAAGTGGAAGAAAGGAAGGAAACAAGGAAAATATAAACACAATAGAGGAAACAGGAACACAGTCAAAGAATGAATAGATTTTGATTTCCTTACATTCAATTTGATTGATGCAGGAACTGACAGACTCCATGTTTTGGGTTGATTTAGATAATGGCATTAACAAACAGGCCCATGTTTTGTACTACGAATGGTATCCACAACACTACATTCCACCTGCAAAACTTTTCATCATGTTATTCCAGTGAATTTCAAGAAACATCATCATTTTGTACTCCGAATGGTATCCACAACACTACATTCCACCTGCATCATCATTTGCAGCAATGACAAACAATTGTGGTAGACCTTGCACATATCACCAGTGTGGAGGACTGAATGTTGTGAGGGCAGATGATGCTATGGAACATGGCAATCACGTAGATGGAGTATTTCTTGACTTCCAAAAATCATCCCCTGTGACTCTGTATCAACCCAATGTTTATTATCAGAAACACAGTCAATGTGGAATCAAACAAAATTTTTAGCTGGAGTGGGTAATTTAGTAAGGGCAGACACAGACCATTATCTCGGATGGAGAGTCATTGACAAGAGTAGAATTAATTTAAAGTGTGCACCAGGCAAGTTCATGTTGTGTACTAATGACCCAGCAGACGATGCCGCAGTAATCTCAGCCTTCTTGCTAATGGTGTAGTCAGGCCTGTGGTCGATCGGTCTTCTGTATTACTAAACAGCTAGAATGGTCATATGGTCCCAGCTGTAGATTGTCCATCTGATGACTTCCAAAGGCAAAGAGAATTTGATTTTCAGTATTTCCTATGATAATTGCCCAAATTTAAAAATTTAAAATGATGTCATAATATTTTCATTAAGAAGATTATAATAATTGTATGTTAAAGGTTTAACACAGAAAGTCCAGTATTAAAGTCAGGAGCTGGGTGTACATATGTCTTGAGGCAACATAACTCACGGCCTACAGACTGTGTCAGCTGCATTCATCCAATATTTGAGAGTTAGAGTACCTAGAAACTTCCAACAAACTTTATGCATAATTTGAAACTTTTCCAAACTTTATCTTGCTGACACCATCACAAAATAATGAAAGGAAAATATTTTGTCACTTACTACATTTTTGTCATTCATACAGTAAAACTTCAGCAGCAGGCATTATGTTCTAATTCATTACTTTTTTACTACAAATTCTGTTTGCAACATATTTTGCAGACAGTATCCATGTATATAATGGACAATTAAAAAGTTTCCATTTGAGGAAGTTGCTGCAGCAAATATGCAGCATAGTAAAACTCCATTGTGGGTATATAAGCACCAACACATTGGCGAAGGATTCGTGTGGCATTCGTGTCTCTCTGACATAAATGTGGGAACGTGGACTGTGGCAATGTTATTACCAAATGTGTCCAAATGGGTTATTCTTCTTTTGACTGCCAAACACTAATAAACATTCATCAGGGAATGAAGAATGTGTATGAGGTAGCACATCTGTCAGAAACCACTGTTGTGGAATGGTGCTCCAAGGGATGCTGCTGCTTCATATGGTTCATATGGCTCTGAGCACTATGGGACTTAACATCTGTGGTCATCAGTCCCCTAGAACTTAGAACTACTTAAACCTAACTAACCTAAGGACATCACACACATCCATGCCCGAGGCAGGATTCGAACCTGCGACCGTAGCAGTCGCGCGGTTCCGGACTGCGCGCCTAGAACCGCTAGACCACCGCGGCCGGCTGCTGCTGCTTCACGATGATGCACGTCCCCATATACGTCATAACACAGAGTTATGCAAACTCAAGTTTGAGACACTTGAGCACCTGCCTGACAGTCCTGATCCTTCTCCACGTGATTGTCATACCCTCAGCCCTTAGAAAAGGCCTTTGAAGAATTAATAATTCCTCTCAGATGAGGATGTGCAACAGGCTGTTACAGAATTCTTCACACAGCCAGACATGGTGTTTTACCAAATGGGTATCTTCAACCTGGTGCATTGATGGGATGATTGCCTCAGTTCTCACAAAGATTTTGCGTAGTTGCCATATCGATTTTGGATTGTACAGCATTTGAACAGGAACTTTTTGATCGCACCTTTATACTCCTGAATATACCTCCAGAATTATGTCACTGTGTGCACATAGTTCAGAAGATTTCACATCATACAGGTAGAATACATAAGAAACTATATTTTTTAAAATGGAGCACCCATTAAATGGACTACACTCATGCAATGTTTGATTATGAAAGCATTTTGCAACTTCCAACAAATATTAAACATGTCTTTTACATGGGAGTTTGATTCTTTAAAGATTCGAGAGGTGGGGAGGTTACGAGTAAATACTGTCTTCAAAAAGCTGTACAAATATTCATTCAAAATTTGATAAGTTTTCAACGTAGAGTAAAGATTGGCAACATCTTTTAAATTTGCAAAAATGTAAAATGGAGCATTTCATAAAATGCAGAAAAGTAGTATTTCATGACAATAATAATGAGAACTTCTATCAGTCAACTCAACATATATCTGGGTGTAATAATTTGTGGGGGTATGAAATGGGATGAGGGGATTGGTTATACTTCACTCAAGTGTAGGTGTTATTGATGACACTGAATGTAGTTTTACAAGCTCTAAGTTCTGATCTGATGACAGCAGTAGCCAACACAAATGTATAAATAAAGTAATTGTTAAGCAAAAGATTACACAAGACTCTGCTGCAGGTAAAGCAACTGCTTTATTGGTAGGATACTGGGAAAATGCAGTCAGTCTTTAGGGGAGACTCCTTACAAAACGCCTGTGGCTCCCATTGCAGATTACTGCTTGAGTGTGCTTGAGTTGTCTATATTGTAAACTTCTTGCCAAATGTACTCTAAGACTGGCAGAGCTGCCCGAACTCTTTGCCTTTACAAATGTCTACTTGTGTCTGTATATGTGCGGATGGATATGTGTGTGTGTGTGTGTGTGTGTGTGTGTGTGTGTGTGTGTGTGTGTGTGTGTGTGTGTGTGTGTGCGCGCGCGAATGTATACCTGTCCTTTTTTCCCCCTAAGGTAAGTCTTAAAAAGATGGTATCTGTTCTTTCAGACATGTCCAAAAGAACAGATACCATCATATATATAAGATGTGCTGGCCTGTGGCTAAACATGCCTTGCTGCACAGCCAGCACATCTTGGCGCAGTGTTACACCGTACGGGTTATCTGGATACTTCCCACTAACATCAACCTATCAGAGCTCCGGAGATGGGAACTTGCTCTTCAATATATCCTCTCTTCCCATTACCCACCAGGCCTCAACCTCCGCTAATTTCAAGTTGCCGCCGCTCATATCTTGCCTGTCATTCAACAACATCTTTGCTTCTGTACTTCCGCCTCGACTGACATCTCTGCCCAAACTCTTTGCCTTTACATATGTCTGCTTGTGTCTGTATATGTGCGGATGGATATGTGTGTGTGCGAGTGTATACCTGTCCCTTTTTCCCCCTAAGGTAAGTCTTTCCGCTCCCGGGATTGGAATGACTCCTTACTCTCTCCCTTAAAACCCACATCCTTTCGTCTTTCCCTCTCCTTCCCTCTTTCCTGATGAAGCAACCGTGGGTTGCGAAAGCTTGAATTTTGTGTGTGTGTTTGTGTTTGTTAGTGTCTCTATCAACATACCAACACTTTCGTTTGGTAAGTTACATCATCTTTGTTTTTAGATATACAGATATATATTTACAGATACCATCTTCATATACAAAATGTTTCTTCCCATTATACATCATTGTTGAAGCTTCAATTAGCTGTTACTTATAATTCCTAAGGCTTCTAGTAAAATTAAGTGCATCAATGTAATCAGGAAGATAAATATAAACAACTGAGCTACAGTATAAGTGTAACTGAGATCTTATATAACTAACAATTTTACAAATTCCTGATATGAATTTAATAGAGGGAAACATTCCACATGGTAAAATTGTATCTAAAAACAAAGAAGGTGTAACTTACCAAACAAAAGCACTGGCATGTTGATAGACACACAAACAAACACAAACATACACACAAAATTCAAGCTTTCGCAACCAACAGTTGCTTCATCAGGAAAGAGGGAAGCAGAGGGAAAGACGAAAGGATGTGGGTTTTAAGGGAGAGGGTAAGGAGTCATTCCAATCCCGGGAGTGGAAAGACTTACCTTAGGGGGAAAAAAGGACAGGTATACACTAGCGCACACACACACATATCCATCAGCACATACACAGACACAAGCAGACATTTTAGCTCAGTGAATTTCTGTTCCATTTGTTGCGAGTTGTCATAGCTGATGGTGGTGGTAAGTCACAAAATCTGCATAAGCAATGTCTAATGTCTGCTTGTGTCTGTGTACGTGCGGATGGATATGTGTGTGTGTGCGAGTGAATACCTGTCCTTTTTTCCCCCTAAGGTAAGTCTTTCTGCTCCCGGGATTGAAATGACTCCTTACCCTCTCCCTTAAAACCCACATCCTTTCATCTTTCCCTCTCCTTCCCTCTTTCCTGATGAAGCAACCGTTGGTTGCAAAAGCTTGAATTTCGTGTGTATGTTTGTGTTTGTTTGTGTGTCTATCAACAAGCCAGCGCTTTTGTTTGGTAAGTTACATCATCTTTATTTTTAGATATAATTTTACAAATTCCTGTAGAAATTACTTGTTATGTGTACAATTGCATTAGATATAAAATAAAAAAGTGAAAAATTATTCTTAGTAGCAGAAAACAACAAATATATTAAATTCAAACTTGCTACATTTCACTTTCCTTGTGGGTTACTAGGTTACATTTAACAGTCATGGGTACAAATAATGACAAGCTGTACAGTTAAAGTTTATTGTTAAAACTGTGTACTAGTTAAGTTTCTATGTTTTTCTTACACTTTGTTAATGTATGTACATGTAGATGTAGATTCCACATCCTTGAAGTTCTTTCTTTTTTATGGTACCTGTGGTGCAGAATGTGTGAATTAATGATGACGTAATGTAGAAGGTGCTGTTAATAACATATGAGGTGCATCCTGAAAGTAAGATCAGATTGTGTTCAAAGATGGTACAAGTAGTTGGATAGGAATGTCAAATACAAGAGTAGAGAGAGAGAGAGAGGAGATATGTGGGAACAATGGACTGCAGTTTCAGTTTTGTGATGGCTGTGGTTTTCGCACAGTGCTATAGTTGGTATCATGAATGATGGTGATTGAGTTCAGGCTTCTTCTGCACACCAATGTCATATATTCTTCAACAGCCAATGGCAGTTCATTACTGTTCTGAGTGCTGTGCTGTGAATGCCGTAGCTAATGTGAGCATTAAAGTTGATCATAGCGAGTGGCTCAGTGAACTTCTGTTCCATTTGCTGTGAGTTGTCATAGCTGATGGTGGTGGTAAGTGACAAATTCTGCATAAGCAAGTGAGAAGCATAATTTGCAAGGTACACACTTTCAACAAATGCAAAGCACCTATACATGCATACTGCAGCTGTCACTTGGGGCCAACAACAATGCAATCCCCATCTGTGCCTTGACTTTTGCGATCCACCCTCATTCGTGGATCAGATGGGATAAAATGGTTCCGCTGATATTGTCTCCCACCAGCTGTGAGGTTTGTACAGTTTCCAACTTTTGCACACTCAGAAGCAGTCTCCAGAAGAGAATCATTGCTAATTGTGCCACTTGTATAGACATGACATTATGAGTATCAGTATGGTTAGATGATAGTGCAGGCAGTTCACAGAGGAACAAACTGATACTCATGATGAAGACCGTAGTGGCCAACCAACCCTGGTAACACCAGAACTCGTGGAAAGTGTGTGGCAAGCAGTTATGCAGAACCGGCACTTCACAATTTCAGACCTCTCTCATCAGTTCCACAGATGTCCCGCTCACTGTTGTGCAAAATTGTTTCCCAGTGGCTTGGTTTTCACAAAGTGTGTGCAAGATAGGTGCTAAGACAACTGACAGAGGAGCACAAAACCAAATGTCGGGTCACAGCATTGGCATTCTTACAGTGGTACACTAAAAATGTGAGGAGTTTTTGACCATGTTCTGACTTGGGATAAAACATGGGTGTCAAATGCCACACCAGAAATAAAACAACAGTCTGTGCATTTGTAGCATAGTGGTTCACCAGTCAAGGCCAAATTCAAGCAGACACTCTCTGTCAAACAAATAATGTGCAGTGTCTTCTCGGATCAATGTGGTGTCCTCCTGTGTGAGTTTTTATCGTGATGGGATGCCGTAAATGCTGACTGGTTTTATAAGACATTGAAAAATCTGAGGAGGGTGATCCAGAACAAGAGATGTCATATGTTGACAAGAGGTATTATGCTTGTGCCTGACTGTGCAACACCCCACACAGTCAATAGCACACAAAATGTATGGAATCAGTTTAGATGAGAGAGCTTCGATCATTAACCCTACAACCCCAAATGTGTCCGAAGTGACTTTCATCTCTTCCATCTCATGAAACATTTTTGGTATAGAAACATTTCCACAATGATTCTGAAGTACAGACTTTATGGCCCTGAATGTTGGCGGCAGATTTCTATGACGTGGGCATACAATTGATGGTGCTCCATTACTATACATGCCTTGATGGTGGTGACTATGCTGAGAAGTAACCAATGAATTTATGTAAATATTCCAATAAATATTGCTTATTTAGATGTTTTTGTTTTCTTTATCAGCCATTGAAACTTACTTTATCAATGCATTTCATGTATTTAAAATTTCCTTTGAATTAGTGGCGGTTTAAAATTTCTTTCCCAGTGTTTACCATTGGTAATGTAAAGCTAAGTACATTTGACTAAGCTATCACACTCTACACTAACTTAATTGCACTGGCTACGATTCTGTCAAGGCTCTATGTACATTGATTAGTGTGTGATGAAACTGTTTAACCAGGTGATGGTCGAGTGAATCAAAATACCCAGCTGTCAGCACTTCAAATTGTATTTTTACGAGAACACAACAGAATAGCTCACGAATTGTATTCCATGAACCCGCACTGGAACGATGAGAAGATATACCAAGAGGCCCGCAGAATTTTTATTGCTGAATACCAACATATCGTCTACAATGAGTATTTGCCACAGATTTTGCGTAAGTGTTACTTATATGTATACACAAATATGTTTTATCAAAAGAGATTCTATTGTTTCCTTTCCAAATTTTCTGAAGAAAATATTCTGACTCTATAACTCTTTTTTGTCTTACTCTAGATTTTTATGTTCCTTATGATAGATGATATTTACATGTTCATCAGTGCAGTCTCATATTGTGAAGAGTCCCCATTATAACCACATCTTGGTTACTAGTCAACAATGTAGCATAGTGCCAAAATGCCTCTCAGAAATCTGTGTTAGCAAGATGTTATCAATGAACTATGTTTTATTTCTGCTGTATCATATGTTCTACTTTCTTTCAGTTGTTTTGTCATATTCAACATACCATCTAATAAATGGAAACCAGTGAAAAATAAATGCTGGCAAACAAATTAAAAAGTTCCCTGAACTGTAGTTCATTGTACAACTACTGAGATTTGTATTTAACAGAAATACTATTGATAAAAACAAATAATCAACAGAATAATTCAACAGCAAAAATGACCTGCTAGCACCAGAGGGAGATATTAATGGTCGTACTCTAAATGAAACATTTATGTACAATTTCTTGTGATCCAGTTGGATAAAAAGTTAACATGGACTCAACACACCATAAATTAATCAAGACCAGTTACGCATATGTTACTCTTAGAAGCGTCTCTCATTTTGTTGACATAAAGACAACAGTTTTAGATTATTTTGTTTGTTTTTGTTGCCTGTAATCTTACAGAAGTATCTATCCAGACAATTCACTTAAAGAATACAAAGTAGTTATTGAGCAGATGAAAGTAGTCAGAACATTGTGTAAAGTAAATACCTGCAAATCTTGCTACACTCTCATTAAGAAATTTTGGGTTTTTATCCTCATTTACCAGGACATTTAATGCTTAATCTTTAAGATACAAATTGGTGGAAGAATGAGTGTCAAGTCATTCACAATAAACTGCTTGAGGTCAAAAATTACGTTTTCTTCAGTATATGTACCTGCAAATAGTTCTTAAGTTTTGCTTGTAGGTGATACAAACATTATTGTTGTAGATTTACATCAGGAACTCAATAATAATATAATTAATCATGTTTGGAGGTAAGGAAGTCTTGGAACAAAATAATAGCCCAGCTTTTCATTGTAGTAAAACAGAGCACATATGTTTTCTTGCATAAAACACTGCTTATCCTGACATCAAACACTCCAACAATGGGCTTTAGAATAGGACATTTCCACTGTTGGAATTGCTTGGATATTGAAACATTTTTACTTTTCATACCTTCTTTCATTGACCTTAGGTGAATTTAATTGTCTTACAGGATAGATTTTTTCATGTTTGAATATTTTATGCTTGCTTGGTTTTGCAGTTTAAAGTCCATAAGATACATTCAAAAATAAACAAGTTTTTCTCTGTAAGAGAGGATGCAGGCTTGTTCAACTAACACAGTCATACTGACTTCAGTATTACATCTACAAATACACCTTCATACACATTCCACTATCCACTATACAGTGCATGATGGAGGGTACCTTGTACCACTACTAGTTATTTCCTTTCCCCTAGTAAACAGAGCGATGCAAAAATAAGTGTCTATGTGCCTCCAAATGAGCCTTAGTTTGTCAGATCTTATCTCTGTGGTCTTTATGTGCAAAGTATGTTGCCAGCAGTTGAATCATTCTGCAATCAGCTCCAAATTTCAGTTCTCCACATTTTCTCAGTAGTGTTCCTTGAAAAGAATGTTGCCTTCCCTCAGGGGATTCTCTTTTGAGCTCCTTAAGCATCTCCACAATACTTGCATATTATTTTAACCTACCAGTAACAAAATCTAGCAACCTGCCTCTGAACTGTTTTGATATTTTCCTTTAATCCGTCCTGGTGTGGATTCTGAACACACGAGCAGTACTCGAGACTAGGTTGCACTAGCATCTTATAAAATCTACTTTACAGATGAACACGCTTTCTTAGAAATTTCCCAATACACCGAAGTCAACCATTCATCTTCCCTACCACAGTCCTCATATGCTCATTCCATTTCATATCACTTCGCAGTGTTATGGCCAGATATTTAAATGATGTGACTGTGTCAAGCAGGACACTACTAATGCTGTACCTGAACATTACAGGTTTGTTCTTCCTACTCATCCACATTAACTTACATTTTTCCACATTTAGAGCTAGCTGTCATTCATCACACCAACTAGAAATTTTGTCTAAGTCATCTTGTATCCTCATACAGTCACTCAACTTCAACACCTTACTGTACACCACAGCATCATCAGCAAACAACCGTAGATTTTTGCCCACCCTGTCCACCAAATCATTTATGTATATAGAAAATAATAATGGTTCTGTCACGTTTCCCTAGGTCACTACTCATGATACCCTTGTCTCTGATGAACACTCAGCGTCAAGGACAATATACTAGGTTGTATTACTTAAGAAGTGTTCGAGCCACTCACATATCTGAAAACATATCCCACATGCTCATACCTTTCTTGACAGTCTGCAGTGGGGCACAATGTCAAATGCTTTTCAGAAAGCTATAATATGGAATCTGCCTGCAGCCCTTCCTCCGTAGTTCGCAGTATATCATTTGAGAAAAGGGCAAGCTGAGTTTCATGTGAGAGATGCTTCCTAAAACTGTGCTGATTTGTGAACATAAGCTTCTCAATCTCAAGGAAAATTACTATATTGAAACTTAGAATATGATCAGGAATTCAGCAGCAAACTGATGTTAGAGATATTGGTCTGTAATTTCGTTGGTACATCCTCTTATCATCCTTATACACTGGAGTCACCTGTTCTTTTCTCAAGTCACTTGGGGTTTTGTGCTGGGTGAGAGATTTGCGATAAATGTGAGCTAAGTAAGGAGCCCAGTACCATTGAGAAATCTTTGTAAATGCTCAATGCTGGGTGTCGGAAGGTGTAGCCAGATCTACACATTCTTTTAAAACTCAATCTCAGGATCTATTGGCCTGCTTTGAAAATTCCAGAAAAGTAACATCAAGTGTGTTTTTCACCCACCACCCAAGAAAAAAGCCTTGCTCTTGTCCGTTAGGAATGACCTAGAACTACTAGAAATGGGTTACTATGTCCCGTGCCATTGTGGAAAAATATACTTAGGTCAGATGGTCCAGACAATATGGGAAACGTATCACATAGATGAAGGTCAATTGACAAAGTTGGCTGTGATGGAGCACTACATCTCCAATGGACATAGCATGGATTATACTGGCACCAAGTTGCTCAAACAGGTCAGCACTTGCTGGAATTGTGCTTTAAAGGAATTTGTGAAGGTCGTGGTACAGAATGAGATGACAAAGACAGCAGTTACCAGCATGCTCAAAACATGACGACAGTCTATTAGAAGTTCCATTTGTGCGATGCCTATTGATGAGCTGAGCTCACACCACGTAGACATACCTCCTCTGCATCATGCATCAGCAGTGATCCGACCCCACAGTGGTGCTGCAGAGGCTGAGTAAAGCGACTCATAACCCAGTAACACACTGACTGGCAGGTACTGGGGACCTGAGTTTGGAAGTGGGAGGGAACTGCAGATGGCAACAAGTAAGCTTAATTGTGTGCTTCTGCCAAATCAGCACAGTCAGCACCATTTGGATGGCACCACCAGTCGAATACCCGAGAACATTTCAAAATAATCATATGACAGGAATGCCTAAAATCACAGCATTTCTGTTGTTGTCATTGCCATTTTGATTCTGGAAGTTATTGGTTATACTTTTTACCATTCCAACCTTTGTCTTTTGAAAACTGTTTTGTGCCACATTGTGTCATTGACACATGAAAATTTGATGCTGCACCTCAGGCAACTGTGGTTAGTTAGCAGGTTTCACCTGAACTCAGCGATGGGAGGTATACTGTGCACAGAAAGGTAAACACGACACTCGTGATGCATTCATTCAGTTATACATCATGTTCCACCAAGCCCATCAGGGAGAAGAGCTTTTGTGACTGTGGAATGTATCAAGTTTCATGGTAACTGGCAGCAACTTCTGTAAAGTGTAGAACAACAAATTATGGCTATTGCTAGTCTACTCACATTGACTGATAATTATGGCAGTTACTTCCACATTATTTTACACACTCATATTTGCTGCAGAGAGCAGTTTGTATGATAGCATTATGTGTTCTTTTTATGTGTGTGTTATAATCTTTTCTGTTATTTTTTCTTCTGTTTCCATAGATCTGGAAAAAACTCTGTGAAATTACAAACCAGTAATCAATAAAAATTGTTGTGTTAACAAGATGGACAAGTATCCCACAATAAATTCCACTCTGACCATAGTTTCCTCGTTGCATCATGTGAAATTTCAAAACAAGCTACATTAGTCTCTATTAAAATTTGCCATCTGGTGCAACATACTAGATTCTCTAAGTCAAATATTCTTTGAGACAGCTGCATAGCAGAGAAAATAATCCTTAAGGCTGTAGTTTTATTGAAGGCACTTCTTACATCTTCAGTCTGGAAACATTCATTATTGGCTGATATTGTGGAACAATGTTGAATGTCTTCTGAAAATATAAGGCACAATATATCTACAAGTCTGCATTTACTATTTGCAAAATATTACACATTAAAAAAAGTGAGCTCTATTGCACATGAGTGATGATGTAAATTTACCGCCTGTCATTGTGGCTCTTCAAGTCTCATAAATTTTCATCTTCATGACTCTTCATCAGCTAATTAATAGAGTCTTTCAAAAGTAAATGATGACATAACATCACAACACAATCTACTTGACTTGTTTATTTCATTTGCATTTAATGGTTTAAACCTACGATGATCAACTTTCGGTTAGTAACTTTGACAATTAATATCACCAAGTCAGCCTTTCGGTTAGTAACTTTGACACTTAATATCACCAAGTCAGCAGCTCACAATGTCTACAAGTGATCTAAAAAAGTTTCACAAGTGGCAACACAGACAATGTATAGTAACTTGCTTAGTGATGACAAAAAAAGAATGAACAGACTGGTCCAGTTAACAAAATGGTGGCATTGATCAAATGCTCACTCCTGACAGACTAATTACATTGTGATTGTATGTATGGAATGTCCAGCACTGACTTACTCTGCAACCTTATGTGTTGAATGCTTCCTACAGGCTGACATGCTTTGTGAATAGCACATATATAAAGATGTGTGTAATAGAGGAACTACAAAATGGTAAAGCACAATGCTGTTATATTTGAGATGTTGACAAAAAAGACATCAGAGACAAAAAATACTAAAACAACGTAAGGCAGTGAAGTTGCCTCAATTAACTACAAACTATATATTAGCATCACTCACAAAGAAACGAGACAGAGGCTCTAAAATGTGTACGATGAAAACTGCTGAAGGGACTGTAGTGCCTTTGCTGACAGAAGAAAGTATGCTGAGGCTCCAAACTTACCACTAGAGGGACAGAGGCATACACCTAAGTGATTACAGAGCCAGCTCCTGCACTCGTCAACCATCCACTGTACTCTATTGGACTGAAAACAGAGAAATGGAAGCTTCAAAAGAAGGGTCCTGACAGCAGAAAGAGTACTGCCAATTCATCAAAGAATACCACAACTGGACAGAGAGCACTGAATGTCCATTGCAAGGATCAAGGCATGGTACAAGCAATTTGAGGAGGGATGGATGTCATCGACCGATGACAGATTATGTGAAATGGCACACCACATTACCCGTATCACAGGCCAGTAGGTAGATACCCTCATTATTGAAGACTGGCAGCAATTTTCGCAAAGGTCAGGCTGAGCATTGGAACTGCAGCAGACATTCTTTGATGAATTTCATTCCCCGCACTTGCTCCAATGTAAGGGAGACCTCTTTGCTCTTCTTTTGAAGTCTCGATTCCTCTGTTTTCATTACTATTGAGTGCAGTAGATGGTTGATTCACACATGTTCTTGCTCTGTCGATACATGTGTGTGTGTGTGTGTGTGTGTGTGTGTGTGTGTGTGTGTGTGTGTGTGTGTGTGTGTGTGTGTGTCCCTGTAGCAGTGAGTCTGGAGCCTCAGAGATTTTATATGAATCACAGTTTCTTCCTTAGGCAGCAGCATTACAATTCCTTTATAGGTTTTCATTTTACAGCTTTCAGCTTGTTTCTTTTTTAAAGACACTAAAACTTGAAAAATGACAAAATAATAGACACTGTTTTATGATGTGGAAATTTTAGTGTGTACTGGGATTGCCAAAGTCCACACCAAGGATTTTCTGGAAAGTTAAATTTTCTTATTGGAATGGTTATGAACTAACATGTTATTCTAGGAAAATTATAAAATAAAAATTGGCTGACAAATTTATAACAGTGGAATTTTTACTGGATTATATGTTAAGATTTAAACAATCTGGAAACAATAATTTTGAATAAGTATAATTTTTTAAATGTGTAGTTTTTGGAAAAATTTAAATGTTATTAGAAAGTGGGAAAAAAGAGTTTACAATTAACATATGTCAATCCTAAAACAGATAATTATTAGTGGCATCAAATTTTGAGGAGCATACAGTTTTAGTGAATTGTACACTTAGCATATTTCATCAAAGAAAATGTTTTCTCAAAAACTAATTATACTGTTATCATTAGTGGTCTAAAAATTATACATTCAATAATAAAGTTTAGTTTAATACACTAAGGATAATAATTTAACTGTTTCATGTAAGGGGACAGAGGGTAAAGTGCCTGCTCTAAGAAAGTTGGATTTTCACCAAAACATGATTATTAATAGAAGCTTGCCGCTCATATATTTAAATCTACATATTATAGTCTATCATACTAAATATTTATAGTTAAAAAATATATAATGAATATGACAAACATTTTTCATTGTGCACATATATACTCCAAAAGTGGACAGCAATCCTTTTTTAGCTGAAGTAATGCCACCTGCTTGCTACCGCAAGTACAAACACTTCACTATTCTTGGACTGGACTGCCAATGGTTATAAATGTGATGAAGACGATGAAATTGTTTATCTTAGACTGTTTTAAATGTATCAAAAAACTTGTACATGTTGACCTTAAAATCTTTGTTACACTAATGTTAGGTATTTATATTTCTTCCAGAACTCTTCATTCTAATGTAGGCGTACAATCATTTTTTTAGTGCCTTACCTTCATTTTTGTTCACAACAGGCTTCAGTGTTGTTACTCTGATTTCCAGCCTCTGTCATCAAGTTGTAAAATGATGGGTAATAGTTTTGTATATAGAAATATTTAGAAGTCAGTGTGCAATATTAAGTGTGATGTATGGTAGTAACTAACTCTTATTGGGGTAAACAGATTAAAAATGTACTGCTGCAGTTGGGCACCATGGTGGCATTAGTAGTTCACAGATGAAGGTGCCAAATTGAAAGAAACTACAGGAAACTACATTTGCAAACAAAAAGACATTGTTTAAACATTGGGGTAAGACATATTACTCTGCGTATAAGTAATTGAGAATAATGTGAATGACATATGTTATGTCAAATGAATAAAAATTATAAAATCTTTTACTAAAAAATAATGGAACAACTCACTGCCAACAAAGAAAGTGTATATTAGAACTAGTCTGACCACTTCTTCGCAGGCAAGAAGCACTATTCACGGCAAAAAACATACAGTGGCCAACCCCCAGCCATTTTACCCAACCTTTCCCTGTAATAGGAAACAGAAAAGAAAAAAATTATTTAATGACTGAAACTATAGCAAGTGGGTCTATTCCATCTTGCTATGATCCAGTGTTTCATCACAACCCAGCATATCAAAAGCAAGAATATCCCTACAAAAATAGGTGACACAATAAGGATTTGAGATCCTGGCTCAAAACTACAATTAGATTATGGATTTCCATTCTATAGGAATATTTGTCACAAATTCTTTTAATAATAGCATTGGCAGATGTGCTGTGCTGTTTTATTTCTTTTTCTCTTTGCCCCCTTAATGCTGCTGCTTAATTACATCGAATGATTTCATATTATTACTTACTTTTTTTCTGTGTATCTGTGTCTTTCCTAATTACAGATTATATTTCCAGTATGATTTGACTGTTGTTTACAGGTGAGGAATGGTTGGAGAAGTTTCATTTAAAACCAAATGAAACAGGTTACAGTAATTGCTATGACACCTCCATAAACCCAGCAACAATGATAGAGTTCACTCATGCTATATTCAGAGTATTTCATGGGGTTGCTCAAAGTGACTTGCTGTAAGTAGTACTTAATTGTGTATTTTTAAAATGGTGAAATTTAGAAATAACAGTTATCTATCACCGTGTAATCAGTACTCATCAGGTTTCTGTGTCAGTGGTAGCCAAACTATGTGGTCTGCACATTAATACAGTTCTTACAGAGCCCTACAGAAATTCTGTGTCGATTCAAAAGGTCAAACTTAAAAATTAAATGTTCATGCAACTCAAACTGGAGTAGTCAAAACAACTAATGTGACACTGAGAAATAAGACTTCTGTGTATTTTAATGTACTGTAATGGCACCAAATGAAAATGTTTTGAACATTTGGTATGTCTGCGTCTATGTACAAGCTCTGAAAGCCACTTTGCTGTGCACAATGGAGGGTACTTTGCACCACTGCTAGATGTTCCCTTTCCTGTTCCACGCAATTGAACTGAGGGAAAAAAACTGGGTGACTGCATCCTCCATAAAATGCTTAGTCATCCTTATTTGTTGGAATCATTCCGCAGTCTATCAGAAATGCTGCCTCTCTAAGCTTCCTCAATGACCCGGAATGCTCTGCAGAAGAGCATGCACTGATTTGAAACTTCCTTGCAGGTTAAAACTGTATGTCAGACTGGAACTCAGTCCTGCTTAGCCTTTAGCAGCTGATACTCTTACTGAATCAGCTATACAAGCATGACTTATGACAAACCCTCATAGCTTTACTTCCAGAACATCATCTCCTTTGCCCACAAAATGCAAGGTCACAGGTTTTAGTCCCTGCCTGGTGCAAAGTTTTTACCTGTTAGGAAATTTCAAAACAGAGCACCCGGAAATAATCACGCAGATTGTGAGTAAGCCCCATCCCCACAATATCCTTTTCTTCTGGGGTAGCTAGACCAGCAGAGTATAAAAGAGAAACTTAGGAAAGTAGGAGAAGAGGTACTGGTGGAAGTACAGCTGCAAGGGCAGGTTGTGAGTTGTGCTGAGATAGCTCAGGAGCACCCAAGGAAAAGTCTCAGAATTAGTATTGCTACTTGAAGGCTTTAATGCTCAGGTAGTATTAAAAACAGAGAGTTTGCTGGAACCATAAATGAATAGCCATGAAATCGTAAGTCCAAATTGGAATATTTATCGGAAGGATAACAACTCCATCCAGCTGCCTGTAATTGAGCCTGCCAGACCAAAGATACCAAACCCTTCCATCACTGACTCTCCATCAACTCCACACCCTTACCTCCAGGGACTGTTGATGCCACATTTCTTATACACCAACATCCCTCACACCCATGGTTATGCCTCTTTGAACACCACCTCTCCCAACACTCTTCAGACTCAAAACCCACTACATCATTCCTTATACACCTTAACAACTTTGTCCTCCTCAAAACTACTTCTCCTATGAAGGGAAGGTACACAAATAAATCTACAATGCGGCCGTGGGTACCTGCATGGCACCTCCTTATGCCAACCTGTTTATGGGACACCTAGAGGACACCTTCTAGACTCCCAAAACCCTAATCCCATGGTCTCGTTTAGGTTCATCGATAATATCTTCTTCATCTAGGCTCAAGGCCAAGATGCCCTATTGTTACTGCTTTACAACTCGACACCTTCTCTCCCATCCTCTTCACACGATCCTCGTCAGTACAGTGTGCCACCTTCCTGGATGTTGACCTCATCCTCTCTGATGGTTCCATCCACACTTCTGTCCACATTACACCAACCAATCGCAAAGAGTGCCTGCATTTAGACATCTGCCATTCCTTCCAAACCAAAAAATCCCTCCCATACAGCCTTTCCTCCCCTCCCCCCCCTGCGGGTCCGGGGTAAGAATAAGCCCGAGGTATTCCTGCCTGTCGTAAGAGGCGACTAAAAGGAGTTTCAACCGTTTCGGCCTTCCATGTGATGGTCCCCCTTGGGGTTTGACCTCCATTTTTCAAAATTCTACAGAAGTACGAGCCTTTTAGGGAAGGACGCCTTACGTGGTGTACCACTGGTCCTCAGTGCACTAAAACCTTGGCACTCAGCATTGTACCGGCGTTGTAACCATACCCACTATTCCTCAAATTGGGCCTAAACGCCTGATGGGTTGTACAAGTTACGCCCATAGTGCGTCCCCATCTGCACCTACGATCATGATGGACTTTCCATGGCACCAGAAATCCAGCACGGTAGCCAGCCCGTTGTGGTGGGGTCATCATGTACCCTCTAGGTTGTAGCCCCCTGACAACACAGGGATCGTACTGCCGATACCTGAGCTGCACCCTCCCCACGTCGGCCAAGGAGTAGATGCCCATCTCCTTGGGGCATCAGGACTCCCGGCAACGGTCATCCTGCCAGGTGACCCTTGCTGAGGCTGGGTGGCGCCCGTGGGGAGAGCCCCTGGTCGGAGTGGGTGGTATCGGGGTGGACGTTTCACAGATGAAATGTCAACACGTATCAGGTCACTCAGCGGCCGAGTCTTTCAAAAGGAAAGGTACTGTTTCTAGTTCTGGTTCTCCTGCCCTTTCCCCCTTGGCCACTCCCTGGGAGGAGGGACAGGCCCGCCGGCTTGGGGCGAAGTACTTCCCCCACTATTTGGTCTGTTCTCGAACCGATGGGGGGACGTTCGCCACCTCCAAGCCCATGTTCTTTGTTCAGCACATTGAGGACATCTTCGGGGAAATCGAGGCTCTCAGTAAGATGCGTTCGGGGTCCGTTCCAATAAAGACCACCTCTGCCACACAGTCGGTGGCACTCCAGGCGTGCGACCACCTAGGGGACATCCCAGTGTCCATTGTCCCGCATCTGGCACTAAATTGGACACAGGGGGTTATTTTTCATCGTGACCTCCTGCTACAATCTGATGAGGAGCTCAGGGCCAACCTGGAGCGCCGAGGCGTGCATTTCGTCCGGCGAGTCCAGCGCGGCCCCAAAGACCATCGCATCGACACCGGGGCCTTTATCCTCGCCTTTGAGGGGGACGTTCTCCCGGAGAAGGTAAAGGTGATGTGCTACCGGTGCGACATGCGACCTTACGTCCCGCCTCCTATGCGCTGTTTTCGGTGTTTGCGCTTTGGGCACATGTCATCACGGTGTGAGGCTGAGCCCCTTTGTGGCGATTGTGGATGTCCTCTTCGTGAGGAACATACATGCACCCCACCACCTCGGTGCGTTAATTGTCCTGGCACCCACTCGCCTAGATCCTCAGACTGCCCCGCATATCAGAAGAAGAAGAAGATACAAGAACTCAAAACTTTGGATCGGCTCTCTTATTCTGAGGCCAGGAAGAAGTATGACCGCCTCCATCCCGTGCCGTTGACCACTTCGTTTGCCTCAGTTGTGTCCACTCCTTCCACGGTATCCTTAACCCTATCCTGTCCCCCCTCCGCCTCCTCCCCCCATCCGGGGTCTCTGGCTCCGCCTCCCAAATCCCTCCCTTCCAAATCCTCCTCCCCCGTGGCCCCCGCCCCTCTGCCCCAGGGGCCACCCTTCCTCCTCCTCCCCCCCCCCCCCCCTGCCGCCTGAGAAGCGATCCTCTTCTCACGCGTCCGTCGGGGAAACGTTCCGGACCCCAGCTTCCGAGGTCCGGCGTTCCAAAACGGACCCCGCGCGTGAAGACCTTCTTCGGGTCCAGCCCACCATCCCTGTGCCTCCTCGGCCTTCCAAGAAGGCCTCCAAGAAGAAGTCTCTATCCCCCTCTCCACCCCGGCGCGTTTCGTCTGACGCTCCATCCGTGAGTCGCTGCTCCCGGCCGTCCTCAGTTTTGCCGGGACGCTCTGCTGCCAGGCGCTCCGCCGGCCTTTCGTCGGCAAATGATGATGCCCCTCCTACGCAACCAGGGACAGCGGCCGCAGCTGGCGACGACTCGATGGAACAGGATCCGCCTCCCACCAGTTGTAGCGTTGTTCCCTCGACACCTGGCCCTCCGCGGCCGTCGAGGTGACCAGCTCTTCCCCCGTCTCGTTCCCCCTCTTTTTTGACTAGCGATGGCCTTGTTACATTGGAACATAAGAGGTATTCGATCTAATCAGGAGGAATTACAACTGCTCCTCCACCTGCACTGTCCGCTCGTCCTTGGTCTCCAGGAAACCAAGTTGCGCCCAACTGACCATATTGCCTTTACCCATTATACCTCGGAGCGGTATGACCTCACCCCTGTGGACGGTATCCCAGCTCATGGTGGGGTCATGTTGCTCGTTCGGGGCGATGTCTATTACCATCCCATCCCATTGACCACCCCACTCCAAGCAATAGCTGTCCATATTACTCTTTCTGCTTTTACTTTTTCAGTTTGTACCATCTACTCTCCATCGTCATCTGCTGTTAGTCGGGCTGGCATGATGCACCTGATCGTTCAGCTTCCCCCACCATTTTTATTGTTTGGCGACTTCAATGCCCATCATCCCATCTGGGGCTCTCCTGCATCCTGTCCAAGAGGCTCACTCTTGGCGAATGTCTTCAACCTTCTCAATCTTGTCTGCCTCAATACTGGTGCCCCGACTTTCTTCTCGGACTCTACTCATACGTACTCCCACTTGGACCTTTCGATCTGTTCTACCACTCTTGCCCGTTGGTTCGAGTGGTATGTCCTTTCTGACACCTATTCGAGCGACCACTTCCCCTGTGTCGTTCGTCTCCTGCACCACACCCCATCCCCACGTCCTTCGAGCAGGAATATACCGAAAGCTGACTGGGGACTTTACTCCTCCCTGGCGACCTTTCCGGACCATGATTTTCTCAGTTGTGACAGTCAGGTCGAATACCTCACGGCTGTTATCATCAATGCTGCCGAACGTTCCATTCCTCGTACTACCTCTTCTTCACGTCGCATTTCCGTCCCCTGGTGGAACGAGGCTTGTAGAGATGCTATCTGTGCTCGATGACGTGCTTTACGCACCTTTCGCCGCCATCCTACGTTGGCGAATTGTATTGGATACAAACAACTCCGAGCGCAATGCAGTAGAGTCATCAAAGACAGCAAAAAAGCTTGTTGGGCCTCTTTCACCAGCTCCTTTAACAGTTTTACTCCCTCTTCTGTCATATGGGGTGGCCTGCGCCGGCTGTCGGGCATTAAGGCCCACTCCTCGGTACCTGGCCTGACCTCAGGTAATGAGGTCCTCGTTGATCCTGTGGCTGTCTCCAACGCCTTCGTCCGGTTTTTCGCGGAGGTTTCAAGCTCCACCCATTACCACCCTGCCTTCCTTCGCAGGAAAGAGGCAGAAGAGGCTCGGCGACCTTCCTTCCACTTGCTGAATCTGGAAACTTATAATGCCCCCTTTACTATGCGGGAAGTAGAACATGCGCTTGCACTGTCCCGGTCCTCTGCTCCGGGGCCAGATGCCATTCACGTTCAGATGCTGGCACACCTTTCTCCGGCGGGCAAAAGCTTCCTTCTTCGTACCTACAATCGCGTCTGGACCGAAGGTCAGGTCCCCATGCGTTGGCGTGACGCCGTTGTTGTCCCTATACCCAAACCCGGGAAGGATAGACACCTTCCTTCTAGTTACCGCCCCATTTCTCTTACAAGCTGTGTCTGTAAGGTGATGGAGCACATGGTTCATGCTCGGTTAGTTTGGATTCTTGAATCTCGATGGCTGCTTACCAATGTCCAATGCGGCTTTCGTCACCGCCGCTCTGCTGTTGACCACCTTGTGACCTTGTCGACATTCATCATGAACAACTTTTTGTGAAGGCGCCAAACGGTAGCCGTGTTCTTCGATTTGGAGAAGGCTTATGATACCTGTTGGAGAGGAGGTATCCTCCGCACTATGTACAGGTGGGGCCTACGCGGTCGCCTGCCCCTTTTTATTGATTCCTTTTTAACGGATCGAAAGTTTAGGGTATGTGTGGGTTCCGTATTGTCCGACATCTTCCTCCAGGAGAACGGAGTGCCTCAGGGCTCCGTCTTGAGCGTAGCCCTTTTTGCCATCGCGATCAATCCAATTATGGATTGCATTCCACCTAATGTCTCGGGCTCTCTCTTTGTCGATGACTTCGCGATCTAGTGCAGTGCCCAGAGAACATGCCTCCTGGAGCGCTGCCTTCAGCGTTGTCTAGACAGCCTATACTCGTGGAGCGTGGCAAATGGCTTCCGGTTCTCTGAAGAGAAGACAGTTTGTATCAACTTTTGGCGATATAAAGCCTTCCTTCCACCATCCTTACATCTCGGTCCCGTTGTTCTCCCATTCGTGGAAACGACTAAGTTTCTAGGGCTCACGTTGGACGGGAAACTGTGTTGGTCTCCGCATGTCTCTTATTTGGCGGCCCGTTGTACACGTTCCCTTAATGTCCTCAGAGTTCTTAGTGGTTCATCTTGGGGAGCGGATCGCACTGTCCTGCTTCGCTTGTATCAGTCCATAGTCCGATCGAAGCTGGATTATGGGAGCTTCATCTACTCGTCTGCTCGGCCATCCCTCTTACGCCGTCTCAACTCCATCCACCATCGGGGGTTACGTCTTGCGACCGGAGCCTTCTACACTAGTCCTGTTGAGAGTCTTTATGCTGAAGCTGCTGAATTACCATTGACCTACCGGCGCGACATACTGCTGTGTCGGTATGCCTGCCGGCTGTGGTCTATGCCCGACCACCCCTCTTATCAGTCCTTCTTCACCGATTCTCTTGACCGTCAGTATGGGTTGTATGTGTCTGCCCTGCTGCCCCCCAGAGTCCGCTTCCGTCGCCTGCTTCGACAATTGGATTTTGCCATCCCTACCACCTTCAGAGAGGGTGAGAGCCCGACACCACCTTGGCTCCAGGCTCCGGTTCATATTTATCTCAACCTCAGCTCACTCCCGAAGGAGGGTACTCCGGCTGCAGTGTATTGCTCACGGTTTGTCGAACTTCGTGCTCGACTTGCCGGTCACACCTTTATTTACACCGATGGCTCCAAAACTGACGATGGTGTCGGCTGTGCCTTTGTCGTCGGAGCCGCCACCTTTAAATACCGGCTCCTCGACCAATGTTCGAGCTTTACGGCCGAGCTTTTTGCTCTCCATCAGGCCATTCAGTATGCCTGCCGCCACCGCCATTCCTCGTATGTACTCTGCTCTGACTCACTCAGGGCTCTTCAGAGCCTTGGAGCTCCCTATCCGGTCCATCCCTTGATTCAACGGATACAGCAGTCCCTCCATTCTTTCGCTGATAATGGTTCTCCTGTCAGCTTTCTGTGAGTTCCCGGACATGTAGGAGTGCCTGGGAATGAGGCTGCGGATGCTGCAGCCAAGGCTGCAGTCCTCCTGCCTCGGCCAGCCTCCCATTGTGTCCCGTCATCCGACGTTCGTGGGGATGTTTGTAAGAGGCTTGTGTCGTTGTGGTGGGATGCTTGGTCATCCCTCCAAGGAAACAAGCTCCGGGCAGTAAAACCGCTCCCAACTGCTTGGACAACCTCCTCCCGACCATCTCAGCGAGAGGAGGTCCTTCTGACCAGGTTGCGGATTGGGCATTGCCGGTTTAGCCACCACTACCTGCTCTCCGGTGACCCAGCCCCGCAGTGCCCTTTTGGTCAGGCATTCACAGTGAGCCATGTTTTATTGTCGTGTCCCCGCTTTAGTCAATCTCGTGTTGTCCTGTCCCTGCCATCTACTTTACCGGATATTTTAGCTGACGACGCTCGAGCAGCTGCTCATGTTCTGCGTTTTATAACTTTAACTGGCTTGTCCAAAGATATCTAACCTTTTTACTTCTTTTATCTGCATCTTTGTCAGGTCATTCTGGCGTCCCCCCTCCCCTTGAGTTTTACTAGATTCCATGTGCTCTAACAACGGTGACTGGGCGCTAATGACCTCAGTAGTTGAGCGCCCTTAAACCCCACCAAAAAAAAAAAAAAATTTCCTCCCCTCCCCCAGCTTCATCCACACAGCCTCCCAATTCTGCATCAACCTTGTCCTGACACCATCTAGTCGTGCACGTGCTGTCAGACAGCGCTCTTCTCTCCCCCGTCTGTACCCTGCTACCTCCCCCTTCCCCACCCCATACCGGTGCTTTTGTTCAACACCACAGTTACAGTATGGCCAGAGCGCCAGATGCAGTGTGTGTGTGTGTGTGTGTGTGTGTGTGTGTGTGTGTGTGTGTGTGCACGCGTGCGTGCTCATATTTTCCTTTCTTTTCTGAAGAAGTCTGTTGCCAAAAGCTCTGTGTGTCAGTGTGTAACAGTCTTTTCATTGTGCATATCTGCAACTCAATATATCACCTTTACTATTAGTAGCATTCTATCCTATTTATAATATTGCCAAAATTTTAGTGCAGACTTTTGATTTTTCAACTCAAGAATAATTTGGTTTAACTGAATAGTAGGTGATTAGAAAAGTATTAATATTCATATTATTATTTGGTTAATACTCTCTATGTCTCCATGGTGAATTATTTTTGTGTAAAATCTCCAGGTTCATAATTTAGCTACTTTAGAAAATTTCTTAATTATAAATGGATGATTCGGAAAACTAATGGCCCTATTTGATTTTTTAAAAAAATTAAGGCAGCAAAAGAATAATGTCAAATGTAGGAATTAAGCAAAATCTCAAGTAATGAAAATATTTTTGTATGTGGCTTAAATTTAATTTCAGATATTGTCTAACATAATTAGTTTATGGAAAAATGAGACTGGTTATTGTAAAGAGCGAAATCAAGGCTAGCTGTGTCTATCCCCTCAAAATTTACTGATTAGCTCTTGACTTTTTTCTAGTCATGTGACATTGAGACAACTAGAATTATGGTAATAACTTCTCTTCATTAACAAAGTTTTAAGAAAAATTAAACACACCATTAAATTCAGCAGACTGTGCAATAAGGTTACGTAAAATATTGTACGAACAGTATTTATATATACAGGATGGGCCAAAGTCACTACCCATTGTAACCCATTGGAAAAATTAAGTTAATCTTGCTTGTTTGTGATAATTGTAGATACAAATACCAGAGTGCACTGCTATATTTTTTTTAGATAATTATAGATGCAAACACAAGAGTGAAATGCTATTAAATCAAACACCTCTGCTATTGTTTCTAACCTGTTGTGAAGATGTTTTCTAATAATTTTTTGTTTTAAAAACATTGTACAAAGGTGGTTATAATTGAATAATAATGACTGTAATAAAAATTTCAACACTGTTCCACCTAAAACTAAGGCTGTCTAAAATTTATGGATACTGTCTGAGAAAAGTGGGAAACTAAAGGAAAAATTGTACAAGTGGTAATACAGTGATCTAAAAAGTCTACGTAAAGGCTATCTCTTTATCAGGATATTTCTAGATCTTCTGTAACTTCAATAAAGCATTCAGCTATTTTATAAGACCAGTTGTTTGTTTTTTATTCAATTAGCTTATGATGAGTAGTGACTTAGATGGACATAGTCAACAGATAAACAAAAAAAATAGTATTAAAAAGGAGTAGAATAATGGTGGGTGGAATAACCTGGTTTTGCTATGTTTCACATTGTGCAGAATTTTTTATTTGAGAATCTATGAGTACATTGTGGTTGAAATGGGAGCTAACTGAGCTGCAAATTCTATGTAGAATCATTAAAATCTTAGTGCTCGTTAGCCTGAATATGTTGAATTAAGATCATCTTTGATAAGAAAATATTGGCTGAAGCTGTATTATGTAAATACCTATTTACAGTCTTGCTAAATTGATATCAGCATCTTGCCCATTTTCATGAGATACTGACAGAAGACAAAACGTAACTGTTGTAGATTGTGAAGAAGGGTTTGATATAAAACTTTTAATTCATGGTTTGAAACTGCTACTTGTTTTGTGATCGCCTGGTGTCTTGTTTCATGACTACCTGGTGTCGGGGCAACAGACTTCAAGACTGTGTATTTTTAAAAATGAACAGTTTATTATCAGTGAACAGAACTAACAAATTCACATTTTCAGCATGTACAAAGACATAGGATGTCCAGTTGGAAAAATCAAAATAAGTAAATGGATGGATAAGCCAGAAGTACTTGTTCAAGATCAGCACTTGAATCAGCTCACACTTGGTCTTACTCAACAACCTGCCACAAAAGATGATAAATGGACAGTGTATGAGGTAAGTGTCCTATAAACTGTAATTCTGGTGACTTACATCTAGATTTTACAAGTCAAATGGTTTTCTTTAGTAAACCTAGAAGTTTGATCCTATATTTGTGTTAAGTGAACATTTAAGTTGGTCTAGTGGTTTCTTACTGGAAATATGAAAGCACAAAATCACAAAGGTGGCAAAACACTGAAAAGTTTGTCAGTCAGAGGACATGTGACATTATTTTTGTGGTAAACTAAAAGGGTTTCAAAATTTTAATCTGTTGCAGAGCCTTGTATTCAAATAAACTACAATCTTCTAAGGCTTGAGTAGATGATGACAGGTCCCACTTTCAGAAAGCTTTTTAAATGGCCTCTCACTTGTTAAAACAATATAAACTTCATTGCGAGATCGAAAAATATTAAATTTTATTCATAGGTTTTTGGCAACTTCCAAATGTGCTTTCTCACTGTTTAACTGAGATTTTTTGAATTTATCTGCCGGTTACTGCAAGTTTCCACCAGGTCTGAACAGCTGTATGTGATTAGCAAAATACTGTTCTAATGTACCTGCCATCATATTGCACATCTTTTTCCTTCATTTTATAAGGGTGATTATTTTCTGAAATATTTCTAAGGTTTTTCAATTTTTTTATTTGCTGCTGGTGATTTATTTTTTTATCTACATTCTGGACATGGTGGTATAATATTAACATTAGCATCTTTGGCCAGTTCATAATCATATACAATGTTTCACACATACCCTGTAAACATTCTACTCTACGTGCTTCCAAATGCAAACTGCCCTTGAGGATTACACATAGTGTAACTTTCTAACCAATATTCTTGACACAAGTTTGTAATTTTTACACTACTACTTTTCTACATAAATTTTGTGTGACTTCTACATCTACATAATTAGTCCACAATTCATGCTTAAGTGTATTGGCTTAGGGTTTGTAAAAGTACTCTCTTTCTCAACTGTTCCACTTTGAGCAAGCATGTGGGACAAATGAACACCTCAATCTTTCCACACTAGCTCAGATATCTCTTATGTTACTGTGATGCTCATTTCTCCCCATATGGGTGGGAGTACACCAAGTATTTTGCCATTTTAGCAACAAAGTTGGTGATTGAAATTTCATGAAAAAATCTCACCACAATGAAAAATGACTTCGTTTTCATGATTGCCTCTCCATCTTGCTTATAATATCTGTGACACTCTCTTCCAATTCTTTGATAATACAAAACAAGCTGCCCTTCTTTGGACTTTTTCAATGTCCTCTTTCAGTTCTATCTGGTAAAGATGACATAACATGAAGCAATACTCCAGAAGAGAATAGACAGGTGTAGTGTAGGCAGTCTCTTTAGTAGATTAGTTGCATCTTCAGAGTATTCTGGTAATAAAACATAGTCTTTGGTTTGACATCTTCGCATAATTTCATGAGTGATGGTTCAAATTTCAGTTGTTTTTAATTGTAATCCCTAGGCACTTAATTTATTTATTATTTATTTATTTATTTATTATCATCCCAATGATCACATTTGTGATATAGGATTTGTCAGGGTACATTTTAACAACTATATAATATCTTTACAAAATTTGTATCTGTGCTGAATTCATACTAATCTATCTTATGTTTAATACAATATACAACTAATAAGTGTTTTTATAACATAATTTATTATGCACTGATGTAATTTCATTTGTCACATTAACTTAAACATATATTTTATACAGTTGCGCAGAGATATTCACTTATGCTGTAATAGCATTTGTCAAGCATGTGGTTCTTTAGAACAGTTTTAAATTTATCCTCATTTTCCAGCTCTTTGATATGTTTTGGTAGTGCATTAAAAAGTTTGATGCCTTGATTACATACATGTTTCTGGCTTCGGGTCCTTGTTACAGCTTGTATGTGGAGATCTTTACATTGCCGTGTATCGTAATTATGGAAGTCTGTATTGGTTTTCATTTTGTCCTGATTTCTTTTGATCACCAACAGACATTTCAGAATGTATAATGATGGAATTGTTAAAATTTTCAATGCTTTAAAAAGGGGCCTACAATGTGTTTGAGGTGGGCTGTGGGTCATTGTCCGAATAGCACGTTTTTGCAATTTGAAAATCTCATTTAGATGACAATTTGTTTTTCCCCAGAATACTATCCCATAGGATGCAATGGACTGAAAATAGCCAAAATATACTAATCTGGTGCAGTCATTACTACAAACTCTTGAAATTATTCTAAGCACAAAACATGCTGAATTTAGTTTTAGTGCTAAGTTCACCACATGGTCCTTCCAATTAATCTTCTCATCAATGTGCATACCCAGGAATTTTGCACACTGTACTCTTTCAAGTTGTTTGCCCTCCATGGTGGGATTTAGGTCGTCCTGTTCACTTGTTTTTCCATATTGCACATAATTAGTTTTTTTTGCATTCAGTGTTAGCTTGTTAGCACTAAACCATTTTTGTATATCTTGTAGGACATGGACCACAGTACTGTGCAATGACTGCTTCATATCACTAACTATTAAACTAGTATCATCAGCAAATAACATGATTCTAGCTTTTCTCTCTGACACCTGAATATCATTAATGTAAATGAGGAACAGCAAGGGGCCTAATACACTTCCTTGAGGTACTCCTACTGTGATCTCCCTTGGATCTGATCTTACTTTAATTTTTTGACTAATATTTGGTGCTGTAATTTCAACCACCTGCATCCTCTTTTCCAGATAAGACTCAAACCACTTTTTTACCGGTCCTCTGATACCTATAGCTTCAAGCTTTTTCAAAAGTATGCTGTGGTCAACAGTGTCAAAGGCTTTTGACAAATCTAGATTTATCCCAACTACACTATTTCCCTCTTCCAATTTAGTGATTATTTCTTTTGTGTATTCTAGTACAGCTGTTTTGGTACTTCTCCCAGCTTGAAATCCATGCTGATTACTGTTTATCAGATTGTGCATATTAAGATAATGTGTGACTCTATATTTCATTAGTATCTCTAAAACTTTAGAGAAAGTTGGGAGGAGTGAGACAGGTCTGTAGTTTTCTATTTTAAGTTTATCACCCTTTTTCAACAGGGGAATGACTTTAGAAATTTTCAGTTTTTGTGGAAACACGCCCTCAGCCATTGACAAGTTTGCTAGTGCGTCAATGGTTTCGCTATCTGATTAGCTGTTTTCTTTACTAATATTATTGGCACCTCATCTACTCTGGCTGACATCTTGGACTTCAGACTTTTAATCACTTTTAAAACTTCTTTTTCGTTTGTTGGAACTGCCATCATACTGCTGGCTGCCTTGGGTGCTTCCATCTTAATCTGCTCCCCAAGATTCCTGCTTAATGTCTGGGGTACATTTAAAAAGTAATTATTTATATAATTAGGCATGGCATATTTATCTACCATTTTATTCTCCTCATCTTTTAGAATAATTTCCTTGTCTTTGGTAGGTACCCGGTTTCTTTTCTCACAATTTCCCATGCTATTTTAGTTTTATTTCTGGACTGTTTTATTTCCATATTATTACTTAATAACTTTGCATTTGCAATTACTCTGCGGTATATTTTCCTATACCTCTTTACATATTCTATAAAATCAATATTTGTACACTCCCTCAACTCTGAATTCAGTTTTTTCATGTTTTCACATGATTTCTTAATTCCAAGAGTCATCCAAGAACTTGACTTTATGTATCCAGTAGACTTGACTCTGGTCAGTTTCTTTGGAAAACACATCTCAAAGTTCATCATATAAATCGATGCAAATACACTATATGCCTCATCTGTACTTGACTGTTTCAAAACATCTAACCAATTTTCATTTTCTAAGATACTTATGAACTGATGACAGCTGTCCACAGAGAAGTTTCTTTTGTAAATATTATTTACACCTTTATCTTCCTTTGACCTTAAAGGGATTTCAATGGTGAGAGCATTGTTGTCAGACAATCCTAAATCTATGTTTGTTACCTCTATGTCAGTTTCTGACATATTTGAGAAAATGTTATCTATGAGCCTATTGGAGGTGTTTGTTATTCTAGTTGAATTGTTTATGTGTGGTGACATGTTGAAACTCTTTAATATGTCCAAAAATTGCCTTTTTTGTTGACTTTCAACTAGAAGATTAATATTGAAATCACCACAAAGAATAATCACAGCACAACCTTTAAATTTGTGTGATTTATCATGTAACCAAAATTTAACACAAGTTTTTAGTACTTATGTGGAGGAACTCAAAATTTTTTTTATCTTCTGGGGTCAACTGCCACATTTTGCATCGTGCAGACATCTTTTCTAAATCATTATGCAATTCTTTTTTATCTTTCAATACTTTACTAGATGTTACATATGCCAACATTCTTTACAAAAACTGCAAGAGCGTTTCCCAGATTGTCTCCTAAATCATTTATATAGATTAAGAACAACAGAGGACCTATAACTTTTCCATTGAGTACCCCACATATCACTTTGGTTATAATAGATGGCTTCCCATCAGTTACACAAACTGTGACCCTTGTAACAGGCAATCATTAATCAAATCGCAAGACTGAGGTGATACTTCATAGGCACACAATTTGATTACAAGTTTCTCATAGAGAATAGTGCAAAAAGCCTTCTGGAAAACAACAAATGACCCTTTACTGGTAAGTGGTGGAGAGGCGGCTGGTTGGTATCAGGCGAGGAGTTGTGCAAGACTGTGCGACCAATCATGTCACAGCAGGCTTGTGACGAAAACATGAGTGGACCATCTCTTGAGGCCACAGGTGGTGTGAGGTTGTGGATACCAGAGACCATTTAGTTCTGAAGCCAGTGAGAAGGATGCATAGGCCTGCCCACTCAAGAGAGAGGGATTGTAGAGGGAGGGTGCACAAAGAGCAGGACCATGTTAGAGAGGTGACCATTGTTGTCAAAGGAAGCTGTGATGTTACCCTCATTGGCACCATGCACAAGATGGAGGGAGCCGAGCAGAGTGATGTCGGCAGATGTTGAATCAAGTGTATGTGGAGAACCACAGAGAATGAAGAGAGTGCCATCTCTGAGTTGGAGAGAGTGATCCTCAACACATAATGCAGGTATGTCAAGCGTGAATATCACAACATTACGAGAAGAGTGAAGTGATGATGGTACAGAGGTCACACAGTGAGAGGGCACATTATCCAGCAGGGAGTCATCAGATGGACACTGGCATCAGTGGATATACATGGAGAGGTGAACATGAACGTCAATTATTTGACACACACAGAGTAAGCCATGGCCTGGATGACATCTCAGAATCATATTTTGATAGAGGATCCTCATCAAGGGCCCATCATAGTCTGCTGTTTCTTGTTGAGGCAAATGTCTAAAGTATTATTTGTGTGTGAAAACACCCCTGTGCAGACTGGAGCTAGGAGGTTGAAACGCTTCCCAGACTACGTCATCCTGGAGCATAAAAAACTTGCAGTCTTCTAGGTCTTTGTGCACAAACATTCACAGTATGGTGGGAAGCATGTGGGGGCAGAGTGTGGATGTTAGTAATGTGTGAGTGGATGTGTTCGACAGGAGGGGAGCTTGGTAGTGAGGAGGGGAATTGGGGGGGGGGGGGGGGGGGGGAGTAGCTCAGAGTCTTCGATCTTCAACAAACAGGATGTGTCAAAGGCACACCACATAATACCTTTTCTAAGAAACAATTTAGGTCATCTTTAAAGGCAGTGCTGATGCTGAGTAACATCTATAGAACAGCCTCTGACTACGAGCCTGAAGTCACTTGAGGACCACTTTAAGTGCACAGTTCCAATGCTCAACAAGTCCGTTGCTCAAGGGGGGATACGCAGTCATGTGGAATTTGTTGACACCACACAGGCCGCAGAATCTGGTAAAGAGGAGTGACTTGAATTGTCTCCCTTGGTTGGTCATTATAGAAGATGGACAGCCAAATTGGGAGGGCCATGTTGTGGCAAAGGCTCATGTGCCCAGATCAGCAAATATGTCTGAGATGGGAACAGCCTCCACCCATCTGCTGGCACTATCAGTGTCAGGTAGTATGTACATAAAACCTTCTGAAGGAGGAAGAGGACCCACGAGGTTGAGATGTGCGTGAAGGAACCATCCTTTCTTTTGTCACATTGTCCTACAGAGGGGTCGAGCATGACAAACAACCTTGCTATGGCGGCAAGGTAAGCATGCGTGTCATTTTTTACTGCAGGCTACACGAAACTGTCTGTCATTAGGCATGTGGTAGCCTTTATTTCCAGGTGTGCAAAATCATGAATGGCCAAAGAAAACATATGTTGTAGGGAAGACAGGACCAGGGGGTGGAGAGCACTTGTAGAGGTATCACACAGCACTGGATGGGAGGAGCCAGGAACACGTGGTATTCCACTGTCAACACATTGGTAGTGTACTGTAGTAAATTTTGAATGTCTCAGTCGTCGTCTGCAGAAGGAAGATGAAATGCCCTGCACATGTGACATGTAATTAGCGACAGCATTATGAGGTCCCCTGATCTAGTCACATCTGTGGTGTATTGACTAATGAGGTCCATGTGACAGAAATGTCTAGTGGGAAGATAATTAGCAGGGTTGCAGGGTGCATCTGTGAGCAGTTTTTGATTGGTAAAATTGTGACTTCATGTTATTCAGTGTCCTCGTGGAAGTATCACACAGCCTCATACATTGCAAGGAGTTCCTGGTTGAACACTGCTCAGTTGCATTGAGGAGTTGCATTTTTTGAGAAGAAATGGAGAGGTCGGGTCATGTCACTGACCTGTCACTGAAGAACGGTGCTGATTGACAATGCACTCATGTCAGTCATGCTAGAGATGTAAGCATCAGTAAGTGAGTGAGCAAGTGTAAAGGCACTCATAAGGAAAGTCTCAAGAGCACTGAATGTTTGGATCATATCATCAGACCATTGTACTTTCCACACCACAGAAATGTTCTTGCCTGCCATGGCATCCATCAGCAGAGTCTGGAGAGAAGCAGCTGAGGTATATGGCACCGGAAAAAATTTACCATTCTGAGGAATCATTACAGATGTGGTAGTTTTCTGGTAATGGCAGGTCACCAATAAGAGGCATGGTCTAATGTCGTATGGTTTCCCTCAGTTGTGACAGTATGCTCAAGGAAAGCAGCACTAGTGTAGCGCAACTGTGATTTGGTACGGTTAATCTCCACACTGTGTCGACAAGCACTTTAAGGACCTGTGTTAAGTGCTGCTCATGGCACTCAGTGGAGATGGACTAGATGAGAATGTCGGTAAGATAGATAGAGCAAAAATGTAGGGAAAGAAGTACAAACTGTTGCCAGTCTAAACAGCATTCTTGAGACCAGATGGCATAAAGCAGTACTCAAACAGACTGAATGGCATAATGATGGCTGTTTTCGGTATGCGGTCTTTGTACATAAGGATCTGATCATATGCTTTGTGATAGTCAACCAAGTCAAAAACCCATGCCCCACTGAATCGTCAAGCAAAGTGTTGAATGTGAGGAATAGGGCAGTTGTCCATAACAGTATGTGCATTGAGCTTGCAGTAGTCCCTGCACACTCAGAATGAACCATCCTTTTGAGGGATTAAATAAAGGGGCAATGACCAATTGCTATTTGATGGGTGCACGATTCTTGCATGTAAGAATTCATGAATGGCTGCTTTTGCGTGATGAAGTTTCTTAGAGGTTAGGCATTGGGCCTTATAATGAACTGGAGGATCTTCTGTAATGGATAACCTATGGAAGGAACACACATGTATCAAGAGATGAAGTATCTGACCACACAAAACATTGATTGTTTGAATGTCACTGACCCAACATTTATGAAGTGTGGTCAGGGGTGAGGGAGTGATGAGTGTGGATATACAACCAATGACGTGAAGCAGCAAGCAGTGAGGTTGTTGACTGTGCAAAGAGCCTGTGCCAGGTTGGCTGAAATGTTGGCTACCAGCTGATGAAGGATATTGTTGTTGGAGCAGAGGGCATTGATCTCGCAGCACTGAGTTGCAGGCTCAGCTAACGAGATGATGAAGTTTACTGTCAAATGGCAGCACTTGGAGGTAGCACAAAAAGGGGGTCGTACTGAACTAGTGGTGGGGGGCAGAGGGGAAGGAGTGAAGGAGCCAGGAATGCACGTGCTGGTAAGGCAGACAAATGAAGGTTGGGAGAGAGACCAAAATGCTTAAGAAAATCAAACCACAGTAGCAACATGCAAGGTCTAACGGAATTGTAGTTCTGGTGCAAGCTGGAGCCGGAGGTCAGTGGCACCGTGGACAGTGATGTCAGAGTTGTTGGCAAGTGTTCACACCATCATGAAGGAACGACTGCACGTGCACAAAGGGTGTGCTCAGTGGGTGCCCCACAGTCTTCAACCACACCAGGAAGCATGTCGAATGGCCCACTGTCTTGCTCATCTGCAGCACTATGCTCGGGAAGGGAATGCGTTCCTGGAACAAGTGGTGGCTGGAGATGAGTCATGGTGTCATCACTTCAAACCAGATTCAAAATGACAAAGTCTCCAGTGGAAGCATCCAGGGTCACCACCACCAAAAAAACCAAGGGCATCCACACGAGTGCAAGAAAGGTTATGCTGACATTCTTCTTTGACAAAGATGGCCCCCTTCCGATTCACTTCGTGCGGCACAGGACAACAGTGAATGCCCAGCATTACTTGCAAACCTCGACCACCCTTTGCCAAGCGATCAAATCAAAACGACCGGGCAATCTCACCCGTGGGGTCATTCTGCTCCTTGACAATGCAAAGCCTCATATGGCCAACACAGTCACGGCACTCCTGCAGATATTCAAATAGGAGGTTCTCGGCCACCCTCCATACAGTCTGGACCTCTCTCCCTGTGATTACGCCATTTTTGCTCTGAGGGGCAAATAGTTCACCTCGGATGACGAATTCAGCTGTATGTGCGGAGCTGGTTAACATCGCAGCATTGGGAATTTTATGAGACAGCCATTCACTGCCTTACGTCACAGTGGGACAAGTGTCTCAACAACCATGGTCACTACTTCTAACATACAGGTACTGGTTTCTGTAATTATGCCTCTGGCTCGTATCTTTTTGAACACCCCTTATACACAAAATTGAGTGCAACACACTGTCCAGTTTCAGTACAAGTGAAGTCTTGTGTGTGGTGAATAGGGTATCAAAATGATACAATTGGGAAAAGAAGTACCCAACCTCTACTGTTTTCCAAAGGCTCTTTACGCCTTATTACTTTGACACCACTAATTGTTCTTAGCTTTTGTTTCACTGCCTTGCATTTCATCCTGCTTTTTCTGGTTCAGTATGTCTCTGTGATGAGTTTACAAAGAGACAGTACAGCTGACCCATACTACCTGCAGATCGGAACAGGATGGTTATGTTTCCTGGCTGGCTGTTGTTTATAACTGAGACTCACATCCTGATGGTGTCACTATCTTCTTCTAACAGAAATTAGCCAATTCATGCCACATTCACTCGTGTTATAATACTTTTGTGTCAACATTTTTGTAGTTCACTTTGTTTTTGTGAAGTATTTTAAATTTTGGATGAGGCTTGATATTTTTCATTTGAATGTTTATAAGTTTACTTAACTGTCAATGGTCTTCCTAATACACATTTTCTTCTTCCATAAAGCGAGTTGTAGATGTCTAGGAACTCTAAATAACTTTTCAAGCCACCACTGAAGTAGTTTTTAAAGTTCATGTACATTTAAAGGATGCAGAAAAACATCCTTCCTCATTTAAAGTTCAAATAGAAAAGAGATGGATCAAAATAAATAAACTATATTAAAATGACTGATATTTACGAAGTTGGAAGTTTTGTTCCCACATTTTGCCATAGCGATAGACTGATTAAAATAACAAGGATTGGATAGGACACTGAATACATGGAATTTACATTCAGCTACTTTAAATTGTAGTCTGTAATGAATTCCAGTCATGCTGTGGATGGGTAAAGAACATGGTAATACTGTGGAATCATTTCTGGTAAATGATTATTCCATCACCACTGCCCAGATGTCTTTCCAGAGGCACTTCCCAGAGTGTGCATTGAGTTTTTCAACAGACTTGCAGTTTCATCCATAGAGGATCATTGTTGTTCAAAAATTGTTTAAACGTGATTATGATAGCTTGTGAGGTCATATGCAAACATCCTTGAAATGTGCCTACAATGATAAAACACATATTCACTTATTTGGATTGCATTAATAATCAGAATTTTTTTTTATTTTTGAGTGGACAGAACCCTCATGACCTTCATGAAAAACCACTACATTACATAACAACCATGTTATTGTATTGTGTGTGGTTCAGAGAGTCAGGTTAATTGGTCCATACTTATTTGAAGTGGATGGGTTCCTGTGACAGTAAACTCTCAATGATGCACTCTTATGGTCAGCACCTTTTTAGCACTAAGATACAATGTGCTACATTTCATGAAATGAGTTCCATCCTTCATGAAATCCTCCCCACTCCACCAAGAGTGTCTTTTCGCCATCCACCTAACCTTCGTAAACTCTTAATTCATCCCTATGAAATCCCCAAACCACCTTCCCTACCCTCTGGCTCCTACCCTTGTAACCACCCCCGGTGTAAAACCTGTCTCATGCACCCTCCCACCACCACCTACTCCAGTCCTGTAACCTGGAAGGTGTACACGATCAAAGGCAGAGCCATGTGTGAAAGCACCCACGTGATTTACCAACTGACCTGCCTACCCTGTGAAGCTTTCTATGTGGGAATGACCAGCAACAAACTGTCCATTCACATGAATGGCCACAGTCAGACAGTGTTTGTTGGTAATGAGGATCACCCTGTGGCTAAACATGCCTTGGTGCACGGCAAGCACATCTTGGCACAGTGTTACACCGTCTGGGTTATCTGGATACTTCCCACTAACACCAACCTGTCAGAACTCCGGAGATGGGAACTTGCCCTTCAGTATATCCTCTCTTCTCGTTACCCACCAGGCCTCAACCTCTGCTAATTTCAAGTTGCCGCTGCTCATACCTCACCTGTCATTCAACAACATCTTTGCCTATGTACTTCTGCCTCGACTGACATCTCTGCCCAAACTCTTTGCCTTTACAAATGTCTGCTTGTGTCTGTGTATGTGCGGATGGATATGTGTGTGTATGCGAGTGTATACCTGTTCTTTTCCCCCCTAAGGTAAGTCTGTGAGCTCCCGGGATTGGAATGACTCCTCCTTACCCTCTCCCTTAAAACCAAAGGAGTTGAGGTTGGAGAGGAAATTCATAAGTTCTTCTTCACTGTGAGTCCAGATCATGAAGATCTGAAGAAGAACTCCAGAATTTCCTCTCCAACGTCAACTCCTTTGGTTCCATCAGATTCACCTGGTCCTACTCCAAATCCCATGCCACTTTCCTTGACGTTGACCTCCACCTGTCCAATGGCCAGCTTCACACGTCCGTCCACATCAAACCCACCAGCAAGCAACAGTTCCTCCATTATGACAGCTGCCACCCATTCCATATCAAACGGTCCCTTCCCTACAGCCTAGGTCTTCGTGGCAAACGAATCTGCTCCAGTCCGGAATCCCTGAACCATTACACCAACCACCTGACAACAGCTTTCGCATCCCGCAACTACCCTTCCGACCTGGTACAGAAGCAAATAACCAGAGCCACTTTCTCATCCCCTCAAACCCAGAATCCCCCACAGAAGAACCACAAAAGTGCCCCACTTGTGACAGGATACTTTCTGGGACTGGACCAGACTCTGAATGTGGCTCTACAGCAGGGATACAACTTCCTCAAATCCTGCCCTGAAATGAGATCCATCCTTCATGAAATCCTCCCCACTCCACCAAGAGTGTCTTTCCGCCATCCACCTAACCTTCGTAACCTGTTAGTTCATCCCTATGAAATCCCCAAACCACCTTCCCCACCCTCTGGCTCCTATCCTTGTAACTGCCCCCGGTGTAAAACCTGTCCCATGCACCCTCCTACCACCACCTACTCCAGTCCTGTAACCTGGAAGGTGTACACGATCAAAGGCAGAGCCACATGTGAAAGCACCCACGTGATTTACCAACTGACCTGCCCTTCGTAACCTGTTAGTTCATCCCTATGAAATCCCCAAACCACCTTCCCTACCCTCTGGCTCCTATCCTTGTAACTGCCCCCGGTGTAAAACCTGTCCCATGCACCCTCCTACCACCACCTACTCCAGTCCTGTAACCCGGAAGGTGTACACGATCAAAGGCAGAGCCACATGTGAACGCACCCACGTGATTTACCAACTGACCTGCCTACACTGTGATGCATTCTATGTGGGAATGACCAGCAACAAACTGTCCATTTGCATGAATGGACACAGGCAGACAGTGTTTGTTGGTAATGAGGATCACCCTGTGGCTAAACATGCCTTGGTGCACGGCCAGCACATCTTGGCACAGTGTTACACCGTCCAGGTTATCTGGATACTTCCCACCAACACCAACCTATCCGAACTCCGGAGATGGGAACTTGCTCTTCAATATATCCTCTCTTCTCGTTACCCACCAGGCCTCAATTTCCACTAATTTCAAGTTGCCGCCACTCACCTCACCTGTCATTCAACATCATCTTTGCCTCTGCACTTCCGCCTCGACTGACATCTCTGCCCAAACTCTTTGTCTTTAAATATGTCTGCTTGTGTCTGTATATGTGTGGATGGATATGTGTATGTGTGCGAGTGTATACCCGTCCTTTTTTCCCCCTAAGGTAAGTCTTTCCGCTCCCGGGATTGGAATGACTCCTTACCCTCTCCCTTAAAACCCACTTCCTTCCGTCTTTCCCTCTCCTTCCCTCTTTCCTGATGAGGCAACAGTTTTTTGCGAAAGCTTGAATTTTGTGTGTATGTATGTTTTTGTTTGTGTTTCTATCGACCTGCCAGCGCTTTCGTATGGTAAGTCACATCATCTTGTTTTTAAATATATATATATGAGATACTTAAAACTGTACAACTTCCTGTTATATATGTCGATCTGGAGATGATAGATGATTTGGTTTAGTTATGAATCCCATTTTTATTTGTCTGAGTTTGCCTATAAGCAAAACTGGCACATTTGGGGGACTGAGAGTCCAAATTTATTTGTCTGAGTTTGCCAATAAGCAAAACTGGCTCATTTGGGGGACTGAGAGTCCACATTTCATGATCAAGAAGTATCTTCAACCTCAACGGGTGGATGTGGTGTTCAGTGTCCAGTCATGGAGCAATGGTGTGATGTTCCTTGATGACACGTTGACTACTGAATGGTATGTGAATGTTTTAGAAGATGATTTCATCCCCATTATCAAAAGTGACCCTGATTTCGATAAGATGCGGTTCATGCAAGACAGAGCTTGACGCCATCAAAGCAGGAGAGTGATTGATGTCCTGAAGGAGCACTCTGGGGACATCATTCTGGCTCTGGTGTACTCAGAGGCCACTGGCATGGGCCTCGATTGGCCTATATATTCTCTGGATCTGAACACATACAACTCTTTTTTGTGGGGCTATATTAAAGATCATGTGTATAGCAATAACTCCAAAAATCATTGCTGAGCTGAAAACAGTCATTCAAGAGGTCATCAACAGCACTGATGTTCTGACACTTCAGCGGGTCATGCAGAACTTTGCTCTTCATCTGTGCCACATCATCGCCAATGATGGCAGACATATCTAACATGCCATAACCTAAATCCAAATATCGGTAGTGATGTTTACATGTTGAATAAAGTGTGTGCACAGCTTAGTTTGTAACTAATTTATGTTTTTTTTTTCATATAGTTCAATAATTGTTACCCTGTATGTGTAAGGAAGTAATATATGTAACAAAATAAGATATGGGAGGATGTAATGCATGGGAGGAAGTAATATGTGGAAAGGAATATCCAGGAGAAAGGAAGTAATATGTGGGACACAGTCATATGTGGGAGGAACTAACACATGAAAGGAAGTAATTTGTGAGGGGAAGTAATTAATATGTTGTCTGTCTCTTCCCCAAACATACTCTTTCAGAATTTCAGTAGTAAACCTCTCTGCTATGCGCAAAGCCTCTCTTGTAGCATCTGCACTTGACGTTCGATGATCATCTCCATAATGCTCTCATGTGCTCTACACAGCCGTCTGTAACATTATGTGCCGCTGTTCATTGAATCTGCTCTATCTCTTCTATTAACCCAACCTTATAGGTGTAAAAGACTGTTAAGCAATATTAAAGTGTCGCTCAGACGAGCATTTTATAAGTCACTTATTTCATACACAAATTGTATTTTCTTATGATTCTTCCAATCAATCTCTGCTTGGCACCTGTTCTTCCTACTATCTGTTTTAAGTGGACATTCCAGTCCAAGTCTTTCAGAATTCACAGGTGTCCATGCAGGTCACATCGTATGTTGATGAAGTACTTATACTGTGACCCGGATGGACCTCTAAGAATTCTACAAGTTAGAAATACGCCAGAGAAACATCAGATCACATGCCAGTTAGGTCATTCCTCATGATTACTCAAAGGTGTTTTACAATAATTATGATTTTCAGCAACTTGTCACCAAAAGGATGGCAAACTACTGACAAATTAACGGTTACAGGCTACACATGAATATACTGTACTAAACTTACCGTATTAGGCATTCTCCAAGACAATGACAGTGGGTGTACCTGTGGACTATGAAATGATAGTGCATCAAATTATATGTTGTTTGTCACAGATATTTTAAAATTCTTAATTGTTTGCAGAATTGTAACTATTACTAATTTGTTTATTCTCAATAATGTGACTGGTGTAATTTTAACAATTTCAGCTTAACAGAAACCTGTTCAGAGTAGATCAGGCTTATGGTCAAGATCTAGATATGTTTGACATTCTTAGAGGAAGGGATAATGGTTTGGGAAGCTACAATGATTACCGGGAATTAATAAACCTACCACAAGCTAAAAAATTTGAAGACTTTGCTGATCTTATGTCATATGAGGTTTGTACATCAACAATCATTTTTCAGCATTCTTATTTGCTTGTAAATATTATACACTGAGTTGTAACAACATATGTTTAGAATTTAACTGAATTAAAGATGATATGATGAGGAACCTCTCACTGATAGTATACAATAATTCTTTGTCATATTTCTTAGCTAGCGTATAATGAAATTTACTGTACGGTATTATTCTTTCTTTCTTCCTGCACCCTCCCCCCTCTCACTCCCTCCCCCTCTCCCAACCTCCACCCTCCAACCTCCAGTTTCCTCTGCCTCCTCTTTTCTACCACAAAAAGTAACTTGTTGTTCCAAACAAGAGTGATGACCAAACAATCTTCCTCAACAATCTTCCTAGCAACAGACACAGAAAGAAATCACTGCCAGTTACTTGTTCAAAATCTAGGCTGATCAGATCATTTCTGGCATATATCAAAAGCAAACATTTACACAGAAAAGTCTGCTGAATTGAATGCATACAAAATGGTCTTCTGAGAATCAAACCCACATCATTTCTCATCCCAGTTGCAACATGAAAGGTAGGAGAAAGTGTGTGCAGAAACAAATATAAACAAATATTTAATATATTCATGACAATATTAAAATTAAAATTTGAGGAAGCATTTTCCCAGAACATTTCATTTCATTGGAGCTCCAAAAATGTCTATGGTGACCACAGGTATCAAAAATCCTCTGAAACTCTAAGGGATCTCGTATCTATCCAAAATAGCCAGATTGACTCAGCTGTTTCAGAATCTACAAAATTTATGGGAGAAATTATAGAAAGGTATTGCTACCTGCAAAATAAAATCTTACGAACAGTAAAACATTACTGAAGGCAGGTAAAAAAGCAAAGCAATCTGGAATGTAACCAGACAGGAGACAGCACATGTTGCACAAAAACATATGGAAAAATAGATTGAAAGCAGAGATGTTCAAATCAGCAACCCAAAGGAACAAGCAAATTTCATGAATGCACACTTCAGTAGCGTTGCTTCAAAACTGCAAGAGAAATTTTCATACACATATGTTCTGCATCACAAGGACCAGTAACCACACTCAGTGGTGCTCTTTCCAACAATAGAGAAAGAGGTGGCACTGGTAGTATACCAGTTGAACAATAATAAATCCACAGGGTTAGATGAGATCCTAGACAGTGTCCTTAAGAAATGTGTAAACAACATAAAAACCCATTAACAGTAATAATTAATGAATATTTCACATCTGGCTGCTTTCCTGAAACAAACAAAACTAATACCAGTACTATAAAATGGTAATGAGGAAAATGTAGAAAACTGCAAACCAGTTTCTTTATTATGTTTCATTTCCAAAATAACATAAATCATAATGAAAAATGCACTAATGGAGTAATTAAATAAATACAAACTTCTCTTACTTGAAACCCTAGTTAAGGGTGAGACTGCAACAAACTTTACCTTTTCTCCTTCTTCTTCTTCCTTTTTTTTTAAAAAAAAAAAAATCTATCAAAGGCATACAACACAGTTGGCCACATAATTTTACTGCACATATCAGAGTTATTATGAATAAGGGGTATGGCACAGAATTGGTTTAAGTCATGCTTGGAAAACCAGGTGCAAAGAGTTGAAATCTCACTTATTTCTAAAAGACTAGTAGTGCAACACTTATCAGACCTGAAATAAGTTAATATAGGCATCCCCTATGGAGTGTTTTGGACCAAATTGTCTTCCTTATACGTATATAACTGTTTTTACACAGTGTGTCAGGCACAGAGAAAAAATATGACTTGCTGATGACAGCAACAGTAGCCTACTTCGGATATATGCATTCAATTCTCAGTTATGGGATCATGTTTTGAGGAATAATTGCTGGGAACATACACATTATTTTTAAGATACAGAAATAGCTGTATAAATAGCGACAAATAGCCCTAACAGAACACACTCTAAAGAATTATTCAAAAAGTTAGAAATTCTGACAGTTCTGTGTGAATACATCTACCACAACATGATGCACATAAGAAAAAATCTTAGTCTGTACACCACAAACGGCACAATACATGGCCATGGAACCAAATCCAGACAGTGTTTACATCTAAACAGAAGAAAAAAGTAAAAAAACTCGAAATAGTGTATTACGCCCTGAATTAAGATTGTACAATAGACTAGTACAAGAAATAATAATTGCAAATGAGCCCTACACCTTTCGCCAAAGCCTAAAATAATATTTACTAACTAATATATACTAAACTGTAAATGAATCTTTAAAATAACTATAGATAGTAACTTAATGTTCATTATCATTACACTATGCAAAAATTATTCCATTCCATTGTGACATGGTGGTGCAGCAACTTTCCATTGATGCTACATAAAAAACAGTTGTAGGTTGTACAATATTCTTTGTTAATTTAAGAGCAACACGTCACGCGGATGGGGCATCATTAGGTTATCTTAAAACATAAGAGGATGACAATATTACAATAAAGCCAGTGTGGTCCTATCCTGGACTACCATAGAAACAAAATAAGCTTCAAAAACTGACCAAACCAAATTATATAGAGAAACATAATGTAACTCATGTTAAAAAATTGGAAATTTCCTGCCAAAAAGCATCCATCAAGAAGACATGATACCACGTAAAACATAATGAAAGGCAACCTATATGGAAAAACATTAAGAATTAGTGAACTAGAATCACCAGGATCGAGCATGAGTAGAGAACGAAGGAAAAACCGAAGAGGCAACGACAGGCATAGCAGCGTAGGACAGGAACTCACGTTCTACCTGTAAGCACAGCTGTACGCAACAACTATTCACTATGTGAATATACACTCCTGGAAATGGAAAAAAGAACACATTGACACCGGTGTGTCAGACCCACCATACTTGCTCCGGACACTGCGAGAGGGCTGTACAAGCAATGATCACACGCACGGCACAGCGGGCACACCAGGAACCGCGGTGTTGGCCGTCAAATGGCGCTAGCTGCGCAGCATTTGTGCACCGCCACCGTCAGTGTCAGCCAGTTTGTCATGGCATACGGAGCTCCATCGCAGTCTTTAACACTGGTAGCATGCCGCGACAGCGTGGACGTGAACCGTATGTGCAGTTGACGGACTTTGAGCGAGGGCGTAGAGTGGGCATGCGGGAGGCCGGGTGGACGTACCGCCAAATTGCTCAACACGTGGGGCGTGAGGTCTCCACAGTACATCGATGTTGTCGCCAGTGGTCGGCGGAAGGTGCACGTGCCCGTCGACCTGGGACCGGACCACAGCGACGCACGGATGCACGCCAAGACCGTAGGATCCTACGCAGTGCCGTAGGGGACCACACCGCCACTTCCCAGCAAATTAGGGACACTGTTGCTCCTGGGGTATCGGCGAGGACCATTCGCAACCGTCTCCATGAAGCTGGGCTACGGTCCCGCACACCGTTAGGCCGTCTTCCGCTCACGCCCCAACATCGTGCAGCCCGCCTCCAGTGGTGTCGCGACAGGCGTGAATGGAGGGGCGAATGGAGACGTGTCATCTTCAGTGATGAGAGTCGCTTCTGCCTTGGTACCAATGATGGTCGTATGTGTGTTTGGCGCCGTGCAGGTGAGCGCCACAATCAGTACTGCATACGACCGAGGCACACAGGGCCAACACCCGGCATCATGGTGTGGGGAGCGATCTCCTACACTGGCCGTACACCACTGATGATCGTCGAGGGGACACTGAATAGTGCACGGTACATCCAAACCGTCATCGAACCCATCGTCCTACCATTCCTAGACCGGCAAGGGAACTTGCTGTTCCAACAGGACAATGCACGTCCGCATGTATCCCGTGCCACCCAACGTGCTCTAGAAGGTGTAAGTCAACTACCCTGGCCAGCAAGATCTCCGGATCTGTCCCCCATTGAGCATGTTTGGGACTAGATGAAGCGTCGTCTCACACGGTCTGCACGTCCAGCACGAACGCTGGTCCAACTGAGGCGCCAGGTGGAAATGGCATGGCAAGCCGTTCCACAGGACTACATCCAGCATCTCTACGATCGTCTCCATGGGAGAATAGCAGCCTGCATTGCTGCGAAAGGTGGATATACACTGTACTAGTGCCGACATTGTGCATGCTCTGTTGCCTGTGTCTATGTGCCTGTGGTTCTGTCAGTGTGATCATGTGATGTATCTAACCCCAGGAATGTGTCAATAAAGTTTCCCCTTCCTGGGACAATGAATTCACGGTGTTCTTATTTCAATTTCCAGGAGTGTAGATGGGCCTCTGGGGCCTTTGTAATGTATGGCTGTGTTTACAGTTTGTATGTGAGGTCCTGTTCTGTGCTGCTCTGCCTAACATCGCCTCCATGATGTAATACACATTTTTCGGTTTCTCCTTCATTCTCTACTCATGCCTAATCCCAATGATTCTATTTCATTAATTCCCAATATTTTTTGTGTATAGATTGCCTTTTAGTACATTTTATTTGGTATCATGCCTTCTCGATGGATGCTTTTTGGCAGAAAATTTTTTAAGTCCAGGATAGGACCATGCTGGCTCTATTGTAATGTCATCGTCCTCTTATATTTTCAGATAACTCAATGATGTCCTATCTGAGTAAAACACATTGTTCTTAAGTTAATAAATAGTATTGTGCAACCTATGACTATTTTTTAAATAATGTTGTACTGCATAACAATTTATTACACGATTAGAAGTATAGGAGCTATAAACACTATAAGAGGAAAGCTTATTTTAATAAGAACTGTTGTATAAATGACATCCATACGATGTATATTGTTCTATAGATGAATAAATAAATCATTATTTTGTGTATAGCTATTGCTCATATTGGGAACTGAACCTTCTCAACTATTATTAATCACTTACCTGGTTCTCTACAAAGTTATTATTAATATTATTTTCAAATATTCCCTTTTAAGAAAACGTATGAATATGAGTAGTCATGATTTTGTCTTGTTCCTTCATTCTTCCCAGAGTCTCTTCTTACAATCACTGTGTTTTCCCTTCCATTTATTTCCTGTTCTCTTTTCTGTATGTTTCTGCATAAGTGTGATGTTTCTAAACAGCTCTCGATTGCTTATGTAATCTCGTGTGATAAATTCTTATTGTTAGATGTATAATTCCTTCAGTTCTGAACACTGTGTTGCAGTTGGTTTTACTTAATGTTAATTAGTTCAGGAGGTATCATTATCTGAAGATATTGTAAATTCATCACTACGTAAACACAAGGGTACAAATCCTTTATATATATATGTCCATAATGATGACCTTTTTTGTTCCTTATCCTCCCAGGGATTGTTTCCTAGAGTTTGTTCCCACTTAGCAAAATTACCCTGTATATTGCTCATGTGCCATGCAAATTGTAATGCTTACTCACTAAGGAAATCTGGTTAGATGTAAGACTGGCCTAAAGCCCTTAATCTCACCAAGAGAATAAAATACACAAATAAATCACTTTGATACATATTAGATTACTAATATGTTTCACACCTGTAAGTGCTTAGGTGCAAAGTACAGCAGTAAGAAAACTTCAATATCTTGTCACATATCCTGGGCTCCCACCCTTTCTTTCCAGCATTCCCCTGACTCTCTCCCTGAAGAAGGAACTGCCTGCTATGAAAACAGTGGATATATCATTATTATGGTGTGGGAACAATGTGTTCTTTGAATAGAACATATCCAGTGCCGCACAGCAATTGACGTAGCATTAGGGGAATCTTTAAGAGCTCATTGGCTGAGGAGGCACACTCCTTGAGTGTGTTGGTGGATGTACAGTTCTCTTCTTGCTGTTTGTCAATGTACTAGGCAAGAGTGGAGGCACCAGGGAAAAAGATCTTGGGACCCTGCAGCCCATGTCAAAATGCAGCAGCATGGTGGGTCGAATGACTGGTTAGAGATGAAGTAATGTAAAAAGTCCGTTCCTAAGTGTGGTTTTATGATGTCTTTGTCAGAGATCGCCCATGTGACATGGCAAGATGGGGACAGTCCCACAATTGAAAACACGGTTCGCAGAAGTGCACATATTGTGACCAATTGTGAGACGATGTTTGGAGTGTGCCAAAGACCAGTCACAACACACAGTGTGGAATATGTGGTTGTCCCTTGAAACGCACTGAAATGTGGGATAAGTTCCATTTGGCGGTATGCAGGTACTGTTGTGAACCTGTAGCAAAATCCTGTTGGAAGGCCAGTAACAAGTCTACATCTACATCTACATCTACATTTATACTCCGCAAGCCACCCAACGGTGTGTGGCGGAGGGCACTTTATGTGCCACTGTCATTACCTCCCTTTCCTGTTCCAGTCACATATGGTTCGCGGGAAGAACGACTGTCTGAAAGCCTCCGTGCGCACTCTAATCTCTCTAATTTTACATTCGTGATCTCCTTGGGAGGTATAAGTAGGAGGAAGCAATATATTCGATACCTCATCCAGAAACGCACCCTCTCGAAACCTGGCGAGCAAGCTACACCGCGATGCAGAGCGCCTCTCTTGCAGAGTCTGCCACTTGAGTTTCTTAAACATCTCTGTAATGCTATCACGGTTACCAAATAACCCTGTGACGAAACACGCCATTCTTCTTTGGATCTTCTCTATCTCCTCCGTCAACCCGATCTGGTACGGATCCCACACTGATGAGCAATACCCAAGTATAGGTCGAACGAGTGTTTTGTAAGCCACCTCCTTTGTTGATGGACTACATTTTCTAAGGACTCTCCCAATGAATCTCAACCTGATACCCGCCTTACCAACAAATAATTTTATATGATCATTCCACTTCAAATCGTTCCACACGCATACTCCCAGTATTTTACAGAAGTAACTGCTACCAGTGTTTGTTCCGCTATCATATAATCATACAATAAAGGATCCTTCTTTCTATGTATTCGCAATACATTACATTTGTGTATGTTAAGGGACAGTTGCCACTCCTTGCACCAAGTGCCTATCCGCTGCAGATCTTCCTGCATTTCGCTGCAATTTTCTAATGCTGCAACTTATCTGTATACTACAGCATCATCCGCGAAAAGCCGCATGGGACTTCCGATACTATCTACTAGGTCATTTATATATATTGTGAAAAGCAATGGTCCCATAACACTCCTCTGTGGCATGCCAGAGGTTACTTTAACGTCTGTAGACATCTCTCCATTGATAACAACATGCTGTGTTCTGTTTGCTAAAAACTCTTCAATCCAGCCACATAGCTGGTCTGATATTCCGTAGGCTCTTACTTTGTTTATCAGGCGACAGTGCGGAACTGTATCGAACGCCTTCCGGAAGTCAACAAAAATAGCATCTTCCTGGGAGCCTGTATCTAATATTTTCTGGGTCTCATGAACAAATAAAGCGAGTTGGGTCTCACACGATCTCTGTTTCCGGAATCCATGTTGGTTCCTACATAGTAGATTCTGGGTTTCCAAGAATGACATGATACTCGAGCAAAAAACATGTTCTAAAATTCTACAACAGATCGACGTCAGAGATATAGGTCTACAGTTTTGCGCATCTGCTTGACGACCCTTCTTGAAGACTGGGACTACGTGTGCTCTTTTTCAATCATTTGGAACCTTCCGTTCCTCTAGAGACTTGCGGTACACGGCTGTTAGAAGGGGGGCAAGTTCTTTCGCGTACTCTGTGTAGAATCGAATTGGTATCCCGTCAGGTCCAGTGGACTTTCCTCGGTTGAGTGATTCCAGTTGCTTTTCTATTCCTTTGATACTTATTTCGATGTCAGCCATTTTTTCGTTTGTGTGAGGATTTAGAGAAGGAACTGCAGTGCGGTCTTCCTCTGTGAAACAGCTTTGGAAAAAGGTGTTTAGTATTCCAGCTTTATGCGTGTCATCCTCTGTTTCAATGCCATCATCATCCTGGAGAGTGTGGATATGCTGTTTCAAGCCACTTACTGATTTAACGTAAGACCAGAACTTCCTAGGATTTTCTGTCAAGTCGGTACATAGAATTTTACTTTCGAATTCAGTGAACGCTTCACGCATAGCCCTCCTTACGCTAACTTTGACATCGTTTAGCTTCTGTTTGCCTGAGAGGTTTTGGCTGTGTTTAAACTTGGAATGAAGCTCTCTTTGCTTTCGCAGTAGTTTCCTAACTTTGTTGTTGTACCACGGTGGGTTTTTCCCGTCCCTCACAGTTTTACTCAGCACATACCTGTCTAAAACGCATTTTACGATTGCCTTGAACTTTTTCCATAAACACTCAACATTGTCAGTGTTGGAACAGATCTGTTAGGTAGTCTGAAATCTTGCTAAACAGATAAACCTTCCTCCCTTTTTTTATATTCCTACTAACTTCCATATTCAGGGATGCTGCAACGGCCTTATGATCACTGATTCTGTATGTACAGATACATACAGAGTCAAAAAGTTTGGGTCTGTTTGTTATCAGTAGGTCCAAGATGTTATCTCCACGAGTCGGTTCTCTGTTTAATTGCTCGAGGTAATTTTCGGATAGTGCACTCAGTATAATGTCACTCGATGCTCTGTCCCTACCACCCGTCCTAAACGTCTGAGTGTCCCAGTCTATATCTGCTAAATTGAAATCTCCACCTAAGACTATAACATGCCGAGAAAATTTATGTGAAATGTATTCCAAATTTTCTCTCAGTTGTTCTGCCACTAATGCTGCTGAGTCGGGAGGTCGGTAAAAGGAGCCAATTATTAACCTAGCTCGGTTGTTGAGTGTAACCTCCATCCATAATAATTAACAGGAACCATCCACTTCTACTTCACTACAGGATAAGCTACTACTAATAGCGATGAACACTCCACCACCAGTTGCATAAAATCTATCCTTTCTAAACACCGTCTGTACCTTTGTAAATATTTCGGCAGAATTTATCTCTGGCTTCAGCCAGCTTTCTGTACCTATAACGATTTCAGCTTCGGTGCTTTCTATCAGCGTTTGAAGTTCCGGTACTTTACCAACTCAGCTTCGACAGTTTACAATTACAATACCGATTGCTGCTTGGTCCCCGCATGTCCTGACTTTGCCCCACACCCGTTGAGGCTGTTGCCCTTTCTGTACTTGCCCAAGGCCATCTAACCTAAAAAACCTCCCAGCCCACGCCACACAACCCCTGCTACCCGTATAGCCGCTTGTTGCGTGTAGTGGACTCCTGACCTATCCAGTGGAACCCGAAACCCCACCACCCTATGGCGCAAGTCGAGGAATCTGCAGCCTACACGGTCGCAGAACCGTCTCAGCCTCTGATTCAGACCCTCCACTCGGCTCTGTACCAAAGGTCCGCAGTCAGTCCTGTCGACGATGCTGCAGATGGTGAGCTCTGCTTTCATCCCGCTAGCGAGACTGGCAGTCTTCACCAAATCAGATAGCCGCCGGAAGCCAGAGAGGATTTCCTCGGATCCATACCGACACACATCATTGGTGCCGACATGAGCGACCACCTGCAGATGGATGCACCCTGTACCCTTCATGGCATCCGGAAGGACCCTTTCCACATCTGGAATGACCTCCCCCGGTATGCACACGGAGTGCACATTGGTTTTCTTCCCCTCTCTTGCTGCCATATCCCTAAGGGGTCCCATTACGCGCCTGACATTGGAGCTCCCAACTACCAGTAAGCCCACCCTCTGTGACCGCCCGGATCTTGCAGTCTGAGGGGCAACCTCTGGAACAGGACAAGCAGCCATGTCAGGCCGAAGATCAGTATCAGTCTGAGACAGAGCCTGAAACCGGTTCGTCAGACAAACTGGAGAGGCCTTCCGTTCAGCCCTCCGGAATGTCTTTCGCCCCCTGCCACACCTTGAGACGATCTCCCACTCTACCACAGGTGAGGGATCAGCCTCAATGCGGGCAGTATCCCGGGCAACCACAGTCGTAGTCCGATCGGGGGATGCGTGGGACGAGCTGGCCGTCCCCGACAAACCCCCATCCGGAACCCCACAGTGATGCCCATTGGCAACAGCCTCAAGCTGTGTGACCGAAGCCAACACTGCCTGAAGCTGGGAGTGAAGGGATGCCAACTCAGCCTGCATCCGAACACAGCAGTTGCAGTCCCTATCCATGCTAAAAACTGTTGTGCAAAGAACGTCTGAACTAATCTACAGAGAGCGCAAACAAATCGACACAAAATTTAAACGGTTATTAAAATACAAGATTGCCTAGTAAATGCAGTAATGCTGCTACTTGCGCACTGCTGACACACTGCTCGGCGGCGGAAGGAGACTACGCAATTTTACACTATTCAGGTACTAAAACGCGATGCTACAACTCTCAAATACTATAATACGCCTGAAGTTTATGAATTAGACAATGCAAGTACCAAAAACATGCAAAGAAATTAAGAATTAAGCTATGTAACAAATGAGTGAGCTAGGAGTATACGACTTGCTGCTGCAGCTGCTTATCCAACGGCGGCAGGGAGCACACTGACTGTGACCAACCGACACTGGCCATTCAAAACAAAAACAGAAGACAAACGACTACGCGAATTTACACTATTCAGGTACTAAAACGCGATGCTACAACTCTTAAATACTATAATACGCCCGAAATTTATGAATTAGACAATGCAAGTACCAAAAACACGCAAAGAAATTAAGAATTAAACTATGTAACAAATGAGTGAGCTAGGAGTATACGACTTGCTGCTGCAGCTGCTTATCCAACGGTGGCAGGGAGCACACTCCTGTTGAACTGGTAAATCACTTGTCCACACTGTTAAGTAGTTGCATCACAGACAACAATTGCATGTAGTGTCACTGGATTGCTCACGTGTGTTTCATGATATGAACAAAAATGGTTCTGCTCAGGTGTAGTGTGGTGTGGTCAGCCATATCTTGTGGCTGTGCAGACATGACATGTGACAGTATTTGTCGGTGTTGTATGAAGGTCATCATTCCAGCTGGGCACAGTGACGTTAGAGTCAGAATAGTCAGGTGAAGTAGGTGGGGCTCCGCTGATGCATGGGAGTAAGCACGCCAAAGCTGATACTGCACCACATGGCCACCAGCACTGTTGTCAATGGTGTGGGCGCATTGTTGGTGGTCAGTGGAATTTTTCAATGTAACTAGTCCACAGTTGTCTGTTAAATGCATCAAATACTGGTGAATGACTCACAAATATGAGCAGATCGAATGTTGCTATTCAACCATTGCCTGGTGTTTCTGCAAGACAGGAGCAGCAATGAGGTCACACAATAAACTGTTTGTTGCTTTGACTTGTTCATATGTTGAATCACAATACTGATGGATGTCACTTGAACAATTGATGAATCCAGCTGGTCAAAAAGTCGGTTGAGAAGCACTGCACTGGTCAGAATGGAAACCATCAGTGTGGTATGTGAATTCTGGCATGCAACAATTACGCGAGGGTTACTTTGTCCTCATATAGTAACCGTATCGGCATAAAAATTACCTCGTGTGTGGTCATCGCAAATTGTCAGTATCACATCTGTAGACAAAATCCTTACGTAAATAATAGGGAGTGTTCCAATAGCGTACACAAGGCTGCTATACCTAAATCTATTTTATTTAGCCACAACATACAGACTCATACCTTACACCAAACCATGTCTTGTGACACCGTGTCATCTTTGGTCACAGATATCCCCTTACAGTATGTTCGTGATGTGTATTGTAGTGGATGTCACCATAGGTATAACATATGAATTACAAAGCATTTTCTTATTAAGTAAGCCAGTTACTTTGATTAGAACTCTCATTGCACAAACAAAACTGTTTAATTACTTCACTAAACAACCCTTGTGATCAGCCTATGACAAGTTTTTGTTTATAGTAATTCCAGTAAATTTGACAGAGTCTGCAGCGACCATCTCTTCATCCTTATAGTTTAACTGTGATATATTTTCAGCAGTTTGTTTAGTCCTGAATTGTACTGTTTGTGATTTTGTAAGGCTCACATTCATAGCATTATTGTTTAGCCAAGTTTCAAATTTTTACAGAGATTTTTTTTTCTTTCTTTCTTTTTTTGTATCCTATGCTAGTTCTTCATTGTTTTTACTGCAGACTACTGCTCTTGAGTCATCTGCATACAGAATTGTCAGTGAGTTCATCTTACTCACATTTATCTAATACAGAAACAAAACAGGCCTAGTATCAATCTTTGTGGGTACATCTGCTTGTATCTCCTTCTAGCTAGACCATCTCTTTCACCTTTTTGTTATACAACTACCATCTGCTTTCTATTTTTTAGAGAACTAGCATAAAGATTTTCCATGGAAACCATAAGCAGCCATTTTGTGAAGCAGCAGCTTATGGGTTTTCATTTCAAATGTGTTAATGTGGTCACAAAAAATATCAGATATGCACAGCTTGTTATCATGACATTTCCTTATTTTAGTGAATAGCTCTTAATAGTGTGCACAATATTTCACTCCTTCCTAAATCCATATTGATTATTTAGAGCAATGTTACGCATTTTGTTACACTTTTCTAATTGATTACATGCTGTTCACTGAAATATTCTAGGAAAAAACTGATAATAATATTGATCCTGCACAAAACTGTCCTATCTCATTTGTGATTAATGAAACTGGTAGAAATAGGTAGAAATAGTACAGGTTTTGATAAATTTCAACAAAATATGGAGCACCGCCTACTGAAAAGAATTTCATCAATTTATAACTAATTTTATTCTCACTAAGCAACAGTGCAAATGTAAGACCAGATTTGCAAGGTGCCTACAGTAATAAAATTTCATTTTTCAGGATGCCATGGCCCTGTCCCACTTTTATGAGCATCCAGATGATGTTGAACTTATGATGGTGCTGCTCGAAAAAAAGAACCAGGATATACTGAGTGTACGGGAGGCTATACTTTGTGAACAGTTCTACCGCTGGAAGTGTGGAGACAGATTTTTCTATGATTATAGTGGATCTCCTTACCCATTCACACAAGGTATCAGAAAATTTTGGGTTTTCTTATATTTGTACTCTGTTAACTTAGTCATTTATGAAGTTGTTGCTGCTGTAATTAACCTTGACTTTTCATTTTATTACAGTAGCAGATAGTTTCCGAACAGCCTGGTCAATGATATTTTCCTTTTTTCTCTCTCTCTCTCTCTCTCTCTCTCTCTCTCTCTCTCTCTCTCTCTCTCTCTCTCTCTCTCTCTCTCTCTCTCTCTCTCTCTCTCTCTCTCTCTCTTTTTCCAACATGGTTTGAACATATTTAATACTGATTTTGTGATGACCTTCACAAGAAAACATCAATTCCCTCCTTCCATTTCTCTTAGCTACCTTCAGTTCTTCTATGTCTGTAATTATTACATAGTTAAGCGCAGACTGTAGCTAATGGTGTAGTCGGACCTTGGGGAGTATAGAATTGCACCGAATTTGTTTTATCTAACTGCAGTGAGAGTCCATTTCCAGGGAATGTGTTATTATTTCCAAGAAAATGTTATTTTCATTTTCAACTGTTGAAGTTTCTCTACTATGCTTGATTATAGTGCTTGCATTATCAGCAAAGAAGCTATTTCTGTTTCTAGTATATATAATAGTAATTGATTCACATATATGAAGAACAACAGCTGCCCCAGTATTGATTCGTGTGGTACTGGTACATTTGTAGGGGGGGGGGGGGGGGGGGGGGGAGGAGTAACAACAGGATAATAGAGCAATTTGGAGCGTGATTTGTGCTTTGAAGCTGGACGTGCTGCCAGGACTTGGTGAAAGTATCATTTTAGACTAAAAAGGAAATGATAGATGAGATGAAGTTAATACTGTCCTGACTTATAAAACTGAAAGTTATGTAAGTATCTAAATTTAACATGTTCATGGGATATGTCAACATGATAACTAAAATAGAAACCTGTTTATATGTGGAATGTGGAATTTGTTGGTTACTAAAAGAGATTATCTGCCCATAGATGGTGCACCTACTGTGATGAGCTGTTGAAGTTACTACTAAGGCCTTCGGTGACAGCCCCTACCCTTGAAACTGAATCCGCAAACAGATTTCCCATGTCATATTCAAACATTCTCTTAATATTCCAACAGCTCTCATTAACGATATGCAAAGTATCATATCTCCCCCTACCCTTTTTTTATTATCCAGTACTGCCAGCATAACTATATTTCATTGTGCTATGAATTCCCTTCCCAAACTCCTTGCTATCCCTCTCAAAGTGATCACCTAAAACCCCTCAGAAGCTTCCAATTCACTTGAGATTTATTGTTGCAACAGTGCATATGGAGGAGATGAAATGATTACTTTGCAGATCAATAGCACAAGCGATTCTGAGGTACCCCCAGTATTGACTCATGCTGAATCACCTGCATTCATATGTGATATTGCCTCCACAGGCGGCAATGGAGGCACTGACTATGGCATCCAGTCAATCATGCAGATGGTGAGTACTGTCATAGGACACATCGTGCCAAACCTGCACGAACTGTTCATGTGGTTCTGTAAGAGTTGTCGGTTGATGAGTCACACAAATCACTTCTCATCCCATCATATCCCATACAAGCTCAATTGGAGGCAAGTCCAGAGAGTGTGCTGGCCAGGGGCAGTGCGTGGGAGAGCATTATCCTGTTGGTACAAAATGTCACCTTCCTTTTGCAAGAACGGCAAAAGAACAGGTCTAGTAACATTCTGCATGTACCGGGCACCTGTTAGCATTCCCTCCAAAAACACCAAAGGTAATCAAGAGTTGTAGCTTATGGCACCCCAGAGCATAATGCCTGGGATGTATCATGAATGAATGCATTCAATAAGACAGCACTCACCAGGTCTACACTGTATGTGCAAACAACCATTACTTGTGTGCATGCAGAATCTGCTTTCATCACTGAAGATCACGGCATGCCATTCCATCTTCCAAGTGATTCTCTGACAGCATCAGTTGAGCCATGTGTGTCAGTGCTGTGGAATGAGTGGAAGACAGTCTACAAGTGTGCATGCCCATAGTCCCACTGGTAATAACTAGTTTGCAACAGTTCGTGTTGACACGTCTGGGCTCACAAATCTTCTTATCTGTGTAGTTGTAGCTGTACAATCTGTCACTACTGCCCTTACAATATGACAATCCTGGCATCTGTGCCACATGAATGCAAGTAACTGCACCTATGAGTGCGAAAATGTCCATGTGACCACTTATACCATTATTGTTGCACAACTGACTCAGCACCTCCAACTTCTGTGGTAGTTCTCTGAAAGGACCAATCCACCACTCAGGATGCCACAATTAGACCCCTTTCAAACTTGCTCAGTTGGCTGCACAAATCACGAGTGTATATCCGTTGCTTGGGCGCCTACTTGCTTCACATGTTTCCACCACGCTGAGCCTTCTGGCTGTGAGCATTCCTTATTAAAGATTAGACAGGTGGCACTCTGATAGCTCTGCCACTACACTATCTGTTGGCAGATGACACTGAAACCATTATCAGTAGATCTACTATCTGCTAGGTGCCATATGCTGTCATCAGATTGAAATTGATCTTGTCTCTCCAGGTGTACCAATTTTCTCTTCCAGCAGTGTAATTTCATACCTTGGTCATTTTCTGTATGGCTGCTGTTCAAATTTAAATGCTTCCTGCACAGTTAGTTGCCACCGACTCATTGAATCACCCACTAACACCCTCTTCCAGTTCACTGTCATTTCCACAGTCCTTTCTGCACAAAAATTCCTTCCATTTAGGTTGAAGGTGGTAACCACTTGGGTCAAGTACGGGTCACAGGCAAATGTTCAAAAACTTCCCACTGAAACTGTCAAAGAAAATCATTCAACAGTGCAGCAAAATGCAGGAAAGCATTATTGAGGAGAAGCAAAATGTTACTGGACAAAAGTCCATAGCATTTGTTTTGAGTTGCTCGGCTCAGTTGTTGAAGGGTCTGACAGGGGGCCACTGTATTTATGATCTCTGCTCTAGGGACAGTGCTGATGTGTAGAATGCCCTTTTGATTCCGTTCGTTGTTTTTTGTGTCCATCTGTCTAAAGCTGAGGATCCTGCCTAGCATACATTCTTCTACTATGCAAATCACCAGTAATAATTTTATATATAAAAAAAAAAAAAAAAAAACTTATCTTGAAACTTCAGAAAAGAAGCACCTCATTCCATCAATAGGAAAATTATGTCTATTCTGTTGAAATTTTTCCTCTTTCCTCGATTCTCTGTCACAACTGAAGATCAGCCTGACCATTCTTCACCATTAATATTCATTCTCCCACCATTAAATGTTATACACCATTTTGGAACTGAATCTTCATTCATCACATTTCTGTGAACTTCAGTTATCTGTCTGCAAATCTTATTTTTGCATTCATAAATCTCACATTCAGTGGGATCATTTCTCTTGTCATACATTTTAAAATCACATTAATAAACAGTAAGTAAACACTCGTGTTTGATGTTAGTGCTGTACTGGCACCAACAGTTAGAAAGGTGTATGACACGGCAGCAAGGGTGTGGGGAGAATTGTGCAACTGATCATATCGAAACATTTTTTACTGTAAGAATGATTGTTGTATTTGACTATAGTTACAGGCATATCCTACACCATCACATGCAGGGCCACCTGTGAAGCTGTTGTGTCATATATCGAGTCCACTGGAACTTTCTGCACTGTCTTTCATGTGGACATAAACACCAACCACATCTTCACCTGAACAAATGACAACCATCAGACTGTGACTTGGACAACCCAGTGGCAGTGTGTGGCTGCTCCATGACTTGTGTCGTGTGGATCCTGCACAGATACCATTCACTTCTTCACACAAGACAACTGAACTAATATAACTATGAAAATTATCAATTGTTGACAATATAACATAATTGGATAGTTAAAAAAAGTCTACAAGTGGCAGCAGCAGTAAACACACACACAAAAAGATTTAACTTATGCAAGCTTTTGGAGCCAGTGGCTCCCTCTTCTGCCAGAAGAGCTGAAGGGGAAGGAAAAGAGGGGAGAAGGAAAAGGACTGGAGAGGTTTAGGGAAAGGGGTACAGTTCGGAAAAGTCAGCCAGAACTCCAGTTCAGGGGAGGCTTAGTGGCCAGGAAAGAAGGAAAGACTTTTCTTGAAGCATCTGACAAATGCCATACTTGTCTCATTAAACTTAGGAATAGAAGCACATAAAATGTTTAGTCACAATTGGAATTGTTACAAGAGATAAAAACATGACAATAATGAGCTGAACATTCATGGCCAAAAATGTAGGGTGACTATTAGCACACTTTGCTTACAGCTGTTATACCAACAGCCGAGGTGGGTGGGCCAGTATGTGCTGCTCACTGTGAGTGCAGTGACAGGATGTATAAGACTCTACACAAGCCAAAATAGGCTGAGTTAAAAATGTGATTAAAATAGAGCTAGAGTATAAAATTCAGTTCACAGTAAGATACTAGTTAAAATTAAAAATACCAGCTGTCAAATACAGAGTGTCTGATTTAAACATATAATAGCATAAAATGGAATAACTTGAAGTAATTCAGGTATTTATTTACAACACGTTTTCACAAGTATGGTAACTAAAAATGTTTTTTACACACCTAATACATCTCAACATATGTGCCTTGTGGCATGACAACATGTAATCTCCAGTCCAGTTCTCTTCAAGTGTTTTGCAGCTTTGCAGGAACAACAGCTGCATGAGTGAGAAGGCAGACATCTGGTAGATCACGAACTGATGTCTGGTGCACTTGATTCTTGACAAACTCCCACAGAAAAAAATCAAGTGTTGTAATTTCTGGGCTTCTAGGGGCCAAGCAATCGACAGACCACCTCTCCCAGTCCAGCGATCTGAGAACTCCTATTCCAAGAAATCCCTCACAGCGTTCACAAAATAGCATGGTGTACCACCTTGGTGACAGATCACACCATGAGGAGGCTGGAGCACAGCATACAGCTCCAACACGTCTGCACACATGTTGGATTAACTGTAGGCTCCGTGAAATAGAATAGGCCTATAACCCTGTCCTTCAACAATCCACACCACACATCCACTTTTGGAGAGTCATCTTCACACTCTGTCGTTACAGGGGGGATTCAGTTCCCCACACATGACAGTTGTGCATATTTACCGTGACACAAGTGTGGACTGTAGCCTCGTCCAAGGAACAGATGAAACTGAGCAATGCCTCATTTTTATCTATTTTTACCAGAACTGTCTCTGTGAATGTTTTCCATTGTGGCCTCTCCTCAGGCTTGATTTTGTGATGAAGCTGCTGTTTGTATGCCTGTAGAGGCAACATTTTCATGGATGACATTGTGTACTGTCATATGAGTTAACTGAAACTGCCTACTTGCTAGTTGGATTGACTTGCAGCTCCACTGGAAGGACAGGCTTGGTATGGTGGCCCGACACTGAAAGCAAACTCTCGGTTTCCTGAAGCCACTTGTCCCATTTTGTGATTGTTATGTAAATGGGAACATCATCACTCAGTTGCAATCCGTAATCATATCAGAAACGATGTTGTACCAGTGTATAAGACTTAAGTTCCTTGAGAGGAAGCACACAGAACACCTTCTGTGTAGAGTCTGCATAGCTACCAATACACATTTACATCAACAAAGCAATTATGTGCATGTGAAAGCAGTGCCAACTGCTGCAAGCAAACACGGAAAACATTTTGACTTACCACACTTTTAGAAACAAATTGTATCTCTATTACGTCTCAAGTTATTATGTTTTATATTATTGTATGTTTAGCCCAGACACCCTATAGGTTCCTATGACATTCATGGTACATTACAAAATTGGATGAAAGTAGTTCGAGACATGCAAGAAGCTGCAGACACAACAGGCTCGAGAAAACACAGCCAGGAAGATGCAAAAAATTTAAAAGAAGAATACCATCTGATAAAATTCTAAATGAACAAAATGAATTCAACCCAGACACTTATTTTCCACTGTATGATAGACTGTTGTAGTTCTTGCACATCCTGCTTTCCTGACTCTGTCCATTCTTATTTCTATCCCTGACCCCAAATTTCCCACTTCTCGGTTGCAAATATACATGCCATTTCTTTTTTAGAGTGTTCGCATATTCATGGCACCATTTTCACGAGCTCATTGCACCTGTGGTGGTTTTCTTTCCCCCTAGTATGCTGCTTTCAGCTAAGTTCATAATGTACTAATGTTATAGACACTTATCAAGAAATAACATTCGTAATTCCAACTAATATCTCACTGTGGACCCAATTTTATGTTCCAACTCCATTTTCATTACATCTTTAACTCATCTTACTATGGCTTACATAGAATCTTTAAATCCCATTCCTCGCTCTATAACAAGCCATTGTAAACTGTGCTTAGACAGCAGCACTTAGCAGCTAAGTACCCACAGCTGTTTGTACTGCAGCTATAAGCAAAGTGTGCTAGCAGCCAGCCTGCATCATGGGCTATGAGTGTTGATCTCATTATTATCATGTGTTTATATCTTGTAATGATTCCAACCACGGGTATTATTTTATCTCCAGCTTTTAGCATAAGTTACGAGTTTAACACTTAGGTAGGGACATCGTTTTACACTGTATTCTGGGGAACGTCCATCTGGGAGGTGGACAGGGTGTTAGAATATCCACCTGGGAGGTGGGTAGCGAGTAGGAACATCCACCTGTAGTGCAAATATTGATTTTTCTGACATGTATTAAGCTAGTGTTAAATATTGGAATTTACCTGAAAATTTAAAATTAATGAAGAAGTGTTAATATTCAAAGAGTTTAATTTTTTGTTCAGTTTCACAATGAAAATCCGTCATTCTTAAACAATGTTTTATCAGTCTTGTACAATATTTTAGCTGAAGAAAATAACTTCAGTAGTCCAAAGATAAACTAAGAGAGGAATATGGAACTCATGGCAAATCTATAATGTCACATTCCATCTTTATCATATCTAGCACATTATCATCAGAACTGAGAGTGCTCACTTTTTTCCATTGGGTAATGTTGGTCAACTTCAGTAGTAGTACTTGCATTGTCTTCATACAATAAAAAATAAATAAATAAAATAAAAAAACAAAAGCCGACCAGTGTGCCTGAGCGATTCTAGGCGCTTCAGTCTGGAACCGAGTGACCGCTACGCTCGCAGGTTCGAATTCTGTCTCGGGCATGGATGTGTGTGATGTCTTTAGGTTAGTTAGGTTTAAGTAGATCTAAGTTATAGGGGACTGATGACCTCAGATGTTAAGTCCCATAGTGCTCACAACCATTTGAACCATTTTCATAAAAAATATTTCTATCCAGCTCATTTTTTGATATGTCTGAGACTCTATCGTGCTGTATCATTGATAGAACAATTTCATCAGGAGCATATGAATCACTGGAGTCAACTTCAGAGTCAGTCTTCATAAAACATCTCATCCATCATCTGCATAATTCATCTGCTTTTGTTAGAGACATTTTCAGGTATTTTTCCAGCCTGATTTAGGAACCAGTATTTGTTAGGACTTCCTTGTGGAATGTAATTGATGAAAAGAGTTGTAAAAAGAGCTACTTGTCTTCACAAACTAGTAAACAACCAAGAAACAATGGTGAAATGAATGAATCATAATAAATTAAATCAAAATTGTTACTGTGTGAAGTACATACCTATGTACAGAATACATTTTGAATCAGTAAAATTGTAGTTTATAAAGAATGAGAAACACACTAAAAAGAACTGAAACTGCATTTAAAAGTAAATAATTTGGTACGTGTGATGTTACACGCACAGTTATTCCCTCCAAATTCCTCTAAGCAAACTCACTGAAACAAATTTAGCTGTACAGTAGTTAAACACCTGAAAATGCCATGAAAAAGAACTTAAAAAAGAGTAAGTTGGATTATCTGCCTGTGAGGCAACACTGTGAGTTCAGGAACATCAGTCTTTGAGGCAGGTGAATATGTGCACTTACTCAGAACACCCACCTGGGAGGTGGTGTTGGTCTGGAATGAAAGCAAGTTTTGTTCAGTAAATCAATGCTGTGAGACACGTGACCTCCATTACAGTACAACTATGTACCAAATGAGATGCCTGTAGCTATGTAGAACCATAGGGTGATTTTCAGCATCTCTGGCAGAACAAACATAAACCGTATCCACCTGTCAGATAGATGTTCCATTCTAAGTGTTAAGGAAACAGGTACGTTATTTGTCAGATGCTTCTCAGGTCATATGAATCACTGCTACTAATTATACTGTTGTAGTATACTATATTGCTCTTACTCATAAATATACACACATTTTATGAATCTGATGATGATCATAAAGATTGAAACTGGTAACTGAATTAAATACAGAAATTTGATATCAAAGAACATATTAGTTTCTACAAATTCTGGTTTGCTATATGTAGCACCGTCTTTATAGAGTAGGAAATGTCAATCACAGGACTGAGTTAGGAGATGGCATCTCAGAGAATTAAGAGGGTAGTTGAAACCCTGATGAAGGATGTGGTTGAGGTTCTCCAGGTGTAAGTGACAGTAGTAGTACTGCTCAGTGACTGATTCATAGTTAAATCGGGTTTGTTAACACCATAGGAAGTATGGCACCAGAGACTTTAACAAGGTTATAAGCAAATTTGGATAATGTGTACTTACTGATGTAGATGCAGTGGCCACGTGTGTCAATCCTGTAGGGGCGGCACTTTATTATGTCAATTGGATGACAGCTGTTTAAAAAAAATACTGTTGGTGGTTGGTGCATCTGATATAGATGCATTTGTACGGGGAACTCTAAGAAGCAGGGAGCAGCGTCTAGAAAGACAACATGCTGAACTGAGAGGAAGGAGGTGAAGCAACTTAGGGAATAGATGATGTGGTTTAGGAGGAAAGAGCAGGGGTCATCATTTCCATGGTTGCAATCATTGCCATGGTTGCAATTAAAGATATGTTCAATAAATGAAAACCAGAATGTTGGTTATTGAATAGATAGGAAGGATTTCTTTAGGTGGTCCATCAACAGGTTAGCATAAACAGTGCCATGTGGGTACCTGTGTAACTGCCATCAGTGCTTTTGTCCAAAAGACCATCACATTGGGAGTATGCACTCTACTATTTACGTTTCTTTAGGCTAATGTGACAGTTGTGCTCCGTAGTGATGACATCGACCAGTGGTGCGTGCGCCTCTTCCAAAAGTGTGCATATCTGGGTATAATCTGTTGGAGGTTAATGCCCAATAACACAGGACTCGCCTGTTCAATGAGTATTTGCAGTATGAGGACATTATGCATAAATAATGACCAGCTCACTCTCCAGAGTTAAATCAGAATGAACGTCTGTAGGATGCTCTCATTCAAAGAACACCATCATCATAACCATAGCCAATCTTGAGAAAGATGTTCCAGCACTGGGAGTCACTACTGCAAGTCCAACAGCCCCCCACCACTTAACTCTAGCTCAGACGTCTGATTATTAATCAACACCTACACTAATGCCTCCATGCAAGGACATAGCCAAAGGGGGAGTCCAGCAGATCTGTACCCGCCCTATAACCTAAAGCAGGGCTTAACAACTGGCCAGTTTTGAGTGCGAGTACTCGCGTCTGCTCAGCCACTTGCACGCGAGCAGGTGCAAGGTCGCGGAGTAGGGAGGGAGGGGAAATGCGCGCGCACGTTTGAATGTGATCTCGCGTTCGTAGCAGATTTAACTAGCCATCTGAATGCTTTGAACATTTTACTACAAGGTAAAGATCTGCTAATTACTCATTTCATAGATCGAATACGAGCTTTTAAAATGAAATTGACACTTTGGGTGAGTCAGCTGGAAACAGGAAACCTAGCTCATTTTCCTAAATTATCATCCATGCAAGATGTTCACAAAGACTGTGAACGTTATTCACATAGTTTAGTTGATCAGTGCTTTCAAGATCTGACAGCACTAGACAGTGATTGTGATCTGCTCTCTCCATATTCAGCGAATATTTAAGAGATTCGTCCTGAGTTGCAGCAAGAAATTATTGACCTGCAGTGTGACAGAGAATACAGAGACAAATTTCAGAACAAGAAAAACATTTTGGAATTCTACAGACACTTCCCTCAGGATAGATTTCCTCGTTTGCACAAACTGGCGGCTACAATAATATCAATGTTCAGTTCCACGTATGTTTGTGAACAACTGTTCTCTACAGTGAAATGTAACAAGATGCGCCTGAGAAATGCATTGTCTGATCGAAATTTAAACTGCACGCTGCGCCTAAAATGCACAAGAACAATTACTCTGAACATAGACGCAATTGTAAAGGGCAAAAAGTACAAGATTACCAAGAATCCCACACTTCAGTGACACCTTTTATTGTGTAACAGTTCACAAATTAATGCGAATGTAGAGGCATACACTAAGCTAATAAAATTATGTGGCACGTGTACATTCTCCTTTATTTGTTTCATTTGTTGCAGTAATAATTCGTGGGTGATATCCCTGCAGGTGGCCGCGGATTTACATTGACTGGTGGCAGCTGTTGTGTGCCCCACGTGACTTTCCCCACTCTCCGCTCTGGTCCGGTAGTGGGGGTAGCGTGCTCGCGCTGCTCCGTGCTCGCGCCTTGCTGCTCACAGCTTGCTCCGCGAGCACGTATGTTGTGAAGTCCTGACCTAAAGGAAATTATGTACGACCTAGTTGCTGTGTAGTGAAACTGAAATATATTTTGATTTTCAGTCATACGACAAGGGGTGTGCACTATCATTAGCCAGCAAGGCCAATGATAGATTTAAACTACGTATACATCCACAGCACTATCGGCTATCGCCCGTTCCTATTTTAGCAGAGTCCAGTTATTGAACTAGCCTCAAGTCAATTGTTTTGTTAATCAGTTCAGTTCTTACTTGCAGTTGAATTTAATATAAGAGCTACCATTTGTTTTTCATGTGCTTTTTGTTGACGTGGTAGTTTACAATTAGGGATAAGTTTGTAACAAGAAAGTCTAGGAAAAGTTATTTTGATTTAGCGTTATATCAAGTTAAAAATATGTATGCACTACTATAATAGCCTAACTCTATTTACAGCAGTTTGATGTTAGCACTGGAGCTGTTATTTAGAGGCCAGTAGAGTTTTGTGGCTGCAATATTCCAGTACCTTAAAAGGCAGTGGAATGGCAAACATCGTTATGAATATCATTAAATTAAAATTGGTGCATAAAAATACACCTGAATCTGTCTGTATCACCCAAAAATCACTTTGATCAAGAAAAATATCACCTAAATGGCGATGAATGCATTTCTTTCAAAAATTTGCTCAAAATTTTATCATTAGTATCCCAAATGGCAAAGTATCGCCCAATCTGCTCATCTGGGTGGTACTCAGTTATGAAAACCAGTTCCAATACAAAGCAATGGGGAGGGGTTTGTGGAGAGCAGAAGGGCTATGTGATGAAAGCGCATTCATTTCTAGCTCTCTCTCTCTCTCTCTCTCTCTCTCTCTCTCTCTCTCTCTCTCTCTCTCTCTCTCTCTTTTTTGGGCTGCTTGAGTTTGTCCGACTGCACCCTACAAGCCTACCCATAAATGAAGCCAGCAATTACATGCACAATTAAATCTTAAAATATACATGCATTCATGCACTATCAAATAACTAAACATGCACAATTAAACAAAAAACTTACAATGTCAGAATTCAATCTTTTGTTGTGATTCATTTTATTTTAAATAATGTACAACAACAAGTTTTTCCAAATTCTCCACCAATTTGAGGTTGCTTTGCATGTTAAGCCACTAAGCTAGCAACCCCTGAATCTGGGAGGCGAGTTGATTTGAATCCATCCGTCGGCAGTCTTGAAAATGGTTTTCTGTAGTTTCCCATTTTCAGTTTAGGCAAATGATGGGGCTGGTCCCTTGCTACAGGCCACAGCCAATTCCTTCTTTCCTGACAGATTCCAGTTCCCTTAAAGATCCAGCATCTCTGTTTAACTGAAAATAGCTGCATCAAAGGTGAGCCGAGCATCTTTTGCAAACTCCTGGCATTAAAACCCATATAATAAAAAAATAGTAATCCAAATTCACCTCATATGACCTCATGCATTTGTCTGCCAAGACATTCCTTAAAGCAGAAAATTATTTTTCGTACATTGCAAGGAGTGATAGATGCATACTTAAATGAAAAAATTTCACAAAGTGTAAGGCTGAAAAGTTCTAGATCCTTTGTATTTTTGTCGCCAAAAATTATTCTAACTTCTCTGTTGAACAGATATTTCGTTATTCCAAAAGCCCTGTTGGTAGTAATCATGGTGCCCCAAAGGATTAGCATTCATGCATACATGATCACCTCCTCAGTTCAAATCCAGACTGAAAGAAGAAGAGTGTAAAATGACCTTGGTGGGGGAAGGGAGACTGGAACATGAATACTTCCCAGTGGTTTGCCTAAATACAGCACTCCTAAGCACTGAGATTGTATCTCCACTTGGTGAAAACCCTGAAATAATTTTTGAATAAAATGATTTACCATTCTTTATAGAAATTTTCAAAATAAATGAAAAACATGAGTCCTTTAAAGTCTTCTTCAACAAATTGGAACTCCTGTTTGATAGAATATGCTTGCTCCAAAATTTCTCACTTCTGTTAAATCCAGCAACCACCCCCTGCTCCTAAACCAAATCTCGTATTTTCCTATTTCATTGCGTACCATTGTACCACCTCTCCACTCTCCCCCACATTCCTCTCACCTACTTCACTTAACACACTAACACACTACTAAGTCCTTCACCTCCAGACAATACATTGTAGTTCTAAGCTGTGTGTGTGTGTGTGTGTGTGTGTGTGTGTGTTTTCTTGCTGCATACAGACTTAAGCCAGCTAGAGGCAGTCAGTCACAGTTGATGTGATGTGTCAGTATATTGGCTAATCACAGACTCAACTGATGATGATCTAGCATTACTTGGCTTTTACCTCACTGTTATATGACAACAGTTATTTATTACATTTCCATAAGTACAATGCAACATGAAACAAAAATCAACTACTCACACTTAAATATTTTTTCTGAGTCACGAGAAAATTAAAAGCATTCACACAAGTAACCCGCACTGGTTAAATTGGATATAGGAAACACAGGTGTGAGGAAATTTATAAGGTGGTGGTGGATTTATTTCACATAGCTGAGTAGGTATACCAGTCCATAGGTGCTGAAGCATAAATACACTCTAGCAATCTCGCACACAAGCATAGTGAAAATGCATAGCATTACAAGCAGCCTAATTTGTTACCAGCAAGCGTCTGTTGTCTAGAGAAGCAATGGTTGATATTAGAACATAGCATCAGTAAACTTGAAAGATTGAGAGAGAGCCTGTGGCCATTCAGGCTTAAATTTGATGGCTGGCTAGTCTCTGGTGAGCAAGAGAAACTGTATTTTCTTTACTGGTAGTGCCCTCACTTGATATAGACATAATGGTACTTGATAATTCAGCATCTTCCAATGATACCTCTGCGTGCTTAAAAGACTTGATTTAGTTCTGACAAGCCAAGACCATTTTGAATGTTGTTGGGAAAAAAGGGTTATGTAGCATAAAGAAATGTCTGAAGAAAAGTCAAGCATATTCCCATGTTAATTTGTTGCACTTATCTCAGGGTACTCCTAAATTAGTATAATTATTTATGAATGCTCGGTGACATTATATTTCTATCCCATTTAGCTATTTCCTCCATTGATTGAGATGGGAGGTATTGTTATGAGAAAAGTCCTCTTATAACTGATTTCAATACTGTTATTTTGGAACTTACAGTCTGTTGAATGAAAGCTTTATTTCCTTCAGTTTTTCTATAAATTTTGGATACACAACTTGTTCCGTCTGGTGACACATTCGATGAACTTCTTTGACTTTGTGTGACACCATTCTGTCATTTATATATGTGCTATAATTTGCCTGACAAATCAAACACACAAACAAGTTTATGGGTATAATCAAGACTTGGGCAAGAATCTGAAGAATGGCTGAATCTGAACATATATCAAACTCATGTGCTGCAGTTAACAACCAAAAAGTCAAAATTTAACGCAATTAAGATTGTGTTTAGATAATAACAAAATTGGCAATGAAGTAGGAGGCTATCCACCACCGGGAAGAAAACAACTGAGTAGTGCTCAGATGAATGCTGAATATTAATCAAAAAGCGAAAACATATATGAAGTATATAAGACACAAAGATACTGAGTTTCTCTTTTTTGTGGGGGAAGGGGAGGAGGGGGAAGATGTTAAGTACAAAAATGCTGAAGTGAAGGGAGGGCAGGGATATAATTCAATACATACAAGTGTTAATAAACAGAAAAATATAACTGACCACATACAAGTGTTAATAAACAGAAAACAACATTGTATTACATTTATTTTTGTTTTCCTTGTTTCCAGATCAGATCAATGAAATCAAAAAGGCAACCATGTCCAGACTATTATGTGATAATGCTGATAATATAACAAGAATACAGCCCAATAGTTTCAAATTAGTTTCCAGCAAGTAAGTTGATTTTTCCATACATTTTATGTGTATTTTCCTTCCATTTGTTTATTTCAAACTACAGCTTGAATCCTAGTTCTAATAATTTCATCTCAGCATAACTCATGCAGCCTACTTTCTCTTGAAGCTGATTACTGTTGACAAGCTTTGGGTTCCCTTTACAACTTTTACGCTTCACACTGTCATCCTTTAACAAACTGACAACTCCTTGATGCCTCAGAATGTGTCTTGTTAACTTTTAATGACCCTGCGGTATTAGATCACAGTCTCTCCTTACTTTTCCAACACACTTTCCATACAGTGAATCTCATAAAATAATCCCTCCAGGGATACTGTAATGACTGTTCCAAGTGATAACATCGATAGTTAAGAGGTCACAAATTATAATTTATTCAAACACTCAGTGAACATCACACTATTGATAACATTCAGCATTTCAATCTACATACCACAATTTACTACTGGTTGCTTCCATGCTGAAAGTTAAGCAATGGTCAATCGCAGCACGGTCACATTATAAAATCCTTAAGACTGCTACCAAGCAGTGCTGATGAATGCACTATCGAAGCTCAGCTCACTCCATCATGTATACCGCGAATCCATTGCGATGAGGGGACACTATACCCTCACAGACTGATCTTTAGGATTCTATGTTTATCTTGTTTTTACTGTTTATCTAACACATTTTGCTTTCACATAAGGCGACACTTCAAACAAACACTTTCAGAAAAGATTTCCTGACATACATATTTATATTAGATGTTAACATGTATCTCTTTTTCAGAAATGTTTTCCTTATTGTTACCAATTTACTTATTTTATCCTCCTTATTTCGACCAAAATCACTTATTTTGTCATCCAAAAAGCAAATCTTAGCACACCACTTGTAGTTTCTCATTTCCTAATCTAACTACTTCAACAGTGCCAGATTTTATTACCATTAAGAGTAAAGTATAAACTGTTATAGTGCCTAGACATATCACAACCACTGCTTAATATCTGTAAATTTTCAAATTTAAAATGTAAGTGTGTTTCTGTAGTGTTATTAAAAATATTGTTTGTTTCTTAAGGAATCAGGTGACGGACTGCAAAAATTTGCCTGTTGTGAAACTGGACTTCTGGAAAGAGGACAATTGAAGGCACTCCAAATCAGTTATGATGATCTTGTTACATGTTATACTGATACTGAAGAATATAATAAATGTGCTTTTGTGAACAGTGTACTCCAACTTGATTTTATTTTTTAATCCACACTAAACTCCTTTCTCTGTTCCCATGCAAAAATTTCTGTTTATAAAATTTGGTAAACAAAAAGCTGGTCAATTCCAGTAATAATAATAATAATAATAATTAATTATTATTATTATTATTATTATTCAACACTGAATAATCGAATACAATCCCTAGAAATAATATAGTTTCTGGACTTGTACAGATTATTCTTCTGAATACATTAGTTTACAAATTACAAACTAAAGATATGTGTGTAACAATAAATTTTACATTTTAATGAGTTTTGCGTTTGATAATATACAAATGACAGTGTTACAAATATTTTTTATGATTTTATCACATGTGTATTTCTTAAAACTATGAGCTTGACATACTTACAAAACACTTTTCATAAAGACAAAGAACTCATCCAGGGAATAAAATGGATTTTCAGTTAAAATTCTTTTTAGCTGGGCTTTTAATTTGCTAGTGAAAAGGGCTGTGAGACTGTTTAGTAAGGCATCGGCCAACTTCAGCCAGGTATGAAATGCATTTTTTTCCTATATAGGTGTTCTGTGGCTATTTACATGGTGATGAATTCTTCTTGGGTTATCAGTCGAGTGGTGGCGTCATCTTGTCACAACATTTCAAAGAATTTATGACTTCGCCAGAAACTGATGGGTATGAAACTCATTGAAATGCTGTGACAAGATGACGCCACCACATTGGCTGATAACCTAAGAAGAATTCATCAGTGGAATATGCTGAGAAAGACTGCAATCACATATGTTTACATGGTATTGTAATTTTTGTCTTGTATCATTCTGGTGTAGGTCACAGTTTAAGTATGGATTTACTTTTTTTCACAAGAAATATTACTTTTAATATATATACTCCTATAATTTTGGAAAAAGCTTCCAACATGATTCTCTAGGTTAAGACCACAAACAGTTCTGGTAACATAAAACAGTTTAAAATAATAATAATAATAATAATCTTGTTCTGAAAGCTTCAGTGTTGTTAAATTGGATAGACTGGGAGGTCAATCTGCAGAGAACACTGTAGAAGTTGAAGATTAAAGAAGCCAAATTCCTTCTTTGCCAAACATTACATAATTGAAAATTCCTATACAATAGATGTAGAGGTTTGATACATGAAAGAAAGAGAGCAAAGCTCACTCAGTTAGAAATTTAGAAATTAAAGAAACAGATATGTATATCCCCTATATTTATTATTGAATGAACAAACTCATTTCAATTATTTGCCCCTTTTAGACAGTACTGCAGCTCCTACATAGAAAAAGAACCTTTTTGCCTTCATTCACATAGCAAAAAGTTCCACTCCTGTGCACAGCTCTACTGTAGTGTATTTTTAGTCATACACATTGTAAATGATGCATTAATGTGTTTGGTAAATCTATGTGTAATTTTTCAAAATTGTCAATGCAGATAACTTTTAGAGTTTAAGTTAAGAATTGATAGATTTAAAATGTTGACATGTTTGTCTTTTCTTGGTTCTCATCTTTGGGATCAGTTATGTACTAGAAAATGGGCTTATAATCCGAAGTCTTGCTGCACAATAATAATAAAGTTTGTGAAACAAGGCTAACAGAGTTTTTCATTTAGTTAATAATCGCTAGTTCATTTAGTTAATAATAGCTAGTTGGATTGAAATTAAGAAAAAAAAATAGTGTTTAAATTAGATTGTATGTACTTTTTAATCTAATAGACTCACAGGAGGAAGGTCCAGGGTGTAGAATATGTCAGAAAACAATAATAAACACTATGTAAAAATTTACAAAATAAAACAGGTATACTAATGTGCACTCCAGAGATTCAAAGTGAGATGGACCTCATTGATGTAGAATACATCTTAAACATACTTTCATTTAAAATTCAATTCAGTTTATTGCTCATAACATGTAATTTTACAAGCAGGTGTGTTTTCAGCTAAATTTACAGTTTTTACAACTACAATTTTTTTAGTTTACATAATTTCTTATTACATTATAATTCATGATAAATTCAAAGGGCATTTTTGGATAAGCCACTGCTTGACTCACTTTTTAAAAGTATCCACTGTCAAAATCTTAACTCCATTTGGTAACAAGTTATTAAAAACAGCCCCTTTGACATAGGGGCTTTTCACTGTTAAAATTAATCTTCAGTTACCCACATGAAAATCTTTTCTATGCCTTGTTTGATAGTTGTGAATATCCATGTTTCTTTTTGTGACCTTATTGTCTTCTTTCACTAGCATTATAGTTTCTAGTATATACATGGCATAAAGAGTAACAATATTGTGTCGAATGAATACGGGTTTGCAAGAAGTTTGTGGTTTTAGTTTTGCTATGATTCTCAAGGCTTGCTTCTGCAATATGAAAACTCTTTTCATATTAGTTTGGCATGTCCCATCCCACAGTACTATTCCATGAGACAAAAAGGATACACTAATCCATAACGTACAGTCTTTAGGGTTTCAGAATTAAGATATTGTGATAATTGTCTTGATACATATAGACTGGGTGATGCTTTTTTTTTTTACATACATAATCAGCTTGCTGCTTCCATGAAAGTCGATCTCCTATGCATAAACCCAAAAATTTACAATCTGTACAGGTTTTTGGTAGAGTTTCATCAGTCACAGTATTTTGTCTGTTTGGACAACGTGGTTTAAAATGAATAATATTGGGGTTTTCTATGTTTACTTTTAGGTTCTCTCTTTCAAAGTGAGCTCTAGCCTTTTCAATAAAATTATGTATCTCTTCAACTAGGCTGGGCCATTGTCTGCATAACATCCACCAAATGTATTGTCTGCATACATAGTAATCAACTGCTTATTGTCAAGAGAACTTGAGAAATAATTTACATAGCATATGAATACGACTGGACATAAAATGGAGCCCTGAGGAACACCAAAATGTGTCTTTCTTATACTTGACTTTCTCCTCTCCAGTATTTCTCCATTAGAGTACATAATCTCTGTGCACTGTTGCCTACGCTTTAAATACATTTCTAGCAATTGCATGAGTTTTCCTGTGACACCACTCTTTGCTATTTTTGATAAGAGCACGTCATGATGTACTCTACCAAAGCCCTTGAGAGGTCCAGGAATACTCCTGCTGCTTGTGATCTTTAATTTATTTTTTCAAGTACATTGTGGACAAATTGTACTGCTGCTGATGTGGTACTTTGACCTCTTCTGAAACCTTTCTGGTAATCACATAATATGTCAGCATTGTTGTAAAGTTTCAACTGTATCAGTTTCCTGAAAGCTGAGATTAGGGCAACAGGTCTGTATTTCTATACATGCTTTATTCCCCATTTTTGTGTATTGTTTCCCTACAGACAGTTTCAACTTGTCAAGGAACATACTGTCTTCAAGAACACAGTTTATTAGATGAATTAGTGGTTTCATTAGTTCATGTTTGCATTTCTTCAATAGATATGTAGAAATTTCAGCTAATCCTGCTGATTTTTTGTTCCTGAGGTTATCAATAAGCTGCAGATTGGCATATGGGCTTACTGTGGGTGGTGTATTGCAGTGCTGTTTATTACAGAACTCAAATGAGTGCTGTAAATCCTGTTTCATAGAGACACCATTTTCAACAGTATCTATGAAGTAATTATTAAAAATATTGCTGACTAATAGAGGTCAGAGATGTCTTCATTATTCACAGTTAATTGTACATTATTAATTTCAGTTTCTGTTTCCTTGTTTATGATTTTATTTGCAATTGACCAGCAGGTCTTTGAAACTTTATCTGAACCTCATATCTGTTGGCTGATTCTCTCTGATTTTAATGTCCTGACTACTTTGTGGTACTCACAGTTGTACTGCTTGTAGAGTTCTTTATGTAACTCTGAGTTAGTCAGTCTGTGTAAGCTATACATGTTTTCCATTTTTACTTTCAGACCTTTTGTTTTAAAATCTAATGGCATAGGTTTTAATTTTGAAGGTTGATTTTCCTGTACACTCACTTTTTTAATGTCATCGCTCTATTTAAGTGCTCAGTCATAATTTCTGTGAACATGTCCCATTTTTTGTTGACCCCCAATGATAGTCATTACTGATTCCCATGATTCCTGGCTTAAACTATGTCTTAGTGCAGCAGTGTTGTTTGCAGATAATATTCACCTGTGCTCGTACTAGTGTTTGGCCTAAATGATCCTTTGCATTTTGCTGTAGCGACCACCGTAAACATAATGCCCGCCAGCAGAGTCACATGATCGATTTACGATCACAAGTTCAAATGTATCGTTTTGACACCGCCACTTCGATAGGCAATCATTCTTGGAAATTACCATTTATTATGTCTGTTGAGATGATGTGGTCACAATTTGTGATAACGTGAGCAGTTGAACTGCTGTGTGCATTAGCTATTCCGGTGGTTACCAGTCCAAGAAAATCTTTAGCTCCAAAAGGCAGGATACAATCTGTAAAACATTTGCTTTCCTGACCATCATGTAAAGTGTTGTTGTTCAGATCTCCCAACCTCCCATTATGACAAAATTTACACTTATACAGCGTGACAATAATTTACTTAGAACTCCATCAAGTGATTTCAGAAAACCATCAAAGTTTCCACAGGGTGGTCTATATACACCAATGACACAGAAAGGAACAGTGCAAAAAGTGATTTTAAGAATTGCAATTTCGAAATCTTTGTCAACACGGAAATTGTTCCCCCATAACACTTTTTCCGTGGTGGTTATGAACTTACATTTCCTTGAGTAGCTGGCAACACCACTACCTTTATTGTGTGTTCTGCTGTAGAACGTAGCTTGGGTGTAGCCTTCTAATTTGCAATACTGAATTTTGTTCACTGACTTCTGGTGTTCAGTATCTATTACTACATGTGGAGATAGTCCTCTGATAAATGATTCAAAAGCACCTATTCTGTTTCCCAAACCCTGTAGATTATAATGCAAAAGTGATAATTTACTCTCGTGTGGAGAGACGTCTGTTTGAGGCACATATGAAACACATACACTTGCATCTGGCGTTGTTCTGGTGAAAGGTTTTATTGTCTTAAAAAAATATCGGTCTCGTCCTGCTGATGTATTGTTTTACTGACCTGGCATTTCGTGGTTCATTGTCCCAAGTATTCGTTATTTTTGTCCTTGAGAGGGATGGCACAACACTGCACATTCAGTTTGCTGTTCACTATTTCTTGAATCCGTTTTATAACTAAGTCCTCCCCCAGTCTGTTGAGATGTAGGCCATGGGACACGTGGAATCTTCTTCCTACGCAGCTTATGTCCACAGGTGTAACATTTTTTAACCTCGTGCATATATTTAGGATCTGTTTATTTGCACTTCGCATATCTCTATTTACACACGACCAGATGGCAAGTCATGACAATGTGGAACAGAGAAGACGATCAAGTTTTAGCTTCTCAGCTCATGTAGTCTTCTTTTAAGATAGATCGCTAGACCTTTCGTTTCATTTTTTGCTACGTCATTTGTTCCCGCTAATAACACGAAAAGTCGTTATTTGTTGTTGTTTTCATGTCGTGGTTCATGGAAGTCACTGCCTGAAATTTTGCCCCCTGTTTCATTATGCTAGTTATTTTTTGGCTGCTTCTACACTCCTGGAAATGGAAAAAAGAACACATTGACACTGGTGTGTCAGACCCACCATACTTGCTCCGGACACTGCGAGAGGGCTGTACAAGCAATGATCACACGCACGGCACAGCCGACACACCAGGAACCGCGGTCTTGGCCGTCGAATGGCGCTAGCTGCGCAGCATTTGTGCACCGCCGCCGTCAGTGTCAGCCAGTTTGCCGTGGCATACGGAGCTCCATCGCAGTCTTTAACACTGGTAGCATGCCGCGACAGCGTGGACATGAACCGTATGTGCAGTTGACGGACTTTGAGCGAGGGCGTATAGTGGGCATGCGGGAGGCCGGGTGGACGTACCGCCGAATTGCTCAACACGTGGGGCGTGACGTCTCCACAGTACATCGATGCTGTCGCCAGTGGTCGGCGGAAGGTGCACGTGCCCGTCGACCTGGGACCGGACCGCAGCGATGCACGGATGCACGCCAAGACCGTAGGATCCTACGCAGTGCCGTAGGGGACCGCACCGCCACTTCCCAGCAAATTAGGGACACTGTTGCTCCTGGGGTATCGGCGAGGACCATTCGCAACCGTCTCCATGAAGCTGGGCTACGGTCCTGCACACCGTTAGGCCGTCTTCCGCTCACGCCCCAACATCGTGCAGCCCGCCTCCAGTGGTGTCGCGACAGGCGTGAATGGAGGGACGAATGGAGACGTGTCGTCTTCAGCGATGAGAGTCGCTTCTGCCTTGGTGCCAATGATGGTCGTATGCGTGTTTGGCGCCGTGCAGGTGAGCGCCACAATCAGGACTGCATACGACCGAGGCACACAGGGCCAACACCCGGCATCATGGTGTGGGGAGCGATCTCCTACACTGGCCGTACACCACTGGTGATCGTCGAGGGGACACTGAATAGTGCACGGTACATCCAAACCGTCATCGAACCCATCGTTCTAACATTCCTAGACCGGCAAGGGAACTTGCTGTTCCAACAGGACAATGCACATCCGTATGTATCCCGTGCCACCCAACGTGCTCTAGAAGGTGTAAGTCAACTACCCTGGCCAGCAAGATCTTCGGATCTGTCCCCCATTGAGCATGTTTGGGACTCGATGAAGCGTCGTCTCACGCGGTCTGCACGTCCAGCACGAACGCTGGTCCAACTGAGGCGCCAGGTGGAAATGGCATGGCAAACCGTTCCACAGGACTACATCCAGCATCTCTACGATCGTCTCCATGGGAGAATAGCAGCCTGCATTGCTGCGAAAGGTGGATATACACTGTACTAGTGCCGACATTGCGCATGCTCTGTTGCCTGTGTCTATGTGCCTGTGGTTTTGTCAGTGTGATCATGTGATGTATCTGACCCCAGGAATGTGTCAATAAAGTTTCCCCTTCCTGGGACAATGAATTCACGGTGTTCTTATTTCAATTTCCAGGAGTGTAGATGAAATTCGGCCGCTATGTTCCGTCCTTGACTATCTGCAAATAGGTTTATTTTACACATTTTTGCTGGTTGATGATAACTATTTTTAGGCCTACTGGTACTTGGATGTGCGTGGTGGCACTGTCTGTTTTACTTGATTTTGATTCTCTGTCGACGACTACACTCACGGTTGAATTGTTTTTTTCCTGTGGTTGAAAGCAACTCTGTCGTTTTTTATGATATCCTTTTTCTTTACATTGGGTTCGACGCAGCTCATTGATCTATCACAGTCTACAGTTGAAAGCACTTCAAACGGGTTTTCGTGCACAAAGACTGTGCCACCGGTAGTTTTACCGTTTACACGATTTTGCAGGTCATGCGTGCTGTTTCTGTAAGTGACTTTAAACCACTTTTCGCTGGCAGGCGCGATGGTTTGCAGAACTTGTTGAGTATTCGGCTCACTTTTTCCAAGATGAAAATTCGAGATATCCACTTTCAGACCACTGATTATAAATTGTAAGCTGGATACACGTTCTTTTAACTTCGTGATTTCGTCATTACAATTTGCACACGTCTTCTTTTTAATGGCAAAATTAACTCTTTTTCCGCAGAGAATCTTCTCGAACTTTAACGTTGGCCGAAATTTTATTAGGGTATTTATTTTATTCATCATCCAAAAGATTATACAAGTGATTCAGGATATGTCATTAGAATTTTAGCATGTAACACATGACAACAATGCATTACATAATAAACAAGCAACGCAAATTACATATTCACAGTACATAAAAACAAACAGAACATTCAAAACGCATACTCATGATAAACGTATGTAGGGTATTAACTGCACTTTATACACAAAATGTATAGAAGGCATTTAACAGAATCTTCACAAATATTTCATAATTTAAAAAAATTAAATTCGTTTGAATTATTGGAAGCAAGTAAAGGTTCCAATTTATTGTCTGAGACAGATATTCATTGGCACTGTAGAAGCATTTATCCATCAGGTATTTTTTTAGTTCATGCTTGAATTTACTTTCGTCTTCCATCTCTTTAATTTGGGATGGACTTGCATTTGAGCTTTTTTCGTAAGTGGCTTACATGAGTCTGACTTCTGATTTGCTACATTCTACATTGGGAATGTGGACGTCTTTACAATGCCTTGTATTGTTGTTATAGTAACTATAGTTGGTTTGAAGATTACAGAGACTTTTACTAACCATTTCCAGGCATATTAAAATACATATAGGTGGCATTTTTAATATCTTTAGCTGTTTAAATAAGAATCTACAGTGTGTTTGTGGTGCACTGTGAGTCATGATGCGATTAGCTCTTTTTTGTATAACAAAAATTTCTTTTAATCTAGACTTGGTTTTGCCCCAAAAACTTAAGACATTGCAACTTATTGGAAATAATCAAAGTACACAGTTCTAGCACATTCTGGGTTACATAACTTGAATATTATTCTTAAGGCAAAATACGCTGAATTGTGTTTCTGAGGAAGGTACATAACCTGCTTTTTTTAATTTATTTCATATGGCTTTAAAAACAGCATCAGATTACATCAGTAATACAGCATCAAAATTACATCTGGTACATTTTGACATAAAAGATATATGTACAATACATACTGATTATAAGATAAAACACTGATATTGACAAATGTACATAATATCAAGTCACATAGAATAAAATAATAAATCATGTACAATTTCATAAGGTGAGCATATACACTCCTGGAAATTGAAATAAGAACACCGTGAATTCATTGTCCCAGGAAGGGGAAACTTTATTGACACATTCCTGGGGTCAGATACATCACATGATCACACTGACAAAACCACAGGCACATAGACACAGGCAACAGAGCATGCACAATGTCGGCACTAGTACAGTGTATATCCACCTTTCGCAGCAATGCAGGCTGCTATTCTCCCATGGAGACGATCGTAGAGATGCTGGATGTAGTCCTGTGGAACGGCTTGCCATGCCATTTCCACCTGGCGCCTCAGTTGGACCAGCGTTCGTGCTGGACGTGCAGACCGCGTGAGACGACGCTTCATCCAGTCCCAAACATGCTCAATGGGGGACAGATCCGGAGATCTTGCTGGCCAGGGTAGTTGACTTACACCTTCTAGAGCACGTTGGGTGGCACGGGATACATGCGGACGTGCATTGTCCTGTTGGAACAGCAAGTTCCCTTGCCGATCTAGGAATGTTAGAACGATGGGTTCGATGACGGTTTGGATGTACCGTGCACTATTCAGTGTCCCCTCAACGATCACCAGTGGTGGTCGGCCAGTGTAGGAGATCGCTCCCCACACCATGATGCCGGGTGTTGGCCCTGTGTGCCTCGGTCGTATGCAGTCCTGATTGTGGCGCTCACCTGCACGGCGCCAAACACGCATACGACCATCATTGGCACCAAGGCAGAAGCGACTCTCATCGCTGAAGACGACACGTCTCCATTCGTCCCTCCATTCACGCCTGTCGCGACACCACTGGAGGCGGGCTGCACGATGTTGGGGCGTGAGCGGAAGACGGCCTAACGGTGTGCGGGACTGTAGCCCAGCTTCATGGAGACGGTTGCGAATGGTCCTCGCCGATACCCCAGGAGCAACAGTGTCCCTAATTTGCTGGGACGTGGCGGTGCGGTCCCCTACGGCACTGCATAAGATCCTACGGTCTTGTCGTGCATCCGTGCGTCGCTGCGGTCCGGTCCCAGGTCGACGGGCACGTGCACCTTCCGCCGACCACTGGCGACAACATCGATGTACTGTGGAGACCTCACGCCCCACGTGTTGAGCAATTCGGCGGTACGTCCACCCGGCCTCCCGCATGCCCACTATACGCCCTCGCTCAAAGTCCGTCAACTGCACATACGGTTCACGTCCATGCTGTCGCGGCATGCTACCAGTGTTAAAGACTGCGATGGAGCTCCGTATGCCACGGCAAACTGGCTGACACTGACGGCGGCGGTGCACAAATGCTGCGCAGCTAGCGCCATTCGACGGCCAACACCGTGGTTCCTGGTGTGTCCGCTGTGCCGTGCGTGTGATCATTGCTTGTACAGCCCTTTCGCAGTGTCCGGAGCAAGTATGGTGGGTCTGACACACCAGTGTCAATGTGTTCTTTTTTCCATTTCCAGGAGTGTAGTTGTGATTACTGTACTGCTCAAGGATGGGTGTCCAGTCCTTTCAGCCAGACGGTAACTTCTCCCTTAAGCAAATGAAGGTCCTGGAAGGTGCCTTGGAATTTCCTTAAAGGGCATTCAGTGCTGTAGTGTCTGTTTCATGTGTCCACAGTCGCAGTCAAGTTCTATCAACCATGCCTAATTTATGCCTTCAGTAGTGACAATTTTGATGCTCTGTTCAGGACTGGTTGAGTGATGTCCAGGATCTCCTTGGTAGCTCAAATCTGACAGGGCATTGGCTCGGATCTTTGATTAGATTATTTGAGTCTGGATCGGAGGAAGATTACTCTCAGCGCCAAGCATCATCAGTGTTAAAACATTCTCTTACTAAACCCACTCCCACCTTCCATGATGGTTTACGAGACCTTAGTCGAGATTGGGAGATGAGGTCTAGATGTACAGGGAGTCGACAGTTGTCTAGGCATATTTGCCACTCTTTTTTCAGTGCTAGCTGTCTTCGTAAGTGGGGAGGATGGATGTTGGACAGAACAGGGAGCCACTGGGTTGGTGTTGACTTGATGGTTCCCAGTATCAGCCTTATAGTATTATTGAGTTGAATATCTACTGCTCGCGTATCTACTGCTGTTTAACCACGCAGAACTGCAGTATTCTCCTGCTGAATAGACAAGAGCAAGGGCTGATATCCTGAGGGTTATCACATTCGTTCCCCAGCCATTTCCTGTCAGTTTTTTTCTTGTGTTATTTCTAGTTTTTATTTTGCTGGCTGTCTTCTCCAGGTGGGCTCTGAAGGTGTGAGTGCGTCTAGCGTTAATCCCAGATATTCTGGTTGAGGGTTAACATATGATTTTTAAAAGCGATTCTGGGTGCATAGTGTGCCTGCTTGTTGTTTAGGTGAAAGCAAGCTGTCTCTGTCTTCATGGCGTTGGGTTTAATTCGCCATACTTGGAAATATTCATCCATCTTTTTCAGATCGTTTTCAAGAGTAATTTCTAATGTCTGGAAGTTGACAGATTGGCTAATTAAACATATGTCGTCGGCTTAAATGAACTTTTTAGAGTAAGTGTTTGGTTGGTCAGATATGTGTATATTGGAGAGCAGAGGCAAAAGAACTGATCCCTGGGGAAGGGTGTCATTGAGTTGGTAGTTGTGGCTTTCCTTGCTATTAAGGTGTTCTTCGATGTGTCTATTTGCCAGCATGTTGTTAACCAGTGTGACCAGTTTTTTACAAGGTATGATGCACAGGAATTTCAGCAGCATTCCTTGTCTCCATTCTGTGTCATACGCAGATGACAGATCAATAAATGCAGCTTTGGATTTTTTCTTTTCTTCAAAGCCCCTTTCGATATGTGCAGTTACTGCTAGTACCTGGTCGCTGCAGCTCCTTTAAGGTCTAAAGCCAGCCTGTTCAACTGGTATCTTCTTCTCAACAGTGGGTTTTATTCTGCTAAGAATGAGCCTCTCTATCAATTTATAGCAGGCAATTCAGTCTTCAGGGTGCTTTCCCAGTTTTAGGATTGCTGTTGCTCTGTTTCTCATAAAAAGGGCTGACAGCCTTCCAGTCTGCAATATGTTGTTGAAGAATTCTCTCAACCAATGTAGAGCATTGGGGCCGCAATGCTTCAAAAATTCTGGGAATATGCCCTAGATGCCTGTGGTTTTCCTTGTTTTTGGGTCCTTAATGGCCTTGGAGATCTTGTATGTCTCAAAATTCTTTGAGGCGTCAGTTTCACATGTTCATCCTTTGACGCTCTTCAGTTCTGCTCTGATTTCTCTGGTTTTCTTTTTATCTGTCTCTGGCATTCTACGTGTAAGTTTCAAAATCCTTTTGGCAACATCATTGGGACTTATATCATAACTATTGTGTACTGTTTTCATTGAAGTCACACCCAGCCTTGACAGTAAGTGCCATGCCTTTCTACCGGAATGTTCGAAACTCATTTCATTCATTAATGTGTGCCATTTTTCTCGCCGAGTGAGTCCAAACATTGCAAAAACTCGTCAGTGCCGGCATTCTCCAAGTATCCGTTATAGATTACAGTGAATTCCTGACTCCATGCAGCAATGTTTGTTTTCTGATAGCCCCTGAGGACATGCTTTCTGGCGATGAATAATAGCAGGCCCACAAATCGTACATAATTTCCTGCTTTTAGGGGAATCCATTGAATGTTAAACCCTAGCTCAGAAGTATAGTTCTCCCAGTTAGATTTACCAAAATTCCATTGGGCTTTAGGAATCGATCTGCTGACAGGAATTTGTGTCCCCATGTTGAGCAGAACAGGCCTATGTTGACTGCGAGGAAAATCGGAGAGGACTTTCTTGTTGCAACATAAAGGTATATTTTGTACACCTTTTGTGACGAAGCATAAATCTGGACAGTAGTCTCTACCCCATCTAGCAGAATGGAATGTGCTCCTGTCTTTGGGATCATATATTAGAAAAATATTGTGCATCTCTGCCCATTTGAATACTTCTTCGCAGTCTTGGTTGGTGTAGTTGTATCCCCATTGTTCTGTTGCTGCCTGTTCATTCCTGTTTAAACGTTGGTCAATCCGCACTCTGAGAAGCTTTGCAGTACACACCTTTTCTGTTTGTTTGTTTTACAGCATAATGCACTTGTTTCCCTCTTGACACTTACTCCCATAATGTACAAAGTGTACAACATTGTTTCCGCCATTTGCCAATAGGTGGCGACAACACTAAGTAGCGGTCGAAAGAAACAGATCGCAGACATCAGGCAGTTAGCTTGGATCTTGGTCAACATAACCTCACTCAAACATTAGTCGGTTTGTGTCTGCATCATAAAGTTGTTCTTGATTGAAAATGTCAGTTTACGAGCCTAATTCTCATCATTTGCGGGAGGTGTTACTGTTTTGTTTCAATATGAATAAAACAGTGGCCGAGTCTCATCAAATGCTGTCAAGTAAGTATGGTAAGGACGCTATTAGTGAAAGAACGTGTCGTGAGTGGTTTCAACGCTTGTGATTTTAACGTCATAGACCGGCAAAGTGGTGGAAGAGAGAATGTTTTCGAAGATGCATAATCGGAGACATTGCAGAGTGAAGACACACGTCAAACTCAAGAATAATTGGCACGATTGGTGCGAGTGACACAACAAGTCATTTCAAAACGTCTCAAGGCTATGGGTACGATTCAGAAAGAAGGAACTTAGGTGCAGTATGAGCTGAAACCAAGAGATGTTGAACGGCATTTGTGTGTTTGTGAACAGTTGCTTCAGAGGCAAAAATGGAATGGATTTCTGCATCGCATTGTGACCGGGTACGAAAAATGGGTTCATTACAATAACCCTAAACGCAAAAAATCATGGGGATATCCTGGTCATACTTCCATGTCGACAGCCAAACCGAATATTCACGGCTCCAAGATCTTGCTCTGCATTTGGTGGGACAACTCGGCGTCATGTACTATGAGGTGTTAAAACCAAGTGGAACAATCACAGGTGCACGTTATAGAAGGCAGTTAATGCATCTGAGCAGAGGATTAAAAGACAAATGGCCACAATACAATGAGGGGCACGATAAAGTGATTTTGGAGCACGACAACACTCGACCCCACGTTGCAAAAGAGGTCAAAACGTACTTGGAAACGTTAAAATGGGAGTCCTACCCCACCCGCCATATTCTCCAGACATTGGTCCCTCTTGACTATCACCTGTTTAGATCAATGACACATGGCCTGGCTGACCAACACATCTCGTGAAGAAATTTCAAATTGGATCAATTCGTGGTTCACTTCAAAAGATGAACAATTTTTTCTACATGGGATTAGTATACTGCCTTAAAGATGGGAGAAGGTAGTGGACAGCGATGGAAAATACTTTGAATGATACATGTGTAACCAATTTCTTTCATTAAACCCTCAAATGTTGGCGAAAAAACGGCGGAAGCAAAGTTGTACACCCTGTATAAAGTTATTTTTTTTTATTTAAAGTCAAAGTATTTAAATAAAACTATGACTGTAAGTATTAGGGCACTTTTTCTTCTATATCGCCAACTAAGACACTTTTTACGTCATCTTCAAATAGCAGAATTTTGGTTGAGCTTTGTGGGACCTGTAATATCATTGATATAAATGAGAAACAACAATGGACCCAGGATGCGGCCCTGTGAAACACCTATTACAGGTTTTTTTGGTTCTGATAGGAGTTTAAAATTATGAAAATTGAGAGATGACTCAGCTCAACAACTTGTGACTTGTTTTCCAGGTACGATACAAAACTTTTTTTGACAGTACCCCTAATGCCTATTGCTTCAAATTCCCATAATAGTGTTTAACACATTGTAGTTGGGCCACAGGGACTGCTGCAGTCCCTTAGAAGTCGTGCATTTTGGCACCTTTTTTGCAATGGCTCCTGACCAAAAGATAATGAACAAAAGTAAAACCTTTTAACTAATGTTTGTATTATCATCCTATATCTCAACATTTGGTTAAAGTTGTTTGAAAGATATCACATATTTACAGAATCATTATATTTTGAAAATTAGATGATTCAGAAGTAAAAAAAGTTTGTAATTACAATTAATCAGAATTTATTATACAATAAATGTACAAAACTATGTAACTGAATTTATACAACTCTTTTCATTGAGCAAAATTTGTCTTTGTGTGATATTGCTTGAAACACAAACAGGTAGACACAATACTACATTACATTATTCACACCACCATCTGGTCTCTCATTTGCCAGTACTGTGTGCGCCCTGTGTGTAAACGATGCAGTATCTTGATGCATACTTCTTGCTTGTTGTCGATGGGATGTGAGTGGGGAAATGTCTTGCTGTTAAACTGTTTGCTGCTGAACCCTGCTTTTCATCTTCGTTGAAAGCTTCACCTGATTTCTCGAGTATTTGTTTTCCCAGGTTCCCCATAAAACTAAATGTCATGTGAATAGGGCTTACCATCGGGTAGACCGTTCGCCGGGTGCAAGTCTTTCGAGGTGACGCCACTTTGGCGACTTGCGCGTTGATTGGGGTGAAATGATCATGATTAGGACAACGCAACACCCAGTCTCTGAGTGGATAAAATCTCCGACCCATCCGGGAATCAAACACGGGCCCCTAGGATTGACATTCTGTCATCCTGACCACTCAGCTACTGGGGGTGGACACCATAAAAGTAAACAAGCTGGTTCATTTGTGAGAGATAGGCCGAAGTTTCTTGTACAGAATGTAAGAATTGAACACACACATCATAAATACATGAAAAAATACCTTTTTCCACCATTTCATTGTTTATTGTTGAAAATAATTGTAGGTCACTAGCTGATCTCCATGATCAACACCAGTTATATTTTTATTATACTCAAGTATGAGAGCAGGCTTCAGTTTTTATACCATTCCAGCCTTGGATTTTGTCTTTGTAACACTACTTGTCATTCTGTGTTTGGTAGAAAGAGCAAACAGATCCCTAGTATCTTTCCAGTGGAGTGCTAGCATGGAATTTTTTCTCTTGAATATTATTTCACCTCTTCTTAGCTTATTCTGTTTGGCTAAATGGCTCAGAGCACTATGGGACTTAACATCTGAGGTCATCAGTCCCCTAGAACTTAGAACTAGTTAAACCTAAGGACATCACACACATCCATGCCCGAGGCAGGATTCTAACCTGCGACCGTAGCGGTCTCGCGGTTCCAGACTGCAGCGCCTAGAACGGCACGGCCACTTCGGCCGGCTATATTCTGTTTGAATTCCTTTGGTAGGTCTCTTCAGTTTCTCATTACTGTGCCAATAGCAGATGTTTCCTCATCAAACAATCTTCCAAATAATTTAAAGAAGTATAAAACCAGTCCATGTACAGTGTATGACCCTTACGTAGATAACTGTTACACAAACTTAGCACCACTGAATCTGCACTGTTGTCTTTTTCACCTGCACCAGTGTACACTTCGCAGTTCAAAACACATCCAGTTGCTGAATCACCTCAAAATTTTATACCGTACCTGCTCGGTTTGTTCTTGATGTACACTCGAAATCGAATTCTCACTCTGACTAGACATAAACCTTCATCAACTGTGAGATTTTCGCCAGGATAAAAACTGCTCTTGCTTTTCAGTACAAAGTTATCATTGTTATTCACCTGAAACATAAAGTAAATTGACCTAAATCTGTCTCTTTTCGTGATTTTTACAGGTAAAGAGGAATCTAGTATTAGCTCATTGCTCCAATAGTCCGTAACATTAGGTTTGTGCACAAGAGACATGTGAATAGTTACGTATAGCAAAAAACTGATATATCTCAGGTAGTGTCATAGCAGACCAATTGGTCCAAAGCGACCAGGAAGTTATCTTATTGTGCCTCCGCAATTTGGAAATTGTTGCTGCTTCGTAGTGGTTTGTTTCTGGCTTTATGTTTTTTATGACATTCGCGTCAATGAAGACGCTCCTACAGTCGAATTCAGTGCTTTCGGCGTTCTAAGGTGCCAAGACATCACATACGCCTTCAAAGGGCCTTAATTGATGCTGCACATCGTCATTTACCCAGTCAACAACGTTGCTTTGAGACTCCTGCTGTTGTTGTATTCTGACTTTGCCTCTTTGAATGGGAGCTTCACACCCTTCAAATACATCTGATGGCCCATTTTCATTTTCGGAACACTCGTTATTACCTTCAAAATAAATTACACGAGTCAGTGAAACTGCCGAGGATATAATTGTGATCCCTAAACACAATGACTGACCACTATAATTACCATCTATCTCAGAAGAACTATGTCAGTTTCAGACCCATTATCGTCAATTTCAGATCCAGATTCTTTGAGCACCCGCAGAATTTCCTCTTCGGCCAAACTGTCCCCCATTTTACAACAAACGTTTGCGATAAGAGAACTGCAGAAGCACACTGCAAGAACGAATGCGCGGAAATTGTTTTGGCGCCTTTTTGGAGTCACATATCGGTGAGAGGAGGCAGGAACGCCATCTATCGGTCATCCGATGTACTACAAGAACGAAAAACTCATCTCCAGACATCACCGCACAGATATACTGCTCAGCAACCTGAAATAAAAATCAAGAAGGTGGCGCGCGGAGGTTCTCCGAGCGCCGACTGTTACGGCAATAAATGCGCACTCGCAGTTTCTAATGGGCAGCGACCTGTATGTGTTAATGGTTCACATTATCGGAAGCTTCTGACAAATCTAAATAAATTCTAACGACATATTTATTCAACTCCAAATTTCTTACCATTTCTGTTGCGTAGTCCGAGATGGATGTTTCTGTACTGTACCTTGCTCGAAAACGTGTTGACTGTTATTTATTAGTTTATGTTTTTCTAAATATTTTGTGACTGATTTCCATTACCGCCTCAAGTACTTGTCATTAAACATGCAAATGTTTAATACTGGGGTGCATAATACAGTTTTACAATACTGTATTACTGCACTGAATTAAAGAAGTGAAATAGTACTTAATATTCCGATATTGTTTGATATTATTACTAACAAACACAAACCTGTCGACTCTGCTAAGAAATACATCAATGGTGGAGCGTAATTCGACAAAATACTTTTATGTTATTCAAATCGGCGCAAAATAAAGAATATTATTAAAATGATATACAGTATTCAGATAATATTTCTCTTTCTTGGAACGTATTGCCGGAATTCTACCAGAGTTCTAGCTTTTCGATACGATACTATTTCATGCTCAACAATCGATTACGACATCGTGGTGTATTGGTGTAAGCTGTCAAACAGTTTGTACAGGTTGTTGACATGTGCGAAGTTGTCAATTGAAAAGGAGGCTAATACGCGTGATGTAATGTGTAACAAAGAGCTAACAGTAAGCCATAGAAAAGCGATATGTGAGCGAGTACTGTGTAGGGGCTTAAAATGCAGTTTATTAGAAGCGATGCCAGTGAAACAGAAGATGAAAACTGTCGTCCAGCTACGAGACTGGACGATACGGACTATGTTCCAAAAACCAGTCGCATTACATATCGAGACATACTATCACCGATAATTTCAATAATAAGTCACACTGCAGACGTTGCACTCGATGCTAATCTGGCGTATTCTTACTACGCTAGCGCCGAATATGTTTACTTCAAGTTAACACTTCTATTTATACTATTCCCAGCACTCGTAAACACCGTGATTAGCACAAGAATGTAAGTAATATTATTTCAAAATTATGCGTGTTTTTTTAAACGATTAATTATCCCAGGTGTCATGCAATCCTAAACTAATGAACTATATTTGGAAGCTAAATGACAAACAAACGTTTGGGATAGTGGTCTTCACCTTTCACTTGCAATTTGGTCTTAGTTTGTCATTGCTGTTGTTACTCTTTGTCTTCTTGATCATCAGCGTTCTCTTCTGGCCAAGTGCTTCTATCTTAATACTACATCAAAATACTCTGTTAATACATTCCTAACTGTGTCACACAATACTAGGCAAATATTTGTTATCCCCCTCCACATTCTCGTTCATAAACTTAGTATAGTTTCTAATGTGTTTCTTTGTCATTTAATGAAGTGATTACTTTTAATATAAGGATACGTGGGGTCGACAGAAGCGTCCGATACCACGCGTCGGCTTTGACCCGTGACGTATGGGTGTTGTCGTGTGTGACGTCATGACGGCGCGGAGTTTGGTTTGAGTGTGGCTGTCTCCAGTTCTGTTTTATCTTATTTTATTTACTTTTCTGATCTGTTCGTTCTATCTCGTGAGTTTTTTTTTAAATTTAAAAACACTTATTACTTATTTTAATTATCTGTTTCCTCGAATTTCTGTTTTAGTTTATTATATTTATCTTTCTGATCTGTTCGTTTTATCCCGTGAGATTTTTTTTTAAAGACAAAAAACACTAATCAGCTACTGAAGCATCTTTATCTTATATGGGTTGCAGGGGTTACGACCCCAGGGGAGGTGGGTGGGTATTCATGCATGGCTGTCTTCACTTACACGTTGTAGCTACGCAAGGCGTCTAAATTTGTTTATATTTAGTTTGCCCCCGCCCAAAACACCCCATTTCCCGCGCTTGTCCCGTTAGTGTCATTAGGCTTCTTGTGGAAAGTGCGTATGTTTGTTTTTGTTTCCGCCATATTTGTGACATCATGGGTCAAAGCAGACGGGTGGGATCGGACGCTTCCGTATTTCCGATGTTTCTACACTTTACGTGAACGAAAAAGTATATTTTGATTACACAGCTATGATACTCGTGTTTACGAGTTTTTTTCCCTCATTATTCATGTCCAATGTTTTGCTTTAAAGGTATTCTACTCTGAATAATAATGACGTATTTTTAAGTCATGCTTCTATTACTATCTTAAATTTACTTAGAGTCAGGGTTTTTACTGATTGTGGCAGTTTATTATACATTGTCAGACTTATGTGTTTGTGGCTATTATGTATTAGTGTTTGCCTTTGAATGTGGAATGTGTAACCTGCAGTTGTTTCTGGTAGTGTGTACATGTACATTCATTCTTGGAGTAATTTTTTTTATTTCTTCTTTGACATATATTAAGAAGTTGTATATATATAAAGACATGGGATTGTCATTATATTGATTTGACTGAAATATTTCTTACAGGATTCTTTCTGACCAATCTTTGAATACATCTGACTGCTTTTTTCTGCCATCTGAAAATGCAGTTTGTATGTAGCAGATTTCCCTATAACCTTACCCCCATACTGCAGCTGTGACTGAAAGAATGCATAGTAGCTGAGAACCAGTAGTTTTTTGTTGATACAATACCTTACTTTATTTAGTAGAAAAATCACACTTGGCAGTTTACCATTTGGATACTTGATATAATTATCCCAAGAATCATTGGTCTAGTATGAACCCAAAAGCACAACACTTTTTGATGAATGAATGAAGAACTAATTAACGAATGAATCACATCAGTTCTTGACAGTAGTTAATGTAATAGAGAACAGTCAGCCTGTAGGAGTGCTGTTGGGTCGTAATTTGTCATTAGAGAATGCTGTTACAATCAAACAATGGAAACTCCAGGTAGGAATATCAACACTGTGGGAAAAGATAGATGAGTCATTCCCCTGTCAAATCAACACACTTTAAATAAAAATTTTACCTCACCCTCTTAGATTTTGCTGAAAGTTGGCATACTTATAGTGGGTGTTGAAACTAAGAAAAATACCAAATTTCAATTTTTTACCTCAAACCATTCCTGAAATATGGTCATGTAAACTTTTCAAAAACTGGCCAAAAATGTGTGAACAGACTTTTTTTAAAATTGCCCTAGGAGCTGCCCTAATTGAGCTAGAGAACTGGGAAAGGTGTCATTTTGCAGCATTTTTCATGCTCTTTCCAGTGATAGACAAAGAAACATAGATTCTAATTAATAACCTTTTTCAAAATGGTAATTAATATTTTGATTTAATTTTTTTACAAAAAGTCTTAATTGAAAATTTTCAAAATATTTCCATAGCTACTTCATACTGTTGTAAATCACATGGCAAAATATAAATCTGGGATGATGATGGGTTCATTGCTAAAAAAATTATTCCGGACTCTTGTTTTTCACTAACTAAACCTTATGGAATCTGTATTTGTTGTCATATGTGATTTTTCAGAAAATTTTAGTATAGTTCTGCAGGATGAAGCTCAGAGTTTCCACTGGACAAGAAAACAGATTACCATTCATCCTTTTGTTATATATTACAAACAGAAAGACAAAATTGAGCATATGAGCTTTGTCATTGTTTCTGATTGCCTGGAGCACACTACAACTGCGATTTACACCTTTCAAAAGAAGCTAATTTCATATCTAACAAATACATTTCAAAAGATTCCAAAAAAGATATACTATTATTCTGACGGTTCTGCTGCTCAGTATAAAAATAAGAAAAACTTCCTGAACTTTTGCCTTCATGAGGAAGACTTCAACATAAAAGCTGAGTGGCACTTGTCAGCCGCAGCACATGGGAAAGGGCCTTGTGATGGAGTAGGGGGTTCAGTAGAGAGACTGGCATCTCGTGCAAGTTTGCAAAGGCCATACCAAAATCAGATCCAAACCGCAAGAGATCTATTTGAGTGGGCAGTAGATAATATCACAAATGTTGATTTTGCATATTCCACTCAAGAAGACTATGCTGCTTCAGAAATATTCTTAAAAAGCCGACTTGAAGAGGCATTGTCAATCAAAGGAACACAGCAATTTCACACTTTCATTCCCAACACTACATCAAAATTAATAGTCAAATACTTCTCAGGTGATATGCAGAGTTGGGAGAGAGAAGTAACTACATCACCAGACAAACTGAAGTTACAAGGTGTATCAGGCTATGTCACCACTGTATATGGCAGAAACTGGCGGCTTGGATACATTTTAGAAAAAAACGAAGAACTTGATGAAGTGAAAAAAACTTTTCTTCATCCATGTGAACCAGCTAAGTCATCCTGCAGATGCAGATGTCCTGTGGGTGTCAGTTGTGGATGTTCTCACAAAAGTGAACCCATTTACACAGACAGGGAGAACATACATTCTTAATGAAAATGATGTAAACCAAACCCAGTCAGCTTTATTAAAATGTAATATGTGAAGTTCCAAGACAATTTATTGGGAAATTGCTTTCAACTCAAAACTTAATTTTTGTCTCAGGTTAGTATTAACATATATTTTATAGAAAGTTGTTTCAAAATTATTGTTAGTACCTATTGTGTTAAATCTAGCATGTACAGATACCTGTTACTCAAAAAGAACCATTATGTATTTAATTTCTTTAATAGTTCCATTTCAAACATCATGGACCAGAACTATTATGTAAATACTTGTACTTATTCATACTTTATTTCAGTTTGTAGTTAAAGGCTCAATTTCTTGTTTTTGTTGTATCGGTTAATATACTGTTAGTGAAGTTGTATGAAATTAAAATAAGCAATCAACTTAATTATAAAATATAATGATTAGTTTTGGTTTAATAAGGTGATGTTTTGATATTTGTAATACTTTTTTTTACTTACCTTTCAGTATATTTTAAAGAAATTCCTGTTTGTTAAAGGTCAATTTGGTCAAACTAGGGCCGTTAGTGAAAAACAAGAGTCCGGAATAATTTTTTTAACAATGAACCCAACATCATCCCAGATTTGTATTTTGCCATGTGATTTACAACAGTATGAAGTAGTTATGGAAATATTTTGAAAATTTTCAATTATGTACTTTTTGTAAAAAAAATAAAAAAATAAATCAAAATATTGATTAGTATTTTGAAAAAGGTTATTAATTAGAAGCTATGTTTTGTTGTATATCCCTGGAAAGAGCATGCAAAATGCTGCAAAATGACACCTTTCCCAGTTCTCTAGCTCAATTAGGGCAGCTCCTAGGACAATTTAAAAAAAGTCCGTTCACACATTTTTGGCTGGTTTTTGAAAAGTTTACATAGCCATATTTCAGGAATGGTTTGAGATGAAAAATTGAAATTTGGTATTTTTCTTAGTCTCAGTGCCCACTATAAGTATACCAACTTTCAGCAAAATCTAAGAGGGTGAGGTAAAATAGGTGTGTTGATTTGACATGGACTGACTCAGATTGCTACTTACCGTGAAGAAATTAGACAGTGGCTTGTTGCTTTGTGCTTTTCGTTTTGCAGGAGTCTACAGCTGTCTAATACAATCGACACACATAGCATTATCATTGCCACCGATAACACACAATTTCATTTTGGTGATGCAGAATATGCTTGGCCCAACAATTAGAGTGGGGATATGACATGTTTGCCATAAAATTTAACTGTTTTTTTACTTGAGATGCCTTTTGCATGTGATTAACATCTATTCTTTTACAGTGCGCCTGCCTCCCTCCCGACACACACACACACACACACACACACACACACACAACACTCTCTCTCTCTCTCTCTCTCTCTCTCTCTCTCTCTCTCTCTCTCTTATTAAATGTTAGGTGCTATCTTTGATGAAATTATGCCATTGTTGTAGGTTCAGGATTCATGTCTTTTTATTATAATCAGTTGTGTTTCCATATTGGATATATAAAACATGTTGTATTATGGACCAACGAGAACTTGCGTGCTACTTCAGTTTGTGTTTTGCATTCAGAGAACATTTCCAAAGTCTAAATTTTGCTTGTGCCCCATAAGAGTTGTTTGGAAACTTATGGCAAAGAAAGAAGAAAATTACCAACAGAAAGGTGTTTATTTTTTTACATTTATTTTTTTGTTTTGTAGACATCAAATTGGTGAATGTTGCAAACTTGAAATGTAAGAGTAATTAAACTTTGAAAATGTGCTTCTTGTACCAAAGGAAAATGCAAATGAGGTAACTAATAAATTAAGAGTCAAAATTGCTGACCAGCACTCAGGAGCACTACCAACAGACAGATGTAGAAGGAAAAACACTATGTATGAGCCTCCGTATTAGCCCTAATTTCCCCTATTTCCTCTTTGTGGTCCTTTGGCGAAATGTAAATTGGCAGCAGTAGAATCATTCTGTATTGAATAGGATTTGGGAGAAGAGGAGTTTGTGGCACAACTTGACAAGACAAAGGGATCGGGTGGTAGGACGTGTTCTGAGGCATCAAGGGATCACCTATTTAGTATTGGAGGGCAGCGTGGAGGGTAAAAATCGTAGAGGGAGACCGAGATGAAAACACCAAGCAGATTCAGAAGGGTGTAGGTTGCAGTAGGTACTGGGAGATGAAGAAGCTTGCGCAGGATAGAGTAGCATGGAGAGCTGCATCAAACCAGTCTCAGAACTGAAGACCACAACAACAACAACAACAACAGAATCATTCTGCAGCCAGCTTCAAATGCTGGCTCTCCAAATTTTCTCAATAACGTTCCTCAAAATGAACCTTGCCTTCCTTCCAGGGATTCCAATTTGAGTTCCCAGTGAATCTCTTCCCTGTGAATTGCTTCAGTATCTGCCTTTAATCTGATCTGGTGGGGATCCAAAACACTCGAGTATTACTCAATAATGTGTTGCATTGGTGTTCTACACATGCTCTCCTTTACATATGACCCACACATTCCTAATATTCTCCCAATAAACCAAAGTTGACCATTCTCCTTCCCTGCCAAAGTCCTCATGTGCTCTTTTCATTTCATATTGCTCTGCAGTGTTGTGGTCGTGTCAAACAGCACATTACTAGCACTGAATTTGAACAGTACAGTATAGTTTTTTATACTTATCCTCATTAGTGTACGTTTTTCTGCATTTGGAGTTAGCTGCCATTCATCACACTAACTGGAAATTTTGTCTAAGTCACTCATTGAAGACACCTTCCCAGACACCACAGCATCATCAGCAAACAGTCACAGATTGCTGCCCACCCTGTCCGCCACATTATAAGTCTGTAGGGAATAAAGCAGTCCTGTCACACTTCCTAGGGAGCACTCCTAATGATACCTTTGTGAATGAACACTCACTGTCAAGGACAACATATTGCTTTCTATTGCTTCAGAAATCTTTAAGCCCCTCACACATTTGGGAACCTACCCCATGTTCTCATACTTTATGCAAGGGGAACCATGTTAAATGCTGTTCAGAAAATAATAGTTCATTCGTCGAGGATAACCTAGGAGAAGGTTAAAAAGGAGTTGCAGTCACTCAGACCGCACAGTGATAGTGAGCCACCTGTAGTGACACTTAGATCTGTCACTTTTCATTTTCCACTTTGTTGAAAGTAGTTATTTTCTTTTTGAAAGGAAATCTTTTCACCTATAACTTTGAAGGGTATAAGCACAATGTGACTTCCTTTTGGTGTATTTATACACACTATGGACCTGTGTTACAAGAAATTTATAGTTATATTTTGTTCTGGTGTTGTAATTGTGTAAACTACTATATTTACTGGCTTGTTCCTCATGTGTTAATAAGAGACATGAGTAGTGTTATTGTACAAATACAAGCCACTATTTTGGAATTATTTATTTTATTGTTACTTTCATGAAGTTCAAAGTTGCTGCAGTGAACTCTTGTAGCTCCCACATCTTTTTGGATTATTTTTCAACATTGCTTTTGTCTCAAGCCTGAAATTTGCTTTTTGATTGTCATTTTCTAACTGTGCTACCTGTTTATACTGTTTAAAACAGTGAAAACATGTTTTGTGGTTTGCTTTGAGCATTCATAGAATCTCCTCTTATTCTGGGATTGTATTTTAATTCCTGATATTATCACTAATTTGAATTTTGTATAGAATTTTTACTGATATTTGTTTTGGAAAAACTATAAAAAATAACAGGTTTGTATGTGGCCTTAAATTTATTGGAATATTTGTGTGTCATATTTGAAATGTAAACATCAGCCCCATTTCCTCTTCTCGGGGCCGGGGAGGGGGGGTGTTCAACATTTTCATCACTGAACTTACATACACATTAGCTCTGATTTTTGTGGTTTCATGTAATAGCCATTTTAGAATCTGCAAATGGTGATCACTAAAACCAATGTTGCCTTTTGTCTTGTAGGCCTGTTGGGTCGACCCGAGCATCCGATCCCACCCGTCAGCTTTGACCCGTGATGTAAGGCTGTTGTGATGTGTGACGTCATGATGGTGCGGAGTTTGGTTTGTGAGTGTGGCGTGTTTGTAGGTCGTTGCGTTGCCATTCGTGGTGCCCTCTGATGGTGTGTTTAGGGGTTTCGTGTTGTCTGGTGTATTGGATTCATTTTGATGTTACTGCTTCTTCTGGCTGGTTCTCGTTTTGGCTGTGTGTGTAGCGGAATTGGTTTCAGTGAGTTAACGATTTATTGTTTTTGTGTGAAAGTTATTGTCATGCTGTTTACTGTTGTGTGTTAATTTGAGTAAATTAATTTGTTGTTGCTCTTGTTAGGTATGGATAGGACCGATAAAATTAATAGTGTGCGATTACATGCTATGATGGGCGCGACTCCGTTGGAGTTGATAAAATTTCTACAGCTGTTTTGGTTGATTGCGGAGGTGGTTAAGTGCGCTGTTTGTTGGCATGAAATGACATTGGCAAAAGTTCCGGTGTCTCAGACCAGGGATGGTTATATGTGGCGGTGCCATAGGAATAACCTATGGTGCTCCATACGTCGCATTTCCTGATTCGAGAAGTTTAGGTTAGGCTTGCGCGAGATTGTGTTATTGAACATATTACTTTTGTTATAGATACTCTCAAAGTTTTTGCGCACGTGAGTGAGAGGAGTGTGCTTGACTGATTTTCTTTTCGTTGTGAAGTATGTTCTGAGTTTATTAAGTACAGGGGTAAGTTGAGTGGGCCTGGGGTTGTGTTGGAAGTGGACGAGTTGCAGTTTGGGAAAAGGAAGTATGGGAGGGGTAAGTCAGTGGTTGGTCTCCGGTTGTGTGGGGCAGTGGGCTATTGTACCGGGGAGTGGGTGTTCGTGATGTGTTTTTAGGGTTGTGTAGGGGCAGTCTAAGGTGGAATTAGTGGGGGTTAATTGAGGAGTTTATAGAACTGGGTTTCCACTGGTAGTTTCTGATGCTTTTTCTTCTTATAGGGGGGTTGGGTGAGAGGGGGTACTATCATTAAGTTGTGAACCATAGTTTAGAGTTTTAAAAATTATAAGACGGGGGCTTGTACAAAATACTATAGAGGGAATGTGGGGGGCCGTTAAGTCAGTTTCTTGGGAGTGTGAAGAGGCGCTCTTCTAACCTTTAGTCTCATTTAGATGAGTACTGTTGGCGGAATAGCCTCCCTGAGGGCTATTGTTTTTTTTTTTTTTTTTCAGTGTTTTTTAAGGGCTATTGGTAAGATGTACAGGCTGAAGGTGGTTGGTTAGGGTGGTTTGGGTGGCTGCAGGAGGGGGGGGGGGGGGGAGTGTGTTGGTTTGTGATTTAGTTGTGTAGGATCTATTTTGTTGCAGTTTTTGTTGAGTTGTAGTGTGTGATTGAGTTTTTTTTTTTATTTTGCATTTGTTTTTTGTTTATGGGTATTTTATTTTGGGGTGAGGGGAGAGGTTGAGTTGGGGGTAGGGTGTGGGTGGGTTGGGTCTTTCTTTTGGTTGTGTATTTTTCCATTGGTTTGTGTGCATGTGCGCGCACCTGTGTGTGATTGTCGTAGCCGAACTAGGTTATGGCGCCGGAACTTTGTTGTGGTAGGTTTTTATTTTTCTTGTTTTTAGTGTATTTGTTGTGTGTTGGGGTCAGGGGAAGTGTTAGTCCGATGTGTGGTTGTGGCTGTGTTCTGGTATCGGGAGTTGCTGTTGAGCTGTATAGGTCAAGGGAAGTGTTCAGTTCCAGTTTGTGGAATCGGGAGCTGCTGTTGAGCTATATAGGCCAAGGGAAGTGTCCGATTCCAGAGGATATTGTTTTTAGTGGAATTTGGGGAGTTTTGTGTTGCCGGTCTTTTTGTCGTTTTGTGTGGTTTGGTATGGTGGTGTGTGTCTGAATTTGGTTATATTTACTTTGTCCCCACCCAAAAACCCCCAATTTCTGTGTGTGTGTGTGTGTGTGTGTGTGTGTGTGTGTGTGTGTGTGTGTGTGTCAATTTTTCAATGTATTTTTGTCTTTGTTGTCATGTTTACATAATGACGTCATAGATGCCATATTGGAGTCATAGTGTATGGTCGTTTCTGCCATATTTGTGACGTCGTGACTCAAAGCAGACGGGTGGAATCGGACCCTTCTGTATTTCCGGCCTGTTTGTCTGTATTTATAAAAATCTAGTCAATAGTTTTTGTAGAAGTACTGCTTATTTGAGCTGTGTCAGCTATGATTAGTTTTGTGCTAGGGGATTCCAGTATATATTTGATTTCATTTAAATTTATTGGCCTTGAGGAAATCAACATTAAAGGCTCCATGTATGAGACAGTATTTTACTTGCCGGTGTACATATTTTCTAAACGAATTATTCCATGTGACCACGTCAACATTTTTGACACCGTATGGCAAATATATGGATAATTATATCTTGATGTGGCAGCTCTGCTGTTGAGAGTTCTATGTCTCTTTCATTGAACAAGCTCTCAAATTTGGCTATGTTGCTGAATTTTATGTTTTACCAATATGCAACTGCCACCATTCCTGAGTATTTCTCTGCAAAACATGTTCTCCAATTTGAACTGAGGAGTTGTCGTTTCTGACAAGCCTTTATTCAGTCAGTGCTCATTCACTTTATTACCATAAAGTTTGTGGTAATAGAAAATAGTGGTTGAATGCAAGGAGTGTAAGGTGTAAACTGCTCACTTGTTCCTGTAATGTTTGTAATCTAACTTTTGAAGTAGGTTTTCTTATGTTCATTGTATGCTTCTTTAAAAATCTGTGAAGTAGTTCTTCAGATGTACAATGCATTCAGTTAACACTACCACTTTTAATCTACTCTTCAAGGCTATAATTAAACTATGTTGACTTACTTTGCGGATTGTCGTCTTATAGACTTATCTTTTGGGCCATTGCTTCTAAAGTAAGTATAGCATTTGTTCAGCACAAGTAAGTAGTAAGAATATTGTGTAAAGTAGGTAGCTGTAAATATTGTAGAAGTGTTTCTTGAGGATTTTAGAACCCTTACACACACTTTCAGTGCATTTACTCCTTAAAAGTTTTTGCTGTTGGTAATAAAGGATCAACCAAGCGTTGTGATTCCACTTTTTGCTTCGACCCATGATGTAACTATGTTCTTTTGTGTGACATTATAGTGGCTCAGTGTTCTTGAGTCACATCATATCTGTAGATGGTGTGTTGTAGTATTTGGTGGCACTCTCTTGCGTCAGATGTCTATGTTACAAAGTTGTGCGTTAGGTGTGTTAGTGAGTCATTTGACATTTGTGAACTGAATGTATCAGGTTGTTACAAAGAGTTTATGCTAGTTTCCTATTGACTTATCTCAACTTTATGTATTATCGCTGATGGACTGTTTATGTTCGGAATTACTAGTGCTTCGTGTTTAATATGCTTGGAGATTTAATATCATATTTCCTTATTTGTTAGCCATAGATATGATGGAAATTTACAAGTAGGTCTCTGCTCATTGCAATGGGCGAAGAATGTTAGCTAGTAAGACAAAGTCCCTATAGTTATTTGGACTGATTGCAGATGACTTTTGAGTGTGCTGCTCTTAGTACTGTGGGTTTTGTTGTAGCTGCCATGTAGGCCAGGTGAAATTTGCAGTATTGAGTTTTGGAGTAGTTTGCTGGTCCATAGTATCGAGGGCCTCGTATGAGCTGTTTAGGGTGTTCTAGGAGGAACAGTTAATATGCAGCGATATGACAGGAATGATCATTCAAAGTTAAAACGTCTAATAAACATAGGCTCTAAAAAGTACGCCTTTGAGAATTCCATGTGCTTCATTTTTGGGTTAATATATGTTTTGGGTTAGTGTCATTATTCTTATAGGCTTATATTTACTTAGTTGCTGCACAAAACTGCTACTTCCCTTAGCTGTCTTGTTAGTTTCATTTTATTGTAGGAGTTAAATAATGTTATTTATGTTTGTTTGCAGATGTAATGAATGACATCATGGTCACCATATTATACCACGTGGTTATAATAAAGTGCGCCTACTCATAGAAGCCCAGTGTGGGCTGTAAGTATTGTATGACAGTGGAACCTGGTAGTTATGCTAAGGGATTAATGCAGAACTGATCTACATTCGAAGAAAAATTAGTTCCAATTTTGGCCACCAGATGCAGATCTGGCACTGTCAATGCAAGAAAGACATTTACGAGGTGTACAAGAAAAGTAATGAGACTGAAAACAGTGCGAGCAATCTGGAAATGCTATGTTGTTCTAGTTGTGTAGATCTGTGTATTCATCCTTTCCAGATGCTCAATCTAAGTTTCAGCTCCATTTCGTCATCACGTTATGTTTGAGAGCACCATCAGTGAAATTGTTTTTTGTTTTGTTTCACGATAATGGAAAATCGGAATTTTAGAGCAATGTGATGCCATCAAGTTTTGTGTGTTAAACTTGGGTAATCTGCAAGTTTGACCCATGAAAAGTTGAGACAGACCTATGGGAAACATTCTGTGCCAAGAGCACAAGTTTTTCACTGGCACAAATGATTTTTGGAAGGCTGAGAACACGTTGAAGATGAACTTTCCTCAGGGAGACATTCAACTTCAAAAATTGGTGAAATCATCAAACATGTGTTTGTTCTTGTGAGATCAGACAGATGTTTAACGATAAGAATGGTGGGTGATGTGTTAAAACTTACACTTTCATCGTACATCAAATTTTGACTGAAGTTTTGCACATGCAAAAGGTTTGTGCCAAAATGGTCCCCCCCCTCCCCAAAAAAAAAACCTCACAAATGAACACAAAGATAATCAAAGAAATATATGCATTGATCTCCTGAGAGGATTTCCAGTGACCATGATTGGTTCAGTCATGTGATGACAGGTGATGAATCCTGGATTTTTTGAGTATGATCCTGAGACAGTGGCGATGTGAGAAGTGGCATGCTGAGATATCTCCTCAACTGGAAAAAGTTCAAGTGAGCAAATCAAAGATTTAAACAATGCCGATTTGCTTTCTTGCTGTAGGGGTATCGTGCATGAGGCATTTGTTGCTCTAGAACCATCTGTCAACCAAGTGTTTTACAAAGACGTCCTTCAATGGCTCAGGAAATGGATGAACGGAGTGAAACCTGACATTACAGGCAAGTGGGTGGTACATCTTGACAATGCTCCATGTCACACGGCCACTTGCATTACAGAAGTTTTGATCTCTGAAGGCTTTCCTGTTGTTTCACAGCCCCCCTCCCTCCCCCCCCCCCCTCCCCTATTCATCAAATCTTAGTCCTTGTGAAATATTTCTTTTCTCAAAATTTAAAAAGTCTTAAAAGCACATCATTTTGGGACTCTGGAGACTATTCAAAAGAATGTGAATGATGTGTTAAAGTCCTTACCAATAGAAACATTTCAGTGCTGCTACCAAGACTGGGAATAATATCTACCAAGTTTTGCTTGCCATAACGTGATGGCTAAATGGTGTATAGCTGCCAAAGGGAACTGCTTTAAAGGGGACAAGATTGTTGTTTACAAATAAAAACTTTGGAAAATAAAAAGTTAATCTCATTGCTTGATTTTCATTCACCTCATAGAAATGTTTTCATATGTAATGGATTAGGGACGGGACATGGGCAGAACAGGTCAAATAAGTGAGATAGTCATAATGTTGGTATTATTAACTGCTGCTTACACAGTTTGTTCAAAATAGCACCGGAGACGTTGGCGAGATGCTGTGCAGTGCCAGATTTGCACCTTGAGGCGAAAATTTAAACTAATTTTTTTTCCAGCATAAATCAGTTCCGCATTCACACATTATAATATCTACCAAGTTTTGCTTGCCATATGATACAGTCCACACTGGGCCTCTGTGAGTAACTGAACAGTAATTGTAACCACAAGGGGTGGGCTTGAAATAGGGCTACCCACAATCTTGAAGATGTCACAGGCCACAGTATACAGTTGATATTGCAACTTTAAGCTTTGATGTAGTAGAAACTGTTTCAACTGAACTGCGATGTACACAGTCCCAATGCAACACATAAAAGTGATTTTCATGTGGGCTGACTCCTTGTCTAGTTTTCATGATTGTATTACGCTCTCTGGTGGTTTGATATTCGACAAGTTCACACCTAACACACAGCAAGAAACTGGGAATCCCTACCAATTTGAAAGGACAGTGCTTTGTGTTGATGAAGGATATGTCTATGCCGGGAGTGCCAAAGGTGACGGACTGTGTGAAACCTTAATGGCAGACATTTCACAGTTCGTACAGAAATTAATAGTAGCCAGATCAATCATGATAATTCAAAAAGAAACATGTACATTACCATTATTTGCACAATGATTCTGATGGTGTAATCAGATTTTCAATATCTTTATTAGTTTAAAGTTTAGTATCTGACGGTAAATTATACGAGTAACACCCAGCAATGAATTTCCAAAATATAAACGCTTGATCCGATTTTGTCTATTGCCATGTCTTTAAAAAGCTATTAGTGTAAACCTAAATTGGTATGAATTACAGGCATGTAACTTAAATAGTACATGAGTTATTGGGAGGTCAAAGTGGCTGATTACGATCGATCGCGTCAGGCCATAAGTGAAACTTCCTGGCAGATTAAAATTGTGTGCCCAACCAAGACTCGAACTCGGGACCTTTGCCTTTCGCGGGCAAGTGCTCAGTCAGCGCACACTCCGCTGCAGAGTGAAAATCTCATTCAGGCCATAAGTACTCCACAATTACATGAAAAAATGGTGGTAGCATGCTTATATTGAAAGAAAGTGCTGGCAGGTCGATAGACACACAAACAAACACAAACATACACACAAAATTCAAGCTTTCACAACAAACTGGTGCCTAATCAGGAAAGAGGGAAGGAGAGGGAAAAACGAAAGGATGTGGGTTTTAAGGGAGAGGGTAAGAAGTCATTCCAATCCCGGGAGCGGAAAGACTTACCTTAGGGGGAAAAAAGGACAGGTATACACTCGCGCGTGCGCGCGCACACACACACACACACACACACACACACACACACACACACACACACACACACAACACACATATCCATCCGCACGTACACAGACACAAGCAGACATTTTGGCTCAGTGAACTTCTGTTCCATTTGTTGCGAGTTGTCATAGCTGATGGTGGTGGTAAGTGACAAAATCTGCATAAGCAATGTCTAATGTTTGCTTGTGTCTGTGTGTGTGCGAGTGTATACCTGTCCTTTTTTCCCCCTAAGGTAAGTCTTTCCGCTCCCGGGATTGGAATGACTCCTTACCCTCTCCCTTAAAACCCACATCCTTTCGTCTTTCCCTCTCCTTCCCTTCTTCCCTCTTTCCTGATGAGGCAACAGTTTGTTGTGAAAGCTTGAATTTCGTGTGTGTTTGTGTGTCTATCGACCTGCCAGCACTTTCGTTCGGTAAGTGACATCATCTGTGTTTTTAGATATATTTTTCCCACGTGGAATGTTTCCCTCTATTATATAAATATATTGATTCATTTATATCTTTGTTAATATCCGATATATGCTATTCATGAAGAAACTGGTCAATTATTTATTGTGTTGTAGAAAGCACAGAGACATTAGGCTCCTCGCCTAACTTTTGCTTCTTTTCTTTTTATGTATGTTTATTTAATTTGTTTGTTTAGTTAATAATGTGTGTTGGAATGTGTTTATGGTCCAGCCATAGGAATCTTTATTTGATTTCAAGTATTTAAATGTAAATCCAGTATTTCATATGTGCTTAAGTATGTGTGTCGGTGCGTTGGCTTGAAAATATGGCACGAGTGCTCTAGCCAATGACAGCGCTCGTGAATGGGGAGACTGGGTGGGAGCTAGTTCTGGAAGTGTGGCAGTTTGGGGAGGATGGCACAGGACCCAGGAGTGAGTGCTGGACATGGACAGTACAGCACGACGGATGGACAGTCGGCAGAAAGACTTGGACAGTGGAGCAGTTTGCGCGTGATCACGGAGGATAGAAATATTTCGGAGTGCCAACCTGTGCTCTTGTGTGGTTTCCACAACTTCTGCAGTGAAGATGTAGTGTCCGTTTAGAAGTGAATGTCTCGCGAGCTATGTTGTTCATAACTAATTACGTGTAGTAGGAATCTATTGTTTCCCTGTTGTTCAACTTATATTTCATTTAATTGCTGGACCATCGACACCAATAAGTGTTTTGCAGAAATATACCGCAATCTTGAAAGTACTTCTACTATCGTACTCATCATTTAAAGTCGTTAAGATAGTAAATGCAGATTTTATTTAATTACAATTTTTCATTTATAAATTTATATGTTACTTTCATAATTCACAATTGCCGAGTGATAGAAACCTTCGACCATCTGATTCACTTGTGCATTCTTATCATATAGTGTAGACTCAGCAGTATTTGGCCTGTAATGCGGCAACTACGTATCCCAGCCCCTAGACAACAAAACCAGCGAAAACTTTTAATATTGCAACTCTGAGTATGCAACGTTGAGTCTGAGGGTTTGTAGTTATTTTGAAAGCCCGCTAGCCTTTGTAGCACATCAGAATTTTTCGTGGAGGGAAATTTCTTATCTGCATGAACTGTCTTAGTGCTCTGCATGGCTAGTCAGCAAATGTTCATTGCAGACAGGGTAGTTCAGATGGTCCACCAACAACATCCACCTCCTGCACAGACAGAAGAAAGAGGCGGCCTTCTGCAGAGTCCCTGCATTCACGTTAATCGTGGGGAATGGGAAAGCTGACAGAGCGGCAAAACAGCTGGTGAGGAAAATACCCTTAACAGCCTAGTACAGGGTGTCTTGTAGTGACAAAGATAGTGTTGGCTGTGTGGGAAAGGTAGTGCCTACAGAAGTGCCAAACAGAGTGCTGCCACCAATCAGTCTGACTATTAGACCGTGGCGCAATTCCTTTCAAACTCCGAGAAAGTGGTCCTCAGTCACCCTTGTATTCTACACAACATAGTGACGCCCGCTTATCTTTTGCGGCACGGAGATCCATCGGAAGACAGTGTTTGCGGCATCATATTCGTGGTGCACTGTGTTTTATCATCACGTGTTTTGTGTACTGATACGATAGAAGCTTTTGGTATAGTGAGGGATTTAGGTGGTGTTGAAACAGTAGTGAGCAATTGTTGACTTTTTTTGTGTGGCGTCATGACTTCTGCCCAATTTTATTGAACAAAGGTTTTAATGTATGTATGTGTGGCTGGCTCATACTATTAATTCCATAAACAGGCAGCCATCTTAATGGCATCCACTATTTTATGACTACTACTAGTGAACCCGGTAATACTTCATAATTGCTAAATATATATTGTATATGGGAAATGAATTACATCCTAAAGTCTTTCCCCACCCCTTTTCTTTCTGCACATCTCCTCCTCCCCCCCCCCCTCCCCTCTCTTACCCTCCCTCTCTGTGCATCACCTGTTCCCCTGGTATATACTGTATGAGTGACACCTCGCCAGCTGCCGCAAATGTCATGATAGTAGCTTCGGTGACAGTGTTTCAAATAGTTTTTATCTGTGAAAGGGTAGGATTATGAAGGTTTAGATGATTCAGATTCAGTACTACTACTACTACTAGTAGTAGTAGTAGTAGTAGTAGTAGTAGTCTGATCAGAAGCCAGTAAGTCATAAATAAAATTTTTATGTTTTCTGTCAAACATGGTGAGGAAGAAAACAAAAAAGCACATTTTTGGGTATACAATTTGCATCTGACAAAAATGCAGTGATAACTAACATATGTAGGGGAAACAATTTGTCTTATGGTTTAGATGCTGTTGCATCAAAGTTGAAACTGACTTTGGGAAAGAAATCGAAATGCCACACATTTTCACAGCATAGTCTTTTGTTGTGTGTTTTAACAGAAGACCTGTACTTTGTCATAAAAAAATCAAAAAAATCTCTGTAGCCTATTTCTGTCTGAATGTTATTAGATTATCATCCAAAAATTTGAAGTAAATCAGTCAACAACGTTTTGAGATTTTTGGTAACACTTTCTCCCTCAAATATTTCGTATACATTTATATATTATATACATTAAAAAAAAGTATGTAGCTGATGTCCATCTGAATCATCATTAATAAGTTGGCAAAGTGACTTTTCTTTATATGGATTAATGTAGACAATGGTATGGCCTACTAATACACCAGTACCACACTCTTCGGAAAGGGCACTGATTATTACTCTGTTTACTGCCAATACCATCCATCCATTCCTCCATATCATGCAAGAAAAGTGTGAGTTGGGTTTCACATAATCCATGTTTTTGGAATCCGTGTTGGGTGGCATAGAGTTGGTAAATAACTTGTTGTATTTCATCTCCAGGGTTGAGTAGAGAAAATTTTTCCATATAAGGGACTTATATGCTACTAATTTTGATAAGCCCCATATAGAAATATTATAGTTGTGGTACACCTCTAGTGCACTTCTAAGCTCCGTGCCCCAAGCAGCGGCTTGTGTCGCCCGGGCATTAAACCAGCCCTGTTGAACTCAGCATATGTTCTAACATTCTATAACAAATGGATGCTAAGGATATTGGACAGCAGTTTTGTGGATCCCTTCCACTGCTTCAACAATGTCTCAGTTTTACATGCTTAAAAGTATTGTGATAAGGATCCTTAAAAGTGGTCCAGTTCATTATTAACTCCCTCTCCCCCCCCCCCCCCCCCCCCCCCACACACACACACACACTGTAAACACTACGAAATGTTCTGAAAACATCCCATGCCATCAACCCTGCTGTTTTCAGCAACATGTTTGGGGTTCTGTAGGTTGCTAGTAGTTTCCTTCATGACCAAAGATGTCATGACTGGGACACCAAGCATGCATTGATTTTATGTAATTGCCAAGATCTTTACGTCTGGCCCTCTCATTCCAGGCCATTTTCTGACTGTGTGTATTTGGAGCAGCGATATCTGTGCGGAAAGTGCTATGTTTAATTTATTTGGTCACTGTTCTGTTGTTGGTTAATTAAGATGTAAACCTAAGATTATTTCAGTCAGCTAAATACTTTTGATGCTCACAGGTATGTTGCGGATGAAGATAACATGACACTTACTAAGATAGCCACGAAGAGATGGCTACTTCGAATGTTTGTGCTATTTTTCCAGATTGCACCAATTTTAAGGCAAGTTTTATATTAAATAGTAGCATTTTATTTAAAATGTAGTACTTTTCATTATGTAATTCATATGATAGCTTAGCACCAGTGCAAAACTATTGTATGGCATAGTAGGTGTATGTAACACTTGTCTACTGGATATTCTCACAAATCTTGATTCTAACATCATTTTTCAGGGTGTAGCAAAAAGATCAGAGAGTTTTTGATTTATAATGACTCAAGTACTATGCATTTGAATTGTTATGTAGTTATACATTGTTGTCATTGTGGTGCCATTTCAATAGCCATGAATCTGTGTTTGTGTAAGCACAGTGCATGTGTACTGGGATTAATTTTTTTTAAAAGTAGTGATCCTTGCGTAACAACTTGCAGCTCGGTGTTAATTCCACTGGAACTTGTGATATAGGCTGGAAGAGTTCCTGTCAGTAACACAATTTGTTATTATGACTGCAAATTTCAAGAGAAATGAGTTCAGCTTTAAAATGAAACTCAGCAGGGCTTCCCCTATTTGTAGAAGACAGAAAGCCATTATGGGTTCATATTGCACCCAAGGGGCACATGCTTAACATTTTGGTGTGGAAGTATTTTCACACAGTAAAAGGAGGACAGTGCTAAATGAACAGACCGATTTCAGTAGTAATTGTTTCTTAGATGTCTTTAATGACTTGATGTGGATATCTGACTGCTCCATCAGTCCCCTTCCCCTCTCTCCTACTGTCTTTGGGCTTTTACAACTTTTAGAGAAGTTGTATTATCCATTTGTTTGCCCATAACTTTATCATTGATGCTGACTACTAAGTACAAGTTTTCCTCTTAGATCTTATCAAGATTGCTACAGAAACCAAGAAGATGGCTAGTTCTTCACAATTATTATAAAAACAAAACCAACAACAGAGTGTAATGATGAAGAAGAGGTTATTCTACTGTCTAATTTCATTTTACAGTTGTTTCATAAATTTCTCTTCAAAGGTTTAATCACCTTATACCAACATCTGGAGGGGTAAAACCTGTTCTTTCTATGTCAAGTATGCCAATAAGGATATCGGGGTCTTAAAACTGTTTTTCATATTTTTTAACTGTACCAAAAAGGAAGTTTGTAACATTATAAAGAGGCAGACTGGCTGATCAGTGACATAGCTTCAGGTGGTGAAATTCCAAGTACTACATATTGTTAGGATGAGGAAAACAGTTTTTTCTGAATTTTAAATGTTTCTATCAGTAGTACTTCAAATTTCACCTAAATATGGACTAACAATATCATTTCTCAATTTTGATTTAGACAATTAAGTGATATGTAGAATTAAAAAGTAAGTTAGTGTGAGCTTTTCTTAACTTGGGAAAGTCACCAAACTGCAGATGCAAGTACAATCAGTCTTTTACATATGCTTTAAAAAATAAATCTCAAAAGTATTAGGTCAGGTGACAATGGAGGCCACTGGAAAAGAAGCCTTGTCATCTCCCTTCTGGCCACCACAGCATTCTGAAAGGTTACCATTTGACCTTAATTGCTTTGATCAACATTTTCATTTCTCATCCAGTGGATGAATCAGTAGGCATTTAGATCAGTTACAAATAATCAAATAACACTGTCAGTATTTTAAGTGCATTGGCACTTCTTCTGCATTGCCATGTACAGCAGTCAGCTACACTAGCAACCTCTTGAACACCCGCCTTTAGAGTCTGGACATGTCTCCATATGATTACTACATGTTTGGTCCACAGAGGAAGGAATTAGGAGGGGATCATTTCAAAGATGACACTGCAATCAAACAGTAGACACACTATTGGGGCGGCCACCTACTTTCTTCTGTGAAGGAAAATTTTTCTGTCTGATGGAAAAAGGTACTTTTACTATAAGAAACTGTGTAGAAAAGTAAGGCACTCCAGTTGTGTTGATATGTTACAGTATTCCAGTTTATATGTGAATGCCCCTTGTATATGTTTATCCTTTGTAACATGAAAGACTTCTGTTTTGGAAACTTTCAAACAGTGGTGATTGTAAATTACTTTAAAGTGTGCACACAGGTGCATTGAAAAGTTTGTTTTTTCATTCTCATGTTGAATTTTGTTGTGTATCACATCTGTGATACACATTAAACAATTAATATCTTTGTATTCATTTTGAACAATTCAGTATTTCATGCTATGAGCTTGAGATGTCTATCTCATTTTAAGTTTCTTCCTCTGTTTTATTAGTGTTTTGTAATGTACTTTTGCAAGTGTCTGATGAGATTATTGAACATACCAATACCGTTTGTCTGCTATGATCTGTGACATCATCAAAATGGTGGATAGAAACCGCTCATTTAAATCTAGTATGCTTTAAATATATGCCACAAGAAGGTTCATAAGTACACTTGAGTAATCACATTATTGATTCTACCTACTGAGAGCCATACTTCCACATTTGATCCTGATGTAGACCTCAGCCAATGCTACACTTCAGTCTGTCACCAAACAGTGTTCCCAGGCTCTGAGCATTGGAAGATTAGGGGAGGAGTGGGAGCAAGTCATGCTAATTGCATTTTCAATGACGATATAGTTTAGAAATCTCATGACAAGAGCCGCAGGGTATACTATCTACTAGTCAATAAACGCAGCCTTTTAGTAGGTTCACCATGCTACACTGCTCTCTCAAAACATGCAGATGATGCTCTCAGTGGAGAACTTATGACATTACATGAGTCATATTTGATAAATGAGCAGTAATGCACTAGCATTGTAAAAACAGTGAGACATGAAAAGGTTCAGCATGTGGATCATAAAATTCGCTGTGTCATTGGGCTTGATAGTTGGACCTTTTCTTTTTGTAAGATACTGGGTGTCCCTCTCAAAAAAAGGCCCCACAAACTTTTGTTTAAGTTACAGTTAATGAGGCTTTGCATAAAAATCAGGAAATGAAATGAACTTGTAATACTGTTCATGGAGAAATTGAGGTGAATAACACAAGGTGCTGGAAGTGACTGCACTCAACTTGCAAACACAGTTGAACACGATGCTACAGACTTGAATGTTGGGGACCAATGACTGTAGCAGTCTGGTCCCTTCAATCCCACAAACCAACCAACCAACCAACTTGAATGTTGCGGTCAAACCTCTGGTGTCACTGCCTGGATTTCACGTATAATGCATTCTTGTAAATCTTCCAAGTTGTATGGTTTGTTACTGTAGATTTTGCCTTTTATTCCACCCAAGAGGAAAAAGTCAGGTGGTGTTAAATCAGATGACCTTTGGAGCCAGAGTCTTTCCAAAATCACTCTGCTGGGAAAAATGATTCAACCTCAGCCACGGTCACTCGAAATATGTGGCATGTGGCACCTTTCTGTTGGTACCATCCAAGGGTAAGTTCTTAAGTGTCTAACTGGTTCACAAATTACCGAAACATTTAGATGTAAACTGCAGTTGCCACAGTAGACGCAAAAAAAATTGGTCCACAACACTGTGATATTGCACAGAACACACCAATCTTTTGTGAATGCAGGTGTTGTTCGACCCGTGCATGTGCATTTTCATTACACCACGAACATGTATTCTGAGAGTGTACATAACCAGAGAGGTGGAACCATGCCTCATCACTGAACAATGTGTCCTGCAATATTCATGGCCTCTGAGCCACAAATTTCTGAAACCAATGGCAGCTCTGTGACATGTGCTCCACAACATTCCACATTCCTGAGATAAACATCAAACAAATGTGCAGGAAAGACCAATAATCATTGTTCCATGTCAGCCACTTTCTTCCATTAATGGCGGTCACAACCTGCTGTGTAAATTCAAAACACCGTTCCACTGCTCTCCATCTTGCAGCATTTAAATGGTATATGCTGGTTACCAAACCATTCAACAAACATTCACTGACATGTCTTAATGAAACGAGTAATCCAATATTGTTTCACAAGAAATACGCGCTCTATGACAGAATAGCGATACATTATCACTAAACAGTGAATTCTGAACTCCAGCAACAGCGACATGCAGAAACACACTATTGCGTCGAATGATGTTGCAGAGTGCAGTGTTCCCTTGTCAAAAGTCACAAATTACACAGAGCAATTTCAACGGAATTGCTAAATGTTTGTGGGGCCTCTTTTGAGAGGGACACCTTGTATTGTGTAAATGATCTTCCAAGTACCCAAGTTATGAACCAGTCATTATCACATATGTTATTGTACATCTGGTCTTTACTGCAAAAAAAGATCCAGGTAATTTTCATAAGGAAGTTCAAAAGTTGATGGAGAAAACACAAAATCACACTGAAAATGAAAATTTAATGGTTAACCTCTCAAAAACCCAGTGTAATTGTACTTTCAGCATGGTGGATCAAATGAACAGAACATGATGAATAGAGTCTACTGGACAGCAGAAGCCCTGTTGGCAAATCTTTGATGCATATAGAAACCTCAAGTTTATCATATATGTAATCAGGTAACATATAGTCAATATGCTTTATGGGAGTAACCTCATATCTAAATTCAGAAATATTAAGGATCACACGAACACTCTCTTAATCACAGGAGCCATTTACTAAAACTCATCACCCAGTGCGGTTAAAATGTTAGAGGACAAAAAGTTGAAGTGAAAACCAAGAAATGGATTATAGGTAAATGTCCATATGCCCCAGGACTGGGGAAGGGAAAGATTAAAGTATTGTGCTACTAACTGTTTTATGAAGTTTACCTTTGACACTTGAGAATATGCGTATTTTAAATCCACAGTATTTTGCTATTAATTTGAGCATCACAGAGTTGTAAATGCAATGTTACAAGTTAAGCTCCTGCATGTTTTGTCACATGTTATAAACAGATAAATAAATCACATTTGTAACTTTCTTCAGATACTGAACTGATAAGTCTGCCTGTCTGTCAGGACAGGATGTGAGTTTGATTTGCAAAGATTTTTTGTCCTTCAGATTGGGGGGATGTGAGGGAGGGTGAAGCACATGCCCCCATCTTCAGGCCCTTGAAGCACATGCCCCCATCTTCAGGCCCTTGAAGCACATGCCCCCATCTTCAGGCCCTTGAAGCACATGCCCCCATCTTCAGGCCCTTGCTGTGTATGTTGTTGCTTTCACCACAATTTAAATAAATATTGTCATTGTTCCATTCTCTCTCTGTCTGTGTACCTTTGATAGCATTATCATGGATCAAAGCCTACTTCTGGTGTTGCCAGGCTGAACACACCCATCTTTGTCATTATCTTATGAAATTTAAGTATTATCTTTACTGTGTCCACCGTAGAAATTTATATGTTGACTGGTGTTTTTAACGTTTCCAGACATTGCGATGTTCTGATGTACGCTTTGCAATCGTGGAAAGCAGAGAAAGATAAAGACTTCATAAACCAGCGCAAGTATTACGAACTGATGGTGAAGGAGGACTCAGATGCGGCACTTCTGCGTCTCTTCGAATGCTTCTTGGAAGCAGCACCTCAACAGGTTCTACAGGCAACTATTATTCTAACAAGAACAAAAGCAGTTTCAACTTTTACGTGTAAGATTTTATGGAACAGTTGCTTTTTTATATTTTAATCATTATTACTTCGCTGACTTTTTCGTTATACTGACACAAGTTGCAACCCTCTGCCACTAGATGGCTCCTAATTGTAACATGTAACATTGCAATGTGTAACATAACTGTGTCAGTGTATGAGGAATAACATGCTGTAATCAAGTTTCTAACTGCAGAAAATGTGACTCCAATTGAAATCCATAGAAGAAGGAAAGTTCTCTACACTGATGATGATTGTATTGCCATCAGGAATGTGCAATATTGGGTTGTTCATGCTCACAATGGAGGAATTGGTCATGCTAACCTCAGTGTGTGTGTGTGTGTGTGTGGGGGGGGGGGGGGGGGGGCACACCTCAGAGTGGACAACTGTGTTTCCAAAACTTAAAGAACACCTTCAGTGACTTCAGTTTGATAGTGAAGAAGCAAAGCAAGCAGTCCTGAGGTTGCAGTTCAGTCAATAAAGTCAGATGTTCTACAGTGACTCTATCAACAAACTAGTGTCTCATTTGGAGAAATGTGTTTGTCACCAGGGTGACTGTGTTGAGAAATAAATATGTAGACATGAAGAATAAAAATTTAGTGTGTTAACAAAGTTTGTTTTATTTAAAAAGCTTTAAGAGTTTTCATGTAAAAAAAATTTAGAGGCATTAGTCTCCAGCATGCCCTCATATATAGCCTGAGAAGTTCCAAAGCAACCAACAAGAATTACAACCCTCTGCATCCCATAACATAGTGCCCATAACTTTACCGACATACTGCACGCTCTTCACTTTCTTTTGTGATAGAGAATCCAAAAGGTGCCATAATATACTCTGGTGTTTTCACTCGGGTTGGTAATAATGGAAATGGCTTTCATTAAATGTCACAGTACTAGCCAAAAGTAGTCTCCTTCCAAACCGAGCTTCAAATTCTCTCCTATACTGCTTATCTTCTATTAAAAGTTTTGTTGTGATTTCATTGATAGTGACACTTAAGTAATCTCTAAAGGACTATTCAACTCTTTCCTTGTTGTGCACTACGGAGCAGTTTGATGTCAACCACTGTGAGGCTCATTTAGGATGCAACAGTTCCCATCTAGGTGTCTTCTATCACTGCTAACACAAATGTGCAAATATCCATTTGCATACTTAAAGAATTCGAAGGTGGCATTCTGTCATCATGAAATGCCAGTGTCTGCCATTGTGTAAATAAAGCTAATGATAGATAATAGGAATTTTCATCACAGTGTTATATCTGGCTTCCACTGATGTGTGGATCTTTAACACAAATCAGAATTCTAATTAATATAGATAATGTAGTTCACACGTAAAATTCTATATTACTGTATATTTTTTCTTTGTGGTAATTCAGTATTTAAAATGTAACAATACTACGTGTACAATTGGACCTTCCAGTAAACATTAAACATGTCGGCATTCTAAGAGATTTCAAACTCTGCTTTTTTATTCTATTTTAGTTAATCTTGTTTCTTTCAATGACATATCTGACAAAACCTGGGAGCCAGCATAAGCAATTTCTCTGCTCTCACTTGGTGCTAATGCCACAATGATTACATGGTCAATTATTTTTTACTATAGCAAAAGGACTTCTGCGCTTGGATACAATCTGATGTTGCAATGTGTCACCACATAGTGTAAAGTTTGTGTATCTATGCACACAGCTATGTTCCACAAGCCACTGTACAATATTGGTGAGGAGGCTACTTTTAGCAGTTTCCGTGGCTGAAAGAGAGACAATAGTGTAGCATTTATAAATATTTTACTGGGAGCATTATACAACTACTGTTATTTTGCTTTTTTAAAAACACATTGCATTTTACTTTTTAAGTTAAATAATGCACAGTGAAGTTCTGGAAGGTTTAAGAACTTTCCTGTATACCCCCAATGATTTAATCCTTATGCACTAAGTCATGAGAGATGAAAGTATCTGAAATGCATACCATTTTTTCCTGTATGGCTGTAAGATTTTATGTGCAAAATTCTGTTGTCATTGGGAAACTTAATTGAATCTCCCATGTTTGTGAACCTCTTAAACATAAATGTTCCTCGAATGCAGACAATGGTGAACATCATTTAAAACCAGATCAGAACTTTGACAGGTTTGGTAGTACCTCTCCATGCAGCTGCTCCATACTCCTGTAATTTTAATGAATATGTGTGTGTTTTTATTTCAGCATAGCTATTGCAGAAAAGTTATAACAACAATAAACATTTATACATACTGTTCACTACGTAAATTACTACTTTTGTCCCTTCTCTCTTTTTGCCCTTCTCTCTGTGCAAATATATATTGATGAATTGCAGGTGTGGAGGCAGTGAACAGATGAACAGTTCTTTCAGTATCTATGCACACAGCTATGTTCCACAAGCCACTGTACAATATTGGTGAGGAGGCTATTTTTAACAGTGTTATCAAAACACTGATCTATTGAAGCAGCAATAAAAAAAACTGTTCAGTTTCTGTCATTGAATGAATTTGTTCATCAAAGAATGGTTTAAGAAATTAGTAATGCAGGAGTGTTGTACAGACATACCCTCATCTGATTGCCACACAGACTCCCTTATGGAGGATATAGTAATTAACAAGCATCCCTGCCATAGAGGAGCAAATTGAAGAGTGGAAAACAAATAATCACCAGATCCGGATGGAATCTGTCTGACTTTACCGAGAGTACCCTATAGTGTTGCCTCTTCACGTAGTTTATATTTATTCGGAATTACCACCCAGTAGAAAGTCCTGTGACGGGAGAGAAGTGCATGTGACTCCTGTATATGAGAAGGGTAAAATAATGGACCTGAAAAATTAAAATATCAACATCCTTAACATTTGTTTGCTGCAGAATTCTTGATCATATTTTAAGTTCAAATATAAACAATTTCTTTGAGATGGCGTAGCTTCTGTCCACAAATGGATTTAGAAAACAAGTGGAACTTACCTCACCCTTTTCTTACATCATGTCCTGCAAACCACGATTGAAGGGCAACAGGCAAATTCGCTATTGCTACATTTCTAAAAAGCATCTGACATGGTGCCCCACTGCAGACTCTTAATGGAGGTCCGAGTCTATGAACAGTTTCCAGATAGGTGAGTGGTTCAAAGACTTCTTGTAACAGAACCCAACACTTTGTCCTGGACAACAGGTGTTCATCAGAGGCAATTGTGTAGTCAGGAATGCCCCAGTGAAGTCTGGTAGAACTGCTAGTGTTATCTTTATACATGAATGATCTGATGAACAAGGTTGCCACCAACTGTTTGCTGAAAACAGTGTAAGTGTATGGGAAAGTGTCATTGTTGACTGTAGAAGGGTGTAGGATTACTTAGACAGAATTTCTATTTGATGTGATGAATGGCAGTTTGCCCTAAATACAGAAAAATTTAAGTTAAATCAGACAAGTAGGAAAAATGACCGTGTAAATTTCGGAGTATAGTATTAGTGGTGTGCGGATTCACAAAGTCACATTGATGAAATACCTAAATGTAATATTACAGAGTGGTATGAAATGGAAATAGCATATAAGAACAAATATAGGGAAAACATAGCTGATCTATAAAGCAGATGACATACAGAACTCCAGTGCAGTCCATTCTTGAATACTGCTAGAGTGCTTGGGACTCTCACCAGGTTGGATTAGAGGAGGACAATGAAGCAGTTAAGAGGCATATTGCTAAATTTGTTACTGCTACATTCAGTCAACATAAGTGTGTCTCAGAGAGGCTTTGTGTATTCAAATTGGAATCACTGTGGGGAAGATGATCTTTTCACAAAACACTATGGAGAAAATTTTGAGAATTGACATTTTTAGCTGATTGTAGAACAGTTCCACCTATGCCATCATAAATTACACATAAAGATCACAAAGACAAGATTAGAGAAATTGAGGGTCGTACAAAGGCAGTTGTTTTTGTTCACTCTGTTGGTGAGTGGAACAGGAAACGTACTGACTTGTAGTAGTACAGGGTACCCTCTGTCAATGCAGATATGTAAGTAAGTGTAAATGTTGATGTAGATGTACAGGTAAACCTCATTATACAGAATAGGTTATGTTCTGTGGAATTGGCACATATGCCGAATTAGCGAATTACGTAAAATAAGTGATTAGGTTCATGTATATTCACACATTAAGTTTAAAATGGCAGTGTTTCTCAGTATTTTTATGAAAAATAACCGTTACCGTTCTTCCTGAAATTCATTTTAATTTAAGATTTATATGTTTATTAACACTGAAACACACAATAATACTCTGAAACTATTTTAATTAAGCCTACATCCTAAATAGCCTCTGATCATCTACATCAGAAAAATTTGATGATGGTACAGTCCATTCAGTTTCCCGTGATGAATTTCCTCACATGTAGATTCTTTGTAGGTGAAGTGTTCTTCCTAGGTGCTTGTCATTCATTTGAACTGCCACAATGTTTTCCATATAAATGTTTGTGAGCTGTGGAGTCTTCTTTGCCATTTGATTAAGAACTCTTTGTAACATTTAAGAGAATGTTCAACTTCTATCTCTAGTATTGCACTATTTACTCCTTCAGCATCCTGTTCCTCAAAAATCATCATTTCAGTGTTTATCAGTTTGAAAGACTTGGTCATTTTCTTTTTTGTCAACTTTCTAACAGGCTGGAGTTTGTTGACTTCTGTTTCTTCTTTGTTACTATTCTCACTGAAAAGTCTCAAATCTTCATTGCTCTGATCCTCACAGTGACATTGTAGGAGAGCACGCACATTCTTTTTGTTGACATCACTGAATCCAATATATCATGCCACGTATGCACTTTATCTCGTTGCAATGGTGATATCAGTAATTGCTTCATCTTGTAGCACTGATGCAACTTCGGGGCACTGTGTCCTCCATACACCACTCGTACATTTTGGAGTGATGTCAGTCCACACATCTATAACAACATTAGTCATCACCCTTAATATTAAACTATCGCCAGAAAATCTTGATGGTAAGAATGTCATCCAAATCACATATTCTATGGGATTGAATAAAATTTTATGCAGATAGTGTGCCTTGAATGTAGAAATAACTCCCTGGTCCATGGGTTGCAGGATTGATGTCTTTGGTAGTGGAAACAGATCTTCAGTATTTTTATTTGGATCAACCCCCACCCCCCATAGTAGGCTTTCAGTTTTCTATTTAGTTAGTTAGTCACTTAAAAAATAGTCACTGAAAATAGCAGAAGTCATCCAACCTTTTTTTATTCATTCTCCATTGAATTCCCAGATTGCTCCTGTGACAACCCTTCAGTGCCTAGGATTTTGAGAGTAGTAGATCATAAAGTGTTTAATTTGCAGTCCCCTGCAACATTTCCTCCGAAGAGAAGGATGCATCGGTCCTCGAAACTTTAAATTGTGTGCTGCTTTTTCTTCAACAGAAGTGGAATACACAGTTAGGCACTCATTTCGAAAATGAGCCTGTGTCGTAGTATAGTCTTTTTTTGCCACAACTTCTTTAAACATTTTTTTAATTCTTCAGCTCCAACATAATCTGCTACAGCTGCCTCTCCTGTCATTTTAATGTTGTGAAATCCAAAACCGATGTTTGGAGTGGTCAAAACAATTTGGACTAGCCCGTGGAAGGTGCTGGAACAGTCTCTTCTTTTAGATAAATCTGCATACGTCTTGTCTTTAGCCTGAATAGCTGCTCCAGAGAGAGGCATGTTGCTGTTTGTTATGCTGCTCAATTCCCAGTGGCTTAGCATTTCCTCCAAGCTGAACATTTACATCACATCCATCTTTTGTACAGCAGTCCGAAACTTCTATCCTTGTTTCTAATGAATACGACCTTCATACACACTTCTTTTCCTCGGCAGTCACACTTTCTTTCCTTTTTCCCCTACGGAACCCGTCAAGTGCAACTTCACAACTCTACTGACCTGAACCGATGATTCTCATCTCGACAAACGTGACAGAAGACGCCTGTTGAGATGCGTAACACATTACTTCTTCCAGGTAGTGTTAACAAATAGCAGTGATGGAGGTAAAAATAAAATTGCGCGTATGTGAAAACACGGATAATGAATCTGCATATAACAGGACCTACTGTAGGTGTTCGTGTTCCAAATGCTTGTTTCACTCACAAGGCATGTTTTCACAACAGAGTAACTTCTTGTACTAATGTGAAATACAGAATGGGGAAAGAAAGGGAAGGGATGGATGGGAATTTGTGACTTCCAGTCACGCAGGGGCATTATGATAATGCAATTGTGAAAATTGCAAATTTCTGCCAGACCAGGACTCGAATCTGGATTTACCGCTTCTCACGAGTAGTTGCCTTAACCACTTCGGCCATCCAGACACGGGCCCTGACTGATCCAAATTTCCAATTTACTGCATGCTGCAGTGCAGCATCCCTTGTTTATTAACTCTCTATTTGCAAGTTGTTGATTACTGTAGGAGTTTGGATGATATTAGTGGATCCACACTGAGGCAAAATGCCAAGGAGCCGTCACTCTCGTACAGAAATGTATATGTTTTGTTTGTTGTCTGTTCTGTTGGATATGACTTCTGTTTTGTTGGATACGACTGATAGAAAAGGCACCACATACGTATGTAAATTTCGCTACTAAAGGAAAAGTTCAGTAATATAATATTATCTGTATGAAATCTGTTGTGTGTCGAATAAATTAATTCGGGCGGGCAAAAGCTGAATATTCCGTTTATTACTGCATGTTCTCAAGCTGCCACAATTGTCATCCCACCTTCAACTATGGGCAAGTTTACTGTCCCAGTTTTCATTTGCATGTTGAAGGAGGGGAAAAAATGACTGTATACGTGCTATCCCTCTTATCTTATCCTCACTGCTTTTATGTGAGATGTGTGATGAAGGTAGAATAATTGCTGTACAGCCAGCATCAAATGTCAGTTCTCTAAATTTGTCAGTGTTCGGTCAGAACAATATCACCTTTCCTCCATTTTATATTCCCTGACAGTACGTGCTACATTTTCATGTGGTCTAGACAGCATAAATTCCAACAGTCAACAAAACATCACAGACCAATGCTTTAGAGTAACTGTAGAATTTTCCATGATATTCAGAACATTTTACTATACTTCCAGAGCATACCTAGCATTACTGTCATTCCTGTTGAACATTCATTGTCAAGAATAACATACTTGGTTCTACCAGAAAAATTTCTGTGAGTCAATATCACATTTGTGGAGATACTCCACTGTGCGTAGAGAATTGCTAATAAAGTAATGGTGTCACTGGAGAATGTCTTTGCTCAAAGAAAAGTTTTATTTCTTTTTCTCCTTGGAAGTTACCTGGAGGGAAATAATAGATCATGTTAGTAGGGGAAGTAAGGTGCCATTTCAAGAATGCTTAGAGAGAACCTGATAGATTACTTTAAAAGAGGTATTTCCATTATGAAGCTCATACAAAGCTCCTGCAACTATAATTGTAGTGCTTTGGAATGTAAAGAGTTGGGATTACACCTAGGATGTGCCAAAACTTGGCATCATTTTTGATGTGGGTTTTCATTTCTGTGGATTTGTCGTAGTGGTTTATATATTCATTGTAGTTCAGTACTGTCAAACACACTTTTCATCACTGTTCACATTAACACCTGGTGTTTAGAGGTTCAAGCCTCTAATTGTTATATTGTCATTATTAAAATCATCTCACATTGCTGTATTTTGTGAACATAGGTGTAAGGTGGCCTGAATGCTATTAAGCTATAATACCTGGTGCCAATCTTTTCCTCCCCACTACCATGCTCCAAAATTTGTTTCCTAGCAGTGAAGCTGTGTGGTTCTTGCAGTGAGCACCACTTCACGCCGTAGCCGGATACAAGAATTAAGGCAGTCTGAGCAGCAGCAGCTCCATGTCTGGCTGCATCAGCCATTGAGATTAATAACTACTACTACCACCACTACTACTACTATTACTACTACTACTACATGCCAGGAAGACTCGCTGGCAGGCCAGAGAGACCAACTTTGATATGTCCGAGAGGGGGGGGGGGGGGGGGGGCGAACCATTGCACCCGGGAAGTTTCTGTGCACACATTTTCTCTCTGTCACTCATACATAGTGACCACTGGTGCTTCAGTTTGTTGCTGCTGGGTATCTGCGACTTTTTTTTTAACTGCCAGACTTAACAAAAGTAAATTTTCCATGTTACTAACATTTTCTCTGTATTTGATTATTGTGTAAGCTATGTGGGTGCTATGCTGCACAACTGGAGAAAGCCCCACCTCAGAAAAGAAAAAGATTTATATATTCCTTGTGCACATACTTCTCAAGTTCATGCACATTCCTTTTGAGAAATGATTAATGTCTGTTTCTTCTCTTACTACACCATTTTCTGTCAGTCTGCTTACATGTACATCATCATACTTGTGCTAATTTTGGTTCACTATGTATCTTTACAATCATGAAGAAACAGTAGTATGTTTCTGTGAATCAAACATGCACTTTATTTATTTATTTCATTGTGAGATATCTGCTCAGTAACATTGAATGCACGTTTCTCTTTCTAGATTACAGTCAGTTAGCATCTTTTGGAAGTTCAATATTAAGCATGGGCTGGTCTATGGCCTCCTATCAAAGAGTAATACGGTTTGCACAACAAGATAAACAGAACATAACGTGGAAAGGAACAGTAATGCAGTTCCTCTGGCACTTTATGGTTACAGGTAAGGTTTGTTTTCTTTATTAATTGTTATTAACCATGTAAGAAAAGGTAGACTGCGCGTTACTGTAAAGGTAACACTCCAAGTTGCAAACAGACACAATTAAGACACTTACACACAATCTTTTGGCCTCATCCTTCATCAGAAAGAGAGAAACACACTTCATTTATCCAAGCAAGCACAACTCACACACAAATCACTGCCAACTCTGGCAGTATTATTATTATTATTATTATAGTCAATAGGATTAATTAAAAATTGTTAACAATGTGAAACTACTCGGTAATACAAATAAATGAGCATATTTTGAAATCTTCGTTGTAGCCATCTTCAGGTAATACAGTTCAATTTGCTTTCTGTAAATAACGGATTAGTGTGGAATATAATTTACTCTTTGGGAGGCCTAAAAATAAATTATGGACTTAAAAGTATACAACGTACAGTAATATAGCTGTAATAGTCATCCTCAACAGGCATAAATGTTGTGGTATACTTGGTGCTAACACTAAATATGACAGCAAATTTTAACTATAGAGCATCAGTGTGACCTTGTAGTAAAAGGAAGGAGGCAGATAATGTGGAGACAAGCATAAGATACTCTGAAAGTTAGTTGGGACTGAACACACAGTGTTTACAAGTCGTGTCTTCATTTGAGACTGCTCTTCACTGAATTTTAGAAATTTAAATGCTTAGACTTGTCCATCTGCTTTACATATATACATACATTATCAATGGGAACAAAATGAAAGCTATGCCCAGAGGATGACTACAATGAGTCATAATCCTAGCGAACAATGGATGATGTGTTTATTCCCCCCCCCCCCCCCCCCCCCCTCCACTCCACCGCCCTACATCCTGGCTCCACCCAAATTGGTCTTCTGACTGGTTTTATCCAGCCCACCATGATGTCCTCTTCCCATTTGCTCTCTACAGGGTGTTGCAAAAAGGTAAGGCCAAACTTTCAGGAAACATTCCTTACACACAAATAAAGAAAAGATGTTATGTGGACATGTGTCTGGAAACGCTTAATTTCCATGTTAGAGCTCATTTTAGTTTCGTCAGTATGTACTGTACTTCCTAGATTCACTGCCATGAGTTCATACGGGATACTCTACCTGTGCTGCTAGAACATGTGCCTTTACAAGTACGACACAACATGTGGTTCATGCACGATGGAGCTCCTGCACATTTCAGTCGAAGTGTTCGTACGCTTCTCAACAACAGATTCGGTGACCAATGGATTGGTAGAGGCAGACCAATTCCATGGCCTCCATGCTCTCCTGACCTCAACCCTCTTGACTTTCATTTATGGGGGCATTTGAAAGCTCTTGTCTACGCAACCCCGGTACCAAATGTAGAGACTCTTCATGCTCATATTGTGGACGGCTGTGATACAATACGCCATTCTCCAGGGCTGCATCAGCGCATCAGGGATTCCATGCGACGGAGGGTGGATGCATGTATCCTCCCCGGAGGACATTTTTACATTTCCTGTAACAAAGTGTTTGAAGTCACACTGGTACGTTCTTTTGCTGTGTTTTTCCATTCCATGATTAATGTGATTTGAAGAGAAGTAATAAAATGAGCTCTAACATGGAAAGTAAGCGTTTCCGGACACATGTCCACATAACATATTTTCTTTCTTTGTGTGTGAGGAATGTTTCCTGAAAGTTTGGCTGTACCTTTTTGTAACACCCTGTATAATTTCCTCTAGTACCACATAAGTTACTATCAACTGATGTCTTAACACATGTCCTGTTGTCCTCACTACATCTGCAAAAGATCTCCACGTCTTTATATGTCATCAATGCACTTGATTAACAGCATCCTTTTATACATTGCATCATAAATGGTTTGGATATTATCTTTTCCAGACTTCCGCCAGTCAACAATTCAGTCGCATACAATGCTGTGTTCTGAAAATATATTCACAATTTCTCACTCACATTAAGACCTGCGTTAGACACCAGTTGGCTTCTTTTTGGTGTAGAATGACTCCCCCCACCCCTTACCCTGGTCCAATGGGATACTAATCTCGTCTTTGCTTCATCTGTTATTCATTATTTTGCTTCCAAGGCACCAGAATTTCTTCACTTTGTCAACTAAAGGATCCACAATTTTTATGTTTATGGTTAACTTCATTCTGGTACTTCTCACAACTTACACCTTTCTTTGGTTTACTCTGAGTTCAAATTCTGCCCTCAGGAAATCGCTAATTCCATTCTGTAATACTTCCTTGTTTCTAAAGTTTCCTAATATATTTTTGGAAGGAAAAATGTCAAGTTTCCATGAAAGAGAATGAAGAGAGCACTTCCGAAAAAGATCTAGTGATGATTTTTTTATATTGTGATGCAAAAAGAGACAGCCAGAGTTGCAACTAAAATGGATGTTTATGTAGCCAGTGACCGGTAGATACATACAGCAGCATATGTGATTACTGTCTGCAAAATACGTTGTGAATAGAGTTAGTAGCAAAGAATTAATAAATTTAAATTTCATTCACTGTGTGTGGCAGTTTCCCATACATCTCAGTGTTTATGATATCATATCTACTGAACTATGTGTGGTACCCTGACATAATTGTGTAGGTGCATTTAGCAGCATATTTGAATACTGTCTGCAAAATTTATTGTGAATAGAGTTAGTAGGACACATGTAATTAATTTAAACATCATGTACAATGTGGAAATTTTTCACATGTCTCAGTGTTTGATGTCATATCTCTTGAAGTATGAGTCATACAGTGACACATTTGTGTAGTCACATTCAGTGACATATGTGGATACTGTCTGTGAAAAATGTTACAGATAGATTTAGTAGCAAAGAAGTAATAACTTCAAGTGCCATGTATGATGCAGCAGTTTTTCACACACCTTGTTGTTCAAGATGTTATATCTTCTGAATTGTGATAGACAGGTGGTTCTTATCCCCACAGTGATTGTTGCCTGGCAGTAAGGGATATGTGTACCAAGTTGGTTGAAATGAGTACAGTGGTTTAGGAGGACATGGGGAACATACACACACACATATGAGGTGGTTTGATAAATCTGGTAAAAAGCAAAAAAGATGTTTATTTGACATAGTCCCCTTTGAAAGTTATGCACATGGTCCAGCAACTCTCCAGCTTTTTCATCCAATTGGAAAATAGGTTGTGTCCAACTCCACAAAATACTCATTGACTGCAACTATCACTTCCTTATTTGATGAAAATGTTTTCCCAGCAAGTCAAATTTCCAAGTTAGGGAACAGAAAGAAGTTACTTGGGGCTAAGCCTGGTGAATTGGTGAATAGGGCAGATGATGAACCAATTCAAAGCCCAATTCATGCGCTTTCACGATTGTTATCACTTTGTGTGTGATGGTGCATTACCCTGGTGATGAGACACTGTTTTGCATCCCAGCCTTTGTCTCTTTTTCAGCCAACACAAATGACCCAGCAATGAAGCACAACATGGTCCAGTTATGGTTCTGCCTTTTCCAAGTAATATATGAGGATTATTCCTTGAAGTCCCCAAAAACATTGACCATCACCTTACCGACTGACAAAGTGGTCTTTGCCTTCCTCGCCGTACTTTCACCAGCCTTTGGACTCTGGTCTGTAATGTTGGGTCCAGGCTTCAGCACAAAAAGACTTGCGGATTACGATTAAACATTGCCAGACATTCTGTTTAAATGTTGCACCAGATGAGCTTTTGGTCAGTTGTGAGCAATTGTGGCACCTGTCTCGCACACAACTCCTTTGTAGCCAATTCTCTGTGTAGGATATTATGCACTTGCTCCGTTGAGATGGTCACAATCTCAGCAATCTCATGAATTTTTATTCAGTGGTCTTGCATTTTTATTTATTTACATTTTATGGCCGTCATTGGACCACTCTACACAACTTCATACAAATAATTTTTCAGTTTCCTGTCAGCTCAGTACTTCTTCATTCTCTTGGATCTCATCCTTCTTTCTTCATCAGAAATCACCCTTCCTATTGTCTGCTTGTTGATTCTCATTTGCAGTCTGGTGTGTTTGTCTGTGAGTTTCCTGATTTTTGTCAGTTTTGTTTCTTAGGTCTTCCAAGGTAATCTGTAGCTCATCCACATCTTCCTTGATTTCTGAAATCCACTTAATGTTGCACTTACTATTCCACAATTTTTCTATTATGCTCCTGATGACCCTGTTCTCTGTTGTTCCGATTAGATGCCAAAAAAATGAAATGTGTTTCTTCCTGATTGTACTCATTACTGGTTCTATTTCCTTGTAGCTACTCTCCAGTGTCCGTTACCATATGATTGATTTTTTTTTTTTTTTTTTTTTCAGTGGTTTCCTTTATGGTGACCTTAATTGAATGGCCCAAATGTGATTCGTCTGTGATGCTTATCCGACCACATGTAAATTCATTAATGGTCTTCAATGATGATACAGAGTCTGTGTGAACTTCATGCAATTCTGTTTTGATTTGTGTGGCAGTCCAGCCCTTAAATCAATATTTTCAATAACAGCACAAAACTCGGTTTTCTCCATTTACAATTGCAATTGACACACTGACCAATTCAGACGCTGTCAACCATGAACTTTACTCTGTGCATTGTTGAAATTCTTAGACATTCCTTGAAGTAATAAAGGATATCAACTATGAAGGCACAACAACAAAATTTCCATTCTTTCATGGAAATTTACCAGAATTATCAAACGACCCTCGCACATACATCCATTTCTGTTGTATGTATGGGGTTAAACAAAATGCAGTGCATATTTTTTTTGGCTTGGAGCTCTTGTAAAAACGAAATTTTATTGTCCCAAGGTAGTTATTTAGTGAAGTTGAATATTTAAAATTTTTAGGACTGAGGGTAGATGAGAGGCTTTTTTGGAAGAATCATGTTTAAAATGTTCAGAAACAGAATACTGCTTTCTTCACTACAAGAATAAACTCCACTGTCTCTGACACTGATACTCTAAGGCTTGTTCACGTTGATTACTTTCACTCTCTTGCCTCATATGGGGCTATATTTTGGGGCATTCTGTGCACTCGCCAAGAATACTCTTGGCTCAAAAAAGGATGGAAAGACTGATTTGTCATATCACTTCAAAAGCTGCTGTTTGGATTTCTAGAAATTACAACTGTGCCATCCCTGTACTTATATTCCATCATGTATCTTGTTGACAGTACTGACTCATTCAGAAGTATAAATTCAGGGAATACTAGGTGGAAAAAATATATGGTTGAATAACACTTCCTTAAGCATTTTACAGGAAGGTGAGTACAATTCAACAGGTTTCATTTTCGGTAGACTTCAAATAGAGCTGAAAGCGTTTTGTGATAAACCCTGAATATTCAAATCCAAGCTGGAAGGTTTCTTTGTTGCTGTTGTGAACACAAGTTCCTTGCAGTAATTGAGAGCTTTTATCTTCAATGTGTTACTTATTTGCATACATTATCACAGTTTTTCTACTTTTTTAATTGAGTCTTTTGTTTTTTTATAAGTTTTCTGATCAGTTTTCTCTACACTGACACATACCAGGTCAGGCTCACATTTTCCCACAGAACTTGATAGTTAAATAGACGGAGAGTAATGTGTATAATTTTTTTTCATGTTTCTTATTTTACTGTATTAGGTGAACTTTCAGTTGGTGGCACAGCATGTTTATCAATTTGTTTCAGTTTCGAGAATTCTGTCAATTTCTGTGGCTTCAGCGATGTTTCCCGCAGAGACCGCTGTGGCGTGTGGTGTGCACTGGTTAATCATGACGGGCTGGCTGTCCCTGTGGGAACGCACAAACTTCTGCTCGTCACGGAAATTTTCTGTGGCAAAGCAGCAAGCTGCAGAGATACTCTTCTGCTCCGTCCTCGGACTCGTCTACATTTTTACGTACGTGACACCGAAGGACGGGCGGAACAGGACTCGATATACCATCTACTACATGGTCTGCTTTGCAGAGAACGTTCTGGCAGTGACAGCGTGGGCCACAGCTGACACGGTGATGCAGGAGAAGTGGTACTTCTACCCACTTTTGATTGGGTGCATTGTGCCTTTTGTTATAGGTATAGGTTTTATGCTTCTCTATTACTTGTGTTTTCACCCTAGACTACAAAGGGTAAAGTGTTGTGGTAAGTCCCACGACAGGTCCAAAAGGGGAGATGTGGAGCTGCACGGTAGCAACAGCAACAGTGGCAGTGTGGAACGGAATTCATTGACATACGAACCTAGCAATGAGTCTGCCAACGAAGCTAGTGACCCAGTCAGTGAACAGGCAGGCAACAGTTGTGCCGAAGTGATCAGAATTGAGATAAAATCTCACAAGCAATCACAGCGACAGCACGATGAAGTAAGTCTGGAAAACGGTGAACAGGACGTACCTTCTGTATCTGATATGGAAGTACACCAGTGTAACAATGACCCACAGAGTACAGCATAGGTACGCATTTACTGAAGTTGTTATTGAGTACAAAGTTTATAACTGGAGTGATAGTTTTTGATTTGTGTAACAGATCAAATATTTATAATATTTATACTCTTTATTTTTGTTAACAAAACATTTTTTCCTTCTGCTCAAATAATTCCTAAGGATTTTTAAATTTTGTAATATACATCTCAAACTGTAGGTGCCAAGCACTGAGCTGTTGCAGCATTTTGGAAATGTTACATTTTTGTTTTATAAAATACAAAAGAAAAAATTTGTTTAGTTGTTGTTTGCTATTACAGTCATACATGTCCTGTCCTACCTATCCATCTAAAAATACATCCGCTAAGGTTTGCATTTGAGTGCTTTTCTGTAAGCTGGCACCAGCAAAAACTTCAGACTAAGTTAATTTAAACAAATGTGTTAAAATTCAGGCTGTGAAAGGGGGAATGTCATTACAATTTAGCAACAGCAGAGCTAGGGGAATAAGACAACAAATATGTATGTCTTGAAAATTGCAGTTCTTCAAAAATCTGTTAGTAGTAAATAGAGCTAATGTATAAAATTTTGTACACACAAACCACCAACCCTAAAAAGGATTAATTTACAGAATTTTAAATTAAAAACAAATGAGGAGTTTGACAATAAAAGCAGACATTAAAAGAAGTTCCACATGTTGAAAAGATTGACAACTTGCACTGGAATATTATGCTATAGGACAGTACTGAGTTGAAGAATGTGCTGGTCAACACAACACGAAAGATTGCTGTGTGCAAATGATCTTTTTGGTTCACTTACTAATCTGGTGCTATCTCAGTTAATGCCCAGGAACTTTACACCTGGTGCCTTGTACATTGTGTTCCCATTCAAATACATTTCTCTCTCTCTCTCTCTCTCTCTCTCTCTCTCTGTCTGTGTGTGTGTGTGTGTGTGTGTGTGTGTGTGTGTGTGTGTGTGTGTGTGTGTATAGACAGAAAAGTTCTGTGCTCATCAACTGCTCGTACTGGTACAGTCATGTTCCAATCTGAAGTAAAAGTGATTTCGGAAAATATCCCTGGAGACTGCTGTGACAACTTTCTGTTAATGTCATTAATTTGACAGACAATGAGAACAAGAAAGGTGTGATTAGCACTGACAAGGAAGGTGATGGGATGTCCAAGCAAATGCTGACAAACAATAGTATAGTCAGTCGACTTTGTGCAAATTGCAGAAAGAGGAACACAATGCCCCAAAGTAGAATAAGCAGAATGCACACAAATAATAATTTGTTGATTGTATAGATAAATGCGTTTTTAGAAAGCAGTTTCTGCAGTATTATGGACAGAATAAGGAAGTATAATATTTGCAAAAACTTCACAGCTTTTTTTGCACAGGACTGGAATTTCAGGTTAATAAAGAAACTCAGAAAAAAGTGGTCTATCCCAATGAACTCTGAATTCTTAGCACTACACTGTGAATAAATAGTGAAAAGTGACAGTGTGTGATGAGTATTGTCAAGCAACAGTGCCAGACACCATTTCATTGTTGTGAATGCAGAGTTTCATTTTGTATCCACTTCCTCTCCATGGCTATAATAGGACAACTTCATGTAGAAAGGAACAGCCTACCAGAACCATGTTCATCATAACAAATGTAGCACATAGGTGTGATCAAAGGGTGCACATTTTATAGAAAATTAAGAAAAAACACTTGGCTCTTCTAAGTTGGTCACCCCAAGGAGTAGTTCATCAAGGGCTTAACCAGAGCTTAAAGGATGGAGCCACTATCTTAGTATTTCCCCAGTTCAGAAATATCGTGGATCCGAGGCTGATATGCAGAGCAGTCTGAGTTATAGTGAGGAAGTGTGTAGTCTGCACGTGACCCATGTTTACATTTAGTGATTTTGCTGTTTCCTCTTCGTTTACTGCTCTCACATCAAATGAAAACAAAATGAATTTTTGTGGCCGGGAGTTATCAAGTGAATTAAAATACATTCACATAAGTTTCAGATTTTAATTTATTTCTACTTTTCTGACAGCCATGCATTAATCGCCTTGTAGAACAATGAAGTTATTTTTGTCAGTTTGCTAAAGAAATTTGGTTTTTATTAATCTTTTACGCTGAGGCAGTCAGTATGTTTGAAACGAAGTGTTTGGTTCCACACTTCATTTCAAGTGCACGTTTTCGTCCACTAGCACGTATGGCATTATGCCATAATAAAGAATAAAAAATGCGTTAACACAGTACTGTTACCCCAAGAAAATTTACATTCCGAAACCCACACTGAAAAGCTTAATTTCGGCTCGAGGCCTACTTCATTGGGAATCTGGACACACGAATGTGCTCGTAAGTATGCACTTTAAATGTGCCATTTTAGTATGGTTCACAAAATTCCGATGCTCTTGGAGTAGCCTCTGATGTCTTGTTTCTTTTATGACATAATGTAAGATCTTTTAATGTTTTACACATACAAACATACGGACTTCCAGCGTCATAGTAGCTGCCAAAGCGTGGTGGCGCCTGTTATCTGGCGCTCTCTAACGACTACTGAAACGAACCTATCTCTTAACAGGTCGCAGGAAAATATTGCCATTTAAAAGTATTTTGAGCCCAGAAGATCAGACATTCATGTCGTTATTATGAGCAAATTGATGTAGTGCTACAGGAAGCTCTCTCTCCTCTGCGGTAGCTAATTTATTTGTGGAAAACTTTGAGGACAAGTCACTGGACTCAGCTAAAAATTTTACTGGCACATTTGTGTGATATATCTTAAAGTGTAACACTCGCAAAAAATATCAACATTATATGTGAAAGCTTAGCTTCTCTTGCAGCTTATTAACCTTAGAGATCAATATTATATGTGAAAGCTTTGCTTTTCTTGTAGCAACACTATGTATATTAATTTAAAACATTAACTTTTCCTGTTTGTGTATCCGCCCTACTTAACAGTGATGTTGCTATTAGCTGACTACATCATGTGTCCTGTGGTCTGAACATCCGCTGTCATCAGCTGGCGGGATCACGTGACATGAGCTGTGACTGGCTTACAAAAGTGCATCAAAATCTTGATTACAATGGTTCGGAAAGTAACATGCAGTGTTTGGTGGAATTCAAATTTATACTTTTGTAATATGAAAATATGCAGCGCACATGTTACTGCACATCAAAAATCTTTCCAAAAGGAGTTTTCTTCCCTGAGTTTCGTTTTCTACGCCTGTGTATAAAAACATAACCATTCAAAGAATTGATAAGTTTTACAGTTCAGAGGGAAAATATATGATCACTTAATAACACGAAAAAAGTGTATTCTCATCTGGGAGAAAGTGTATTTTTAACTGGGAAATCCAGGAATTTTTTTCCTTGTCCACATGTACACCCTGTTTATGTGCACCCTGTATTTGTGTTATGCATTTTTAGGGGAGGACTGAAACTGCAGCCTCTTGCATCCATTTGGGAAACAAACAGCTACAAATTAAGAGAAATTACTTAAACCCCAGAAAACATGCAAACTTACGAAAATTAGTATTATGAGAAAATTAAAGTGTCCTTATGTTAGTTTACAGTTTCATCCGGATTTTGGCCTGTCCCATTTCTTCAAGCCTTTTGACACACACATGAATTCAAAAAGAGTTGTTACATGAAATGCTTTGACTTTCATACAGGTGACAAAGAATCCTGTATTGTCGTGCATTGGAAATATGTCTAATGTTTGTCTTGAAAATGAACAATTGTATATTAATGAACTTTATAGTGAGCTGTCACTTGAAAATGTCACAATAGGCCAACAGGTATATTTAATAAAAGTCAAAGTGAGAAACTTCATTTCTAAAATACTGGAGGGTTGTAGATGCAACTAAACAGAAAATATTGACGAACTGTTTGGGGCTTTATTAAGTGTGTGGCTGTTTTTAAATGTGTGTCAGACAAGATTCACCAAAATCAATCTGGACTGTGCTAGTGGATGAGCTACGCGATGCCAATTTCCTTGTGTGCCAGTGCATATCCAAGGGGACAAAGGTGCATGCGTGAAAATCAGTGGAAAGAATGTACTGTATGCATAAGCTCTCTTAGGGTCCACATGTTGCCCTATTTTTCGGTCAATCTTCCATGCATCCACGTTTGTGCTCAGCAATTTGCGCTACAACTATTGTGACAAAGTGTGAGGTGAAGACGAAAACATGAAGGTGACTATCAGTAAAAGCATCTCTGAATGGCATAGGTACTGCATGCAAGGTCAAGAAACAGAAAGTGATTGCAATGACTTGGTTCATAGCAAGATTTTGGTTTTCTGCTTGGAGAAACTGCAAACCTGTCTTTCTTGGCAAGATATTGTTATGCACAATGCATTTTCCGCAGCAGTTAGGCTGGCAATAACATTTGTCACTAACACATATACCAATTAGAGCTGTTTATTCCCTATGTTACTGATCATCCCTGAAATTGGGAAATAATCAAGGGATTGTTTTGGTGGTTACGTGAAGAAGAAAGTACACAGGTTCCTTGGCATGCTACATTTTTTACCACTGCCACTAACCACGAGCTGCTGAATTGAAAGAACCATTAACAGCTGCATTGGCTGGTCCCAAGGCGAAAGTCATTGTTGCAATGGTCACAGCCAATGATCAGTGTGTTAGAGGCAGCCAAGAAGACTCTAGCTGAAGTTGCTCTTCTTACACACCCCACAAAAGATGCGCCCCTGGCACTGGTGGTGGATGCTAAGCAGGTCACGCTCAGTGCGGCACTTCAGCAATATGTCAGTGAGATGTGGCAGCCACTTGCCTTCTTTACGCACAAACTAGTGCTGGTGCAACAAAGGTGGAGTGCATACAATCAGGAATTCTTGGCCATTTATACAGTGGTGAAGTTTTTCCGCACACAGCTAGAAGTGCGGATCTACGCAATATACACTGACCACAAGCCTCTCATTCATGCCTTCCATCAAAACGATGATAATTGCTTGTCAACACAACTTAACCAGCTCAAGTACATCACTCAATTCACAACAGGTATACAACACATCTTGGGGTTAAATAACATGGTGGCTGACAATTTACCACAGGTTAGTGGTGTCCCGAACACCACTGATCTGTTATACCTGTGTGTCGTGCAGCAGTCTGATCAAGAGGTACGTACCTCCTTCGAGACACAGGGACAGGATTACAACTTGAAGTTGTGAATGTGCCCAGTATAGACACTCGTCTATGCTGCGACACTTCCACTGGGAAAACACACCCATATATGTGAGCAGGTATACGCAAGCATTTCTTCCGTGGACTACATGACATCTGCCACCCAGGCACCAGAGTATCAGCAAAACCGCCTGCTCTGGTTGGCCCCGAGTACAAAATGATTGTCGGCAGTGGATCCAAGCGTACATGGCTTGTCAACAAAGTAACATTGCTTGTCACATGCTGCGCCCATCAGTAATATCCCTTAGACAGTAGAGACATTTTCCCACGTCAGATGTACGACATTATTTATTGACAATGATAGGCAGATTCACACAGTGGCCTGACACACTTCAGGTTGGCAACACCTGTGTCAAGACACTGACAGTGGTATTAATGTCACAGTGGGTTGTGCGATTTGGCTGCCCATTAGATATCATTACTGATAGGCGATGCCAATTTGAATTGGAGCTCTGTCACAGATGAGCAAACTTGGCAGTGCTACCCACTATCTCTCCATGAGCTACCACCCAGCCAGCAATGCAAGGTCGAACACTGGCACCACTCCCTCAAGGCAGAGCTCATGTGTTACGACACTAGGTGGACTAAAGCCTTACCCCTTGTTTTACGCCAAGAGAGGTCGCGCAGTGGTTAGCACACGGGACTCGTATTGTGGGAGAATGATGGTTCAAACCCGCATCCAGATATCCTGATTTAGGTTTTCCGTGATTTCCCTAAATCGCTTCAGGCAAATGCTGAGATGGTTCCTTTGAAAGGGCACCGTCGACTTCCTTCCCCGTCCTTCCATAATTCGACGGGACCGATGACCTCGCTGTTTGGTCCCTTCCCCCAAATCAACCAACCAACCTTGTTTTACATCACCTGCAAGCGGTACCTAAACGAGACCTGGATGACGCACCAGCAGAGCTAGTATACAGTGAGACGTTGTGCCTATCGAGAGAATTTGATTCAAGTGCTTTGTCAAAGGAAAGTTTACACCAATCAGAATGTATAGCGCAACTCAGATAGCGTATCACATGGATCTGATCCCAGTCAGCATCACGGCTGGACAACGTCAATCATTCGTGCACAAGAAATTATCAAATAGTGCTCACATTGTGCTATGTCACAATGGAATTAAACCAGTCCTTATACCACCATATATCAGTCCCCACCGTGTCCTCACCTGCAACTACAGAACTCCGGACATTCTGGACAATGGTGTACACAATACTGCCTCAACTGACCAGGTTGAATGTTCTGTCGTGTTTGAGGACCACATCAATACGTCCCTGCCCAGTCAGCCGCCTTCTACAGGTGACCAGCCACCTGCTGCCTCACTGGTGTCACAGTTGCCGCCCCAGACATGCTGTTATTGGCATGTCCACTTTCCTGCAAGATTCCTCGATAGCATCGGGTCTCAAGGATTCAAAAGACACTCTGCTTTTCTGGAGGGGGGGGGGGGGGGATGCTGATGTGGCATGATCAGCTGATTGCCCGTAATGTCAATGAGGATCACGCGCCATCCGTTCAGAGGGCTGTCTCGCACACTTATTATTCCTTGCTGTGACAGCAGAGTGTTCTTTGAACTTACTGTGTTATGGTTGAAAATTATTATTGTCTTGTTGTTTGCATTAGTCAAGATGTTCATTGCTGTTGAGACTCAATAAATGTTACTCTCTTTCCATTTATTTGTATGGTAATTCGGAGAGAGTACAGGAGCATAATTAAAAGATAGTTGTATACTACAAATTCATTAACTGTATACCCCACGTAATATATGAAAGCAAGTGGTGGTCTTGTAGTCCTACAATACTCAGCTTCAGTAGTGAGCCCAACATGATAAGTGCTGAAAGAATACGATTTTTGACAGAAGATCTCATCTCACATCTATAAAATGACAGATAATGACCCTCACATCACGTCAAGACTGGCACAGATCCCTCTTCTGTCACCACATTCCATGCCAAAGGTATTCATTTATAAAGATCTCAAACATGTGACCAGGTGATGTTCCACGATGACACGATACATCCCACACTGCAACCTCCTAATTCAGGACCATACACTCAAAATGGAACCCATAACTTTCACATTTTGAGTAATGAGAAACCTACCACTGTCTCCCTTAACCACCTCAAACCAGCACAGATACTGCAAGACGAATCTCCTCCAGTGTCGCTGGATGATGATGACGTCCACCTTGACAACCCTAACACTGACATATGCAACGCAACACTTTAGCTGCCACAAGAACTGTGCAATGCTGCCACATCTCCACATGCCTGACTGACCTCCCGGACCCGTAACATCGCACAGCACAGCTGCACCAGACAACTACCAAAGCACCTTGCCCCCTACCATGTATACAGGATCTGCCATGCTGCTTCTTCCTATGCCAGAAGTGGTCCGGTCATACCTCGTGCAAGCTCTGGCCGTGATCTGATTGGCCATAAATGCTCCCGCATGCTCAGCGAGAAATGACCCGCATGCTCAGCGAGAAATGATCCAGTTGGTCCCTCTACACACAACATACGTGGTCCAGCTGGTCACCCTCACCTGCACCACCACAAATAGTGATGCTGCCTGGTACTCCCACATTTGTTGACACAGACTGGTCAACACACTCCACAGCACTTCACACTGCTGGCTGCAGTTCTTTGAGGACATTCGTTCTAGAGTGACCAAATGTTTTTGACACAAGTGGTGTGGAAGCTCTTTGGCTCAGTGCAATGCGACTTGAGTGTGAGCTGGATTATGCAATTGACTAGACACTCTGTATTACTGCTCTGTTTAATAAATAGTATTCTTTGATGCGAGCATGTTCTCTGTATTGGTGGTTTGCTATCCGTGTAGTATCCCACTTTCTACACTGTGAAACACTGCCTGTAGCCTTGATAACAGCTTCAAAATTTGGCAAGGGATAAAGTTCCCAAGTTTCTTTAGTTATGGGATACCTTGATGAAGCCACTTCCTGATGATTCAATCTTTTAGAGCTATAATGTTGACTGCTACATTTCACTGACTAAATAGTCCCAGAACTTTTTTTCACAGGTATAAGTTCGGATGACTTGCGGGGGGGGCGGGGGGGGGGGGGGTCACTTGAGGTGTGATATTGATATTGGGTACCTGAGTGTTTGTCTAACCAGAAACACCCCCCCCCCCCCCCCCCCCCCCCACACACACACACACACACACACACACACACACACACACACACACACACACAGAGGGGGGGGAGAGAGAGAGAGAGAGAGAGAGAGAGAGAGAGAGAGAGAGTACACAGTACGTATTTCCAGCCAGTTGCTGTCCAATCAATGCATTGCATGGCCTTTTGTTTCGTGAGAACTGTTTCGATTGTAGAATATTTCCCCAGAAAATGCTACTGTACCTTAGTAATCAATGTGCATGAGTATAATATATCTCCTAACCATTTCAGAACTAGTTTTACTGCAAAGAATTCTTAGTTTGAAGTTCATTTTTGTACTCTTGAATTTTGGGTTGTTCTCATTACCCATACACATTATTGGCTGTGCTGCATTTTCATTTTTTCTTTATGGAAATTAATGGGTATTGTTTTGTGGGGATTTACTATTAATCTGATTCTGGTAAAACATTCAAACACTTATTCTGTTATATCTTTTGTAGACACAGTAAGATCACAGATAATGATAAATGTTACAGATCATGATCCAAAAGAATTTTTCTAGGCCTAAAGTCGCTGAATGGGAGCAGAGCCTGTCCCTGTGTTTGCTGTCAAGATGAAAGTGACGGCCATGAGATGAGAGGTACTCCACCAAAGTCCGACTGCTTTCATGCAAAATAGGGAGCGAGAGGCCCTAGCAATGAGGATTATGAGAGTAACATTCTGAAAACAAAAATGATTAGGCTTTCTAGTGTAATTACTTTAAGTTTGTACAAAAGTAGAATCTTAAATTCTTCATCATGATAGCAGGGAAAAATGAGTAAGCTACCCACAAACCTTAATTATTGCGAGTTTCTTTTTACTTATTTACAGCATGTACATGAAGTCTGGGAACATTTTCAATTATTTATTGTACAAGAACTAAACATTGTACAGATGTCATACATATTGCATTTTGAAGTGAAAATCTGAAAGTGGTTTTTTTTTTTCGGGTTCAGGTACCCACGAACTTCACGATGAAAATGAGGTAAAGCCCCATCCTGCTGAAAGATGAAGGGAGTGCCCGATTGCTGAAACATGTCCAAGTAGGAATATCCAGTGACAGTGCTCTCGGCAAAGAAGAATGGCCCGTACAGTTTTCAACAAGGCACAAAAAACATTTACGTTTGGGAAATAATGCTCAGATTCAATGCATTCGTGCGGATGCTTTGTACCCCATATTCGACAATTACGCCTGTTCACTTTCCCATTAGTGTGAAAACTGGCTTTGTCGTAAAAAATTAAGTGATCAACAACGTTGTCCCCATCTTCATTCACTTCTTGCAACTGCAAACAAAACTCAAAACACTTGTCTTCGTTGTCGTCATTGAGCTTCTGCACTAGCTCCAATTTGAATGGTTTCATAGAGAGCTTCTTTCAAAGGACTTCCTACTCTGTCATTGGAGCCATTTTGAGTTCACGGGATGCACGATGCACCAGTTTCTTTGGACTCCTTATGAATGTCTCTCGTTTGTGCTCCACATTCACTTCACTTGCAATGGGACATCTGCTTCCCTTTGCCGGACACAAGCAACCCGTCACAACAAATTTGATGCGCCAGTGGTAAATAGCCTTCCTTGTTGGTGGCTTCTTACCGTATTTGGTTCTAAACATCTGTAGAACAGCTGTGGCACACTTGTTTATGTCGAACTCCAACACACAGAAAGCTCTCTCTGCACCTGAATTTGCCACGTTTGCGACTAGCGCTGACTATCAGCAATTTACCAAACTACGCTGTGGTGGTATACATGGAAAAAGAACTTTCAGGGTTTCTCTTCAAAATGACATACATATGATATCTGTAAAATTTGGTTCTTGTGCAATAAATAATTGAAAGTGTTCCCAGACTTTATGTACACCCTGTATTCTACATGTATATCATCTACTGCAAAATCGTATAAGCGTTCTGACAGTCAGGACGTACAGGATGTTAATTAACATGAGATCATCCTTTGTGGGATGGATAGAGGACTTAAGAAGAAGCAACAGAGTTCGTACATACATATGGTCAATTTTTTTTAGTTTCTTAGTTACAGATTCCTCTCTTTTTTTCTAGTATGACATAAGGTCACTGGCAGCTATATACATTTAAAGCAAAATGATAAAGCAGGAGGGATTCGAGGTATAAGCACCCACTCGCCTGCACCATGTCCCATCAGAATTTCTGCTTCTGTGATGTTACCTGGAGATAAGTAGCTTTAAGAATCTGTGAGTGAAGAGTTCCTGAGGAGTGAGAAAATGCATACCACTCTCAGTCAGAGTTATGTTGCACCTCACTTTCGGGAGTAGTTTCCAAAGAACGAAATAAAGCCTGGTATTCTCAAGCTGCAGCAAGTCTCACCTCACGATCTCCATCAGGTTCTTGAGACCGCGATGTTATCAGTTCTTTAAGTGTAATGGTGTATTCAGAAAGACTCGTTCATTTTCTACATGTTTTTAAACAAAATCAAAAGCAAACTTAATAAATCCCTTTTTTTCCTATTAAAGAGTATAAATCAAATCTGTCAAAAGTGGCAAAGAAATGTCCTCAAGTGTTTAATACACAAAGTGAAATCTGTATATACTAACCAATTATTTTTGTTGTTGGTTTGTATTCGCAAAGATAAGATTGCACAGCTTAATTCTGCCCACTGATGTAAACTTCACATTTGTCACCAAGAACCAATTATATTTGTTGTTGGTTTGTATTCGCAAAGATAAGATTGCGCAGCTTAATTCTGTCCACTGATGTAAACTTCACATCTGTCACCAAGAACCAATTATATTTGTTGTTGGTTTGTATTCGCAAAAAAGATAAGATTGCGCAGCTTAATTCTGTCCACTGATGTAAACTTCACATCTGTCACCAAGAACCAATTATATTTGTTGTTGGTTTGTATTCACAAAGATAAGATTGCGCAGCTTAATTCTGCCCACTGATGTAAACTTCACATCTGTCACCAAGTTAAAAAAAAAAAGCTAACAGTGCATCATCTATTGGTTCTCTGATGTACTACACTGATCTGATTAAACATCTGAACAACTAAGCTGAACAGACAATTTTAGATAAAACTTTAAACTACCATATGCTTTGTTTTCCATATTCTGATTTTGACGAAATAAAGCCTATATTGTATGTTGCCCCAGGCTATGCTGAAATTATCTGTGAAAACCCTATGAGTATTCATCTAGTAGTTTCAGAGACTAACGTGTTCAACAGACAGATCCAATGGTTTAACAGTTTTATTATGGGGTTTAATAATTTCTATGTTGTTCATGTATATTGGTGAGAGTTAGGCTCTGAATAGTGCCATTTCTATTCCTAGACTGAGGGATTTGATGTGCTCTATTTCATGAATAGCGACTATTGCTTGCATCACCTTCTCTGTTATGTGTTTTATGAAACATTTTGCACTTATTTGTAACATAACAACCTGGTATTTGAAGTCTAATATGATTTTCGCTCCCATATTAAGATATCTATCTCAGCACCATAATTCTGGTTTTGCCAAATGTATTTCAAAGTCATGTTCTCCCATATCAATGTAGTGTGGTTAGACATGTTTCCTGAAACGTAGCACAATGTACAGGACAAAAATATGGAAACCCCGTAGAAATGTATACTTGAACATAAATGCAGGTGCTGGCCAATGTCTGCAGGTTGCATTGTTGTATTTGACCACAAATGGCACCTGTACAATATCCTCAATACGTTTGCGAGTGTCAGTCATGTTTTGAACAGTGTTCTGTGTGATTGAAAGTGCTTCATGTTGGACCTAAGTGAATTTGAATGGCGCGGGTGGGGATTGTTTGAGTTGGTGCTCATGTGGTGGGCAGTTCTGCACCAAGGCACCCAAAGTGTTCGATGCTTCAAGAGGCACTGTATTGAAACCTGAAACTGCATACAAGGAAAGCGGAAGAACATCATCCGCACAGTCACAACATGGGCAAAAGTGTGCATTGGATGATTGTGACAGGCAGTCAATGAAGAGGATTGTGATGAAAAATAAGACTATGACAGCTGCAAAAGTCACTGTAGATCTGAATGTCGCATGCGCAAACTTTGTCAGCACCAAGAGAACACAAAGTGCACTCCAGAAGTAGGGAACTGGAGGGCAAGCTGGAATTCCAAAACCATTTATCAGTGATGCAAATGCTTGTCAACAGGAAAAGTGGTGCCAAAGCCAGAAACCTGGAGTATGGATCAATGGAAGAAAGTCATTTGCTTGGATATGTCTTGTTGCACACTTCTGACCAGATTTATGTCCCAAAAGTGAAACATGGTAGGATTTTGGTGATGATTTGGCAGCCATATCACGGTATCCCGCAGGCTCCACAGTTATTCTGCAAGGTTGCATTACTACCGAGGATTATGTGACTGTTTGGTTGATCAGGTCCGTCCCTAGTTCACACAACTCACATCGTCCAGGACGGGTTTTGTGAGCGTGAAGATGAATTCTTGCATCTCTCCTGCCTGCCACAGTCACAAGATCTTAATCTTATTGAGCCTTTGTGGTCTACCTTCCGTTATCATTACCTGAAGCTGCACCTATTTTGCAAGAAGAATATTATAAGATTGCCATGAAAACCATATAGGATCTGCAGTCATACATTCCAAGATGACTAGAAGCTGTTTTGAATTGTAATAATCAACATACATTCTCTGTGAAGTGCATGGCAGAGGGTACTTGCCATTGTACCAGTCAATTGGCATATGAAGCACAGTAATAACGATTCTTTAAACATGTCTGTGGACACTGTAATTGTCTAATCTTGCACTTGCGATCCTTATGAGCGTGATATGTAGGGGTTTATAGCATATTGCTGCCTGGAACTGCTATTTTCTTTGCTCACATTGTCAATAAAATCCTTTTCCGTGCTATACTCAACAAAATGCGAGGTTCTGCATTTCACGTCTAGCTAGCGATAATTTTTTGCTAACTAGGCAATATACAGGGTGGTCATACACAATCTGAAAAGCTTGTAAGGGCGTTGCAGGGTAGGATACGCTGAGTAATAATTATTAAGAAAAAGAATGCGATACCTTATGCCGTTTCAGGGTTAATTAGCACTGAAGTGAGCCAATCGTGATGTTGCACGTGCAAAATCACCAGGTAACAAATACAAAAGTCTTATTCCATCTTTGGGCATATCTACGTGAAATTGGTGTCATCAGTGTTAACATAGTAATAATAATAATAATAATAATAATAATAACTTGGACAAATGTCATTAACTACAATATAATAATATCCAAGATGAATACAATATATATTTATGCAAATGTCAATAACAATAATAAGTTTCCTAACATCAATTACAAGATAAATGAACTGCATACTATAGCGAATGACAAATAAATAATGAAACATAATTAACAATAAGTACATGAAACAGTAATAAAATAGTTGCACAGTGTGGCATATGTGTAATCTGCAGTTAATTTATTGCTCATTCTTATAAGGAAAGTGGGTCATTTGTCACATACTCAAGGAACTCTTGAGCAGAATAAATTACTTTACTTTTCACCCACCTCGAAATACTAGTTTTAATCCATTTCAAAAGACTAATTTTTTCTACTGGCACTGTGTGGGCATTTTCAGGTAATTTGTTGAAGTAAACAGAACCAAGATATTTGTAACTGTTTTGTATCTTTGCAAGCCTAGCATATGGAATATTAATTATACATCCACTTCTTACGTTATGATCATGAACTGCCCTCAAGTCAAATCTATTCAGATTCTCTTTAACAAAGACAAGGCAGTTGTAAATATACAGGCCAGGCACTGTCATTACATTTAGTTTCTTAAAATAATCTCGATATGATTCGTATGAGCTAGGTCGTGCTATGCACGTTATGGTTTTCTTTTGCCATTTAAACACTAATTTTGAGCCTACAGAATTGCTCCATAATAATATTCCATAACTCAGGTGGGAATAGAAGAATGCAAAATACGCATATAACAGAAGTTCTTTACTGACACTGCCCTTCAGCTTGTACAGCAGATAGATGATACATGGCAGTTTGCCACACAACTTCCCTGTATAGGTATCCCAGCTGAGCTTTTGATCTATGAAAAAAATTCATAATTTAACTATTTTGTTATCGTGAGTGGGAGCGTTCAGATTGAATACAATAGCTACAGTTTTACTATCATTCTTCCGCTGTACCAAGTAGTGCATCTCTCCATTGTCACTGCCTTGATGTGTTGCACATCTTCAAGGTTGGTATCACATGTGATGAATGTTGTGTCATCAGCATATAGCATTGCATCACATGATACAACTGCAGGTAAATCATTTATATAAATAATGAAAAGGAAAGGTCCACCCATTACAACTTGGAGACATTCTGACATTTGATTATTTACCTTAACTGTTTTCCATTGTCCAGGTAAGACTTCATTAGGCATAGAGCATTCTCTCTCACTCCGTAATGGTAGAGCTTTTTTATGAGAGTATTGTGGGAGACCATACTGAAAGCTTTCCTGAGTTCCAACAGTGTTGCACAGATAATATCTTTATTTCCAAAACAATTGTATATTTTTCCAACCATACTCTCAACTGCTTTGACTGTATAAGAGGCTGAATCTGAAACCATACTGTGAGGAGGTAAGTACATCATTATGTTCAAAATATTGACTCACCTGTTTATACATGCAGTATTCTATCATTTTTGATATTATGGGTATAAGTGACATTGGTCTCGTGTAACAATGAACTATGCAACAACATAAAGAGTCACTCTTAGAGCTAACAAGTAGAGACCTTGTTTCAAAAGTGAGACAAATGCCAAAGGGAAAATCTTGAAGTGTGGGAATGACTGTATTTGTTTTAAGTGACACATTATAAAGTTTATGACATAAACTGGTATTAAATGATGTGAGGCAACGATCTATACCCGGTTTAAAGAAAGATGTGATTATGATACAGTAGAGATTCCTCCCTCTCTTCTACTAAAAAATTTGAATTGGCATCACCATTACTTTTAACGTGTCATAGAAATGAACAATTTTAACTTTTTACATATTATAATTATAAATTGATTAATTACCTAAAGATATATGAAATATTTTAGTTTCAGAATACAGTTCAGTCGTCAGTAGCACAGATACTTTTAGTTCTACTTTACCGGTCTTGACAAATTACTTTGTCATCTCTAGACGCCCACAAAATTAAGGATATTATACAATAAATCATTAGATTTTGGCCATGCATCTGTGCAAATGACGACTGAATTTTTTCCTTAAATATATACTACAGTTGCTGTTACAACAACAGCTATGAATAAATAATAAATATATTAATTTAATAATAATAATAATTTGTTTATACCAGTGAACAGTACACTGCTTCGGCATAACATCCAACAAAATGTAATTCAGAAAAATATTGTTTTTGAAAAGTATATGTCCAAAAACCCCCCATGAACCATGGACCTTGCCATTGGTGGGGAGGCCTGCGTGCCTCAGCGATACAGATAGCCGTACCGTAGGTGCAACCACAATGGAGGGGTATCTGTTGAGAGGCCAGACAAACGTGTGGCTCCTGAAGAGGGGCAGCAGCATTTTCGGTAGTTGCAGGGGCAACAGTGTGGATGATCGACTGATCTGGCCTTGTCACACTAACCAAAACGGCCATGCTGTGCTGGTACTGCAAACGGGTGAAAGCAAGGAGAAACTACAGCCGTAAATTTTCTCGGGGGCATGCAGCTTTACTGTATGGTTAAATGATGATGGCATTCTCGTGAGTAAAATATTCCGGAGGTAAAGTAGTCCCCCATTCGGATCTCAGGGTGAGGACCACTCAAGAGGATGTTGTTATCAGCAGAAAGAAAACTGGCATTCTACGGATCGGAGCGTGGAATGTCAGATCCCTTAATCGGGTAGGTAGGTTAGAAAATTTAAAAAGGGAAGTGTATAGGTTAAAGTTAGATATAGTGAAGATTAGTGAAGTTTGGTGGCAGGAGGAACAAGACTTTTGGTCAGGTGAATACAGGGTTATAAATACAAAATCAAATAGGGGTAATGCAGGAGTAGCTTTAATAATGAATAAAAAAATAGGAGTGCTGGTAAGCTACTACAAACAGCATAGTGAATGCATTATTGTGGCCAAGATAGGCACGAAGCCCATGCCTACTACAGTAGTACAAGTTTATGTGCCAACTAGCTCTGCAGATGATGAAGAAATTGAAGAAATGTATGATGAAATAAATGAAATTATTCAGATAGTGAAGGGTGACGAAAATTTAATAGTCATGGTGACTGGAATTTGGCAGTAGGAAAAGGGAGAGAAGGAAACGTAGTAGGTGAATATGGATTGGGAATAAGAAATGAAAGCCGCCTGGTAGAATTTTGCACAGAGCACAACTTAACCATAGAAAACACTTGGTTTAACAATCATGAAAGAAGGTTGTATACATGGAAGAAGCCTGGAGATACTGACAGGTTTCAGATAGATTATATAATGGTAAGACAGAGATTTAGGAACTAGGTTTTAAATTGTAAGACATTTCCAGGGGCAGATGTGGACTCTGACCACAATCTATTGGTTATGAACTGTAGATTGAAACTGAAGAAACTGCAAAAAGGTGGGAATTTAAGGTGATGGGACCTGGATAAACTGACTAAACCAGAGGTTGTACAGAGTTTCAGGGAGAGCATAAGGGATTAATTGACAGGAATGGGGGAAAGAAATACAGTAGAAGAAGAATGGGTACCTTTGAGGGATGAAGTAGTGAAGGCAGCAGAGGATCAAGTAGGTAAAAAGATGAGGGCTAGTAGAAATCCTTGGGTAACAGAAGAAATATTGAATTTAATTGATGAAAGGAGAAAATATAAAAATGCAGTAAATGAAGCAGGCAAAAAGGAATTCAAACGTCTCAAAACTGAGATTGACAGGACGTGCAAAATGCCTAAGCAGGGATGGATAGAGGGCAAATGTAAGGATATAGAGGCTAATCTCACTAGGTGTAAGATAGATACTGCCTACAGGAAAATTAAAGAGACCTTTGGAGAAAAGAGAACCATTTGTATGAATATCAAGAGCTCAGATGGAACCCAGTTCTAAGCAAAGAAGGAAAAGCAGAAAGGTGGAAGGAGTATATAGAGGGTCTATACAAGGTGATGTACTTGAGGACAATATTATGGAAATGGAAGAGGATGCAGATGAAGATGAAAAGGGAGACATGATACTGCGTGAAGAGTTTGACAGAGCACTGAAAGGCTTGAGTCGAAACAAGGCCCTGAGAGTAGACAACATTCCATTAGAACTACTGACAACCTTGGGAGAGCCAGTCCTGACAAAACTCTACCATCTGGTGAGCAAGATGTATGAGACAGGTGAAATACCCTCAGACTTCAAGAATAATATAATAATTCCAATCCCAAAGAAAGCAGGTGTTGACAGATGTGAAATTTACCGAACTATCAGTTTAATAAGTCATGGCTGCAAAATACTAATGTGAATTCTTTACAGACGCATGGAAAAACTAATAGAAGCCAACCTTGGCGAAGATCAGTTTGGATTCCGTAGAAATCGTGAGGCAATACTGACCCTATGACTTATCTTAGAAGCTAGATTAAGGAAAAGCAAACCTATGTTTCTAGCATTTGCAGAATTAGAGAAAGCTTTTGACCATGTTGACTGGAATACTCCCTTTCAAATTCTAAAGGTGGCAAGGGGTAAAATACAGGGAGCGAAAGGCTATTTACAATTTTTACAGAAACCAGATGGCAGTTATAAGGGTTGAGGGACATGAAAGGGAAGCAGTGGTTGGGAAGCGAGTGAGACAGGGTTGTAGCCTCTCCCCAATGTTATTCAATCTGTATATTGAGCAAGCAGTGAAGGAAACAAAAGAAAAATTCGGAGTAGGTATTAAAATCCATGGAGAAGAAATATAAACTTTGAGGTTTGCCGATGACATTGTAATTCTGTCAGAGACAGCAAAGAACTTGGAAGAGCAGTTGAACGGAATGGATAGTGTCTTGAAAGGAGGGTATAAGATGAACATCAACAAAAGCAAAACGAGGATCATGGAATGTAGTCGAATTAAGTCGGGTGATGCTGAGGGAATTAGATTACGAAATGAGACTCTTAAAGTAGTAAAGGAGTTTTGCTATTTGGGGAGCAAAATAACTGACGATGGTTGAAGTAGAGAGGATATAAAATATAGACTAGCAATTGCAAGGAAAGCTTTTCTGAAGAAATGGAATTTGTTAATATCAAGTATAGATTTAAGTGTCAGGAAGTCGTTTCTGAAAGTATTTGTATGGAGTGTAGCCATGTATGGAAGTGAAACATGGACGATAAATAGTTTGGACAAGAAGAGAATAGAAGCTTTCAAAATGTGGTGGTACAGAAGAATGCTGAAGATTAGATGGGTAGATCACAAAGCTAATGAGGAGCTATTGAATAGGACTGGGGAGAAGAGAAGTTTGTGGCACAACTTGACTAGAAGAAGGGGTCGCTTGGTAGGACATCTTCTGAGGCATCAAGGGATCACCAATTTAGTATTGGAGGGCAGCGTGGAGAATAAAAATCGTAGAGGGAGACCAAGGGATGAATACACTAAGCAGATTCAGAAGGATGTAGGTTGCAGTAGGTACTGGGAGATGAAGAAACTTGCACACGATAGGGTAGCACGGAGAGCTGCATCAAATCAGTCTCAGGACTGAAGACCACAACAACAACAACAACATGTCCAAAACTTTGAGAACTACACCTGTCACCCAGTTACTTTTAGAACTACACAGAAGTGCCAAAGAAATTGGTGCAGACATGTGCATTCAAATGCAAAGATATGTAAACAGGCAGAACACGGCATTGCACACCTATATAAGACAACGAGTGTCTGGTGTACCGTTGATGACTGCACGACACAAAGCTTTACGCCTTTTCTGGGCCCCTCCACACCGACACTGGACTGTTGATGACTGGAAACACGTTGCTTGGTCAGACGAGTCTAGTTTGAAATTGTATCGAGCAGATGGACGTGTACGGATACGGAGACAACCTCATGAATCCAAGGACCCTGCATGTCAGCAGGGGACGGTTCAAGCTGGTGGAGGGCTGGAGGCTCTGTAATGTTGTAGGGCGTGTGCAGTTATGAGTCTTATGGGACCCGTGATATGACTCTCACAGATGGCATGTACGTAAGCATCCTGTGTGATCACCTGTGCATTACAACGGACTTGGGTAATTCCAGCAGGACAATGCGACACCCCATATGTCCAGAATTGCTACAGAATGGCTCCAGGAACACACTTCTGAGTTTAAACACTTCCACTGTCCACCAAACTCCCCAGACATGAAAATTATTGAGCATATCTGAGATGCCTTGCAACGTGCTGTTCAGAAGAGATCTCCACCCCTTCCTACTATACGGCCACGCAGGATACATGGCTTCAGTACCCTTCAGCACTACTTCAGACACTAGTCGAGTCCATGCCACGTCGTGTTGCGGCACTTCTGCATGCTCGCGGCAGCCCTACACCATATTACGCCGTTACACGGTATGAAATCTGGGGGTGCACTCACTACGGTATTTGACCAGCGTTTAACTTAGTACTGTGATGCAAACTCTGCTATGCGGATGTGTAAATGAGGCGACTGCTGATTATTTTAGTCGGTGTCGCCGACGTTCGGGAAGTCTGACTTCCTTCTCCTTCTTTCCCTCTCTATCTTGCCTCACTGAAGATGCTGTGGTTTCCGGAGCGACCTGTACACTCACGATTTATTTTTAACCTCAAGCCCCTTCAAATGAGCACGTCATCATGCAAGCAACTGAAAAGTCACCTGTGCTAAACATAAGTTGTAGGTTCTGTAATTGGTATACAAGGTGTCTTCAAAAAGTAACGGAAATATTGTTATTTCGCCTGGCGCGATTTTTTCGTTGTTTCTTTAATAAACATGTCTGAAAAGAGTTTCCTTTATCGCATGTTTAGTCTGTTGTGATCATCAAAAAGGTTATAAGTCTTTTAGTAGCATTGGCGATTATTTATTTTTGTATAAACGTGGATCGGAGAGTTTGTGTTAAATTTAGATATAAAAACGGATTACAGTGCATCAAAGAGTCTGTTACGAGTAAAACCAGGGTTTACGAGTGATATAAGCGATTCGAAGAAGGCCGTGAAAACGTTAAAGATAATGAGAGCCCTGGACGTCCCAGTGCGATGAAATCGTGGAAAAAGTGAAAGTAATGTTTACGAACGATCGTCGAATGGGAGTCTGAGAAGCTGCTGATGACGTTGGAATATCCTTCTCAGCCATGAATCTTTTTTCGTTTTAATTTGATTTATAGACTACAATTAGGTCTGCGAAAATTAAAAAAAAAGGACACACATGTTTGCGCAGCATTATCCAGCTGTTCACCACAGCTAAGTCGAGAAAAAAAAATGGAGAATGACACTCAAAATCAATTTCCTTGTTCTAAACCGAGTACTGTGACACTCCATTTGTCCATCACCGATCTGCACACCACTCACTGATTGGTTATATAAACACATTCTTCCTTTTTGGGCTAGTACTCCACCGTGTGTTCTGAGTGAATTCCAGAACATGGGTATGCCATTAGAACCCAACTGCTTTATTTCCATTGCACCAAAACTGTTTTGTCACTACTTCGAAAAAGCTGTAATGATTCTCGGATCATGCCTATTATTAAATTGCAACCAAATAAATGCTTAAGTTGCAGGTGTTTCAGAAGTCTTGATCTGCATTTTTTTGCTGCGGAATACATATTTGTCAATTCTGATGTACAGGTACAGAATATTTCAGAGACACACTGACACCAGCAAGGCGTAGTGCTTTTCTGTATCACTGGAACCTGAAAGAAAAATATCGTATCCCCAACTTGTGATGTACGCCAAAATTTTAAAAACTTCGTAGAATAAATTAACATGCACTTACCCTCAGTACCGTAAGTTTCTGCATAAAAAGACAGTTCTCATCAAAAACCTTCTCTCTCAACAACCAGCTCCGCTACGTCATCGATTCAGAAAGTCTGAGGATTCACTTCATGGAACTTTTGGTATTACATACTGTTGTGAACATGCATCATGCGATAGCTTCATTGACAGTAATTTGCCAAAGCAAGACACATTTCAGATTCATTACGGTTTGCCAGGCAACTTTCTTTATCACTGCTTTCTGCTCAAGATATTTTTCTACCACCCAAAAATGGTTGTTCAAATGGCTCTGAACACTATGGGACTTAACTTCTGAGGTCATCAGTCCCCTAGAACTTAGAACTACTTAAACCTAACTAACCTAAGGACATCACACACATCCATGCCCAAGGCAGGATTCGAACCTGCGACGGTCGCGCGATTCCAGACTGTAGCGCCTAGAACCGTTCGGCCACTCCGGCCGGCTTTCTTACGCAGATTTAATACTCACACGACTCTGCGGGTGAATGATAAAATGTGAACGAAGTGCTAACCTGAACACTATCGATAGTTGTCATTTATTCCACAATAAACAGCGTAATCTGAAACGAAATACAAAGGACGGTATTCACTTACAGTTATTACACCTCTTTGGATAAAAAAGCTGCAATATCGTCGTTCGTTTAAACGCTATAACAAAAAACAACGAAATACCCTACTTTGCTTTTGCGACAACACTCGCCCGACAAGTGACTTTGTTTGTACGTAAGTCCGGCTAAAATGACACGCCATTTTGTTTTTAGGTCATTATTGCTTCGTAAACCATGCTATTAAATAAAATTTGTATCAGGACCGTGTCTCATTTACTTGTGGGTTTCGCCATCTTGGTGCCATATTTTTAAATTAATATAAACCATACGGTTTAACATTCTTGTAAAAAGTGCATAACATGTCATTGTAAACGGACGTCAGGGTACAATGACATAGGAGTAAGTTAAAAATTAGGTATGTCGATATATTTAATAGATCGGTACTTAATAAAAGGCTGTTCCTGAAACAATTCAACAGTACCAATTACAGTTTCTCAGCTCAGTCGCACAAAGGGCGAAGACTGGAGATAGAGTTACGTACGTAAACCCATGAAGCAACAAAATTAATTCCCCTCGGGAAAAAAATATTTCTCGTCAATACTATCACAAATAGGCCTTCTTAGTTCTGTGACACTTCAGTGCGTGCAATCAAAGTACACTTCTGACACCTTAAACAGTGTTCTCCGTATTTTGACTGCGAGTGTAGTTCCAAGCAGTACAATAGTGTCACTCTTCGGAAGCATCACTGTCGCCAAAAAGGTCTTTTTCGTACGATATTTCTTTCCCAAAAATAACTTTATTTTTCTCGGCTATTAGGAATGCAAGTTGTCTCATCTCCTTCACGGTCACACCAAACATGCGCGACTCCAATAGTTTCAGGTGCTGTACCAGTTCACACTCCAATACTGTGTTGTAAGTTGGCTGGAATCTATCTTCTCAAACCTTTCTGAACACCACTGAAGATTTTGTTCGTATCCCTAGTTCGTCTTCCAAGTGGAGTCTGGGGAGCTCCGAATGCTTTCGACGCCTGCGATCACTCAACGCCACCTAGGTGGCGTTGGATCACTCCATCTCGCCACTGGTAGCACCAACTATGGCCTTCTGCATCCAAAGACTGTCTTGACGATCTTCTTAGTTTATTGCCCACCAACGGAAAGGGGAAATTAATTTCCTTATATCTGGCCTACGTAAATGCATTGCATTTGTGTATGGTCGCACTCAGTTCATGTTTAATGTTTCGTTTAATTTATGTTATTATAGAATGACCTACTGCTATTGTTGTTAAATTTAAAAAGATACTTAAAACAAATAGCTTAACAATATCAGAGATCAAACAGAGTAGCACTAGACACCACATCAGGATAAAATGACATACTATATCGTTTTACCATGACACACGGTATGTCATTGTAGCATGAAACGCCTTCTTTGATTCATTCGAGAAACGTTGAACTACTACGTGCTCTAGCAGAATCTTCCTCCTCTCAAAACATAGCTAAAACTATGCTTGCTTCACATTAATGCTAATGAATGAATATACGTTAATAAAGTAAGAAGTTGGAGGCTTACCTACAAGTTTTTCGTTCACAGTACCAACACGAAAGTTGGTAGCACCACAGTCTAACATAAGTAGCACGTCGCCATTATTCGTAGAAACGGGGTTGAATATCGGCCTTCCTACACAGCTTAGTGCAGTTGGCACCACTGAACTGGATGCACGGCTGACGAGAGTCGCGAGTCGGTATGAGAACAGAGAAGTGGAAACAAGCGAAGAAAATAATTTTACAAACTGATCCGCACATTCCTCCCGATCGGGGTTAAAAGGGACATCAACTGGCTCCTGTTACGACATTTTCCCCCCTTAAACTTGTAACAACAAACTTTCTTCCAAGATTGTTTAATTACGAACCAAAACAGGGGCGAATGCAAGTGGCTCAGGAGTCGCTATACGATAACAATGTTGCAGAAGTAGTGAAACGTGTTACAACAGGTGATTAAACTGGGCGTAAAAATACGACGTTGAAACTAAGACTCGGTGGTCCCATTGGAAAAGCTTTCTGTATCGCCAAAAATGAAAACAGCTCGATCTAATGTGGAGGCTAGGCACACTGTGTTCTTCGATGTTAACAGTATACAGCACCACGAATTTTTGTCATAAGGTCGAACGAGCAAAAAGAAGTTCAGCACCCAGATTTTTGGCGAAAAAAACACGGTTTTGCTTCACGAAAATGCATCTAATCACACTTCGTTGCCTATTCGTGAATTTTTGGCCGAAACTATAACGATGCCTCAGCATCCATATCCCCCCGGCACGGCCCATTTTAAGTTTTTATCTGGTTGCAAAAAAACATTAAAGGATCGTCTTTTTATAAGCACAGACGAGATTAAAAACACATCGCGGAGCGAAATAAAAGCCATCAGAGAGAACTAGTACCAGTAGCGTCACAATAATTGGAAAAAGGAGTGAACAACATCTAATGGGGCATATCATGAAGGGTTTAACATTCATATAGAGGAACAAATATTTTTTCTTACAATTCCCCTTTATTTATTAAACAAACCTCGTATGTAAAAATATAAACGCTTCTAGTTTTGGGGGGTGATGGGTCATGACCCCTTGACCAGTGGTTCCAAACCCTGGGGTAATTACCCACTGAGGGGTAAAATGAAATTTTCTGAGGAGTAAAAAACAAAAGGGTTACATTGTGTTCCAATTATGAAACAAAAGTTTTTTAAGTGATCATAACTATTGCCACTATTCATAAGACTGTTAACACCGATTATACAAGTCGTCATACATACACTGAAGAGCCAAAGAAACTGTTACACCTGCCTACTATCGTGTAGGGGCCGCACAAGCACACATAAGTGCAGCAACACGACGTGGTATGGACTCGACTAATATCTGAGGTAGTGCTGCCGGGCACTGACACCATGAAACCTACATGGCTGTCCATAAATCCGCAAGAGTACGAGAGTGTGGAGATATCTTCTGAACAGCAGGTTGCAAGACATCTAAGATGTGCTCAATAATGTTCATGTCTTGGGAGTTTGGAAGTGTTTAAACTCAGAAGAGTGTTCCTGGAGCCACTCTGTAGCAATTCTGGATGTGTGGGATGTCACATTGTCCTGCTGGAATAGCCCAAGTCCGTCGGAATGCACAATGGACATGAATGGATGCAGGTGATCAGACAGGATGCCTACGTACGTGTCACCTGTCAGAGTCGTATCTAGACGTATCAGGGCTCCCATATCACTATAACTGCACACGCCCCACACGATTACAGAGCGTCCACCAGCATCAACAGTCCCCTGCTGACATTCAGGGTCCGCGGATTCATGACGTTTTCTCCATACCCGAACATATCCATCCGCTCAACGCAATTTGGAACTAGACTCCTCCAACCAGGCAGCATGTTTCCAGTCATCAACAGTGCAATGTCGGTGTTGACGGGTCCAGGTGAGGCGTAAAGCTTTGTGTCGTGCAGTCATCAAGAGTACACGAGTAAGCCTTTGGCTCTGAAAGCCCATCTCGATGATATTTAGTTGAATGGTTCACACGCTGACACTTGTTGATAGCCCAGCGTTGAAATCTGCAACAGTTTGCGGATGTGTTGCACTTGTATCACGTTGAATGATTCACTTCAGTCGTCGATGGTCCCGTTCTTGCAAGATATTTTTCCGGCCGCAGCAATGTCGGCAATTTGATGTTTTACCGGATTCCTGGTATTCACGGTACAGTCGTGAAACGGTCGCACGGGAAAATCGCCACTGCATCGCTACTTCGGAGATGGTGTGACCCATTACTCGTGCGCCGTGCATAACACCACGTTGTAACTCACTTAAATCTTCATAATCTGTCATTGCAGCAGCAGCAGTAACCGATCTAACAACTGCGCGATACTTGTTTTAAATGGGCGTTGCCGACCGCAGCGCCGTATTCTGCCTGTTTACAGACTTCTGTATTTGAATACGCATGCCTCTACCAGTTTCTTTGGCGCTTCAGCGTATGTAATGGCTATTAAACTGCTGTGAGGTCTACACAGTATAATAATAATAATAATAATTATTATTATTATTATTATTACTGCTACTACTACTGCTATTACTTGTGGCAGTGCTTAGACACACTTAATTGCCAGCCTGAAGTCTTCCAATGTCTGCCACTGTAGAAGCATGGAGTTCAGCACTAGGCGATTTAGGAACAATAAGTGCAGCCGAAACAAGGCCCCGGGAGTAGACAACGTTCCATTAGAACTACTGACGGCCTTGGGAGAGCCAGTCCTGTCAAAACTCTACCATCTGGTGAGCAAGCTGTATGAGACAGGCGAAATACCCTCAGACTTCAAGAACAATATAATAATTCCAATCCCAAAGAAAGCAGGTGTAGACAGATGTGAAAATTACCGAACTATCAGTTTAATAAGTCACGGCTGCAAAATACTAACACCAATTCTTTACAGACGAATGGAAAAACTGGTAGGAGCCGACCTCGGGGAAGATCAGTTTGGATTCCGTAGAAATATTGGAACACGTGAGGCAATACTGACCTTACGACTTATCTTAGAAGAAAGATTAAGGAAAGGCAAACCTCCGTTTCTAGCATTTGTAGACTTAGAGAAAGCTTTTGACAATGCTGACTGGAATACTCTCTTTCAAATTCTAAAGGTGGCAGGGGTAAAATACAGGGAGCGAAAAGCTATTTACAATTTGTACAGAAAGCAGATGGCAGTTATAAGAGTCGAGGGGTATGAAAGGGAAGCAGTGGTTGGGAAGGGAGTGAGACAGGGTTGTAGCCTCTCCCCGATGTTATTCAATCTGTATATTGAGCAAGTAGTAAAGGAAACAAAAGAAAAATTCGGAGTAGGTATTAAAATCCATGGAGAAGAAATAAAAACTTTGAGGTTCGCCGATGACATTGTAATTCTGTCAGAGACAGCAAAGGACTTGTAAGAGCAGTTGAACGGAATGGACAGTGTCTTGAAAGGAGGATATAAGATGAACATCAACAAAAGCAAAACGAGGATAATGGAATGTAGTCGAATTAAGTCGGGAGGGATTTAGATTAGGAAATGAGACACTTAAAGTAGTAAAAGAGTTTTGCTATTTGGGGAGCAAAATAACTGATGATGCTCGAAGTGAGAAGATATAAAATGTAGACTGACAATGGCAAGGAAAGCGTTTCTGAAGAAGAGAATTTTGTTAACATCGAGTATAGATTTAAGTGTCAGGAAGTCGTTTCTGAAAGTATTTGTATGGAGTGTAGCCATGTATGGAAGTGAAACATGGACGATAAATAGTTTGGACAGGAAGAGAATAGAAGCTTTCGAAATGTTGTGCTACAGAAGAATGCTGAAGATTAGATGGGTAGATCACATAACTAATGAGGAGATATTGAATAGAATTGGGGAGAAGAAGAGTTTGTGGCACAACTTGACAAGAAGAAGGGACCGGTTGGTAGGACACGTTCTGAGGCATCAAGGGATCACAAATTTAGCATTGAAAGGCAGCGTGGAGGGTAAAAATCGTAGAGGGAGACCAAGAGATGAATACACTAAGCAGATTCAGAAGGATGTAGGTTGCAGTAGGTACTGGGAGGTGAAGAAACCTGCACACGATAGGGTAGCATGGAGAGCTGCATCAAATCAGTCTCAGGACTGAAGACCACAACAACAACAAGTGCAGCATTAGGGAGAGGAATGTTGCAGAGGAAGGATGTTTTGCAATAGGTGTCTTGATGGGCGCAAATGTTCACGATGGTGGGGATACCAGTCAATAATATCTGATTACACTTAGGGTAATAGTCTCAGAAAGGTTGGGAACCACTGCCCTAGACCTGTACCTTCCTTCCCCCTTCTCCCCCCTCCCACCCCCTCCCCCAGTCATTGGATATGCACCTCGCAGAGTTTGGGATTTACTTCATGGAGATCTATGTCCATCACCTGCATTGCTGGGGCCGTTGGCACAGTCTGTATGCCGGCGCGTTGAACACGAACATGCAGAGTGAGAGAGTGACTCTCATCTTAAAATACTTTTGTCTGCAGGAAACTGGCGTAAAGCGATTCGATAAAGCTCTGTTTGCAAATGGCTCTGAGCACTATGGGACTTAACTGCTGTGGTCATCAGTCCCCTAGAACTCAGAACTACTGAAACCTATCTAACCTAATGACATCACACACATCCATGCCCGAGGCAGGATTCGAACCTGCGACCGTAGCGGTCGCGCGGTTCCAGACTGTAACGCCTAGAACCGCTCTGCCACCCTGGCCGGCTCTGTTTGCAGTTATGCCTTTTTTTATACAAATGGTTTGACTGGTTTATAGTGTTTGTGGAGGCAAAATGCACCCACAGCGTGAACGACGTTTGTCCTAGGAATAAATCCAGGGCATCAATGAACAAGGCCTGATCACTGAGAACGATTTGTAGCTGGAGAGCATCATCTTTCTCAAGTGTACTCCATTTAATACGATAGAGGGGACTGCTGCTACACATTGGAACACTTGCATCAACAGATATTTACACCCATGTGTCGATTCCCGTGAAAACTGAATGTGGAAGCACCGGACAACGTGTGCTTAAATAAATGCCGATCGCTCACAGTTTCCAGTAAATGCGAAAAATGGCTATAAGAAGTTAGGGCTTATCTTCCGGCATTGAAATATGGAAACACTGGCACAAGGCAATACATACCGAATCAGATTCGTGCGGCCTTGACGGAACGAAGCGGCTGGCTCGCCTCAAAAAAGTATCGGTCTTTGTTATGGATATCCATACAGCTAAGAAACTAGAAGTTCTCGAATTTCACACTACCTCCTTAAAAGCAGGCTTAGCTGTAGTCCGCGGCCATAACAATACATCACTCACGTAAAACTCAAATACATAGGAAAACAGTGGAGACTGAAACAACTTTATTGTTATCAGTCACTCTTTATTTATTTCCACAGCGCGCTTCCAAGGTTTGAAACCTCCATCAGATGGATTTATTTGGATTGATATGACATGTCTGTGTCGTCTTACGGCTTCAGAGTAACATGTGGCACTGTATAGTAAAGGAAAACAAATACTGTTTTAAAACGTCATGGCATACTAAACTTGTGTTCATGTCCACCACTCGAACACGGAGGGCCCTTACCTTTTGCGGGCAAGCGCTCTACCAACTTAAAGAAGAAAAGGCTACATACATCAATCGATAGGAACCAACCTCTATAGGGTCACTTTGTCGTGTACACGTATCAAGTTTAAATCTATGACACATACTTTGAGATGTTAAATGTTGAACCCTCTAAGTCAATGAAACCAAACGGTACGACCATTTATGTTACATATTTTGCTAACTCGCTCATCAAAACCTATAGGGTAGGCTACTAAGTGTTGAAATTCGCAGGCCCGATATATTGCCAGTACCAGTGTGGTTAACAGGCAAAAATCGTCAAAATTTTAGACTCCCGGAACGGATGAACTGTCTGTACACATAAATAAGTTTGCACCGAAACCTCGCAGAGTAAGTCCTACTCGCAGCTAGTTTTTTTATTGTTTTTTTGTTTTTGTTTTTAAAAACTTTGTGCGAACATGACGTCATTTGACATCACACGCACTAATCGAAGACTTCAAGAAGTGATACCGACTTTCGTTAATATTCGATGCTGGATGCTTGGCAAACACTATGTTGCATTCCGTTATTTCGTATCGCAACTTGACGTGTTATGAATGTATGCTGTTTCAAGGCAATGGCACATTGAATATTGTTAAAAACATGCCATTTTTGGTGCGATTTGTTGCAATTAAACTCCACATAATGGCTTATTGGCGGTTACAGCTTCCATGAGCTAGTTCACCGCAGTGCAGTGGTAATAAGCGCTGAGTGACGGAATGTAATGTAACTACACGGAAGCGCCAAAGAAACTGGTATAGGCATCCATATTCAAAAACAGAGATGTGTAAACAGGCACAATACGGCGCCGCAGTCGGCAACGCCTACGTAAGACAAGTGTCTGTCGCAGTTAGATCGGTTACTGCTGCTACAATCACAGGTTATCAAGATTTAAATGAGTTTGAACGTGGTATTATAGTGGGCACACGAGCGATGGGACACGACATCTTCGAGGTAGCGACGAAGTGGCGATTTTCCCGAACGACCATTTCACGAGTGTACCGTGAATATCACGAATCCGGTAAAACATCAAATCTCCGACATCGTTGCGACCGCAAAAAGATCCTGCAAGAACGGGACCAACCATGACTGAAGATACTTCTTCAACGTCACAGAAGTGCAACCCTTCCGCAAACAGCTGCAGATTTCAATGCTGGGACATCAACAACTGTTAACGTGCGAAGCATTCAATGAAACATCATCGATATGGGCTTACGGAGCCGAACGTCCACTCGTGTACCCTCGATGACTGCACGACACAAAGCTTTACGCCTCGCCTGGGCCCATCAACACTGACATTGGACTGTTAACGACTAGAAACATGTTGCCTGTCCGACGAGTCTCGTTTCAAATTCTATCGAGCAGATGGAGACAACCTCATGAATCCATGGACCCTGCATGTCAGTAGGGGACTGTTTAAGTTGGTGGAGGCTCTGTAATGGTGTGGGGCGTGTGCAGTTGGAGTGATATGAGACCCCTGATACGACTAGACACGATTCTGACAGGTGACACGTACGTAAGCATCCTGACTGATCACCTGCGTCCATTCATGTCCATTGCGCATTCCGACGGATTTGGGCAATTCCAGCAGGACAGTGCGACACCCAACACGTCCAGAATTGCTACAGAGTGGCTCCAGGAACACTTCTGCTGGCCAACAAACTCACAGACATGAATAATATTGAGCATATCTGGGGTGCCCTGTAACGTGCTGTTTAGAAGAGATTTCCACCCCCTCGTACTCTTACAGATTTATGGACAGCCCTGCGGGATTCATGGTCTCAGTTCTCTTCAGCACTACTTCAGACATTAGCCGAGTCCATGCCACGTCGTGTTGCGGCACTTCTGCGTGCTGGCGAGAGCCCTACACCATATTAGGCATGTCTGAGACTACAGTCGATAGACAGCTCTTTTCGATTCAGCGTGTTACGTGAAAATGACGTCACGTTTGCACGACGTCTTGTGAACTGTTGGTTACCACGCTTTGCAGGCTGTGACGCCAGACGCCAAACTGGATCACTTCACAGTAGCCGGTGCATTCGGAGAAGCCAACAGGAAAAGACTAGCGGAAGACGGCCGCCTTCTACAACGGAAAAGATGCGAAATTCCCAGCCGGGAAGCCGAGCCGGCTGCTTACGCAGCTTGCTCCCTGTAAGACAGGCTCATATCTCGGCTGTCAAGCACTTCGTTGACACGCAAAAAGTGGTCAGTTAATAATTAGGCTCGTACATGTGATGTATTGTGAAACAGACTTTAAAAAAATTGCGACAGAAAAGCGTTATGTCAACGGTGGTCGTGTAAGCTGTAAAAATGGGGGTCATCGAAAGCGATGCCAGTGAAACAAGTGATCCGTCTGTTTCAAGACTGGCCGATACAGACTCAGAGACGGAAACTGACTATGTTACAAAGCATTGTCGCATTACGTATCTAGCAATGCTACTACCGATGATTTCCATAATAACTCACATTGCAGACGTTGCACTGGATGCTAATCTGGCATATTCTTATTACGTTAGCGCCGAGTATGTTCACTTCCGGTTAACACTTCTGTTTATATTGTTTCCAGCATTCGTCAACACCGTGATTAGCGCAAGAATGTAAGTATCTTTATTATTTGTGCCGTTTTCATAAGGTGCATTATCCCTGGCGTCAGCCAAACCAAAATTATGATAGACGATATTTGCAACCTACACGACAAACAAATGCTAGGAATTGTGGTTTTTGAACCATTCACTTTTAAGTTGCCCTAAGTTTGTCATAACTGAATTTGTGAAGTAATTTTCTTTTTCACCACAGTTCGCAGTGTTGCCGTACTGCCCGATGACAAATTCTTATTCTATAACACTACACCAAAAGAATCTATTTGTTAATACAGCCGTTGATTTTTCAAATAATACTGGTTCTTAAATTTTTATAATTCAGGTGGGTAATGATTGTTGTCCTCTGTGTTCCTCATTTGCTTTCGTAAACTTACTATGTTCCCTACCGTGTATCTATGTCATTCAATGCAGTGGCAACGTGTAATATAAGGTACTCTACTGTATAACATTAAGTTGGAAATGCATTTTTAAATCTCATGTAAACAAGGGAGGTGTAACTGAGTTGAGAACTAAAGGAAGACGGCCGGTGTGGCCGAGCGGTTCTAGGCGCTTCAGTATGGAACCGCGCGACCGCTACGGTCACAGGTTCGAATTCTGCCTCGGGCATGGATGTGTGTGATGTCCTTAGGTTAGTTAGGTTGAAGTAGTTCAAAGTTCTAGGGGACTGATGACCTCAGATGTTAAGTCCCATAGTGCTCAGAGCCATTTGAACCATTTTGAACTAAAGGAAGTGTAATGGGATGGTTGCTGGAACAATCACTGAAGAATCTTCTATTTGACGCCGTATGTAGAACAGGGTGATTTAATAAACGAATGACCACTATTCTTGAAGGTGGTTACAATTTTCCAGATGTCTGCAGCTATCTAGCAGAATTGGTACTGATAACATGTAATTCCTTTTTCGGTGATGCAATATTTTTACGGAGGCGGTGGCTGTTACGTTGCGTGCCGATGTTGGTAACAGTAGGCCGTTATATTGTATGGTCTATGTTGGTGACCGTTCGCGTGAATTACTGAATTACGGCGGATTGTATGTCGGTTGGCGATAGGGGTCAGATTGCTCATTCGTAATTTCCAGTGGTTCGTAAATAAAGATCGCTGGTATTATGTTTGTATCAAGCACAGTCTAACTAGACTGTTGAATCAAGTTAGAATGTAATCATGGGTGCAAAGGTACTATGTGTTTGGCAAGAGCCGTCGGCTCCGACCAGTGACGTAATGGCAGCAGTGACGTCACGTTTTGGCGCATATTTTGAATTGCACAACATTATAGTGACTGCCCAGCAGAAGCGACCATTAAGAATATTATGTAAAGTACATACCGGTGTGTCTTGCAGATGTCTTTTCAATGATCTTGGAATTCAGACACGCAGAAGAATAAATCTTTTGCAGCAAGATGGCGTGATTAATTGTGTCAAATGCCTTTCTCAGACCAAGAAAAATACATATGATGGTCACTTCACGTCAACAAAAGTTGGAGTAAAATCTACGAATTTCTATATTGCATCAGGTTAGGGACTTCTGGAATGTCATTAATCTGGCATGGTGTACTCAAACATTTTCTATTCAAACGTTTTGCTGAATACTGAAACTACTGCAGCTGGCCTGTAGTTGCTAGTATCTTCTGCACTTCCCAGCACTTTTGCGGTTTGAGTTTGTTTCTGTGAATCAGGAGTTGAATTCATTAGCTATTTCCTTTTTATTGGAAACTAATCTCCTTTACTATTAGTTTAATGTTACTTGACAACTGTTTGTTTTAACACCTACTTTTCTTTGATGATTTGAGCATATTACCATTTCTAATGTGTATTGAAGAACTTCATAAATTCTTCATCATTACCACATTTTTCTTTGCTGAGAGAGGACAGCTCTCAGTTTCTTTTAGCTGATATGAAGATACTTGTGGTGGTCCACTTGGGGTCTTACCTACTGGTTGATATACTTATTTTTAAAGTGAAGGAGAAGTCAAAGTAACAGCACAAAGTATTTTGGATGCTGTTTATGGTTTGGAGCTGGTACACTGTCTGACAATTTTCTCTCTGTATAGGGGGCAGAAAAGAGTGCACATTGCTTTCAAAGATGTTATTGCTTTGTGTTATAAATTTTAGTGTTGGGTCTTGCTTATTGGCAAATGTATCTATAATTAGTGCATTTCAGTCAGAGAATCTTACTAGCTACTTGAGCAAGACAACTTATACAATGAGATTGTTGCTCATAAACATCTACTTCCATAATCTGCAAACCAGCATGAAGTGCATGGCTGTGTGTACTTCCTATTGTACCTAGCTTTTCCCATTCCATTCACATAAGGAGCGTGGAACAATGACTGTAATTTGTCTAATCTTCTCCTTGCTGACCCTTTGGTATCAATAAATAGGAGGCTCATCATTTAAGTTTATCACTTAAAGTTGGTTCTTGAAACGTATGAAGTAGGCTTTCATGGGATAGTATCTGTCTCTCTTCAAGCACCTGCCAGTTAAGTTTGTACAGAATCTGTGCTATACTCTACCACTCGTCAGACAAATATGTAACCATTCATGCTACTCTTCTATGTATGTGTTCAGTATCCTTGTTAGTTTGGAGCAGGTCCCACCCACTTGAGTCACATTCTAGGATGGGTCACACAAGTGTTTTTAAGCAGTCTCATTTGTAGATGAATTGCATTTACCTAAATCTGCCAATAGACCAAAGTCTGCCACCTGCTTTACCTCTGAATGAGCATATGTGATTGTTCCATTTCCTATCCCTATAAATTTGTTGAACCCAGATATTTACAGGAGTTGACCGATAAAAATTACGACTCATTGATACTGTAGTCATAGAATACTACATTTAAATTTCTGAACATTTAGAGCAAATTACCATTCTTTGCATCTCACTGAAATCGGATCAAGATAGCACAGAATATTTGTGCTACTTTTTCTGACAGCTCCTAATTATACACACATCAAAAAAAGTTTTGCATCACCCCAGTTCCCAGAACTCCTGCACATAGACATTGACTGTGGATATTGTATCACAAACACAGTCACTTTGACTATTCAGAGATGTCACTAAACCCACCCAAAGATGTAAAGACTCATGCATGAGCAGCACCTATTAGACGGAGGGGGTCTGACAGCTGATCAGTTCCAGTCATTCCACCAGGAAGGAGGCACACGGCTCGTGTTGTCTGTGGTTCAACCATGCCTAGATGGTCAATAACCATGGTTCGATCACATCCGCAGTTACTTTGTGCTAGGAAGGGCTCTCAACAAGCGAAGTGTCCAGGTGTCTCGGAGTGAACCAAAATGATGTTGTTCGGACATGGAGGAGATATGGAGAGACAGGAACTGTCGATGACATGCCTCGCTCAGGCTGCCCAAGGGTTACTATTATAGTAGATAACCGCTACCTAGGGAACCCTGACAAAACGCCACCCTGTTGAATAATGCTTTTCGTGCAGCTACAGCACATCATGTTACGCCTCAAACTGTGCACAATAGGCTGCATGATGTGCAACTTCACTCCCTATGTCCCTGGCGAGGTCCATTTTGCAACCACAACACCATGCAGCGCAGTACAGATGAGCCCAACAACATGCTGAAAGGACCGCTCAGGATTGGCATCATGTTCTCTTTACCGATGAGTGTCACGTATGCCTTCAACCAGACAATCCTTGGAAACGTGTTTGGAGGCAACCTGGTCAGGCTGAACGCCTTAGACACACTGTCCAGTGAGTGCAGCAAGGTGGAGGTTTCCTGCTGTTTTGGGGTGGCATTATGTAGGGCTGACATATGCCTCTGGTGGTCATGGAAGGCGCCATAATGGCTGTACGATACATGACTGTCATCCTCTGACCTATATTGCAACCATATCAGTAGCATACTGGCGAGGCATTCATCTTCATGGAGGACAATTTGCACCCCCATTGTGCACATCTTGTGAATGACTTCCTTCAGGATAACAACATTGCTCAGCTAGAGTGGCCAGCATGTTCTCCAGGCATTAACCCTATCGAACATGCCTGAGATAGACTGGAAATGGATGTTTATGGATGACATGACCCACCAACCACTCTGAGGGATCTACACTGAATTGCCATTGAGGAGTAGGACAATCTGGGCCAACAGTGGCTTGATGAACTGATGGATAGTATGTCATGATGAATATAGGCATGCATTAATGCAAGAGGGCGTGCTACTGGATATTAGACGTACTGGTGTGTACAGGAATCTGGACCACCACCTCTGAAAGTCTCACTGTATGGTGGTACAACATGCAATGCGTGGTATTCATGAGCAGTAAAAAGGGCGGAAATGATGTTTACATTGATCTCTATTCCAATTTTCTGTACGGGTTCCGGAACCCTCGTAATCGAGGTGATGCAAAACTTTTTTTGATGTGTGTAGATGACTGTGCATCTCTGAGTAGTCTGAGATTACTGTTACATAATATACAGTCTGTTAAGTAAGAGTGTGGTAAGTATTACACACAGATTTTAAAAGATATCACACTAGTTCTTTCACAGACCAATAGAGGGAAGCTTTGTCCTTCATGCAATGTTCATAAAGCATTAGTTTACTCTGAATTCTTGGCTGAGACCTACAAGAAGACACATGAGTGTAGCACATTGTCAAAGCCATCCACATTTTTAACCAATTTATAGTGTGTTACCTTCTTTTGTGCAAATGACTTTGAATTCCCTATATATGTAGATGCGTCGGTATGACTCATTTTTGGGTGTTTGGGGTGGCTACAGGTAAACACAGCCTCAAAACGCAACACGTAAGCTGCACTGATGTTTCTTCTTATGTATCTCGGTCAAGAATTCAAAGTAAACTAATGCTTTATTGACACTGGATGTAGGACAAAGCTACCCTCCACTGGGCTGTGAAAGAACTAAGGTGATATCTTTTACCACCTATGTGTAATACAGACCATGCTCATACTTAACAGACTGTAGTCCGCAATGTCATGTACACCAAGGGTCCCAACACACTTCCCAGTGGCACATTTGAAGCTACTTATACACCTGTACATGACTCTCCATCTAAGGACACTCTGTGTCCTTCTTAGCAAGAAATGCATTCAAAAATTTTGTTTAACTGCGTGATATACTTTTGATAATAAGCATGTCTGTGGTACTGAGCCATATGCTTTTCAGAAGTCCAGAAATACTGCAACAGCCAGACTGCTGTGATTCATGGCTTTTAGCATGCCATGTGAGGAAAGTGCAACAAGTTGGGCTTCACCTGAACGATGTTACTGATACCTTCAGTGATTGGCATGGAGATGGTCATTCTATTTGAGATATTTCATTATGTATCAGCTTAGAAGATATTCTAATATTGTACAAAAAATTGACATCAAAGATATTGGATGATAGTTTTATGGACCACTTCTGCTGCCCTTTAACATTTAACAATGTCTCAGTTTTACATAATATTATCATAAGGGCTTTTAATATTGTTTGTTAATTCATTCGTAACTCCGCCCCCCCCCCCTCCCCAACACACACACACACACACACACACACACACACACACACACACACACACACACACACACACACACACACACACACACCTAAAAACTATGAACTGTTCTAGATGTCCACGCACAAACACATTCTGCTGTTCCTAGCAGATTGGAACTTACGGTTTGGCATTCTGTAGGTGAGTACTTTCCTTCATAACCACAGACATCATTAGTAGGACAATGAGCATACTTTGATTTTATGTCATTTCCTAGAACTTATGTCAAGACCATCTTCTCATTCTGGGCAGTTTTCCAGTTGTGTTTATTTGGAGCAGTGTGTCTGTGAGGAAGACTTAACTGGTCATTGCTATATTAGGTCAACTAATTAAGATATTAATGTCATGTTATTTCATTCAATTAAATATTTTTGATGTTCACAGGTATGTTGCGGATGAATATAATATGACACTTTCTAAGATAGTGACAAAGAGATGGCTACTCAGAATTTTTATGCTGTTTTTCCAGATGGCACCAATTTTAAGGCAAGTTTTATCATGAAAAAAGAGTGTCATGCTATATTTTATTAAAATCATAATAGTTTGTGTGATGTAATCCTTGATAGCTTAACACCGATATGCTACAAAACTACTGTGTTAAGTTACAGGATACATAGCAAAAAGAACTGATAGTTGTCTATGCAATGCAATATTGACAGCCATGGTTTTTTTGTTGTGTAACCACATTGAATTTGTAGTTGATATTTTTTTCCCCAAACAGTGCCAGTATGTGTTGAGGGGGATGTGATCCATCCAGTAACACTATTTTCTAATAGGGGAAGCACTTCAAAGAAATGAGTGCAGCTCTAAAATGAACATCAAAAGGTCATCCATTGATAATAGAAGGCATAGAGTCATTACAGGTGCATATTGCACCCAAGGACTGTGTGCTTAATACTTTGGAGGAGTTGGACATATTTGCACACAGAGAAACACACGGAATGGGTGCTAAAGAAGTGGACTGACTTCAGTAGGAATTGTTTCTTAGGAATGCAGAGGAGAATTGGGGAAGCCTCTGACCCGTCTAATGAATATCTCTGTCTGCCATAGAGAATTCCCTGATCTTTTGAAAATCACTGAAATCCTACCTGTGTATAAGAAGGAAATAAAAGCTGACATGAAAAACTATAGGCCAATATCATTAAATTCAGAGCTTGGGAAGTTATTAGAGAAAGTAATATTAAACCAATTTGAGGCATATTCCATGAAACATAATCTACTTAACAATCTACAACATGGTTTTAGCAAAAGATGATCTACTGTAGCAGCAATAGCAATTTTTATACATGAAATATTAAAGAAGCTAGAGGAAGTAGACAAGGTAACAGGCACCTTCCTTGGTATGAGTAAAGCTTCTGATACTGTGAATCATAGACTTCTACTGCATAAATTAGAAGCATGTGGGATGAGAGAGCTAGCCTTACAAACACTAACCTCCTATCTGAAATACAGGAAACAGTGTGTCAAGTTAACTTATAAAAGGAAAGAACAGTTAGTAACAACCCAATCATCCCACAAGATACTTCAATGTGGTGTGCCCCAAGGAAGTATATTTGGACCTTTTCTGTTTCTCGTGTACATTATTGGTTTAATTGAACCCCAAAACTGCAAGGTAGGTGATGACACACCTTTTGTCAGCTCGGGCCATGATGTGCAAACTACTACAAACAGTAGTGAAATCTGTTATAATTTGTAAATAAGCTACTCGCAAATAAAGAGAAGGGAGTAACAACGCAATTTATGCTTAGTAAAAGAGGTAGCTAAGATAAACAGGAGGGATTCCTGCCAAGAAATCTTCAGAAAATATAAAATACCAACCATCTACTCTATGTACATCCTACAGGCAATAGTGTTTGTGAAACAAAATCCAGAATATAATGTAACGAACACTAATCTACATAGGTGCAATTCATGGCAAAGGGAAAATGTTCACAGAATTGTAAGTAAAAAAGAAGGCTGCAGACCATAGTCCACATACAATAGGAACCATGTTTTACAATAGACTTCCACCTTACCTCAAGACAGCTAATTTAAACACTTTAAAGAATAAACTTCAGCATCTATTAATAGAGAAAAGATGTTATTCAGTACAATATTTCAAGTTGTTATGTCCCTTTGTAAAACAGTGTATATACTGTAAGTTTGCTTTTGCAACACAAAAATAATAATTTCTGACTTTCACATACTATATCAACATAATAATTTATATTTTAAGTTATAAAGTCTCTCTGTAAAACAGTTTATATAGCATAAGTTTGTTTTTGCAACAAAAAATGATAATTCTGACCTCCACTATTTATATCAATGTGTGCACTTATGTCTGTTAACTAAACCTTTGCATGTGTGAACTAAAATCTATGAAAATGTCCAAAAACTGATTGTTATATGGACAGCAAACAAAAAATAACAAATAAACAAAGATATCTTTTATGACTTGATATGTTGCCTTGACGCTGTCTTTTGGCATCCACAGCAAGAACAGGGAACATGTGGCATTCTGTCTTTCACTTTTAACTATATTATTGATACTATCCATTGAGTATGTGTTTTCCTATTGAGTCTTTTCCTGATTGTTAAAGAAACCAGAAAGCTGGATAGTTCTGCAACAGTATCAAAATAAAACAGCAAACATACCATGATTAAACAGGACAATTTATTCCACTCTCAATTTTAATTTACATTTTTTCTATGACTATTTCTGCAAATATTCCTTCACCTTAGACTAACTCATGGTGGTTCTGTGATGAATGGCTAGATACTTTTGAAATTTCATGATAAGTTGCTCAGTATACCCTTTCTACTTGTCAACATACGAAGCTTTCAACAGGGTCACTGTGGTGCACTAGTATGTCAAAACCTGCAAATTATGCTCTTATTGGAAGTCATATTTAACTATATTCCACAATGTACTGAAATCGTGCAAGAGAATGGGAACATCATAGACAGGAAATGGTCCAGAATGAGAATCATAAAATTTGATGTGCTACAGGGCTTGACAATGGGACAATTTCTTTATGTAAGATATGTACATGGCCTTCTAAGTATTCAGGATAATGAACCATTCATTACTGCGCATTCTGCTGATAAGTGAGGTCTTTGCTGAACAAAAAATCCAGCTAATCTTAGTAAGGAAGTTCAAAAAATTATTTCATAAAGAATTGGATGTATAATGTTATAAGTTAATCTAATGCATGTATTGTCATGTCACATGATGGAAGTATATAAAATAAATAAATAAATTCATTACATCTTGTAACTTTCCTTTAAGTGATACAGAATTCTGTAAGCTGTCTGTTTGTTGGCGTAGGATACAAGTTTGATTTGCAAAGTTTTTCGGAGATGGAGATTGGGGAGGGGGGGGGAGAGGTGGGGGGGGGGGGGGGGAAGGGATGGAGCAGATGCTCTGTCCTATTCTGCCTCTTACTGGGTACACACTTGCTGTCATCCCATTTTATTACAGTGTTCTGTTCTCTCTCTCTCTCTCTCTCTCTCTCTCTATCTATCTCTCTCTCTCTCTCTGTCTTTGTACATATCAGATCATTCTCATGATCAAAGTCTACTTGCAGTATTGGTGGGTGCAGTCTACACATTTTAATATACTTTTTCATGTTAGTGAACTAAGTATATAAAATCAAGTATCCTTTAAACTTCACTACACCCTTCATAGAAATTGATATGTTGGCTGGCATTTTTAATATTTGCAGACATTGTGAAGTTCTGGTGTATGCTTGGAAATCATGGAAAGCAGCGAAAGAGAAAGACTTCGCAAACCAGCGTCAATATTATGAACTGATGGTGAAAGAGGATGCTGACGCAGCACTTCTGCGTCTCTTTGAATGTTTCCTGGAAGCAGCACCTCAACAGGTTTTACAGGGAACCATTATTTTAACAAGAACAAAAGAGGTTTCAACTTTTACATGTAAGATTTTGTGGAACACATACTTTTGTTTATATCTTAAACAGTATCTAATTGAGCCAACTATGATAACTGAACAAAAGCAAATATGATGTAAGGTGTTTTTAGTAGTAGTAGTAGTAGTCGTAGTAGTAGCTTTATTCTTCTGTAGATCTCGTTTTACAAGGATATAGGACATGTCAAAGTATTTACAAGTTTAGATCAATTTAAAATAACATGCTATAGCACAGTTCACTAAAGCAATTTTAGAAGCACTGGACAAAGGTGAGAATGTAAGTGGTATCTTTTTAGACTTGTCCAAGGCCTTTGATACAGTTGACCACAAAATCTTACTTCATAAATTAGGGCAAATAGGAATAAGAGGTGTGACAAAGAAGTGGTTCAAATCATACTTGGAAAACAGAGTTCAACGAGTTGAGATATCACAAGTTTCAAACAATTCCCTTATAAAACACCTGTCTGACCCAGAAAATGTGAATATAGGCGTCCCACAGGGAAGTGTATTAGGCCCAATATTGTTTCTTATATACATTAACGACTTCCCACAAAGTATCAGACATGGCGAAAAAATACTTTTTGCTGATGATAGCAACATAGTAATAACAGGTGAAAATCCAACACAACTGTCAGAAAGAGCAAACGAGGCTCTCAATGATGTCCACAACTGGTCATTAAAAAATAAAGTAACCCTAAATGTAAAGAAAACTAACTATATTAACTTCCAATTGAACAAAAAACACAATGCCACTAGAATAAAAGTTAATAATAATGAATTAGAATGTGTAACAAGTACCAAATTCTTAGACAGCCAACTGAAATGGACAAACCATGTCAACATTTTGGCAAAGAAATTATCCACAGCATGCTATGCTCTTAGAATCCTTGGACCGGTATGCAATAATACCTGTCTTAAAATAACATATTACGGATATCTACACTCAGTCCTCAGCTATGGGATCATGTTTTGGGGAACAAGTGCCAGTAACATACAAACTGTGTTCAAAGTACGAAAAAGAGCCATAAGGATAATAACAAATAGCAACAACAGGGCCCACTGTCTAGAATTATTTAGAAAGCTAGGAATTCTAACTGTTTCTTGTGAGTATATCTTTCAGAACATAATGTTCATTAAGAAAAATCTTAACATGTACAACACAAACAGCCTAATACATGACCATGAAACAAGAGCTTGTCACCACATCCATCTAGATAGAAAGAACAAGGCAAAGACGCAAAAAAGTATATTTTACAATGGGATAAAACTGTACAACAAATTACCACAAGAAATTAAAGAAATAAATGAGCCCCTCACTTTCAGACAAAAGCTTAAAACCTTTTTAGTAAGTAAAAGTTTTTATACTGTAAAAGAATATTTAACATAGATGTAGATTATTACCAACATATGACATTATCACCAAAATATTATGTAATTATAAATATGTGTATGACTAGTTATAAAAACTACACAAAATATGAGAAACCTGTTTAATTGTAAATGTAAATGTGTGCTCATGTGTTGTAATCTGACGACATCCATACAATATTTATTGTTCCACGGATGAATAAATAAATAAATAAAATAAATAATTCATATACACATATATTTACAGAATTCTAGTTAGAGACAATCATTAAATTTACTCCTGGTATACAATACTTTTCTTACAAATAACTTAATAAATAATGTAATGACACACCGTTCACTCATATCTCACTATCAGTCACTGCACACACTATACACACATTGTTTCATAACACTTCACACACACACACACACACACACACACACACACACACACACACACACACACACACACACACACACACAAACACACACTGGTGATCTCTGGACCATTTTCCGTACTGCAACATCCCATTTGCTATCCTGAAAAACTAAGTCAGCATGTTGAGCTCAGAAAGAGGAAGAGGTATTAGTACTGTGCTATGCATAGCTCGGGGGTAAGTATTTCTAGAAAGGAAAAAAAGGTGGAAAAAAAACATAAAGTGAAGGTGTTATGTGGAATGTTGGATGTTTTATAATCATTATTATTTATTTGTATAACATTTCTTTTATCAAAGCCCTACTCTGTTTTATCTAAGTAATCTGTCAATATATAGAATGTATTGCATAACAGGTACTTTTTAGCTGCCTTGTTAAATAAGTGTATTTTTGCAATTTCTTTAATCTCTTTTGGTAACTTATTGTACAGTTTTATTCATTGGTAGAAAATGCTGTTTTGAGTTTTATGTTTATTTTTTCTTGGTAAATGTAAGTTGAGTCTAGCTCTTGTTGCATGGTCAGATCTGTTTGTGCAGTGATTGTTGTTGTTGTTGTTGTGGTCCTGAGACTGGTTTGATGCAGCTCTCCATGCTACTCTATCCTGTGCCAGCTTCTTCATCACCCAGTACCTACTGCAGCCTACATCCATCTGTATCTGTCTAGTGTATTCATTTCCTGGTCTCCCTTTACGATTTTTACCCTCCACGCTGCCCTCCAGTACTAAATTGGTGATCCCTTGATGCCTCAGAACATGTCCTACCAACTGATCCCTTCTTCTAGTCAAGTTGTGCCACAAACACCTCTTCTCCCCAATTCTATTCAATACCTCCTCATTAGTTATGTGATCTACCAGTAATTACCCATGTTATTTTTTATGTTTACAACTGACTGGTAAATGTATTCACATGGAGCAGTTAAAATCCCCAGTGCTTTGAACAGATCTTTACAATGAGCTTGACTAGTATTTTTGGTTATTATTCTTATGGCTCTTTTCTGGAGTTTGAAAATTGTGTTCATATTTTGTGCATTTGTTCCCCAAAAAAGAATGTCATAGCTGAGGATTGAGTGTACATATGAATAGTATGTAACTAAAAGACACTGCATGTTACACACTGATGATAGGATTATAAGGGCATAACATGCTGATTACCTTTGTGTGTTCACACCACTTCAACTTAGAATCAATATTCATCCCTAGAAATTTTGCATTTGTTGCACAGTCTATAGAGGTGCCATCTACATTTAATTTAACATGGTCATTTTTCCTCTTCAAACTGAAATTCATGGCATTAGTTTTCTTTACATTCAGTGTCACTTTATTGCTTATTGACCAAACATAAACTTCCCTGAGAGTTTCATTTCAGGTCTCAGCAAGGAGTTCTCTTGTTTACTCAGAGACTATAATATTGCTGTCATCAGCGAAGAGAATCTTTTCACCGTGAGTAACAGTACTGGGAAAGTCATTCTACCTTGCAGAACCCCTATGTTAATGTATTTTGTTTCTGGTAAGTGTTTTACTAAATGGTTGGTACTGTTTGAAGTATGTGTCATCTCTACTCTTTGTACCCTATCTGTTAGGTACCATTGAAACCAGTCATTACCTATGCCTCTTATTCCTACTACCTCTAATTTATTTAATAGAATCTTGTGGTTGACTGTATCAAACACCTTAGAAAGATCCAAAAATATACCCGTGACACACTGATCTTTATCAAGAGCATCAAGTACAACTTTTGTGAATTCTACTATGGCTGACTCCATATTTTTGTAGCATATTGACTGTCTAGTAAGTCTCCTTGCAATTTAAAAATTCTGTAGCTTCAAAATTTGTGATTAATGTTTGAATCACCACATCTTTACCTCTGCCAGTACCTTTCTTCCAGTTTCCAGCCATCACAGTAGCTCTCCTGTGTATGTAGCACTGAGAGCACTCCTAAAAAAAAGCGAAATAGCATAGTCACAGCCTAGTGGAATATTTTTTCTGCAACGGTCTATGTGCTGCTTCGAAATTTTCTAACAAATTAAAACTGTTGTCAAATGAGGAATGTTTAACAAAGACCCTTGCCTTCTAATCTACATCTACGTACATCTTTTATCTTGTCTTTGTACTCCACATGCTGCATGTACCTGGGTGGAAGTAGGATCGTTTGGCAGTCCCTCGTGAATACCAGTTCTCTAAACTTTCTCAATGGAGTTTTGAAAAAGGAGCAACTTCCTCCCTCCAGGGATTCTGTTTGAGCTCACACAGCATTTCTGTAATACTCAGATGTTGATAAAACCACCTGCTAACAAAGCTAGCAGCACACTTTGATGTCTTCCTTTAATCTAAGCTGGCGAGGGTCCCAAAAAGTCAAGGTGTACTTAAGAAAAAGTTGCAGGGCTTTTCTATTTGGGATTCTTTTATAGATGGGCTACACTTTTCTAGAATTCTCACGGTAAACCAAAATCAACCATTCACCTACCCTACAACTGGCCTTATGTGCTCATTCTGTCGCATGTTGCTTTGCTATATTGTGCCTGGATATTTAATCAATGTTCAGTTGTCAAGCAGTGCATTACTAATACTGAATTCAAACATTGCAGGTTTTTTATCCTACTCATCTGCCTTAACTTATATTTTTCTACATTTAGAGCAAATATCCATTCATAACACAAACTACAAATTTTTCCAAGTAATCCTGGTGTCACATAATGATGATGCTTTCCCATATACTACATGGTTTCAGCAATCAGTTGCAGAATGCTGGCAACTCTGTTATCATTCGTGTATACATCAAACATGAGCAGGCCTACCACACTTCTCTGGAGCACTCCTGATAATACCCTTGTCTTTGATTAACACTCACTGCTCAGGACAACATACTGGGTTCTATTACTTAAGAACCTGTTGATCCACTCACATATCTGGGAACCAATTCCTTACGCTTGGACCTTCATTAAGAGGCAGCAGTATGGCACTGTATCAAATGCTTTCCAGAGATCTAGCAATATGGAATCTGCCCATTGCCCTTCATCCGTGGTTTGAGGTATATGTTATGAAAAAAGAGCAAGCTAAGATTTGCACAAGCAATGCTTTCTAATGCTGATTTGTGAATAGAAGCTTTTCTGTCTCAATGAAATTTATTATATTTTAACTTAGAATATGCTCAAGAATTCTGCAACAAACTGATGTTCAGGGTATTGGTCTGTGGTGTTGTGGATCCATTCTTTTTACTCATTTTATATAGATGCCAATGCCTTTACCGACTGATCTATCTGGGTACGATTCACGACCCATCGGAAAGAGTGTGAATGGCATGGTTGGTGTCTAAGTTCCCAGTTCAACACCCAGTTAATCTGCCAGGAAGTTCCAAACAACACATACTCCACTGCAGAGTGAAAGATTAATTCTGCAGGTTAGATACTGACTCCATCGCTTGGATGAGAATCTCTTAAACAAAAGTGTTCCTGAAATGCATGCAATGGTGAAAATCAGTTAAAACCAGGCCTAAAACATGGCCACATTTTTAATGTGGGTATTTGTTTGTATGTATGTGAAGTAGTGGTTTCTAGAAGGTATGTTCGGAAATCAAGTGTACTGTGACCATAATGGGCTGTGGGTTTTTGTTTTTCGAGAGTTGACAACACTGAGTGGTAAAGAAGGATCCCCTGACCAGAACAAGCAAACACAGGAACACTGTAGTACACAAATTCACATTGTCGTGTCCAGTTGTGTGAAAGATGTTGGTAAAAAATCCCACCAAGTGCGAGCCACATGCTGCAGTCTGCTTTCTACTCGCAGAAGGAATAACACCTATCAAAATTTCTTTGGAAATCAAAATGTTCTATGGCAAAGGTATTATGAACAGACTGAGTGTGTTTAATTGGTGTAAGAAGTTTAGTGGAGGCAGAAAAAATGTCCATGGCAAACAGAGGAGTGGAAGACCCTCCATTCTGACTTATGAGTTGGTGCAAAAAATTGAGGAAACTGTTTGTACAGACTATTGATTGACAGCAGATGAAATTTCTGTGATGTTTATACAACTCTCCAGGCCTGTATTATATGAGACACTCACAGAAACGCTGGGGCACAAGAAACTGTGCACAAGATGGGTCCCAAAACAGGCCAACAAGAAAAATTGAGTTAACAGCACCTGCAAGTTTCTTGAGTGACTTGAATTGGAAGGTGAGGATTTTCTGAGCTCTTCATGATGTGAGATGAAATGGGTGTGGCTCATTATACACCTGAGACAAAAAGACAGTCATCACAGTGGTGTCACACCAGTTCCCCATCTGCCAAAAAATTCAAAACCAAAATTTCTGGCAAAAAAATCACATCCTAAGTGTTTTGGGATTGAAAAGGCATCATTTTGGTCGAATTTCTGCCTCAGGTGAAGGCCATCAATGCACAATAACATTGTGAGACCTAATTAAACTCAAAAGAAGCATTCAAAACAAAAGAACGGGAATGATGATGAGAGGAATGTGCTTGTTGTACAACACCTGTCCTCACATAGCCCTAGCCACTGAGGCATGCTTGGACTCAATTTGATTGGGATGTTTTTGTTATAACCTTTAATCACTAATAAATTGCGTGGATACACAAAAGTAGGAACAATAGCGGGTTACATGCTAGTAACTCCGTATCTGTCATTAGACTGCCGTGCCGTGACATGCGGCCGGCGCTGTTCATAGCCAGGTGGCGCTCCCGCGCTCGGCCGGGCTGCGGAGCGCCTCTATCGCCGTGTTCGCGTACTGACGTAGCGGCACTTTTAAATCTCGTGGCAATGTCACAACACTTTTCCCCCCTTGAAAAAAAAAACACTCACTTCCTTGGAGACACGGACAGTGCGGAGACATCCATGGCCTCTTGGGAGGCCCCGAGAAGATCCCGCGGAGAAACACGAGAGTATGGTCGAAAATGGCCAGGACGGAAGCTTGCGCGTGGAACGCGCCTCCTGGACGAGATGATGGGGGAAAACTCCGGAGCAGCATCCATAGGTGTCATGGACCTGGGGGTGTGCCCCAGCGAGATGGGTCCCGGAGAAGGCGGCGTCGCGACTGGGGCCGGTTCCGGCGTACTCGGAAGCGGTAGCCACGTCGGCTGCAGCAACACGCCCAGAAGATCGGCAGCAGCGACAGGACTGGCTTCTCGGGCTGGTGGAGACGAAAGAAGGGGCGGTGGCACCGGCGTGGCCACCACTTGTGGGCGCATCTGGTCATAATGGCGAACAACCATGCCGTCGTCCGTACGTATTTCACAAAGCCGGCGGCCGCGAAGAGCCTGGACCACCCCTGGAATCCATGTAGGGCGAGATCCATACCCTCGTGCCCACACGTCGGCGCCCACCGAGTATTTTCCCGCACTAGGGGACACAGTACAAGGCCTGACAGGGTGAAGCAGGTGCAGGAGAGTGCGCGGTTGGCGGCCATGCAAGAGTTCAGCAGGGCTGCGATCACCCAGAGGCATGAAGCGATAAGAACTCAGAAATTGCAACAGAGCGTCATCTGTGAAAAAATCGCTAAGGAATTTTTTCATCTGGCTTTTGAAAGTGCGGACAAGGCACTTGACCTCCCCATTCGATTGCAGATGGAAGGGCGGTGCTGTAACATGATGAATCCCTTGTCCAGTACAAAAATCACAGAAGACCTGCGAAGAGAACTGAGGGCCATTGTCCGTGACAATCGTGGATGGAAGACCTTCAAGCGCAAAGATTTTGGACAAAGCCAGTGTCGTCGCCGCAGTGGTGGGCGACGGGCATCGAACAACAAACGGAAACTTCGAGAAGGCGTCAATCAACAGTAGCCAATAAGTGCCGAGGAAGGGGCCAGCAAAGTCAGCATGCACCTGTTCCCACGGCTGTGCTGGATCAGGCCACGGAGAGGGCATAGTACGAGGTGCAGCCAGTTATTGAGCACACTGACCGCACACAGCGACCATGTGGGCGATGTCCGAATCAATACCGGGCCAATAAACATGCCTGCGGGCCAGGGACTTAGTCCGAGAAATCCCCCAATGGCCTTCATGCAATAGTTTGAGAACATCTTTGCGAAGAGAGGCTGGCACCACGACCCGTGGAGATGCGCCATCCGTGGCCAGAAGAACAACACCCTAACGAACAGACAGACAAAGGCACAAGGCATGGTAGTTGCGAAGGGGATCCGATGCCCGGGCCTTGGTCCTGTCCGGCCAACCCCATTGAACAAAACCGATCACCTGACGCAGGACCGGGCCCCGCGCAGTAGCCGACGCAACCTGCGAACCTGTAAGTGGAAAACCCTCGACCGCACGACGTTCTTCCTCATCAATGTGGAAACAGAGGAGTTCATCTCGATCGAAAACTGGGTCGGGGCCCATCGGCAAACACGACAACGCGTCAGCGTTGGCGTGCTGGGCCGTGGGGCGATAGTGAATTTCATAGTGAAAACGAGACAAGTATAAGGCCCAACGTTGCAGGCGGTGAGCTGCCTTATCTGGAAGCGACGCCGAGGGGCTGAACAGAGAGACCAGCGGCTTGTGGTCGGTGATGAGGTGAAACTTAGAACCATACAAAAAAACGCTGAACTTTTTTAGAGCATAAATGATAGTGAGCGCCTCCTTTTCGATTTGAGAGTAACGCCGTTGGGCATCGTTGAGGGTCTTGGAAGCATAGGCGATGGGTCGTTCCGACCCATCCTCATACCAATGGGCGAGAACAGCCCCTAGGCCAGACTGTGATGCGTCAGTCACCAGAACCAAGTGCTGACCCGGACGGAATGTGGCAAGACAAGGTGCCGACTGCAAATGAGCCTTCAGGTGGACAAAAGCCTGCTCACACTCGTCGGACCAGCAGAAAGGAACGTTTTTGCGTAACAGCTGATGCAGAGGATGAGCCACCGCCGCCGCGGAGGGAATGAATTTGTGATAATAAGCAATCTTGCCTAGAAACGCCTGAAGTTCTTTGACCGTAGACGGCCGGGGTAGAGCGGTAATGGCCGCAACGTGCTGTCGTAGAGGACGTATACCCTCACTGGACAAGTGGAAACCAAGATAAACAATGGAGGGTTGGAAGAACTGTGACTTGTCCAGATTGCACTTCAACCCATCCGAATGCAGAACCCGAAACAGTGAACGCAAATTGCGAAGGTGCTCTTCAGCGGAGGCCCCCGTGACAACAATGTCATCCAGGTAGTTGATGCAGCCGGGAACGGAGGCCGTGAGCTGTTCCAAAAAATGGCCGGCACGCTAGCGACGCCAATTGGTAACCGCTGGTACTGATACAACCCACAAGGAGTGTTGATGACGAGAAATTCCTTGGAAGACGCATCCAATGGCAACTGATGGTACGCCTCCGATAAGTCAAGTTTGGAAAAGAACTGGCCCCCACCGAGCTTGGTAAATAACTCCTCAGGATGGGGAAGAGGATAAGTGTCAATGAGGCTCTGAGCATTGACAGTGGCTTTAAAATCACCGCACAATCGCAGACTCCCGTTTGGTTTAGAAACCACCATGATTGGCCATGCCCATTCGCTGGAGGTAACAGGAACGAGAATCCCTGAAGCCGTTAACCTGTCTATCTCAGCCTTGACAGGTGCACGCAACGCCATCAGAATAGGGCGTGCCCGGAAAAGCTTAGGGCGAGCTGTAGGTTTAAGAGTAATGTGGGCTTCAAAATCCTTGGCCCGACCCAGACCAGCAGAGAACACGGACGAGAATTCAGAACACAATCCATCCAGCTGTTGATACGGGATATCCTCAGATATGAGGTGCACAGCATCATCAATGGAGAACCCGAACAACTGGAAAGCGTCATAACCGAACAGGTTTTCCGTGCCCGCATGATCCACCACATAAAACGTGAGGGGCCTAACAACAGACTTGTAGGCAGTGGAAGCATCAAACTGGCCAACAATAGGAATTTTCTGCTTATTATAAGTTCGCAGATTTCGCGTAACTGGAGACAAGGGAGGGGAGCCCAACACCAAATACGTGCGAGAATTAATGAGAGTTACTGCAGAGCCAGTGTCCACTTGCATGCGAATGTCTTTATCCAGAACACGAACAGTAACAAACAACTTATTTGTTTGAGAAAGCACACAGTTAACATCCATGTCCGATGCCTCGTCCTCATCAACAGGAACTTTAGGGGACTGACACACAGAAGCAATGTGGCCTTTTTTCCTACATGAATTACATGTGGCCCAACATTTCGGACATGCGGCCCTGTCATGCTGTACGAAACAACGTGGACAAGAAGGAAGTGCGGAACGAACCTGCTTCTGTGGTTGCTGTTTTCGCTGCGAGCGTGGTGGCCCAACGCGATGTTGTTGACGCGAGTGAACCGCCGCCACATCGTCGTTCCCCTGTGAAACAGGCAAATTGTCCGCGTCGAAAGTGGTTTGTACAGCGCCCACATCACACCACACGTCTATTTGCGCACCAGCAGCGTGAGACACTTAAAAAGATTGAGCGATGCTGAGAACTTCCGACAACGACGGGTTTTTGCAGTTGTAAGGCACATTGCCGAACTTCTTTATCAGGAGCAAGCCGCAGAATAACGTCCCGAACCATTGAATCAGCATAAGACTCATGATGAGTGTCCGTGACAAACTGAAATTTCCTACTCAGACCGTGTAGTTCCGCCGCCCAAGCCCGGTAAGATTGATGAGGCTGTTTACGACACCGGTAGAACGCCACGCGGGCGGCAACGACGTGGGTGTTTTTTCGGTAATAGTTAGACAATAATTCACACATTTCTTGGAAGGACAGAGAGGCAGGTTCCCGCAGAGGGGCTAACTGAGATAGTAGCTGATAGATCCGTGGGGAAATCCAAAATAGAAATAACGACTTACACATAGGAGCGTCGACAATGCCGAAAGCCAAGAAGTGTTGCCACAAACGCTTCTCATAATCCTCCCAGTCTTCAGCGGCCTCGTCGTAAGGAGGGAATGGAGGCGGAGAAGAGGAAGACAGACGATGAGTTAGCGACGTCGACAATGCCTGAATAGCAGCCGTCAGCTGTGTTTGTTGTGCCTGAATAGCAGCCGTCAGTTGTGTTTGTTGTTCAATGAGCGCTTGCATAAGCTGTTCCATGTCGGCACAGACACAAACACACAATGCCGGAAAAAAAATATCCGACCTCATCGCCAAAAAGTGTTATAACCTTTAATCATTAATAAATTGCGTGGATACACAAAAGTAGGAACAATAGCGGGTTACATGCTAGTAACTCCGTATCTGTCATTAGACTGCCGTGCCGTGACATGCGGCCGGCGCCGTTCATAGCCAGGTGGCGCTCCCACACTCGGCCGGGCTGCGGAGCGCCTCTATCGCCGTGTTCGCGTACTGACGTAGCGGCACTTTTAAATCTCGTGGCAATGTCACAACAGTTTTGAACCGCTCTCTATATTCCCCCGGCTTGGTGCCTCAGACTGTCATCTTTCATCTCCCTGAAGGCACACATGAGTGGCATTAAATTTTTAACTGATGCGCAATTGCAGAAACAGTTTCTAAGGTTTGGGAGGGGGGATGAGAGCTGGTGGGAGAGTTCTTAGAATGGGGCATAAGGAAGCTTGTGCCACAGCTCATTCACATGCAGCGAATGGGATCGTGATTATGTAGACAAATGGACAAACAGAGAACAAGATCTTCTAATTTCTTTTAAATACTCTTTTTCTAAAAAAATAAAACAAAAAATAAAAAAAATCTAGTACACTTGCTTTCTGAACATGATGCCTTGTATAATCATTGTAGTTTACTAGCATTCAACACACTTATCACCATTGCTCACAAAGCACAGAATATCTAGAGATTTGAGACTCTTATCATTACGGTGTCAGTGTTAAAATCATCTCATATTGCTGTGTTTTGTGAACATTGGTGTAAGGTGTACTGAATACTACTAAGCTAGGATAACTGATACCAATCGTTTTTTCCTCACTAGCACCAACCCAAAATTTATTTCCTGGTAGTGAAGTTGCATGGTTCTGCTGTACCAATTGCCACATTCTCAGAGCTTACTGCAAAAATGATGGCGGTATTATGCTATGGGAAGTCCAGCTTTGGCATCTATATCTCTCAGAATTAACAATCATTCACATCCATTTCCTTTTTCTCAGCACTCATTTTTTTTAGAGTGGCTTGTACATAGTAACCCCGTTTTGGTTTGTTGTTGCAGGACATTTGGCCTTTTTTATACCACCACACCGACATAAGCAAATTTTCAGTGACCACAATGACATCTCCATATTCAGGTCACATGCAATTTTTATGGTTGCCACGCCACACAACTGGAGGAAGTCCCACCTCCAAAAGGCAAAGATTTACACTGAAGAGCCAAAGAACTGGTACATTTGCCTAATATTGTGTAGGGTCCCTGTGAGCACGCAGAAGTGTTGCAACATGACATGGCATGGACTCGACTAATGTCTAAAGTAGTGCTGGAGGGAATTGACACCATGAACCTCGCAGTGCTGTTCATTAATCCATATAAGAGTACGAGGGGGTGGAGATCTCTTCTGAACGGTACGTTGCAGTGCATCCCAGATATGTTCAATAATGTTTATGTCTCGGCAGTCTGGTGGCCAGCAGAAATGTTTAAACTTAGAAGACTGTCCCTGGAGCCACATCGCAGCAATTCTGGATGTGTGGGGTGTCGCATTGTCCTGTTGGACTTGTCCAAGTCCATCAGAATGCACAATGGAGATTAATGGATGCAGGTGATCAGATAGGATGCTTATGTATGTGTCACCTGTCAGGGTCATATCTAGATGTATCAGTGGTCCCATATTACTCCAACTGCACATGCCCCACACCATTACAGAGCCTCCACCAGCTTGAACAGTCCCCTGCTGATGTGCAGGGTCTAAGGATTCATGAGGTTGTTTCCATACCCGTACATGTCTATCCCCTCAATACAATTTGAAAAGACACTCAGCCAGGCAACATGTTTCCAGTCATCAACAGTCCAATTTCAGTGTTGATGGGCCCAGGTGAGGCATAAACCTTTATGTCAAGCAATCATCAAGGGTACACAAGTTGGTCTTCGGTTCCGAAAGCACATACCATTGATGTTTTGTTGAATGGTTCGCACACTGACACTTGTTGATGGCCCAGCATTAAATGTGCAGCAATTTGCGGAAGGGTTGCATTGCTGTCACATTGAACAATTTTCTTCAATTGTCACTGGCCCCGTTCTTGCAGAATCTTTTTCCGGCTGCAGCAATGTCAGAGATTTGATGTTTTACTGGATTCCTGATATTCACAGTACACTCGTGAAATGGTCGTACAGGAAAATCCTCATTTCATCACCACCTTGGAGATGCTGAGTCCCATCGCTTATGCACTGACTATAAAACCACATTCAAACTCACTTAAGTCTTAATAACCTGCCATTGTAGCAGCAGTTACCGATCTGACAACTGCGCCTGACACTTATTGTCTTATACATTTGTTGCTGACCGCAGCACCATATTCTGCCTGTTTACATATCTCTGTATTTGAATATGCCTGCCTATACCAGTTTCTTTGGTGTTTTGGTGTATATATTCCTTATCCACATCCTTCCATTCTCTGGTTCATTTACAATCCTTTTGAGCAATGCTTAACCTGTATTTTGCTGTTAGTAATCCATTATTTGTCAGTATCTTAATGTATATATTGTCAGAGTTGAGAAAATTTTGGTTCATCATGTACCTTTAGAATCATATGCAAATAGCAATATGTTTATGTGCTTCAAACATGCTCTTTATTTTACTTATGGATAATATGATGAGATATTTCCTCAAGAAAATAGAATACCTGTTTCTGTTTCTAGATGACAGTCAGATGGCATCTTTCGGAAGCTCCATGTTAAATATCGGCTGGTCTGTGGCCTCCTATCAAAGAGTAATACGGTTAGCACAACAAGACAAAGAAAACATCACATGGAAAGGAACAATTATACAGTTCCTCTGGCATTTCATGGTTACTGGTAAGATTTGTTTCCTTTCTTTCATCATTATTATTATTTTATTTTGGTTCATAGGATTCAGACTAAAAAATGTTTACAGTATGAAACTACTCATGAAAGCAAATTAATGAGCGTATTTGGTTCGTCAGTTGGTTTGTTGCATTTGGGAGGGAACCAAACAGAAAGGTCGTCTCGTCAAATTAGGAAAGGATGGAGAAAAAAATCAGCTGTGCCCTTTCAGAGGAATTATCCCAGCATTTGCCCAAAGCAATTTAGGGAAATCACGGAAAACCTAAATCAGGATGGCCGGATGCGGGTTTGAACCATCATCCTCCCAAATGTGAGTCTAGTTTGCTAACCACTGTGCCACCTCATTCGGTGAGTGTATTTTCAAAGCTCATTGTTGTAGACATCTTCATCTGATACTGATTTAAACTCTGTTTTCTATGAATAACTGATAAGTTCAGAATATAATTTACACTTCACTTTGCAAAGGCTAAAAATTATTTATGGAGTTAGAAATACAAACTACTATAGTACAGCTGTAATTGCCTTATTCAACAGTCGTAAATGTTATAGCATACCTGGCACTGACAGTAAATATGACATTAAATTTTAACTGCACAGGATTGATATATTCTTTTATAGCAAAAGAGACAACTGAGGCAGTGAGTGCATAGACAAGAATAAGACACCCTGAAAATTATTGAGGACTGGACATACAAAGTTACGTAGCCTTGTCTTCATTTGAGACTGCTCTTACCTTAGTGCTTAGTTCTTCACTGCATTTTGGAGATTTAAGTGCTGTTACTTGTCCATCTGCTTTAAATGCTTTTTGTCATTTAGCTCACAAAGAAAGGATTTTGGCTACGTAACCGAAGGACACCAAGTCCACATTCACCACAGCAGTACAAGTGTATGTGTCAACTAGCTCCACAAATGAAAAAGAGATTGAGAAAATGTATGAAGAGGTAATAAATTATTCAGGTAGTTAAAGGAAATGAAAATTTACCCTGATGTGGCAAAAGTCATAGGATAGTGATATGCACATATAAACATGGCAGTAATATCACATACAAAAGATAAAAGGGCAGTACATTGGTGGAGCTGTCATGTGTATTCAGGTGATTCATGTGAAAAGGTTTCAGATGTCATTATGGCCCTTACCGTGGGGATTACCAGACTTTGAATGCGGAATGGTAGTTGGAGCTAAACACATGGGACATTTCGTTTTGGAAATCTTTGGCGGATTCAGTATTCTGAGATCCGCAGTGTCAAGAGTATGCTGAGAATACCAAATTTCAGGCAGTGCAGTGGGCAATGGACTTTACTCAACAAATGAGAGCAGCGGTGTTTGCATAGAATTGTCAGTTCTAACAGATAAGCAACACTGCATGAAATTACCACAGAAATCAATGTGGAATTTATGACAAATGTATCCATTAGGACAGTATGGCAAAATTTGGCATTAATGAGATATGGCAGAAGACAACCAACATGAGTGCATCTGCTAACAGCGTGACATCACCGGCAGCACCTCTCCTGGGCTTGTGGCCATATTGGGTGGGCCCCAGACAACTGGAAAAGAGTGGCCTGGTCATATGAGTCCCAATGTCAGTTGGTAAGAGCTGATGGTAGGGTTCAAGTGTGGTGCAGATACCACAAAACCAAGAACTCAAGTTATCAACAAGGTACTGTGCAAGCTGGTGGTGGCTCCATAATGGTGTGGCTGTGTTTTTATGGAATGGACTTGGTCCTCTGTTCCAACTGAACTGATCATTGGCTACTTGGAGGCCGTTTGCAGCCATTAATGGACTCCATGTTCCCAAACAATGTTGGAATTTTTTATGGACGACAATGCTGCATATCTCCAGGCCACAATTGTTCCCAATTAGTCTAAAGAGCATCCTGGACAATTCAGTGAATGATTTGGACACCCAGATTGCCTGACATGAATCCCATTGAACATTTATGGGACATAATCGAGTGGTCAGTTCAATATTTATTGCAGGGGACTTCCAACAACTTGTTGAGTCCATGCTACATCACTTCTCTCGCTCTATTTTTTTTAAGTCAGTTATCTGATGGTTTTAATGCAGCCTGCCACGAGCTCCTCTCCTGTGCTAACCTCCAACCTCTTCATCTCAGAGTAGTACTCACAGCCTACATCCTCTGTTATTTGCTGGATGTATTCCTATCTCTGTTTTCCTCTAGTACCATAGAAGTTATTCCCTGATGTCTTAACTGATGCCCTACCATCCTCCCCTCCTTCTTGTCAGTGTTTTCCATACAATCCTTTCATCACCGATTCTGCGAAGAATCTCATCGTTCCTTACCTTATCAGTCCACCTAAATTTCAACATTCTTGTGTAGCACCACATCTCAGATGCTTCAGTTCTCTTCTTTTCCCATTTTCCCACAGTCCACCTTTAACTACCATACAATGCTGTGATTCAAATGTCCATTCTTAGAAATTTATTACTTAGATTAAGAGCTATGTTTTATACTTGTAGACTTCTCCGGGCCAGGAATGCTTTCTTGCCAGTGATAGTCTGCTTTTTATGTCCTCCTTGCTCTGTCCATCACAGGTTATTTTGCCACCTAGGTAGCAGAATTTCTAAACTTCATCCACTTGGTGATCACCAATCTAGATGATAAGTTCCTCACTGTTCCTATTTCTGCTATTTCTCATTACTTTTGTCTTTCTTCAATCTACTCTCAACACATATTCTGTGCTCATTAGACTGTTCATTTCATTCATCAGATCCTGTAATTCTTCTTCACTTTCTCTGAGGATAGCAATGTCATCATATCATTGATATCCTTTCACCTTGAATTTCAGTTCCACTCTTGAAAATTCCTTGTATTTCTGTCATTGTTTCTTCGATATACAGATTCAACAGCAAGGGCAAAAGACTATACCCCTGTCTTACACCCTCTTTAATCTGAGCACTTTGTTCTTGGTGTTCCAGTCTCACTGTTCTCTCTTGGCTCTTATACATATTGTTTATTACCTATCTTTCCCTATATCTTACTCTATTTATCTCAGAATTTCAAACATCTTGCACGATTTGACACTGTCAAACTCTTTTTCCAGGTTGACAAATCCTACGAATCTGTCTCGACTTTTCTTTATTCTTGCTTCCATTATCAACCACAACATTAGAATTGCCTCTCTAGTGCCCTTACCTTTCCCAAAGCCAAACTGATCATCGTCTAACACATTCTCAATTTTCTTTTCCATTCTTCTGTATATTATTCTGAAAAGCAACTTGGATGCATGTGCTGTTAAGCTGTTTTTACCATAATTCTCACACTTTTTGGCTCTTGCAATCTTCAGAATTGTGTGAATGATGTTTTTTTGGAAGTCAGATGATATATTGCCAGTCTCATACATTCTATACACTAATGTGATTAGTCACTTTGTTGCCACTTCCCCCAATGATTTCAGAAATTCTCATGGAATAATATGTATCCCTTCTGACTTATTCAGTCTAAAGTCTTTGAAGTCTCTTTTAGATTCCAATTCTAATACTGGATCCCCTGCCTCTTCTACAATGGCTCCTGTTTCTTCTTCTATCATGCCTTCAGACAAGTCTTGCCCCTCACAGAGGCCTTCAATGTGCTGTTTCCACCTACCTACTCTCTCCTCTGTGTTTAACAGTGGAATTCCTGTTGCACTCTCAGTGTTACCACCATTGCTTTTAGTTTCATCTAAATCTATTTTAACTTTTCCATATGCTGAGTCAGTCCTTATGATGATCTTCCTTTTTTCCCCCTGATTTCTTCATATTTTTTCTGCAGCCATTTTGTCTTAGCTTCCCTGCACTTCCTATTTATTTCATTCCTCTGTACCTATGGTTTTTTTTTTTCAACTTCTGTGATTGCCCTTTTTAGAAATGTCCATTCCTCTCCAACTGTACTGCCTACTAAGCTATTCCTTATTGCTGTATCTGTAGCCTTAGAGAACTTCAAGCATATCTCGTCATTCCATAGTACTTCCGTATCACTCTCCTTTGTGTATTGATTCTTCCTGACCAATCTCTTAAACTTCAGCCAACTCTCCATCACTACTGAATTGTGATCTTTTAATCTATATCTGCCTCTGGTTATGCATTACAATCTAGTATCTGATTTTGTTATCTTTGCCTGACAATGATGTAATCTAAGTGAAATCTTCCCATATCTCCTGACCTTTTCCAAGCATACCTCCTCCTCTTGTCATTCTTGATTAGAGTATTTGCTATGGCTAGCTGAAATTTATTGCAGAACTCAGTTAGCCTTTCTCCTCTCTAATCCCTATTCCAAAGTCCATATTCTCCAGTAAAACTTTCTTGTACTTCTTTTCATACGACCACATTCCAATCCTCCAAGACTATTAGATTTTCATCTTGCTTTACATATTGAATTACCCATTCAATATCCTCATATTTTTCTCTAGCTCTTCATCTTTGGCTTACGTCAGTTTGCGTACTTTAACTATTGGTGTGTAGTGTTGGTTTGCTGTTGATTCTGATGAGAACAGCCCTTTCACTGAACTGTTCACAGTAACACACTTTCTGCTCTATCTTCCTGTTCTTAATTAATCCTACTCATGTTATACTATTTTCTGCTGTTGCTATTACCCTATACTCATATGACCAGAAATCCTTATCTTCTTTCCATTTCACTTCTCTGATCCCCACTATATCTAGTCTGAGCCTTAGCATTTCCCTTTTCAGATTTTCTATCTTCCCTAGAAACATTTCGCACTGTGGTTATTCAGTCTTTTTCTCCCAGTCACCTCCCCATTGTCAGTCTCCCCCTAAGGATTCGAATGGGGCACTATTGTAGAATCTTTGCCAATTGAGAGATCATCGTGACATTTTTTTTCAATTGCTGCACTACACTGAGCAAAAGGAGGTGAGACACAATAGTAGAAGATGTCCCAAGACTTTGGTCACCACAGTGTAATTGTGACAGGTGACTGGAATTTGATAGTAGGAAAACCAAGAGAAGAAAAAATAAGAGGAAGCCACCTGGTAGAAATTTGCTGAGGTCATAATTTAATCATCGCAAACTCTTGGTTTAAGAATCATGAAAGAAGGTTATATATGTGGAAGAGACCTGGAGTCACTGGTAGATTTCACATTGATTGTATAATGGTAAGATAGAGATTTAGGAACCAGATTGTAAGACATTTCCAGGAGCAAATGTGGACTCTAACCACAATTTATTGGTTATGAACTGTAGATTAAAACTGAAGAAACTGCACAAAGGTAGGAAGTTAAGGAGACAGGACCTGGATAAGTTGAAAGAACCAGAGGATGTTGAGAGTTTCAGAGGGAGCGTTAGACAACAATTGCCTAGAACAGGGGAAAGGAAAATGGTAGAAGATGAATAGGTGGCTTTGAGAGATGAAACAGTGAAGGCAGACAAGATCTAGTAGAAATACAAGGATATCACAGGAGATATTGAATTTAACTGATGAGAGGAGAAAATATAAAAATGCAACAGATGAAGCAGGCAAAAGGGAATCCAAATTGCCAAAAAATGAGATTGACAAAAAGTGCAAAATGACTAAGCAGGAATGGCTAGAGGACAAATGTAAGGATATAGAAGCGTATGTCACCAGAGGACACATAAATACTGCCTAGAGGATAATCAAGCAGGCCTTAGGAGCAAAGAGAAGTAGCTTCATGAATATCAAGAGCTAAGATGGAAAATCAGTCCTCAGCAATGAAGGTAAAGCTTACAGGTGGAAGGAGTATATATAGCATGCATACAAGAGTTGCAAGACCTAAACCAAAACCAAGCCACTCATGTAGTTGACATTCCATCAGAACAGCCATGAGAAGAGTATTCCATCTGGTGTGCAAGATGTATAAGACTGTCGAAATACCCTCACACTTCAAGAAGAATGAGCTGATGGGGTGAATGTTACCAAACTATCAGTTTAATAAATCATGGCTGCAAAATATTAATATGAATTCTGTACAGAAGAATGGAGAAACTGATAGGAGCTGGCCTTGTGGAAGATCAGTTTGGATTCTGGAGAAATGCAGGAAAACGAGAGGCAATACTGGCCCTATGAGGGCAGTGCTTATGTCAGATCGTCAGTCTCTATGACCTGGTTTGAGTCTTATTCATGTGTCTGTGAGTGTTAGAGCAATGAAGTCAACTACACATTTGCGGAATATACCAACATGGTCCGTCTACATGATGAAGTTCACAGTAATGCAAGAGCTGCTCGTCATCTTTATGAAAATCGTTATCCACAATATCTGCCTGCATTGTGTACCCTTTTTGTCACAATTATGTAATGGGTTCAACAAAGAGGTACCTTCACTGTACTCAGATGTGACTGGTGCTTCCAGGAGATACCACACATCCATTCTGGAAGAGGCCACAGTGCATCACGTTGAAGAGAACCTGTCAACAAGTATATGAGCCATTGTGCATGCAAAGGATGTTGCTCCCAGCACTGCCTGGTATGTTCTGCATGACCAACAACTACATCCATACCACCTTCAAAAGATAAAGTCACTAATGACAGCCAATTTTGCACCATGTGTTGAGTTTTGTATGCAATTTCTGCGCCCCTGCATCAAAGAGCCTGTAGCATTTCCGTGGCACATTCTCTTCATAGACGATTGTAAAATTACTAGGGATTGTGTTCTCAATTTTCAAAACAGCCATGTCTGGGCAAACAAAAACCCACATTCCAAACATGTTCAGGGAATTCCCCCTCCCCCCCCCCCTTGCTCACCAAGCTCATGGGTCCCATCTACTTGACCTTCCAATAACAAGTATTTGGCATGTTTCTGGATGCTGTGGCACTGAACATGTGGTTTCATTGTGACGGCGCATCTCCCCACTTTTCATGTCATGTTCAGGACCAGCAATTCAGACACCAACAGATAGGCCAAGGTGGCCCAATCACGTGGCCTCCACGATGACCAGATTTTTCATTGGACTTTTTCCTCTGGGGTAGAATGAAGAATTTGGTTTATGAGACACCTCCAGAGACAGAAGGCTTGGTAGCAAAAGTTGTGATCGCTGCAGGACAGATTGCAGACACATCACATGTGATAGAGCATCTATACCACATCATCATTCATAGGTACAACGTGTACACTTAACTTGGTGGTCGCCACTTCTAACCTTACTTGCAGTGGATCAGAATGCTAACCCTCCTCTGAAAAGGACAAAAACAATTTAAGTTTAACTGTGAACAACAGTGACTCTGAAAACTGATTTAGTTTCCTTTTTGTTTCTTTGGTTATTAATAAGTAGAATTGCAAAACTAGTGATGTACTGGGTCACACCTAATAAATTGCTTGTAAAAGTGGTCATGTTACCAATATTTTGTCAAATGGTTGTAGAACGGAAATGTTTCATTTCTTGACCTGGGTTCCAATCCAAAATATTATCTACTCAGCCCCTCTGCAAATCTTAGAAGTTTGTAAGGGGAATTTTAGACCACTCTGTATACAGTGTAGTTATTATACAATTCCTGCATGATGTTGTTGGCAGAGAGAATCAAGACTGGAAATACCATTAGACCCACTGTCTTAAGAACAAAAACAGAAGCATGTTCGAAGGATGACTATAGACAGTCTTAATCCTAGTGGAGAAGGTGGATGATGCATTCCTTCCCTCCTCCCCCCCCCCCCCCCCTCCCAAATTGGTGTTCCAACTTTCCAACTGGTTTGATGTGGCCCACCATGATTTCCTCTAATGTAACACTCACTTCATCTCAGAGTAGCACCCACATTCAATGTCCTCAATTGTTTGTTGTATATGATCTGATCTCTACTTACCCATGAAGGTTTTGCCATCACCCTCTATAGCTTCCTCTACAACTGTGCATGTTTCTCCCCACCAATGCCTTAACGTATCTCCTGTCATCATTCCCATTCATCTGTGTAGTGTTTCCCTTATATTCCTTTCTTAGCCAAGTCTACGAAGAGCCTTCTCATTTTTTATGTCTTCAGTGCATTTCATTTCTAAATGCCATCGTAAAAACTTTGAATCTTTTCTTTTCCATTTTTCCCGCAGTCCACGGTTCACCCCTATACACTGCTGTGTTACAAATGCACATCCACAATTTTTCACTCACATTAAGGCCTATATGTGTGATACTAGTTGACTTCTTCCGTTCTAGTCTGATTCTTATCTACTCTTTGCTTAATCTATGATGCATTGTTTTGCTTCCAAGGTACCAGAACTACTTTACTTTGTCAGCTACAGGATCCACACATTTTATGTTTATGGCTAATCTCATTACTTCCAGTTCATATTACCTCCTCAAAAGGTCATTCATTCCATCCAAAAATTCTTGTAATACTTTGCTTGTTACATATGTTTCCTCAAACACACTGGAAGGTAAACTTGCAACATTACATGGAAGAGAATGGAATGATCACTTATCTTAAATTCTAGTGGTGGACATTTAGAGTTTATTTAAACAAAATGTGAAGTTGACCATTTTGAATTCTTAATACTGAGGACAGATGGAAGGCGTTCTTAGAAGGATCATGTTCAAGATGTGCAGAAACTGAATGCTGCGCTCTTTGAGAAAGGTACAATCTCCACTGAGTCCAACACTGAAGCTGAAGGCTTCTTTGTTCTATTGTCGCACAAGCAGTTATATGTTGGGGAACTCTGTGCACTTTCTACCATTAATGTCTATGTTTGATACATACTGAATTCTTCTGGCAGAGAAGGCCACGCTTTTTTCCCTGTTTTCATCTGGCTCCTATTTCTCCTTGCTTCATCTGTCATTCCATGTTTTGCTTCCAAGATACCAGAATAGGCCTTTCTTCAGGTGCTGGAATTCGAAATCTGCTCACTCTGTAGATAGATTGCATCACGGAACATGCTGACAGTACTGATTCATTCAGAAGAAATTGCAACATACATTCAGTAAACACTACAGAGAAAAAAATATAACTCAAATAACACTTCCTTAAACAGTGGATGGAAAGGAGTGCACTGTTCAGCAGGTTTCATTTTCAACAGACTTCCAACAGAACTGAATAAAATTTAGTGATCAACCCCAAGTGTTCAGATTCATGTTGAAGTGCTTTTCCTTGTCACACATTCCTACTATTCTATACAGTACTTCCTATCATTAATGTAGAGCTTTTGTCTTTCTTCATTTGTATGCACTTTCACAGTTTATTTCCTGTTTTATTAACTCTTTAGTTTACAATTTTTTAATCAGTATTTGGTAAACTATGTATTGACTTGTACCATGACCAAGCAGCTCAAGCTTGCATGGTACTACCAAGCCTGACAGATACATAAAATAAAAGTAATGCATCTGGTTTCTGAAAAGTTTTTCTTGTTTTACTGTATGAGGTGCTCTTTCAGTTGACGCAGTACATGTATCAATTTGTTTCAGTTTCAAGAATTCTGTCAATTTCTGTGGCTTCGGTGACATTTCCTACAGAGACTGCTGGGGTGTGTGGTGTACACTGGTTAATCGTGACAGTCTGGCTGTCACTGTGGGAACGCACAAACTTCTGCTTCTCACAGAAAGTATCTGCAATGAAACAGCGAGCTGCGGAGATACTCTTCTGCTCCGTCCTCGGCCTCGTCTACATTTTTACGTACATCGCACCAAAGGATGGGCAGAACAGGATTCGGTACTCCATCTACTACACGTTCTGCTTTGCAGAGAACGTCATGGCGGCGGTGACAGTGTGGGCCACAGCAGACACGGCAATGCAAAACGAGTGGTACTTCTATCCACTTTTGTTAGGGTGTATTGTGCCTTTTGTCACAGGTATAGGTTTTATGCTTCTCTATTACTCGTGTTTTCACCCAGTACTGCAAAGGGTGAAGTGATAAATCCAACAACAGGAACCAAACAGGAGACAGGGGGCTGCACTCTACTAGGTCTGGCGGTTTGGGAAGGAACTTACTGACACAGGAACCTAGCAATGAGTCTGTCAATGAAGCTGGTGACACTTAGTGAACTGGCAGCTAGTGGTTGTGCCGAAGTGCTAAGAATTGAGGCAAAATCTCATGAGGAGTCACAGCAGGATAATGGTGAAGAAAATGTGCAAAGCAGTAGACATGATGTACCTCTTCTACCCAATATTGAAGTACACCACTGTAACAATGAGCCACAAAGTACTGTTGTTAGTCAGTGTAAGGTTTTTTACTGAAGCATTCTTTCTTTATTCATATAGCAGGTGAAATACATATACTCATTATTTGTTTATAAAATTTGTTTTCCATGCTGCTCAAATGATTCCCTGGGATTTTTAAAATTTTGTAATGTACATGTTGAGCAGTAAGTGTCAAGCACTCACCTATTGTCCAGCAATTTTGAAAATGTTACATTTTTGTTTTATAAAACACAATAGAAATGTTTCTTGGCCATTGTTTTCTAAAACGTCCACATAATTATGTCCTGTCCTCACCACCTCTCCAAAAATGCACACTCCAAAATGTCATTTTTTAAAGAAAAGACTGGCAGTAGGGAAAACTTCACACTCACAAGGGAACTGCACATACTCATCATCACTGACTTCTTTGAAATTCGTGGTATATGCAGTGCTTGGTGTGAAATGAAAGTGACAAGCATTTAGAAAAGTTTGCAGTTTTGGTACAAGTCAGGCTGTGCACAAAACATTTATGTTGGCATAGTCTGCAGGCAGTGCTTGGTGCAGCAGGAAGAGCACAGAATGCTGATTTGAGGGTTGTGGAACCGAGTTCTGAAATGGAAACTTTTTTATTTGCCAATTTTTACATTACTTGCCCTGCAGTTAAATTGAAAAAAAAATGTTATACACTTTGTATTTATTAATATTTCCATAAAAAACACCAAAAAAAAAATATTGGAATTGGAAATAAATTTCCGGGAATGGACTGTGCTGGGATGATATTCAATGTAAAAACAGGGAAAACATATTTGCATTTTGCACAAGTTAAAAAGAACTTCAAGTACCTAGGAAGCATGATTGAAAGTAAGGGAGGAAACGCAATGGAAATAAATGAAAGGTGCAGAAAAGCAGGGCAGTTCTACAAATGCATTAGGGGGCTTATTTGGAGCAAGGAGGTGCCACAGAAATCCAAGGGAATTATATACCGAACCTACTTTGTCCCCATATTGGCATACGGAAGTGAGACATGGGTAATGCACAAAAGCGACAAAAGTAGAATACAGGCTAGTGAAATGAAGTTCCAGAGGAGCAGGTTGAGTGTAACAAGATGAGACAGATTGCGAAATGTGTATGTGAGGGAAAGACTAAAGGAGGAACCAGTACAGGACAGGATAGAAAAATCAAGACTGCAGTGGTATGGACACATGAAGAGAGTTGATGAGGGAAGAATTCCAAAGAGGATGTTTGATCTGCAACTGGAGGGGAAGAGGCCCAGAGGAAGACCAAGAGATAGATGGGTGAAGGGAGTGAAGGAATGTGTGACGAGAAGAGGAGAGAACTGGACGAAGGTGGAAGAGGGGGAATGGTGGAAAGACAGAACACGATGGAGAGGCTTGTGTTCCCGACAGACCCAGCCAGTGGCTGGAAACTGTCCAAGATGATGATGATGATGATGATGATGATGATGATGATGATGACAAGTTAAAAATACAGCATCTTTACAGTTACAGGATTATTTTAAAATTTCTATAGAATAACAGACTTGGTTTAGTTTCACAAAACATTCTCTCTCATCGCATAGTTTGGCAGCAAACCACGTATAACACATCATTTCGGCACATACTTGCGAGGATAAGTGGAGATGTACAACGGAGTGTATTTTTATGCATTTTTTTTTCTGGGGGTGGTTCATGATTTCTTTTTCTCTTCAGATAAGAGCAGTTCTTAAATTTTTTGATCAATTTTTTTCTGTGGAGGCATCGCAGGGTTGCACTGGCAGAGTGCATTTGGAGGGGAGGGGATTATTTTAATAATGCACTATAGCAGTGCTCCTGCATCTTGAAAAATCTTTTCATATAATTGTAGATTTGCTTGTTTTCCCCAGAAGTAAATTAATGGAAGAAATTTGTACTTCTGTACATGGGGCTGCATCACATCAGCTAAACAATTTTTGTACAAGGCTGCTGTAAGTCTCCTAGATTTTGATGTACTGATGACATTCTTAAATTTTGTAGCATACTCGTCCACAGTTTTTTGAATCCTCTGTCCACAAATGCCACTGCTTTCTTGTAGGCGTACATAGATCATTGACAATAATTTTCCGGAAATGGTCCTAGCATACTCCGCTGTATGCAAGTGACTGACTTCATTCATTTTCAGTTTATTTGCAGTGTAAGTAACATAGAAATTAAAAATGAGATCCGGAAAAGGGTCAACCCCACGAACTTCAGATTAATGTTCTGCACTCTTCCCACAGCACCAACTGATGCATCGAAACTGTGCTAACATAAATGGCTCGTGCTCACCTGACCCGTCCAAAAATTCTATTTTTTTCTAAATATTCGGTCATCTGGAGCTCCCCTTTCTGTCACTTTCATTTCTGACTGAGCCCTGCATATACCATAAAACTGGACAAAATCAGTGATGATGAGTGGGTGTGGTTCCCCTGCCAGTTAACATGAATAAATGTCTTAAAATCCAGGATGTGAAAGGGAGAGTGTACTTTACCATTTGGTAAATGAGGAGCTAGGGCAGCAAAGCATGAAATATGTAAATATTAGGAATGGCAGCACTTTATAAATCTGCTAATAGTACATAGGGCTGGTGTATTCTTTTGTGTTAGCAGAAGAGCCAACACTGTGTTACGAGTGGAGGCCGAAGTGCACACGTTTTAGCTCACACAGGCTAGCGTGAGAAGGGAAGAACTATACTGACGTGAGGTCTGGAAATATGACAAGGAATGAGAATTCAGAAAGCGGACATAATTAGTTTGATACTTAACTTTAATCCATTAATGATGAATGTTGCTCTCGACCATAGATGAGTCACAATATTATCTGTTCAGAATACATTCCTGAAGATACTAAGTATAGTAACTGAATATGGCGCCTTGCTAGGTCGTAGCAAATGACGTAGTTGAAGGCTATGCTAAACTGCCGTCTCTGCAAGTGAGAGTGTATGTAGACAGTGAACCATCGCTAGCAAAGTCAACTGTACAACTGGGTCGAGTGCTATGGAGTATCTCTAGACTAGACCTGTCGTGTGGTCTGCAATCACTGATAGTGGCAACACGCAGGTCTGACATATACTAACGGTCCACCGCCGATTTGAAGGCTACCACCTAGCAAGTGTGGTGTCTGGCGGTGACACCACATATTCCACATAGTGTGTACCTAAGATTGCAGCTGTTCTTTCACTCTACATTTTGTTTCATAAATCTTATTGTGACAGGGAGCCTTCAAGCCTGTCGAACGAGTCAAGTCACAAATCAAAAGGTAGAAGCAACTACTGCCGGCTGTTTCTGTAAAGTGTTCTTGCGACAAATTATGATTATTGCTAATCCTCTCGTGCTGATAATTATGGGAATTACCTCTAAAAAAATGGTAGCCTATGGCTATAATATCAATGAGTCACAGATGGAATAGACCAGCTCATAAAAATACCTCAGTGTAACACTCTGTAGGGATTAGAAACAGAATGATCACATAGGTTCAGTCATGTGTAAAGCAGCTGGTAAACTTAAGTTTATTGGTAGAATACTGGGGAAGTGCAATCAGTCTACAAAAGGGACTGCTTACAAATCACTCATGTGAACCATCCTAGAATATTGCTCAAGTTTGTGGGACCATATCGGATAGGACTAGTCGGGGGATATTGAACGCATACAGAAAAGGGCAGCACGAATGGTCACAGGTTTGTTTAATCCATGGAAGAGCATCACAGAATACTGAAGGAACTGAAATGTCAGACTTTTTTTACATTTATACACTCCTGGAAATTGAAATAAGAACACCGTGAATTCATTGTCCCAGGAAGGGGAAACTTTATTGACACATTCCTGGGGTTAGATACATCACATGATCACACTGACAGAACCACAGGCACATAGACACAGGCAACAGAGCATGCACAATGTCGGCACTAGTACAGTGTATATCCACCTTTCGCAGCAATGCAGGCTGCTATTCTCCCATGGAGACGATCGTAGAGATGCTGGATGTAGTCCTGTGGAACGGCTTGCCATGCCATTTCCACCTGGCGCCTCAGTTGGACCAGCGTTCGTGCTGGACGTGCAGACCGCGTGAGACGACGCTTCATCCAGTCCCAAACATGCTCAATGGGGGACAGATCCGGAGATCTTGCTGGCCAGGGTAGTTGACTTACACCTTCTAGAGCACGTTGGGTGGCACGGGATACATGCGGACGTGCATTGTCCTGTTGGAACAGCAAGTTCCCTTGCCGGTCTAGGAATGGTAGAACGATGGGTTCGATGACGGTTTGGATGTACCGTGCACTATTCAGTGTCCCCTCGACGATCACCAGTGGTGTACGGCCAGTGTAGGAGATCGCTCCCCACACCATGATGCCGGGTGTTGGCCCTGTGTGCCTCGGTCGTATGCAGTCCTGATTGTGGCGCTCACCTGCACGGCGCCAAACACGCATACGACCATCATTGGCACCAAGGCAGAAGCGACTCTCATCGCTGAAGACGACAAGTCTCCATTCGTCCCTCCATTCACGCCTGTCGCGACACCACTGGAGGCGGGCTGCACGATGTTGGGGCGTGAGCGGAAGACGGCCTAACGGTGTGCGGGACCGTAGCCCAGCTTCATGGAGATGGTTGCGAATGGTCCTCGCCGATACCCCAGGAGCAACAGTGTCCCTAATTTGCTGGGAAGTGGCGGTGCGGTCCCCTACGGCACTGCGTAGGATCCTACGGTCTTGGCGTGCATCCGTGCGTCGCTGTGGTCCGGTCCCGGGTCGACGGGCACGTGCACCTTCCGCCGACCACTGGCGACAACATCGATGTACTGTGGAGACCTCACGCCCCACGTGTTGAGCAATTCGGCGGTACGTCCACCCGGCCTCCCGCATGCCCACTATACGCCCTCGCTCAAAGTCCGTCAACTGCACATACGGTTCACGTCCACGCTGTCGCGGCATGCTACCAGTGTTAAAGACTGCGATGGAGCTCCGTATGCCACGGCAAACTGGCTGACACTGACGGCGGCGGTGCACAAATGCTGCGCAGCTAGCGCCATTCGACGGCCAACACCGCGGTTCCTGGTGTGTCCGCTGTGCCGTGCGTGTGATCATTGCTTGTACAGCCCTCTCGCAGTGTCCGGAGCAAGTATGGTGGGTCTGACACACCGGTGTCAATGTGTTCTTTTTTCCATTTCCAGGAGTGTATTAGGAGAAAAATGGCTATTGTGTAAGAAGCGACTACTCTGCTCAGATACAGTTGTCATCTAATACTTTAAACAAAGCCTTTATGTAATTTTACATACACCAATGACAGTTGTCATTGTAGTGACAAGTCAGGATCTATCTAATACAAACATTAGAGTTACAACAATAACAAGAGAATAAATTGTCACTCATCACATAGAGGTGGCATTGAGTATCAGAAAGGCACACTGAAAAAGAGCGCTAAGCTTTCGGACAAAGTTCTTCTTCAAAAATTGAAAACACACACACATTCACATAAGCACAATACACACACACACACACACACACACACACACACACACACACACACACACATATTCACATAAGAACAAGTCACACATACACATGGCCGCTGCCTCTGGTTGTTGGGGCCCCTGGCACCTGGAGATAGTGGCCATATGTGTGAGTTGTGCTTGTGTGAATGTATGAGTCTTTTATATTTTTGAAGAAGAACTTTGTCCAAAAGCTTAGCACTCTTTTCCAGTGTGCCTGCCTGAGACTCAGTGTCAATGGCCTTTCCACAGTAGTAACACTGACTCCCGTCAGATCACCGAAGTTAAGCATTGTCGGGCTGGGCTAGCACTTGGATGGGTGACCATTTGGTCTGCTGAATGCTGTTGGCAACTGGGGTGCACTCAGCCCTTGTGAGGCAAACTGAGGAGCCACTTGATTGAGAAGTAGCGGCTCCGGTCTCGGAAACTGACATACGAACAGGAGAGCGGTGTGCTGACCACATGCCCCTCCTTATCCACATCCAGTGATGCCTATAGGCTGAGGGTGACACAGCGGGCAGTTGGTACCGTTGGGACTTCATGGCATGTTTGTGAGGAGTTTTTTTTTCTTTTTTTGTTTTTAGACTCAGTGGCTCCTCTATGTGATGAGTAGCAGTCCATCCTTTCCATATTATTGTTACTCAATCCTGGACTTCCCATACTTTAAATATTAGAGTTACAAAGTCCAAATTTCTGATAAATTATATGAACAGCAACTAATGATGTAATCTTTTACATTGTGTTTTAATATCTTGATATTTTGAGTTGCCCTGGTGTTTACTGGTGACTGTTATTGACTTCTGCAGCAGAGTACAAAACTCTGATCTATACTCTAGATGTGGATGTGTAATCTATATGATTTTTTTTAATCATAACATTGCCATTGTTAATTGCAGAGTTCTTCTTGTTATCAAACACAAATACACAGCATTATGCTTACTCCCTCAAGATAAGAGTAAGAATCCTTTGTTCCCTGAGAAGGCTTCTGCAAGAAGTTCGGTTGTCAACCACAATATTCTTATTCCACACTTATGTAGACTAAACACCGTTTTGACCTGGCTTGCACTGCTCTAGAACAGATTTTCTTGCTGCAGGACCCAGGGGTTTCGTGGAGTGCACTCGAGAATTCTTCAAAACTTAGATGCATTTCTTCAAAACATTCAAGAAAGCAACTTAAAAAAAACTTATGACTCTATAAAATTAAAAACAAAATAACTGTTATTCCAGCTTCAATTTACTAATTTGGATAGTAGGTTCAAATGTGACATCAGAATGAATAAGGCTGTATTTATCAGAGATAAGACATAACTTCGCAGAGAGTAACCTCAACAATGAGTGAATGGCTGCAGAAAGTGTGACTGTAGCAGTTCATTCAAACCGCCACCATCGTCTGACTCACAGTGCATTCCCATCCACATCAATCCCTATCGCTGTGTAATCTATCATCAGGAAGCTTTGTTACCTTTGATATACTTATAAAGAAGAGTGTCTGTATGGTTGTTATAGAAAACTAGAGGTTTTTTTCCTAGCTTGATAAAATTTTGTTCACAGGAACTTCAACAACTAAAACATGATTAATTTACAGAATGTTACATTCAAAACAAACATCGGTGTATATACTCTGCAAATCACCATGAAGCACGTGGCTGAATACTTTCCTGTTGTACCAGTTATTAAGATTCCTTACCATTCCATTGACATATGGATTGCGGGCAGAATTAGTGTTTGGATGCCTCTGGACATGCCGTAATAATTCTAATCTTATTCTCATGATGCGTATGTGAACGATATGTATGGAATTGTAGTATATTCCAAGAGTAACAATTTAAAGCCGGTTCTTGAAACTTGGTTAATAGATTTTCTCAGAGTAGTTTATGTCTACCATTAACAGTCTGCCACTTCAGTTCCTTCAGTATTCTGTGATGCTCTTCCATGGATTAAACAAACCTGTGACCATTCATGCTGCCCTTCTCTGTATGCATTCAATAGCCCCCGACTAGTCCTATCCGATATGTTGTTGTTGTTGTTGTGGTCTTCAGTCCTGAGACTGGTTTGATGCAGCTCTCCATGCTACTCTATCCTGTGCAAGCTTCTTCATCTCCCAGTACCTACTGCAACCTACATCCTTCTGAATCTGCTTAGTGTATTGATCTCTTGGCCTCCCTCTACGATTTTTACCCTCCACGCTGCCCTCCAATGCTAAATTTGTGATCCCTTGATGCCTCAAAACATGTCCTACCAACCGATCCCTTCTTCTAGTCAAGTTGTGCCACAAACTTCTCTTCTCCCCAATCCTATTCAATACCTCCTCATTAGTTACGTGATCTACCCACCTTATCTTCAGCATTCTTCTGTAGCACCACATTTCGAAAGCTTCTATTCTCTTCTTGTCCAAACTGGTTATCGTCCATGTTTCACTTCCATACATGGCTACACTCCATACAAATACTTTCAGAAACGACTTTCTGACACTTAAATCTATACTCGATGTTAACAAATTTCTCTTCTTCAGAAACGCTTTCCTTGCCATTGCCAGTCTACATTTTATATCCTCTCTACTTCGACCATCATCAGTTATTTTGCTCCCCAAATAGCAAAACTCATTTACTACTTTAAGTGTCTCATTTCCTAATCTAATCCCCTCAGCATCACCTGATTTAATTTGACTACATTCCATTATACTCGTTTTGCTTTTGTTGATGTTCATCTTATATCCCCCTTTCAAGACACTGTCCATTCCGTTCAACTGCTCTTCCAAGTCCTTTGCTGTCTCTGACAGAATTACAATGTCATCGGTGAACCTCAAAGTTTTTATTTCTTCTCCATGGATTTTAATACCTACTCCGAATTTTTCTTTTGTTTCCTTTACTGCTTGCTCAATATACAGATTGAATAACATCGGGGAGAGGCTACAACCCTGTCTCACTCCTTTCCCAACCACTGCTTCCCTTTCATGCTCCTCGACTCTTATTACTGCCATCTGGTTTCTGTACAAATTGTAAATAGCCTTTCGCTCCCTGTATTTTACCCCTGCCACCTTCAGAATTTGAAAGAGAGTATTCCAGTTAACGTTGTCAAAAGCTTTCTCTAAGTCTACAAATGCTAGAAACGTAGGTTTGCCTTTCCTTAATCTTTCTTCTAAGATAAGTCGTAAGGTCAGTATTGCCTCACGTGTTCCAGTGTTTCTACGGAATCCAAACTGATCTTCCCCGAGGTTGGCTTCTACTAGTTTTTCCATTCGTCTGTAAAGAATTCGTGTTAGTATTTTGCAGCTGTGGCTTATTAAACTGATAGTTCGGTAATTTTCACATCTGTCAACACCTGCTTTCTTTGGGATTGGAATTATTATATTCTTCTTGAAGTCTGAGGGTATTTCGCCTGTTTCATACATCTTGCTCACCAGATGGTAGAGTTTTGTCAGGACTGGCTCTCCCACGGCCGTCAGTAGTTCCAATGGAATATTGTCTACTCCGGGGGCCTTGTTTCGACTCAGGTCTTTCAGTGCTCTGTCAAACTCTTCACGCAGTATCATATCTCCCATTTCATCTTCATCTACATCCTCTTCCATTTCCATAATATTGTCCTATCCGATATGGGTCCCACAGACTTGAGCAATATTTTAGGATGGTTACGAGTGATTTGTAAGCAATCCCTTTTGTAGACTGATTGCACTTCCCCAGTATTCTACTAGTGAACTGAAATTAACCAGCTGCTTTACACATGACTGAACCTATGTGATCATTCTATTTCTAATCCCTGCATAGTGTTACACCCAGGTATTTTTATGAGCCAGCTGATTCCATCTGTGACTTGTTGATGTTATAGTCATACCATGTTTTTTTTTTTTTTGTTTTGTGAAGTGCACACTTTTACATTTCTGAACAGTTAGAGCAAGTTGCCAGTCTCTGCACCACATTGAAATCTTATGAGGATCTGACTAAATATTTATGCAGCTGCTTTCAGTCAATACTTCAGTATAGGTAACTGCAAAATTTGCAAAAAGTCTAAGGTATCCATAATGGCATTAATATGCAACGCGAAACTACAAACCAAGAGTTCAACAATGAAATTGGACATTAAAAAGTGTTACACTTATCAAAAAGATTATAAAATCCTAGAAGATTATGCTATAGGATAATACTGAGTTGAAGAATGTTGAAAGTCTTGTCAGCTGGTCAATGCAATGTAAAAGATTCCTAAGTGGAAAGCAGGTGGAAGTAATCTTTTTCGTTAGTTATAAATGTGCTGGAACTTCACATCTGGAACATCTCATTTGGAACATTGTGTTCCCACTAATATCTATTTCTGGTGCCTATAACTAAAATAAAAGAAGCAAGTGACTCAATAACTGCAATATCAAGCTGTCAATAGTCAGATGAATAAGACAGAGAAATTGGATAGTTTAGGGCTACAGAGTACACATACCATACAAAGACAGTTGCCAGGAAAATTTTGCTGTACAGAGGTGTGGTCTGTGTGTGTTTGGACGGAGGGGGGGGGGGGGGGGGCATGCACACCTTCACTCTCACAGATCTGAAGAAGGGGTCATATTAAATATAGAAATGAACTCTGATCTTGTTTATATGCTTATCGACAACTCAGCATCTCAGCAAGACAACATGGATACCTTGCTGTAGCTGGACCTATACTTGATCGCAGTACTAGGTATAGTCATGTTCCAATTCAAAGTAACGCATGCTGATACCTTGCAATACAAGTGCAAAAAGTGATCAGGAAAACACCTTCATTGTCAGCTGCAACAACCTGCTGTTAATGCCAATGGTTTCACATAGTGAGGATGAGAAAGATGTGGTTAGTGCCGACAGGGAGGCTGATGGAATGTGCAAACAATGCTGACAAGCAAAAGTTAAGTAAGTCAACTCTGTGAAAATTAAGGAAGTTGGAACAAAATGCAACAAAGCAGAATTAGTAAAATCACATAATTAAGTATTTCATTGATGATAGTGATAAGTTTGTTATTAGACAACAGTTTCTGCAGTATTATCAACAATAAAAGGAAATATTATATTTGCAAAAACTTCACATCTTTTGTGCACAGAAGTTGAGCTCCAAGCTAGTAAAGGAACTCTGAGAAAAACTGGTTTGTTTAGATGAATTGTGGATTCTTACACCATACACCGTGAATAAATGTTGGAAAGTGACAAAGCATGAAGAGTATTGTCAAGCAATAGAGCTAGGCAACATTTCACTGTTGTGAATGCAGTGGTTCATTTTACAGTCACTTCTCTGTGACTATAAGCTTGCAGTATAATCTTAAGTGTATACCTTTACACAATTTTCATCTGTCAAGAAACAAGGTTTAGCAGTAATGTTACATGAGAAAATACAAAAAGTGTTAAATTGTAATAAAATTTTACAAAAAAGTTCCTTTTTTGTCATTTGTTTTCTGACTATCACAATCTCTGACCATGACTTAGCCTTCTCCTCAGCACTGGGTACAGGTATACAGTGGGAATCTATGTCAGGTGCTAAGGTCCTTGGTCCCTTTGTTTTGTACAAAATAGAAGCCTCCAAGTCAATGTGATAGACAAGTACAGTGATTTACGTCAGACATTTTGCTAATCAAAAACTCACTCATTGAACATTAGGTTCCTTTCAGTTGACCTAAGACCGTAATATTTCTCAAGAGACAAAATTTAGCAGCAATATTACATGAGAAAACGCCAAAACTGATAAATTGTAATAAAATCTTACAAAAAAGTTCCTTTTTGTTATTTGTTTTCCTAAGGGAGAATGATGACTACAGGATATTGGTATTTGAAGAAATTTACTAAGCCGAGTTGTCCTAAATATCCTGGTACAAATTAATGCCGAGTATGTCACAGTGATGCAACTGAAAGACTATGGATTCCACGAGATGGAAGAGTAGGGTGTTGATGCTTATTATAGGTTCAAGTGGCTTAAATCTAAAAGTGTGTGTAAGCTGCTTCTTGAAAGTTATTTTTAAAAAAAAAATTATGGATGACTGCCATAATTTGGATGCCGTTAACTATTATTTGTTTCCTAAGCAGCTGCTCTTCTTGTTATGTAATATTTCACTCTGATTCCACAACTTACCTCAAGTGTTTCAGAATGTTGAATTTATTTCTAAATATGAAGATATGCAAATATTTCAGTAAGTTATTCTACAAGTAAAACTAAAGAAAAAAGTTCATATAAACATAGGTTCACAAATGTTGTGCCTGAAATTTTGCAAATTCACTAATATGAAGCCATTACAAAACTGTACAAGGTTAAAGTAAAGCATGATTTTCATTTATTTTATTGTTATTGATCTGGCGAATCTAATAAAACATGTCCCAGGTGTGTATCTTCAGTAGCTTTCCAGAGCATCCAGAGAAGCAAAGATTATTATAGAAGTAAATTTGTTTACTTTCCATTAAAAATGTAGAAACATTTATGTCATTCTTGACAACTGTCAGTGACCTGTTCAAGTCATTTGTTAATCTTGAAACTAGTTAGTTTTCTGTGTTGTTCAGTGGAAGAACATAATAACAACAGTGTATTTAAGTAAAACCACGAAATTAAGAACAACCCTGTGAAACTGAAGTGAGCAACAAAATCTGCTCATACACATGCAGTTAAAGGCGTTAAACTCTGTGGAGACATTTTTGAACATTTATGATGAATGTACTGTGAAATTATATGTATACTGCACAACTTCCTTAACACTGAGCTTTGTTTTTTCCCATTTAAAATGAATTCATGTGTGCTATGGTATCAATAAAAGCAGATTATCTGACACATTCATACAGTTTCAGTTAACATTATTACCATCATTTTTCCAAAATTAAATTCTCTACAACCTCTGTTGAACACTTTGTATTATTAGTCTGCAAATGAAGTAAATACTGATGTAGTGCTGTTCAGTATACTGTCATCAGTCAGCAATAAAAGTATATGCCCTGGTTCCCTGACACCCTATGCAGGAATAGCAGCACTCCCTAGGGGTGAGCCCATAGTTACTTTTGTGTAAAGATATCTCTCTCCATTATGAATGGCATGCAACCTTCTATTTTCTATGACTGTCTCCATCCATTCACATAGCTGGTTCAAAAAAATGGCTCTGAGCACTATGGGACTTAACTTCTGAGGTCATCAGTCCCCTAGAACTTAGAACTACTTAAACCTAACTAACCTACGGACATCACACACTTCCATGCCCGAGGCAGGATTCGAACCTGCAACCGTAGCGGTCGCGCGGTTCCAGACTGAAGCGCCTAGAATCACTCTGCCACTCCGGCTGGCGCAGATAGCTGGTACAATGTTTATTATGCAACAGTGCAGGACTGTATCAGACGGCTTCCAGAAGCCCAGTAATGGCGACAACCTAGATGCCAGTATCTACAGCTTTCTCGGTCTCATTGGCAAACAGACTGAACCGGGTGTCGCACAATCCTTGTTTGGGGAATTCGTGTCGATTCCTAGAGAGGAGATTTTCAGCCTTTACAAGGGACTTAAAACACGAGATATAAAGTATCCCAAAGTTCTACAACAGAATGATGCCAGCAGTGTAGGCCTATAGTTGCAGGCATGTGTTCCAAGAACCCTTTTTGAGAACGTTAATGACTGGCGCATTTTTTCACTGACTCGAAAGGCTTCGCTCCTCCAGTGACGCGCCACGGACCGTGTCGGTAATTGTCATACAGTATCTGGTCAAATGTAACTGGACACCCCTGTGTAATGCAGTATTCACCACTAGATGCCACTAGTGTGAGAGAAGATGAGCAGTATTGTGTTGTCAGAGGCAGCAACAGCAGAATGGGTTTGCAAGGGAAGCTCAATGTCTTCGAATGTGGACTAGTCATTCGATGTCACTTGATAACAAATCCATCAGAGACATTTCAATCCTTGTAAATTCGCCCAAGTCAATGGTTGGAGATGTGATTGTGGAAATGTAGAGGAATGACCACAGCTTAATTGAGACCAGACACAGCTCATCTTCTGATGGACAGGGAAGGTGCACTGCAGAGTGTGGTTATAAAAACTCGCTTTACTCTGCGGAACGAATCACTTGTGAGTTCCAAAATGACTACCAGCAGTCCAGCTAACATAATAGCTGCGCGTAGGGCGATAAAGATAATGATTTATAATTGTCAAGCAGCTCCTGATGAGCCACACATTTCTCTACTCAATGCCAAGCAACATTTATTGTTAAGAGTGACACTGCTAAGCACTGATGACTGTAAATGAATGATTTGGAGTGATGAATCATGCTTTGCAAACCCGATGCACGGGTTTGGGTTTCGCTGTCATCATATACTGTTTTAGCAGTGAAGAACAGAGGAGGTGGCATTACAATATGGTTTTTTTTTTTTTTTTCATGATTAGGGTGTGGTCCGCCTATTGAGTTTAAGAAAACACTAAGTGCATAAGGATATGAACACATTTTACTGTGTACTGTACAGGAATAGATAGGAGACGATCATTGATCGCATCAGCATGACGTGCACCCTGTCGTAAAGCAGCATCTGTGAGATGGACAATTACATTTGTGAAATTTACTGGCCTATCCTGAGTCCTGACCTGAACCCAATGGAACGCCTCTGTGGTGAGTTGGAGCGTCTACTTCGCCCCAGACCCCGGCATCCGACATCGCTACATTCTCTGGTTTCGGCTCTTGAGGAAGAATGGGCTGCCATTCCCCTGCAGACATTGAGGCACCTCACAGAAAGAGTGCCTAACAGAGTTCATACTGTCATAAGAGGGAAGAGTGGACACACCCCATATTAATGTACACTTGGATCAGATAGGACATGTGTCTGGTGTTATTTTCTTTGCATTACCAGGCTGCTAATTCTATTTTTTTTCCTCATTTCACGGAGAGAGTACAGCTTGAAGTGGAAACTGTGGAACATGGGTGAGGCTATCAAGTTCGAGTGTTGTCTTATCAACAGAGTAAATGTTGTGCACTGAGTACAGCGAGATCCCTGATCCGGCAGGAAGTCAGCAGCTCCTGGCACTGTGTCAGTCCTCAGTTTTTGGCATTAAAGTTTCCTTCTGAATCACCTTCGCTGTGAATTTATTACATCCTGCATCACCTGTGTGTGTGTGTGTGTGTGTGAGAGAGAGAGAGAGAGAGAGAGAGAGAGAGAGTCAGATATACAGTAAAGAGAATGTGAGAGACATTCAGAACCAGTGACATCATTCAACATGACACCTCACATTGCACTGAACAACAACAAAAGTTTCAGTCAGTCTCCCTTATTGCTCCTTTTGTTCTCTACACATGGGTGAGGGGGAAGGTTATTGCAGCAACCATTGTGCTGCAGTTCCACCAAACATATTAAGCAATACACACTTTCTTACAGTGACAATGAATAAAATGGTAGGATTCAAGAAGAATTCTAGATACAAAGAAATTGAAAGTTGAAAATTTGTGCCAGACTGGGAGGTGAAGCTGACTGATGATCCCTTCAGGTTAGGTGCACACCACACTCAAATTCTTACAGGAATAGGCGAAATGCCACGAGTAATGAGAATATTGGGGAGAGGCACTACATCAGTAGTGTGTGGCTCAGTTGAGAATTTGGGTCAGATGGTAGGCCTCCACGGGCAGTCCGTGCAGTTGCAATGGTTGGCTTGTGGTCAGAGCATCTGCCCAGTGAACAGGTGCCCCGGGTTCAAATCCTGGTCCAGTACAGGTTTTCAGTGTTCCTCATTGATGTAAATCAATTCCCTCTAGCAGCTAAATATCACTGATCCCTTTGTGTCTTGATTCATAATGGCTGCAGAATCAAAATGGTGTCTGTTCTTTCGGAACTGTCCAAAAGGTCAGACACCACAAATATAAGAAGATTTATAGTATTAGTACTACTACAGAAAAGCAGTTCTCGACTGTGTGGCTGGTGTTATGGTACAGATGAGTGGTTCTCCTATCCTGGCCATTAAGCCCCATGGATGGTGTTCTTACTCCTCAGAAACTTACGGAAAATCAGATACTTGTTGACAGGTTACATTAACAGTATGCAGTGTGTTAGTAGCTGTGTTTAGTGTTCACTCCTGCCTGAATGATAGGGTATATATGTGTTCACTGCTCAAGTGACTTTGCAACTGGGTTATTAATACATACAAGTAGCCCAGATGCAAAAGCTGCTAACTGCATGATAAACGAAACTGAGATAATCACGAAAAACTGTTCAATGCAAGGTATCAAATATAATCACATATTTTCTTTTCTAAAAGTAGGTAAAAACGAACTAATTACACAGTATTAATGGCTAAAATCTGAAAGTTTTATACGTTAAAATCGTAAATGAAATATTGACTTAGCGATTTTTGCACCCGATTTATGCAGTTAGCGGGTTTTGCAAATGTGTCGATCCAATTACAAAACAAACATTCAGTTGCAAAACTGGCTATTCGGTGATATGTTAGGAATGGCAGAATGGTGAAAGTTTTACACCAGATGTGATTGGTGTTGGGCCGTTTCCTTTGCAGAATTTTTTTCCCCTTCTCAGGACCCTATTTTTTTTTTTTTCTGTCTGAATCTGGAAATGCCAGTTACCAGTAACTTTCACTAATCCTTCCACGTATATCACAACAATTAGTGTCAACACAATATTCATTGCATAACATTGATTTAAAATACCGCAGTGTTTAAAAAAAATCAAATTTCTACAAAAGCCACCTCTAAGAAGTGTAATGAATGGCTGGAAGTCAAGAAACTATATATAGTCAGCAAAATTCTGGTTTGATACATAAAATAGAAAATTGCGGTCTGTGAGACCCCTCCATAGTACTTGTGTTCCTGTGAATGACCATAGCAGTTAAGGGTTAATAATACTTTTCACATTCTTACCTTTGTGTTTTGGAAACATTTATTTGCTACTGAACAGAACGCCTCTTCCTTTTTTGGGGGGACTGATGACCTTAGCTGTTTAGTCCTCCTTAAACATCCCAACAACCCTCCCCCCCCCCCCTTTTTTTTGGGAGGAACCGTCGGTCTCGATCTCGTTCAATGGATTCGACTTCCCGCAGAATTCCTACTGTTTCAATTACTCCCACTTCGTTTGTTCCATCTTCTACATTTATCCCTCCTAATACCGTGGGGTCTATAATGACTCCAGGCCGTAATTTTCTGTAAAATATACCTTATTCCCCATTCCTAAAAATTATGAAAAATTCGTATCTCTCCTGAATTAAGTAATGGGTTCGTAATATATTAATATAACTTTTTGAAAATATTTAGTTTTGCAGAAAATCAAGAGAGAACCTCTGAATACCATTGGGGTTAAATGCGACCCCATTTCTCTCTTGCGGTATTATTACCCAATAATGCTGCATTGAATCCGTAACTGTTGCTGTATTTCCTTTGTTTTATTCTTGTGAATATTGTTGTAACGTGTGATTGTTGCCAATAGTTATTTGTTCTATACAAGTGGAGACTACTATTGTGTGTGTTGCATTTAGTGGAAAATGTCTCGTCACCTTACCGAAGACGAAGTGCTTGAATATTACTGCAGGATAATCCACTATCTGGAGAATCAAATAGTGATATCAGCGATATAGTTTCCTGATGTCTCATGCAGCGATGGAGGAATTGACGTCTTAGAAGAGAATATTCGTCAATCAGACGAAAGTTCAGAACAAGATTTGGACAGCACAGATGCCCAGCCTGAACAGAAAGTAACACATATTTCTGACTTACATGTAAGTACACAGTGTATTTTTGTAAATGTGCATTAGGGTCTAGCGCCAAGATATACCCTTTCTATTTTGTATTCTTTTTATTTTGTGTAGGTCTAAAAACAAAGAAGAATTGTGGCACAAACACGAGTTGAGAAGAGCTTGTGGAAGAGAAGAGAGATGGAGCATAACGCGAGTAAAGCTAGGTCCAACAAAATTCGCAGTGAAAAATGTAGACTCCATAGAATCAGCTTTTCAGTTGTTTCTTAGGAGAAACATTGTTGATGTAATTCTAAAATGGACTAACAAAGAGAGTAGTCTTCTTTATGGTAGTAAATTGAAACCAGTAGATGCCATTGAACTGAAGTGCTTTATCGGTATCTTGATCCTAGCAGGTGCTTACAAGGCCCATAATGATGCAGTTACACATCTGTGGAAAAAAGAGGATGGTAGACCCATTTTTAGTGAAGCAATGGCTAGAAATCACTTAAAGCAAATTTCAAGGTGCATCCGATTTGATGACGCATATGTGAGACATCACAACCATGCTCCTGACAAGCTGTCTCCCATTAGATAAATGTTTGAAATATGGGTACACACATTTCAAGACGCATATGTTCCTCACAGCAACGTAACAATTGATGAACAGCTTGTGGCATTTCGTGATAGATGTTCATTTTAGCAATATATTCCTTCAAAACCAGACCAAAGGTCGAGTCAAATATTCATCTGTTTTTGGATTTCAAGAGCATGCTTCAATTTTTTCATATTGTCCGAAAAAGGGAAAAGTTGTAACTTTACTCAGTACAATGCATTAAAAGAAGAAAGTGGAAGATCGTGAAGAATGCAAGCCAGTAATGATTCTGGATTATAATAAAGCAAAATCAGGAGTAGATACCATGGACAAGCTGGTTAGAACGTACACAAAAAAAAGGATGAGCAGAAGGTGGCAAATGGTATTATTTTACAACATGATTGATATCATGTCACTGAATGCGTTTATCATATGGCTACATCTTACACTAGACTGGGCAGAAAGGACCAACTACAAGAGACAGGGATTTCTCATAGAATTAGGAAAGCGGCTCGTCGGAAGAAAGCCAGACAAAATTATTTCCCTATTACTTCCATCAACAGTGCAGACAAAAAAAAAGAAAGGTGTCCATTTTGTAAAAGGTCTGAGGATAGAAAATTCACCGATAAATGTTCAAAATGTGAATGTCCTGTGTGTAAAAACCACTCTGCAATTTATTGCCCTAAGTGTAATGCATCATAAATGTCAATTCGGAATTTAATCAAAAATGTTTGTAGTTTCATGAGAATCGTTTGTAAATTTTACGGAAATAAACAATTTTAAAAAAATATATGCATTTTAATTTAGTGTAATGTCACTGACATCATGTTTTAGATTGTGGAAAAAATAAGGAATGCTATTTTATTCTACCATTATTAAAACTATCCTTAATAAAAAATAAATTCCGTTGGGGTCACTAAAGACCCGAATGGTACTCAGTGTAACATAAAACACTCGGTATTAGAAGGGTTAAACCGTCCACAAAATCGCTTATTTTCTTCAAAACACTCACGCAAGTACGTCAACAAACATCCATCTGATAACCTGAACTTTGCTTACCGGCTTATATTTCGACAACGCAGCGGCAGCGAGAGCTTCATTGTTGCAGAAGCGTTCGCTACAGCGCAGCCAACCTAACTCTGAACAGGGAAAATATGCCTTCGACTCGCAACAAACTGGAAGGTAGCCTTGAATGTGTAGATTGGTAAGCCTGATGTCAATTGGCGTTCCTTGCACTTGCATCCGGACATGCCACGGTGCCCGCCATGCCTATAGAACTTGGTGGGTTTTGCAAACGTTGGACATTTAGCGGGCTTTGCACCTGAAGACAACGTACAGTTAGCGCATTTTGCAACCGAACACTATTTTCTACTGCCTATTTCAACCGTTTATAGCGGGGTTTTGCACCCTGAAACCTATTCCATCGTGTCGGCGCTGAAAAAATCTACACGACAGTGTGCTCAACTCAGAATCTACAACAAATGCGTTTAGCGGCTTTTGCATCTGGGCTATTCATATGTCTGCACTTGTGATGAGAACAACCGAATGAAAATAACTGACTGAGTCCGTTGTCGGAAAAAAATCGGCTCATTTGGTTGTATGTACTCGGTTGAAGTGTCATTCATTTCTTTTGAGTGAAACCAGTCTGTGGTAGGAACCGACTGAAAACAAACTATGTAGTCCATTGCACTTTTGCACATTGACTGAATTACTCGTTCTTTCTTTTGAACTGAAACCAATTTGTAGCGATTCTGCAGGCCGATGTGGCCGAGCGGTTATAGGAGCTTCAGTCTGGAACAGCGCGACCGCTACGGTCGCAGGTTCGAATCCTGCCTCGGGCATGGATGTGTGTGATGTCCTTAGGTTAATTAGGTTTAAGTAGTTCTAAGTTCTAGGGGACTGATGACCTCAGATGTTAAGTCCCATAGTGCTCAGAGCCATTTGAACCATTTTTTTGTAAGGATTCTGTCGATTGAAACACCGACCGTCCTTTCAAACGAAAACACTCTTTGGTGTTTTTAAAGGAGTCCGAGTGAGCCACACATATATTTATCTGAGTGAAATCTTTACTGTTCTTGATATACATTAATGACTTACCATTCCACATTGATGAAGATGCAAAGTTAGTTCTTTTTGCTGATGATACAAGTATAGTAATAACATCCAAAAACCAAGAACTAAGTGATGTAACTGTAAATGATGTTTTTCACAAAATTATTAAGTGGTTCTCAGCAAACGGACTCTCTTTAAATTTTGATATAACACAGTATACACAGTTCCGTACAGTAAATGGCGCAACTCCAGTAATAAATATAGACTTTGAACAGAAGTCTGTAGCTAAGGTATAATTTTCAAAATTTTTAGGTGTGTCCATTGATGAGAGGTTAAACTGGAAGCAACACATTGATGGTCTGCTGAAACGTCTGAGTTCAGCTACGTATGCTATTAGGGTTATTGCAAATTTTGGTGATAAGAATCTCTGTAAATTAGCTTACTATGCCTACTTTCATTCACTGCTTTCGTATGGCATCATATTCTGGGATAATTCATCATTGAGTAGAAAAGTATTCATTGCTCAAAAACGTGTAATCAGAATAATTGCTGGAGCCCACCCACGGTCATCCCGCAGACATCTATTTAAGGATCTAGGGATCCTCACAGTAACCTCACAGTATCTACATTCACTTATGAAATTTGTTGTTAATAATCCAACCCAGTTCAAAAGTAATAGCAGTGTGCATAGCTATAACACCAGGAGAAAGGGTTAAATCTGACTTTGTCACAGAAAGGGGTAAATTATGCTGCCACAAAAGTCTTTGGTCACCTACCAAACACCATGAAAAGCCTGACAGGTAGCCAACTAACATTTAAAAATAAATTAAAAGAATTTCTAGATGACAACTCCGTCTACTCATTGGCTGAACTTTTAGATATAAATTAAGGGAAAAAACCCAACAACAACAACTTAAACATTAGTGTCATGCAATATTTTGTGTAATGTAATATCTTGTAAAGACATCTTTTATTAACCTGACACGTTCCACATCATTACGAAGTGTATGGAACAAGAATGAGACCTCGGACCGCGCCGCTCTCAGATCGCGCGTGCGTCCCGTCCGCAACCAGGGTTACAGCCGACGCGAGGAGGTAGGAAGTAGCTCTAAGCTCAGCGCTTGCTACCACGCCACCTCCTCGCATCGGCTGAAACCCTGGCTGCCGAGTGCCGAAAGCTCCACGCCAAGGCAACCAGAAACAGCCAAGCGCCCCCCCTCCCCTTTTCGCTATAATGTCACCGGACGGAAGAAGACTGAACATTCAAAAACAGAGTGCGGACGTGACGTTCGCGATGCGAAAAACCGACTCGTTAAAACCGATGGCGATATTTTAGTTCTGAATAACCGGTATTTTTCGGAAACTGTTTGGTCTCGATCATAACAGATATTTTCTTTTATTTTTCATTCCCAACCCCCTCAGATTTACGGTAGTGGTAAGATGGCCCAGTGGATAGACCGTCAAAACTAGGAAGAAGCTGTAAAAAAAAAAAGCAAGACGATTTTGTTACTCAGAAAATATGAAGAGCGTCGTCTTGTGTTATTAGCAGCCAACAAGAGCCCAAGAACTGTGTTAAAATAGATATTCACGAAGATCTTTTAAAAATGGGCTATTGCCTTGTTTTGAAAGAATAACGTTGTTGGGAATTTTTTAATGGTTTCGCGGATATTTCAGAATAAGAGCTACATCAGGTACAAAAAACAGTTTTTTAATACAATTATTTTGTGAAGATAGTAACTGTTCCCAAAAGAACAGATACCATTGAAGACTGTGCAGCAGTTATAATTGAAAATCTCAGCTGCCGACAGGTGTTGTTGATATACCTCGATGGAGACAGCTGTAAACGTGTGCCCCGAGCGGGACTCGATCCCGGGATCTCCTGCTTACATGGCAGACGCTCTATCCATCTAAGCCACCGAGGACACAAATGAATAGCACGACTGCAGGGACTTATCCCTTGCACGCTTCCCGTGAGACCCACATTCCCAACTGTCCACAATCTACATACGTAATGTTCCTAATAGATAATTTGCCCATCCACTCATTACTCGCGGCAACTAAGGCGACGATTCCCGTAAGAGTTGAGCAACCTGTGCGCATTCGCAGCTGAGGGTTTTAATTAATTATCATTTATTCTAGAGAAGTTGCACAGTCTTCAATGGTATCTGTTCTTTCGGGAACAGTTACTATCTTCAAATATAGTTAAAGGCTACCAGGCCATTGACCTTCGTCCGTGCGAATGAGATGACTGGGTGTTGTGTGTCTTCATCATCATTGACTCGCAAGTCGCCGAAGTGGCGTCAGCTAAAAAGGACTTGCAATACGGCGGCCGAACAACCCCGCATGGGGACTACCGGCCAACAATGCCATACGATCATTTCATTTCATGCACCTTCTCATTTTTTGGAGCACACAAAAAGACTTTTTAAAGATTTTTTATAGACGTATTTGTACAGTGTGGTACTATATACTGTTTGTAATCCATTTTCTGAAACGTAAATTCCAAAACAAGATTACGCTGTGAATGAGTTTTACAACAGTAGAAACAGCGTGCTAGCCAGTGACCTCACAGGCATCGCATCCATCACTTGGAACGTTTTAGCAGGTTTTCAAATTATTCGAATTTAATTTCAGTTTTTCTTCCAAATACTAAAATTCATGAGCAAAAAAGCACGTTATGAGCACAAAATGATATAATTAAGCATTTAAGGCGATTTCCAGCAAACAATCAAATACTGTATTGGCTGCCTAAAATTATTACGGACACTCGAAGGCGTGTGGAATTAATGCTTCAGTCGATAGTAGAGAAAAGCCTTCGCTGGTAGTTTTCAACAACTTTATTAATGTTCCAAAAAGTGTTTTACAGCCACTGAAGGAAACCAAAGATTTCTTTGCATCTACTCTACATACTTCTTAGGGGAAACTTACATGTTCATTCTCACTTTAAGCTGTTTTCTTTTCTTCATCATCACATAAAAATATGTGTTTCCACAAACAGACTTTAGACAACTACTCTTACAGGGGGCGCCGCACGTTGATCATCCTTAAAACTAAAATGTGTAAGACCTAGATTAGAACTAATGCTAACGTCGGAGAAGCACAGGAGAGAAGACGGTGAGGTGGTCCTGCTTCATTCCTGCGATCTTTCTTCAGCCTGCCTTGGGAGAGGTTATCTTAATCTGCACTATGAAGCAGCACTCAAACTTGGCGCTCGGTTTTCCTTTGCCCCATAGCTTCCACATAACATCGTAGACACCCTACAAAGAGCAAGAAAAAAACGTAAGCAAAGTGTAACTGTCTGCATTAAAACAAAGAAATTAGTACATCGAATAGAATTTACATAGGCTGTGTAGACTTCGCAGACTACCTTAGAATACTCCAAGAGAATCTGACAGAAGTAGTTACACAAGTAAAACTTTTAAAGAGTGAAGCGCAAAATGGTGATATATAACTCTAGCTGAAGAAGTAGACATTGCAGTCATTTGTAAAGCAAAAATGTAAAGAAATATACAAGTTCAAACACCTTGGAGATATTTACCAGCAAAGTATTAAAAATATCGTCTACCCTGTCACTCCAAAAAGTTCAAGGCTGGATTAATAGAAGGAAGATTGAGATGGCTGTTTTAATGCTTCACGTTTTCTACCCAATCCTGTCCCCATTTTAGTACAACGTACAGAACGTTCATACAACCATGTGAAACTGTCATAAAATTTCTTCTTTGGAATTTTGTTCGTTTCGCGGGTCATACTGACTTGAATGTCGCCTATGTGGTCAAAGCGTTCAGACTTCAAGTCACTTTAAGCGCTTCGTCGTTTTATGGTAGATTAGTATTCATAACTCCAAGGATGATCACACGTGATGATTTTCTTGCAGAAAAGAATTGTCCGCGTTTTGCATTTCGATCAAGTCACAGGAGGCATCCAGGGGTCTTGTCCATTGTTCGGAAGTCAAGGCGTACGGGACAAACTAGCATATACTTTTTTTCACTTCTTAAGAACATTCTGGAGAATGTCTGGAACACTCTGTGACGTTCGCTTGCTTTATTCCTTCGTTGATAGTCCTCGATGTTGACGTACAGCATTGTTATACTAGCTGAAAAGTGGGGGGAGGGGGGGAGAGGGGGGGGTGGGGGGTGCAAGTTCAACACTGACTACTGTAAATGATGTAGCCGACAGTTGTACAGTTGCGTTTGACAGTTCTTTACTTCAGTTCACAGCCCCCAATATTACACAGTTATATGGCCAGTTCACTATTGGTTAATTTTTGATAAGCCTTAATAATACTTTGCAGACAAACATCAGCATACTGCTACAACAGTTTGCTATTGAACATCTATGAGCAGTAAATACCTAACCACACAGTTCACTATTTCTCATATAAACTGAACAGACACTGTTATTGTTTTAACACACAGCCTGTTTATGTTACACTAATTCCACTGCTCAGTTGACACAATACTATAATTGATACTGACTTTCCGTCTGAAAATCGGCCGTGGACTGACTGACTCGGGACCAAAAATCGAACCTTTATACATCGTCACAATAATAGGCACTGAAACTACATATTGTCCGATGTGTAAGTTACAGAAATTACAATTAAAACATAACTCATTCAGTTAACTGAATACATCGAAAAATTGGTTCTTTTTAACAGTTTCTTCTGCTACTAATGTTAGGCCGAATTTTTTGTTTTAATAACGAAATTAACAGATATAGTTATGCAAACAATACTTTTGACAAACCTGGTAACTATTTTGGAATTAATTAAGGTCTGGCTTTGTTAATATGTTTTCACATGTTGCCAAATAAACACCTTAAGAATCCTAGAAGTTCTTCTTCCAAATGTTTACAATTACTATAGAATTTATATTTGTTTATAGGTCAACAATAGAATCTAAGTCACGAAACAATTACTGATGTCGCCCTATAACTTAGGATATTAACTAGGAATAGTCAAAATAAATTAGGAAATTAATTACATACACAAGACTACGCACAAAATTTGACCTGGTGCTATATTTCTTAAGACTGAGGGCCAACCTTTCTCTTTTATGAAACTGCAGATTATACTCATGTATATTAATGGTAATTAGTCAAAATGAAAAAGTGAATTTAAGGGAGCAGACGGCAAAATAAGAGAGGAAGTAAGGAGATCCCAGCTTGCTTCGTCACAACTTGGTTTAGAAATGTTGCCCCACTGCGATTTGTGACACAAAAACGTTGACACACTACGGCCACACGTCCACTATTTAACACTGCCACCTCACAACTGACTGGTAGATGAAGTTCACAGTTCTTAATTCAAGCTGCCACCACATATACTGCAGTGACGTCACTTATAAACCTGTAGTAAAATCAGTCTGTGAAAATTTGGGGGGACTGTGTACCGGAGAAACAATCAGCGAAATGAAAGGAAAATGTGGCTTAAGTAAAATCAACTGTAAGAAGAGATTTATGTCTTAAAACACAAAATTACGGCTCTTCGCTGTGGTGGCTAGACCGTAATGTTTATAATGAGACAGAATGAGAGAACACAGAGAACTATGCAAAGAAGTAATTTCCAAGAAGCAGAAGTACACATACAACTCATTTGACAATAAAGTACAGAATCAGAAGGATTTTCACGCTGAAAAAATGGAAATATGCTCCATTACGGACAGAAGAAACAAAGCAGTTTACGCACAGTATGTTTCCATGATACTGATACAAACGTTTAGGGACGGTGGAGTAAGGGTCAAAGTATGGTACTGAGGTAAGGCACCGAGGTTCTCAAACCACTGAATAAAAAGTTACAAGTAAAAACTAGAAAATATCGTTTTTAGATTAGGTTAGATTAGTTTTTCGTTCCATAGATCCGTGTTGAGGAGATCTTCGTGGATGAGGAACATGTCATTTCTTTTTAAACTGAAATAACAATATTAATAGTATGAATATATACATCATTTGTTTCTATTAAAAAATTCGTCAATGGAGTAGGAGTTGGCCACTAGTAAGTCTTTCAGGCTCCTTTTAAACTGATCTTTATTTGTAACAAAAATTTTTATGTTTGCTGGCAAATTATTGAAGATTAGTGTTCCTGAGTAGTGGACCCCTTTTTGAACTAAAGTAAGTGCTTTTAAGTCCTTGTGCAGGTCATTTTTGTTCCTGGTATTCTATGTATGAACTGAGTTGTTTGTTGGAAAAAGAGATATATTATTTAGGACAAATTTCATTAAGGAGTAAATATACTGAGAGGCAGTAGTTAGTATACCCAGTTCTTTGAAGAGGTTTTTACAGGACGTCCGTGAATTTACTCCACAAATAATACGTATTACACGCTTTTGGACTCTGAAAACTTTTGTTTGACGTGAAGAGTTACCCCAAAATATTATACCATATGACATTATGGAATGAAAGTAGGCAAAGTATGCAAGCTTTTTCATTTTTATGTCACCTATGTCTGCTAACACTCGAATTGCAAATACAGATTTGTTAAGGCGTTTCTGCAGTTCTGTGGTGTGCTCCTCCCAACTGAATTTATTATCAAGTTGTAATCCCAGGAATTTAAATCTGTCAACCTCTTCTATCTGCTCTTCTTCATACTTTATGCATATGCTGGGTGGAAACCTCTTACAGGTTCTGAATTGCATATAGTGAGTCTTTTCGAAGTTTAATGTCAGTGAGTTGACTTTGAACCATTTATTAATATCCATGAAAATATCATTAGCAGATCTTTCTAGAATTACACTCGACATACTATTTATTGCAGTGCTTGTGTCATCTGCAAACAAAACGAACTCTGCTTCTGGCAGTGTAACTGATGAGAGGTCATTAATGTACACAAGAAAAAGCAATGGCCCTAAGATGGATCCTTGTGGGACACCACATGTAATTTCTTCCCATTCTGATGATGACTGATTACTTAATTCACTAGTCCCTTGCACTGACACACTTTGTTTCCTGTTAGCGAGGTATGACTTGAACCATTTTGCAGCACTGCCTGTGGCACCATAGAATTCTAATTTATTTAAAAGGATGTTGTGGTTCACACAATCGAATGTCTTTGACAAATCACAGAAAATACCTTCTGCTTGTAACTTGTTATTTAATGAATTAAGTACATTTTCACTGTGGGTGTAAATGGCCTTTTTGATATCAGAACCCTTCAGAAATCCAAACTGTGTTCTTGATAATATGTTACTTGTGGTCAGATGGTTGAGAAGCTGCCTGTACATTACTTTTTCTAAAATTTTTGAGAATGCTGGCAAAAGTGAAATCTGTCTGTAGTTTGATGGTATCTCTTTATCCCTTTTCTTGAACAGAGGCTTAACATCTGCATATTTTAGTCTGTTGACTATTATAAAAATCTAATAAGGTACATTTTTTGTAATGATTTTATTTATCTGCTCCACTGGACAAAAGCTGTCCGCAATGGGGTACCCCAGCTTCTGTGCAGGCGGGGAACCGTCGCACAGTATTCTGCCGGCGCCCTTACTCCAGAGCGAATCCTTCGGCCTGTAGCGGAGTGTGCGCTGTCGCCAAACTTCCTGCCAGGTTAAAACTGTATGCCGGACTGGTGCTTGCATTTCGAGAGCAGTGCTCTTACTGGCTGAGTTATTCAGGCACGACTTTCGACCCGCCTTCAAAGCTTTGCCCCTGCCAGCACTTCGTCTCCTACTTTCCAAACTTCACAGCAGCACCCATGCGTCATTCGTAACGGAGAGAAATCTTCAGACGTTAAATTAAGCTCGAGCGTATTCCAAGAGAGTGTTGTTATAGGACCATTACTTTTCGCAATATATGAGGTCTGTTCAAAAAATTCCGGAACTTTGTACACAGAATTTTCCTACGCTAACCTCTTACTTATTGTGCATGGTAGGGTGACCAGATGCAATTGTTTAAAAAGGAGGACAAACAGCTTCAAAAAGGAGGACAAAGGAAGAAAGAAGAGGACACATCAAACGGGTCAACTGCAAATGAGGATACCACCCGTCAGCTTTGGGCTGGTGCCACCTACTAACACCGCCTTCGCGCGTGTTTATCGCTAAGGCTGTGCCAATACTTAAAGTATTTAAGAAAAGAGCAATAGAACGGGTCGAATTGTGAATTTAACTGTATTACGCTCAACTGTGCGAAAAAGCCGGACACCGTAAAAATCCGCCCGGACCCCGGACAAAGAGCTAAAAAGGAGGGCATGTCCGGATTAATCCGGACCTCTGGTCACCCTAGTGCATGGTCTCCTTCGAAGTACTCTCCTTCACAATTGATACACTGCTCCCAAAGCCGTTTCCACTTCCGGAAAGCAGTCTTTGTTTCGCCATATTTTAGGCCGTTCCCTTTTAAATTTTCTCGCGGGCATCGCAACGCGTCCCAGTAATACCATCGATTAGCAGTTTCTCACTGCGACACAATTCTTGAGGAACTAATTTATTAATAGTTCAAAGTCACAAAAAAGGTATCAGCGTGGCTGTGACGTCTGAACTGACCTGACGAGCTTTTTTTGGTTTTGGAGAACCCTTCCCGACCCATTGTGAAGACTGAATCTTGGTCTCGACATCATAACCATAGACCCACGACTCATCACCAGCTGTGATTTTCTTAAGGAACATCTCGTTCTCATTTGCGCGATCCTACCAGGAATACTGGTATGAAATGAGCGTTAAGATACAGATGTCTCGATAGTGAACATTTGTTGTGAACGAGCCTTAATTTTTTTTGGTTGGTATGACATCTGTCAAAGATATTTAGTATGCATCAAGTCATGGAACAAACAACATCATGTGTTTCCATCGTGTTAACAATGTCGAATTTTGTACCAGAAAGTGATGATTTGTGGAAAGAATTAATTTTTTGTTTTCATTTGAAAAAAAGTGCTGCAGAGTCGCATCGAATGCTTGTCGAGGTATATGGTTATCCTGCTATATCAGAAGCAACATGCAAATGATGGTTTCAACGGTTCAGAAATAACGATTTTGATGTAAGAAATGAAGAACGTGGAAGACCACCAAAAAATTTCGAAGACGCCGAATTGCAAGCAATAGTGGATGAAGATGATACTTTGAGTCTGAAGCAAATGGCGGGAATGCTAAATGTTGCACAGCAAACAATTTACGACCGTTTGAAAGCTATGGGAAAGATCCAAAAGTGTGGAAAATGGATGCCACATGAATTGAATGAAAGACAGATGGAAAACCGAAAAACCATTTGTTAATTTTTGTTTCAAAGACATGAAAGAAAATCAATTTTGCATCGAGTTGTTACTGGCGATGAAAAATGGATTTATTTTAAGGGTCCTAAAAGGGAAAAATCATGGGTTAATCCGGGACAACCATCAACATCGACTGCGAAACCAGATCGATTCGGCAAGAAGACATGGGAAAGTAATTTTTTTACACGACAGTGCACCTGCACACAAAGCAAAACTGGTTCAGGATAAATTAAAACACTTGGCTGGGAGCTGCTACCCCACCCGCCGTATTCACCAGACTTGGCCCCTTCCGAATACCATTTGTTTTCATAAATGGGACACGCATTGGCTGAGGAACACTTCGATTCCTACGAAGAAGTCGAAAATTGGGTGTCTGATTAGTTTGCTTCAAAAGACGAACATTTCTATTGGCGTGGTGTCCACAAATTGCCAGAAAGGTGGTCAAAATGTATAAAAAGCAATGGTCAGTACTTTAAATAAAATGTTTTTACATTGCAATTCAAAATTAGTGTTTCATTTTCACAAAAAAAAAACGCTCATTTCATACCGGTACACCTTCACAGGTTGCGATTCAAAGGTCTTTCTAGTCTTAACTCGTCAGTCGTGTTGAAACGATCCAACTAAAATGTCACATTCTTCTGCAATGTCTCGGATAGTCAATCTTCGAATGGCTCGCACAATTTCGTTGGCGTTCCGGGCATGAGCGTCGTCGGTAGACGTCGGAGGGCGTCCCAAACGAGGGTCGTCTTTAACTTACGTCCGGCCATTTTTAAATGTGTGAACCGTTCGTAATACAGAGTACAGTTTAAGTAGTCATCAACGTAGGTTTCCTGCATTATTTGGTGTGTCTCTGTAAAGGTTTTCTTGAGTTTCCTCTACTCTGCTATCTCAAAATTCGCAAACTGTGCGACACAACGGTCTACTCAATACAGCACTGACCAATAACTAACAGACATGCAACAATGAAACTTCCGGCAGTCACACATTAAACACCAGCGTGTACAGGGATGCCAACCGCATTTCGCTCCAACTCCCCAACTGGTGCGAAAATACGAACGTTTCGGAATTTTTTGAGCAGACTTCGTATGCTCACTGACTGGCAAGAAAAGTGAAGCACTCAGGTAGGGAGGAGTGAACGAAATGATACCCGATAGGCTGAAAGCGTATGTCATATTATTGCAGTGATAACAAAATCGCCGGCCGGTGTGGCCGAGCGGTTCTAGGCGCTATAGTCTGGAAGCGCGCGACCGCTACGGTCGCAGGTTCGAATCCTGCCTCGGGCATGGATGTGTGTGATGTCCTTAGGTTAGTTAGGTTTAAATAGTTCTAAGTTCTAGGGGACTGATGACCTTAGCAGTTAAGTCCCATAGTGCTCAGAGCCATTTGAACCATTATTACAAAATCGAGTCAGATTTACAGAGGATTTGGTAGTATGTGGCCACTTACGAGTATGACGTTGCACCCCGTTTGGCCTGGAAGCATACACTGATGGTGTTGGGATGGGTGTCATAAGGCTGTTGTTTCCTCTCCGGGGAGAGGTTGATCCACAACTGTTGTAGCTGGCCGTTTACATCCTGGGAAGGGGGTGACGTCCGTGCCGGTCTCGCACGTGTGCTGTGTGGGGCTCGTCGTGTCAGCCCCGCCACCACAGAATGACGTATTTCAGAGTCGTAGTACACTACTGGCCATTAAAATTGCTACACCAAGAAGAAATGCAGATGATAAACGGGTATTCATTGGACAAATATATTATACTAGAACTGACATGTGATTACATTTTCACGCAATTTGGGTGCATAGATCCTGAGAAATCAGTACCCAGAACAACCACCTCTGGCCTTAATAACGGCCCTGATACGCCTAGGCATTGGTTCAAGCAGAGCTTGGATGGCGTGTACAGGAACAGCTGCCCATGCAGCTTCGACACGATACCACAGTTCATCAAGAGTAGTGACTGGCGTATTGGGACGAGCCAGTTGCTCGGCCACAATTGACCAGTTGGTGAGAGATCTCGAGAATGTGCTGGCCTGGGCAGCAGTCGAACATTTACTGTATCCAGAAAGGCCTGTACAGGACCTGCGACATGCGGTCGTGCATTATCCTGCTGAAATGTAGGGTTTCCCAGGGATCGAATGAAGGGTAGAACCACGAGTCGTAACACATCTGAAATGTAACGTCCACTGTTCAAAGTGCCGTCAATGCCAACAAGAGGTGACCGAGACGTGTAACCAATGGCATCCCATGCCATCACGCTGGGTGATACGCCAGTATGGCGATGACGAATACACGCTTCCAATGTGCGTTCACCGCGATGTCGCCAAACACGGATGCGTCCATCATGATGCTGTAAACAGAACCTGGATTCATCCGAAAAAACGACGGTTTGCCATTCGTGCACCCAGTCGTTGAGTACACCATCGCAGGCGCTCCTGTCTTTGATGCAGCGTCGAGGGTAACCGCAGCCATGGTCTCCGAGCTGATATTCCATGCTGCTCCAAACGTCGTCGAACTGTTCGTGCAGGTGGTTGCTGTCTTGCAAACGTCCCCATCTGTTGACTCAGGTATCGAGACGTGGCTGCACGATCCGTTACAGCCATGCGGATAAGATGCCTGTCATCTCGACTGTTAGTGATACGAGGCCGTTGGGATCCAGCACGGCGTTCCGTATTACCCTCCTGAACCCACCGATTCCATATTCTGCTAACAGTCATTGAACCTCGACCAACGCGAGCAGCAATGTCGCGATACGATAAACCGCAATCACGATAGGCCACAATCCGACCTTTATCAAAGTCGGAAACGTGACGGTACGCATTTCTCCTCCTTACACGAGGCATCACAACAACGTTTCACCAGGCAATGCCGGTCAACTGCTATTTGTGTATGAGAAATCGGTTGCAAACTTTCCTCACGTCAGCATGTTGTAGGTGTCACCACCGGCGCCAACCTGGTGTGAATGCTCTGTAAAGCTAATCATTTGTATATCACAGCATCTTCTTCCTGTCGGTTAAATTTGGCGTCTGTAGCACGTCATCTTCGTGGTGAAGCAATTTTAATGGTCAGCAGTGTACATCGAATGGAAAATGTACCTATGAGTCTCACAGCTCTCGTACTTTGCGAAGTGAAGGTGCCTGCTAGCGTGAATGATAGGGAATACCTCATCAATCAGGCGGCTGGGGTGTGCCGGCCATTCATGCCATAATACTTACACATCAAAAAATGTTTTGTATCACCCCGGTTCCCAGAACTCCTAAAGATAGACGTTGACTGTGGGTATTGTGTCACAGACACACTCCCTTTGACTGTTCAGAGATGTCCCTAAACCCACCCAAAGATGCTAGCAACCATACATGAGCAGCGCCTATTAGACGGAAGGAGGTACACGGCTCGTGTTGTCTGTAGTTCAACCATGCCTAGACGGTCAATACCGCGCTTCGATCACGTCCGCATTGTTATTTGTGCCAGGAAGGGCTCTCAACAAGGCAAGTGTCCAGGCGTCTCGGAGTGAACCAAAGCTATGTTGTTCGGACTTGGAGGAGATACAGAGAGACAGGAACTGCCGATGAGATGCTTCGCTCAGGCCGCCCAAGGGCTACTACGGCGGTGGATGACCGCTACCCACGGATTATGGCTCGGAGGAACCCTGACAGCAAGGCCACCGTATTGAATAATGCTTTTCGTGCAGCCGTAGGACGTCGTGTTACGACTCAAACGGTGCGCAATACGCTGCATTATGCGCAACTTCACTACCGGCGTCCATGGCGAGGAACATCTTTGCAAACACGACGCCATGCAGCGCGGTACAGATGGGCCCAACAAAACGCCGAATGGACCGCTCAGGATTGCCATCACGTTCTCTTGACCGATGAGTGTCGCATATGCCTTCAACCAGGCAGTCGTCGGAGACGTGTTTGGAGGTAACCCGGTCAGGCTGAATACCTTCGACACTGTCCAGCGAGTGCAGCAAGGTGGAGGTTCCCTGATGTTTTGGGGTGGCATTATGTGGGGCCGACGTAAGCCGCTGGTGGTCATGGAAGGTACCATAACGGCTGTACGATACGTGAATGCCATCCTCCGACCGATAGCGCAACCATATTTGGCAGCATATTGGCGAGCCATTTCTCTTGATGGACGACAATTCGCGTCCTCATCGTGCACATCTTGTGAATGACTTCCTTCAGGATAACGACATCGCCCGACTAGAGTGGCCAGCGTGTTCTCCAGACATGAACCCTATCGAACATGCCTGGGATAGATTGAAAAGGCTATTTATGGACGACGTGACCCACCAACCACTCTGAAGGATCTATGCCGAATCGCCGTTGAGGTGTGGGACAGTCTGGACCAACAGTGCCTTGATGAACTTGTGGATAGTATGCCACGACGAATACAGGCATGCATCAATGCAAGAGGACGTGCTACTGGGTATTAGAGGTACCGGTCTGTACAGCAATCTGGACCACCACCTCTGAAGGTCTCGCTGGTTGGTGGTACAACATGTAATGTGTGGTTTTCACTAGCAAGAAGCAGGGCGGATATGATGTTTATGTTGATCTCTATTCCAATTTTCTTTACAGATTCCGGAACCCTCGGAACCGAGGTGATTCAAAACATTTTTTGATGTGTGTGTAAAAAGAAGAACATTACAATCAGCTCCTGTACTAAAGCAAATTACAATAACAAGTAATCCAGATGCAAATCCTTTCAATGCCCCTTACAGAAAATTAGGAATATACAAGCTCCAGTGTGATTTGTGTGTTTTCCGACTAGATGCCTTAAGACTTGGCAACTTAAATAAATCTACATGGCGCTAAGTATGAATAAATTTTAATGTACTGTTATTATCACTGTTCAAACAGCACATAAGGATTTCACATGCCTTCTCACCAAAATTTATCTTCCTTACTTTTTGTAAATTAAGTTTCTAATGCTGTAATTAACAAAGCCCCATCTATTTATCTGCATTTAATGCTACATATTTAATGAAAATAGGTTTTCAGTTTAACATAACACTAATATACACTTCTTTTCCGAAATCCCATGTACTGGTAATGTATCATTGTACTGCGGCCTCTTTACGCTCACGTAATTTGTAAACAATTATTATTTGTTTTCATGTGTTGTACGTGAGCAAAAACACGTGATACGCATTGGAAATTTGTTTCGTGACCAAACGAAAGTGTTTAATAATGCAAACCAACATGTGTGATTGTGAAAATACAACCTACGTTACAAAGACGGTGCGTTGGAGGGAGGCTGTGAAAACAAATGTTGCAGATTGACTTTTCACGTAAGTTGTATTCTAACACAAGACTGTAGCGCAGCCTTTTTTATTACGTGTCTGTAACTGAAAATTACTGGTCATCCTAGAACGACTCACCAGTAAACTATAAAATCACATGTTTTGACGAAAGCGTGAAAGCCTTCTGGTGACGAATGGTATAAAATCGAAACAGGTGACGGTACTTTTCTTAATAATGTAACCTAAAACCAGTTTTTGGGTAGTTGCTTCCATTCGTTTTAGCTTACAGACTGTACTGCTCTTGATGTTTTGACAGATAGGAGGCGGGAAACAGTGGGAAGATACAACGATGACCAAAAACAACAACTAATGAACACTCGATAATGGCTTAAATAGCCGAAAATACTTGTGAAACGATGAAGATATCTAAATAATAGTAGCCTAACTGGTAAAACACTGCTATAATTTAATAAATTTCTGGCTGTTGGAAAGTGGACAGAGGTTCTGAAATTGAATTTAAACAGCCTTGATTAGGCTAAAATATTTATTAGCGATGGTAACCAGTTTCGGTCAAAGCGTGTTTATCTTCAGACCATATTACACTACGATGGTAGGCGGTGGTGGTGAACGGAGCAGGTGTTGTGGACCCACGAACGTCAGCTCAATCGCAGCCGAGCAGCTGACGCTCGTGGAACCACAATGCCACCACCGCCTGCCATCGTGGTGTAATATCGTCTGAAGATAAACACACTTCGAGCGAAACTAGTTACCATTCGCAATAAATAATAAACATTTTACTATGGTCGAGTCTGTTTTTAATTAAAGTTTAAAATATTTTTTCAAGACCGTTAATACTCTCCACGAGAAATGTTCTCAAAGAATTATCCAACAGATGTTTGCCTGGGAGTTAGGCAGCCCACACTACCGCCCCGCGACTCGTGTGGCCTGACGGTTTGTGCCGCCCTGTGTACATTGGGAACGACAGGGTGATTGTCGAAAAAACTCGAAATTTTTTTTTATTACGGAATTTGAATGTACGTACATTGAAGAATTATTCCCCCAAAAATTATGCGCGAACTCCAAGAAGAAACGATTCTGTAAGCGTTCGAAGCCGAGCGTGCATGGCACCCCTCAGCTTTAGAGAACGGGTGGCCACAAGTAGGTATCGATGCCGTCATCGCTATTTATACTGATCTCAGTAAACCTGATGTACTGGAGCGCTGTTTGGGTGGCTTTACTCAAATTGTGAACGAAAGTTTCAATAGTCTCATTTGGAGATACGATCCAAAAATAACATCCATCCGAAGCGAAATTGTCAACATTCCTTCACATTTGGCCGTATGTCTATTTAATGTAAGCCATACCGCATTAATGCACGTGGCAGATGCCCTTCAAATCAAAACGCGCCGATTCTGTTAAGACAGAGACGCCAGCGGCGATGCGCTCAGCGACGAAAAGGGCTTTGAGCAAGAAAATACACTACTGGCCATTAAAATTGCTACACCACGAAGATGACGTGCTACAGACGCCAAATTTAACCGACAGGAAGAACATGCTGCGATATGCAAATGATTAGCTTTTCAGAGCATTCACAAAAGGTTGGCGCCGGTGGCGACACCTACAAGCTGCTGGCGTGACGAAAGTTTCCGACTGATTTCTCATACACAAACAGCAGTTGACCGGCGTTGCCTGGTGAAACGTTGTTGAGATGCCTCGTGTAAGGAGGAGAAATGCGTACCATCACGTTTCCGACGTTGATAAAGGTCGGATTGTAGCCTATCGCGATTGTGGTTTATCGTATCGCGACATTGCTGCTCGCGTCGGTCGAGATCCAATGACTGTTGGCAGAATATGGAATCGGGGGATTCAGGAGGGTAATACGGAACGCCGTGCTGGATCCCAACGACCTCGTATCACTAACAGTCGAGATGACAGGCATCTTATCCGCATGGCTGTAACGGAACGTGCAGCCACGCCTCGATCCCTGAGTCAACAGATGGGGACGTTTGCAAGACAATAGCCATCTGCACGGACAGTTCGACAACGTTTGCAGCAGCATGGAGTATCAGCTCGGAGACCGTGGCTGCGTTTACCCTTGACGCTACATCACAGACAGGAGCGCCTGCGATGGTGTACTCGACGACTGAACCTGGGTGCACGAATGGCAAAACGTCATTTTTTTGGATGAATCTAGGTTCTGTTTACAGCATCAAGATGGTCGCATCCGTGTTTGGCGACATCGCGGTGAACGCACATTGGAAGCGTGTATTCCCCATCACCATACAGGCTTATCAACCGGCGTGATGGTATGGGGTGCCATTGGTTACACGTCTCGGTCACCTCTTGTTCGCATTGACGGAACTTTGAACAGTGGACGTTACATTTCAGATGTGTTACGACCCGAGGCTCTACCCTTCATTCGATCCCTGGGAAACCCTACATTTCAGCAGGAAAATGCACGACCGCATGTTGCAGGTCCTGTACGGCCCTTTCTGTATACAGAAAATGTTCGACTGCTGCCCTGGCCAGCACATTCTCGAGATCTCTCACCAACTGGTCAATTGTGGCCGAGCAACTGGCTCGTTACAATACGCCAGTCACTACTCTTGATGAACTGTGCTACCGTGTTGAAGCTGCATGGGCAACTGTACCTGTACACACCATCCAAGCTCTGACTCAATGCCCAGGCGTATCAAGGCTGTTATTACGGCCAGAGGTGGTTGTTCCTGGTACTGATTTCTCAGGATCTGTGCACCCAAAATGCGTGCAAAATGTAATCACATGTCAGTTCTAGTATAATATATTTGTCCAATGAATACCCGTTGATCATCTGCATTTCTTCTTGGTGTAGCAATTTTAATGGCCACTAGTGTAAGTGCTTATCAGGTCAAAGGGTCAGAAAGCGGCCATCCACTATCCGGAGTGACAGTTATTATGGATCAGGCATCGATGATGTCCCGTAAGTTTCAAGATTTGTCCCTTTTTCTTATATGATAAATACTTGACAAACTTTAAACGCTTTTTTTTTCAAAACCATATTTTTCGCCATGGTTGTCGTCGTCCACGCTATAATTTTCATCCAGTTTGAATGATTTTTGGTCTCCCTTGAAGAAAACCGAATTTTTTTCTGTTCATCGTAGCCGATTTTTTTATGTTGATGTTTAGTATTTTTTTCGGCCAATAAAGAAGGCCCAAAAATGGCCATTTTTTCAAATATATATAACTTCACTTTTTTTCGCAAATCCCTACCATGAACTAAAATTAGATCTGTAGGGATAAGGGTGATACCTTAATTTCGTGTCTCAGATAACCACGGCCGGAGTTACAGCATCAACCGTCGATCTACATCCTTTCAGAGCTACCTTGGGAAAATCCCAATTACATAGTGATGATATTAATATTTTTCAATAAAAAAATATCAATAAAAACTTCAGTGTATGCTTCACTCATTTCAGCAAACCCCATTTGCCTACTACATTCCAGTTCGGAGAAAAAAAAAGCCCTGAATTTGAGTAATATTTTCGTCCGTCACCCTCTCGTTCCCCGTTAAGCCTGTGATCACGTGTAGATCCAAATGTAGTTAGCATATCCGTTCCTAGACGGTGGTAGTGCGAATCTGAACTGATCAAGTTTCCAGTAATAAGGTCTGACGAAACTTATTTCACACACAACAAGGTTTCATTTTTACAGCGTGTGCTTACTTATCAGACCTCCACCAATAACGTACAGGTGATGCATCATAGGGCATTTCTCCATCCGCGACATTCACAGTTCCTCTCGCTCCACCTCACTGTACACCAAGTGAACAAATCCTTGCTCTCTAAACTATTATCATAGTACGCAAGAGCATCGGCCGAAATTTAACCTCGAGGGGACAAAGTGTAATAGTCTCATTTGCGATACAAGGGAATAGTTGACTTTGAGAAAGAGTCCTGCTCCAAGAAACAAAATTTGACACGAAGTACACAAAGCATATTGCGTTAAGTGCTTGATGGTATGCACTAAATACTTGTTTTGAAGACAGATTACTGCTGATCTTAAATGTTAACATATTTCGTTATTACATCCAACATGCATTTTTTTATATTATTAATATACATACGTATATACAAAACCTGTATCAAATTAGTTGATGGAACCAAATATTAACATACCAGGATTCAACCGAAAAGGTCTTCGTCTCCCTACTTTGGCACGTTATGTGTGGATATGCAACTGGAGTACAGAATTCGTAACTTTATGGCTGGATGTTGTGCACAGTTGCACTCTACTTACAAGGGGAGGCCACCAATTGCGAAATTCAGATTCGATCCATACTGCGCATAATACAAGTTCATGGCCAGAGGTGTAATGTGGCAAAGCACCAAGATGCACTTCTCAGCCGTTGTCGAGAAAATCGACAGTTAAAAGAAACCGTTGCTGGGAAATACTCTCTGCGATTAATAGTTTTCCACAGCGTCGTGGCGCAGCGGTAAGCTATTGGGTCCGTAATCCGAAGGTCGGCGGATCGAATCTCGCGCCATGCAATTTTTTTTATTATTAGTTTCTTGTAATTCAAATATATATATATATATATATATATATATATATATATATATATATATATATATATATATATATATATATAACCTATTAATGAATTGCTTATGCATGTTGGTGAAGGCGCATCGCTCTCCAATTGTACCGGCTCCATTTTTCCGTTTGCTTAACAGGGTGTACCAAAGGTCTCCCGTCCGAACTGATTTTCGACGATGTTATAAGTTGCGCTAGGGACCGCATCTACCTTCTTTCGAAGTTAGCAGGCAACTACGCTGTTATGCGGCGGCTCGTTTCGGCCCATTCAACATCTGTCCTTCAAGTGTAACGAGCGAGTAACGGAGTTTATATTTCATACCTGCCACAGCGAGTTTGTGTTCGTGGGGTCTCTATTCTAATTCGAACGTTTGACTTACGCTATACGTATTCGTTTCGGAATATCGTTTCTACGTCTTCCGTTAATTATACGTGGTTGACATTATGAAGACAATGACATTTGTGAAATACAACTTTGTTTGCGGAAAACATAATGATGTTCGAAGTAGCCAGTTTTTCCACGACAAACGACTTTCAACAACTTATTATATGCATGATTGTTGCAACTGATTGCCGGTAATTATATATATATATATATATATATATATATATATATATATATATATATATATATTTGAATTACAAGAAACTAATAATAAAAAAAATTGCATGGCGCGAGATTCGATCCGCCGACCTTCGGATTACGGACCCAAGAGCTTACCGCTGCGCCACGACGCTGTAGGAATCTATAAATCGAAGAGAGTATTACACCGCAACGGTTTCTTTTAACTGTCGATTTTCTCGACAACGGCTGAGAAGTGCATCTTGGTGCTTTGCCACATTACACCTCTGGCCATGAGCTTTTATTATGCGCAGTATGGATCGAATCTGAATTTCACAATTGGCGGCCTCCCCTTGTTAGTTTAAGAAGCATATTGTATAAGAAGGTCCAAACACCTTTCCGACTTTGATATTTCAGCATTTTTGTCTCTCGTCGAACGCATAAATTTGTAATTTTTTTCCCGTATTTGGGCCCGCAGATGAAGTATAGCTAAGTCTACGTACGGTACAGCGTGGCCGTGTTCTTCATATAACGGGCGATCGAAAAGTTTCCATTTGAGTGCGTTGCTGCAGCGCATAGGCAAAGAAGTGCGAATCCGATGGGAGTATACAGGGTGGCCCATTGATCGTGACCGGGCCAAATATATCACGAAAAAAGCATCAAACGAAAAAACTACAAAGAACGAAACTCCTCTAGCTTGAAGGGGGAAACCAGATGGCGGTATGGTTGGCCAGCTAGATGGCGCTGCCATAGGTCAAACGGATATCAACTGCTTTTTTTTTAGAATAGGAACCCCATTTTTTATTACATATTCGTGTAGCACGTCAAGAAATATGAATGTTTTACTTGGACCACTTTCTTCGCTTTGTGATAGATGGCGCTGTAATAGTCACAAACGTATAAGTGCGTGGTATCACGTAACATTCCGGTATTTGCTTCGTGATACATTACCCGTGTTAAAATGGACAGTTTACCAATTGCGGAAAAGGTCGATATCGTGTTGATGTATGGCTATTGTGATCAAAATGCCCAACGGGCGTCTGCTATGTATGCTGCTCGGTATCCTGGACGACATCATCCAAGTTCTTTAAGGAAACAGGAAGTGTTCAGCCACATGTGAAACGTCAACCACGACCTGCAACTAATGATGATGCCCAAGTAGGTGTTTTAGCTGCTGTCGCTGCTAATCTGCACATCAGTAGCAGACAAATTGCGCGAGAATCGGGAATCTCAAAAAGGTCGGTGATGAGAATGCTTCATCAACATCGATTGCACCCGTACCATATTGCTATGCACCAGGAATTGCATGGCGACGACTTTGAACGTCGAGTTCAGTTCTGCCACTGGGCACAAGAGAAATTACGGGACGATGACAGATTTTTTGCACGCGTTCTGTTTAGCGACGAAGCGTGATTCACCAACAGCGGTAACGTAAACCGGCATAATATGCACTATGGGCAACGGAAAACCCACGATGGCTGCGACAAGTGGAACATCAGCGACCTTGGCGGGTTAAATGGCTCTGAGCACTATGGGACGTAACTGCTGAGGTCATCAGTCCCCTAGAACTTAGAACTACTTAAACCTAACTAACCTAAGGACATCACAGACATCCATGCCCGAGGCAGGATTCGAACCTGCGATCGTAGCGGTCGCGCGGTTTCACACCGTAGCACCTAGAACCGCTCGGCCACACCGGCCGGCTTGGCGGGTTAATGTATGGTGAGGCATTATGGGAGGAAGGATAATCGGCCTCCATTTTACCGAAGGGAATCTAAATGGTGCAATGTATGCTGATTTCCTACGTAATGTTCTACCGATGTTACTACAAGATGTTTCACTGCATGACAGAATGACGATGTACTTCCAACATGATGGATGTCCGGCACATAGCTCGCGTGCGGTTGAAGCGGTATTGAATAGCATATTTCATGACAGGCGGATTGGTCGTCGAAGCAGCATACCATGGCCCGCACATTCACCGGATCTGAGGTCCCCGGATTTCTTTCTGTGGGGAAAGATGAGGATATTTGCTATCGTGATCCACCAACAACGCCTGACAACATGCGTCAGCGCATTGTCAATGCATGTGCGGACATTACGGAAGGCAAACTACTCGCTGTTGAGAGGAATGTCGTTACACGTATTGCCAAATGCATTGAAGTTGACGGACATCATTTTGAGCATTTATTGCATTAATGTGGTATTTACAGGTAATCACGTTGTAACAGGATGCGTTCTCGGAAATGATAAGTTCACAAAGGTACATGTATCACATTGGAACAACCGAAATAAAATGTTCAGACGTACCTATGTTCTGTATTTTAATTTAAAAAACCTACCTGTTACCAACTGTTCGTCTAAAATTGTGAACCATATGTTTGTGACTCCTCCCCCATGAACCTTGGATCTTGCCGTTGGTGTGGAGGCTTGCGTGCCTCAGCGATACAGATAGCCGTACCGTAGGTGCAACCACAATGGAGGGGTATCTGTTGAGAGGCCAGACAAACGTGTGGTTCCTGAAGAGGGGCAGCAGCCTTTCAGTAGTTGGAAGGGCAACAGTCTGGATGATTGACTGGTCTGGCCTTGTAACACTAACCAAAACGGCCTTGCTGTGCTGGTACTGCGAACGGCTGAAAGCAAGGGGAAACTACGGCTGTAATTTTTCCCGAGGGCATGCAGCTTTACTGTATGGTTAAATGATGATGGCGTCCACTTGGGTAAAATATTCCGGAGGTAAAATAGTCCCCCATTCGGATCTCCGGGCGGGGACTACTCAAGAGGACGTCGTTATCAGGAGAAAGAAAACCGGCGTTCTACGGATCGCAGCGTGGAATGTCAGATCCCTTAACCGGGCAGGTAGGTTAGAAAATTTAAAAAGGGAAATGGATAGGTTAAAGTTAGATATAGTGGGAATTAGTGAAGTTCGGTGGCAGGAGGAACAAGACTTCTTGTCAGGTGAATACAGGGTTATAAATACAAAATCAAATAGGCGTAATGCAGGAGTAGGTTTAGTAATGAATAAAAAATAGGAGTGGCAGGTAAGCTACTACAAACAGCATTGTGAACGCATTATTGTGGCCAAGATAGAGACGAAGCCCAGGCCTACTACAGTATTACAAGTCTATATGCCAACTAGCTCTGCAGAGGATGAGGAATTGATGAAATGTATGATGAGATAAAAGAAATTATTCAGGTCGTGAAGGGAGACGAAAATTTAATAGTCATGGGTGACTGGAATTCGACAGTAGAACAAGGAAGAGAAGGAAACGTAGTAGGTGAATGTGGATTGGGGGTAAGAAATGAAAGAGGAAGCCGCCTAGCAGAATTTTGCACAGAGCATAACTTAATCATAGCTAACACTTGGTTCGAGAATCATGAAAGAAGGTTGCATACATAGAAGAACCCTGGAAATACTAGAAGGTTTCAGATAGATTATATAATGGTAAGACAGAGATTTAGGAACCAGGTTTTAAATTGTAAGACATTTCCAGGGGCAGATGTGGACTCTGACCACAATCTATTGGTTATGACCTGTAGATTAAAACTGAAGAAAGTGCAAAAAGGTGGGAATTTAAGGAGATGGGATCTGGACAAAACTGACTAAACCAGAGGTTGTACAGAGTCTCAGGGAGAGCATAAGGGAACAATTGACAGGAATGGGGGAAAGAAATACAGTAGAAGAAGAATGGGTAGCTTTGAGGGATGAAGTAGGGAAGGCAGCAGAGGATCAAGTAGGTAAAAAGACGAGGGCTAGTAGAAATCCTTGGGTAACCGAAGATATATCGAATTTAATTGATGAAAGGAGAAAATATAAAAAATTCAGTAAATGAAGCAGGCAAAAAGGAATACAAACGTCTCAAAAATGAGATCGATAGGAAGTGCAAAATGGCTAAGCAGGGATGGCTAGAGGACAAATGTAAGCATGTAGAGGCTTATCTCACTAGGGGTAAGATAGATACTGCCCACAGGAAAATTAAATAGACCTTTGTAGAAAAGAGAACCACTTGTATGACTATCAAGAGCTCAGATGGAAACCCAGTTCTAAGCAAAGAAGGGAAAGCAGAAAGGTGGAAGGAGTCTATACAAGGGCGATGTCCTTGAGGGCAATATTATGGAAATGGAAGAGGATGTAGATGAAGATGAAATGGGATATACGATACTTCGTGAAGAGTTTGACAGAGCACTGTAAGACCTGAGTCGAAACAAAGCCCCCGGAGTAGACAACATTCCATTGGAACTAGTGACGGCCTTGGGAGAGCCAGTCCTGACAAAACTCTACCATCTGGTCAGCAAGATGTATGAAACAGGCGAAATACCCTCAGACTTCAAGAAGAATATAATAATTCCAATCCCAAAGAAAGCAGGTGTTGACAGATGTGAAAATTACCGAATTATCAGTTTAATAAGTCACAGCTGCAAAATACTAACGCGAATTCTTTACAGAAGAATGGAAAAACTAGTAGAAGCCGACCTCGGGGAAGATCAGTTTGGATTCCGTAGAAATGTTGGAACACGTGAGGCAATACTGACCTTAAGACTTATCTTAGAAGAAAGATTAAGGAAAGACAAACCTAGGTTTCTAGCATTTGTAGACTTAGAGAAAGCTTTTGACAATGTTGACTGGAATACTCTCTTTCAAATTCTGAAGGTGGCAGGAGTAAAATACAGAGAGCGAAAGGCTATTTACAATTTGTCCAGAAACGAGATGGCAGTAATAAGAATCGAGGGGCATGAATGGGAAGCTGTGGTTGGGAAGGGAGTGAGAGAGGGCTGTAGCCTATCCCCGATGTTATTCAATCTGTATATTGAGCAAGCAGTATAGGAAACAAATAAAAATTCGGAGTAGGTATTAAAATCCATGGCGAAGAAATAAAAACTTTGAGGTTCGCCGATGACATTGTAATTCTTTCAGAGACAGCAAAGGACTAGGAAGAGCAGTTGAACGGAATGGATAGTGTCTTGAAAGGAGGGTATAAGATGAACATCAACAAAAGCAAAACGAGGATAATGGAATGTGGTCGAATTAAGTCGGTTGATGCTGAGGGAATTAGATTAGGAAATGAGACACTTAAAGTAGTAAACGAGTTCTGCTATTTGGGGGAGCAAGATAACTGATGATGGTGGAAGTAGGGACGATATAAAATGTAGACTGGCAATGGGAAGAAAAGCGTTTCTGAAGAAGAAAAATTTGTTAACATCGAGTATAGATTTAAATGTCAGGAAGTCGTTTCTGAAAGTATTTGTATGGAGTGTAGCCTTGTATGGAAGTGAAACATGGGCTATAAATAGTTTGGACAAGAAAAGAATAGAAGCTTTTGAAATGTGGTGCTACAGAAGAATGCTGAGGATTAGATGGGTAGAACACATAACTAATGAGGAAGTATTGAATAGGATTGGGGAGAAGAGAAGTTTGTGGCACAACTTGACTAGAAGAAGGGATCGGTTGGTAGGACATGTTCTGAGGTATCAAGGGATCACCAATTTAGTATTGGAGGGCAGCGTGGAGGGTAAAAATCGAAGAGGGAGACCAAGAGATGAATACACTAAGCAGATCAGAACGATGTAGGTTGCGGTAGGTACTGGAAGATGAATAGGCTTGTACAGGATAGAGTAGCATGGAGAGCTGCATCAAACCAGTCTCAGGCCTGAAGACCACAACAACAACAACAACAACAACAAATTTGTGGCTATTACAGCGCCATCTATCACTAGGCGAAAAAAGTGGTCCAACTAAAACAGTCATATTTCTTTACGTACTACACGAATATGTAATAAAAAATGGGGGTTCCTATTTTAAAAAGACGCAGTTGATATCCGTTTGACCTATGGCAGCGCCATCTAGCGGGCCAACCATAGCGCCATCTGGTTTCCCCCTTCAAGCTAGACGAGTTTCGTTCTTTGTAGTTTTTTCGTTTGACGCTAAGTTCGTGAGATATTTGGCCCGGTCACGATCAATGGACCACCATGTATAAGCATCTTTCAGATGCGTGTGCGAAAATTCCGAAACGTGATCTGTGGCTACATTATTACCAAATGCGTACAAACAGTGCCAATGTGCTGTTACTGTTTTCATGGCTGGCGCAGAAGAAACACCGGTAGACAACCACAGGAGAATGAAGAATGTGTATGGGGCAGCATGTCTGTCGAAAATCACACCATTGTGGAATGGTGGGCCAAGTAGCGTACTGGCCACGATTTGACGCAATACGCTGGTCGACCGTTACCCGCATCGGACAACACCAGAAGTGGGAGACCCGTGAGTGCCTGGTCTGCAGCCCTGATCTCTCCCCATGCGATTATTGCGCCTTCGGTCCATTAAAAAGGGCCTTGAAGGGACGACGAGGATGTACAGCAGACAGTTACGGACTTCTTTACACAGAAGGACGCGGTGTCCTAACCAAAAGGGTATCTTCAATTGGCGCTTTAACGGGGCGATTGCCTCCTTGCTCTCGGCAATTTTACCTTACTGGCATACAGATTATGGATTGTATGACCCTCGAACTGAAACTTTTTGATAGGTCATTATACGCTGTAGAGCTTAAGAAACTGCTCCACATGGCTAATATCGTGTAGCCCGCCCCCCTTCCCCCTGACCGCGCAGAAGTTCCGCAATACGACGTGGCATGCACTAGACTAATGCAGAATGAGATTTTCACTCTGCAGCGGAGTGTGCGCTGATATGAAACTTCCTGGCAGATTAAAACTGTGTGCCGGACCGAGACTCGAACTCGGGACCTTTGCCTTTCGCGGGCAAGTGCTCTACCAACTGAGCTACCCAAGCACGATTCACGCCCCGTCCTCATAGCTTTACTTCCGCCAGTACCTCGGCCCCTACCTTCCAAACTGTACAGAAGCTCTGGGGGATGTTTCCAGAATGAGATTTTCACTCTGCAGCGGAGTGTGCGCTGATATGAAACTAAGCGTTGTCTCCACAATATCCTTTCTTTCAGGAGTGCTAGTTCTGCAAGGTTCGTAGGAGAGCTTCTGTAAAGTTTGGAAGGTAGGAGACGAGGTACTGGCGAAAGTAAAGCTGTGAGGACGGGGCGTGAGTCGTGCTTGGGTAGCTCAGTTGGTAGAGCACTTGCCCGCGAAAGGCAAAGGTCCCGAGTTCGAGTCTCGGTCCGGCACACAGTTTTAATCTGCCACGAAGTTTCACTAGACTAATGTCTGTAGTAGTTCTGGAGGGAATTGGCACCATGAATCCTGTAAGGCTGTCCATAAATCCGAGAGAGTACGAGGGGGTGGAGTGCTCTTGTGAACAGAACGTTGCAGGGCAGCCCACATATGCTCAATAATGTTCATGTCTGGGGAGTTTTGTGGCCAGCGGAAGAGTTTGAACTCAGGACAGTTTTCCTGGAGGCAGTCTGTAACAATTCTGTACGTGTGGTGTGTCGCAGTGTCCTGCTGCAATTGCCCAAGTCTGTCAGTATGTACAATTGACATAAATGGATGCATGCTGAGCTGTGGCCGGCTCCCATTGATGCCGTTTCTTCTTTGGCATTTTCTCAGAATCGAGTGGCGTCTTATTGCTCCCTGAGTTACCACCGTAACGAGTTGCTGACTCGCCTCCATCAATGGCAACAGCAGTGCTTATCGATATTAGTACTGCTGTACCATATTTGGTGTGACCGCTATATTTCCGTGTGGTGGTGTGTGTCAGACAGTCGGTCGGTTGCGACAGTGCAGTGAGGAAGTCTCCGCGGCGCGTAGTCCTGCCGGGACCGCTGGCGGCGTGCACGCGCGGTCGGATTTGTGAAGCACTAGCAGTGAGAGCTGCAGAGTTCGTCGCCCACCGAACCTGGAGACTGTGCTGTGACATCTCTTCGTTCATTGCCGATTGCTTTCTGGGCCGTTTCTGCAAGCACCAACGTATGGTGTGCTGGAGTCGGCAAAATTTTGCAGCCGTGTTCCTGTATGGTGTTTAACTGTTGAATTGATTGTAACTTATTAGTGGAGTGTACCAGCGGTATCTTCTGCCTTGTGGCCATTAACGTTCCGGTTACCTGCCCTAGCGTAGTTTTGCGGCAGTGTGTTTTCCTCGCCGTGTTGATGCTGTCTGGCACGGCGTATAGATCGACAGCCTTGGTGTTGTTCATATTTGTTTGAGTGGTTATTGTGCCTTGATTGTATTTAGACGCCAATTGTCAAGATGTAGTGCTGCTGGTATCTTCGTCCTCGCTGATATTTTCGGTTGTCGTGCCGTTGGTCGGGTGGAATGGAATTGATTAGGTTGTAGGCTGGTTCTTCAGTCATCCCAAGATCGTGTTGCCATCCGATTATGTAGTATTACACTTGGCTGCCTGTCTCACCTAAACTTATGTTAGAATTTCCTCCTCAGGCCGACCCTTGGAACACTTCTGAGCACTACTGTTCTGTTGTTTTGGACTGTGATTTTCTTTTAGTCTCAAGTACTGTGCAAGGCCTTCAGCCGGGTATTAATTTAGTTTGTTTTTAATGTTCAGTATGTGGCCTTCAGCCGAACTTCTACGTGAAATATTTTAAGATAAGGTCTTCAGCCGCCTTAAATTAAAATTTTAATAATCATTTGAAAATTTGAGACTTCTCCTCTCTGTCTTAATTTTTGTTATCCAGCCCTTAAGACTTGAGTTGTTCTACGTTCAGTATATGGTCTTCCGCCAAGCTTTATGTGAAATATTTTAAGATAAGGCCTTCAGCCGACTTAAATTAAAATTTAAAAGGTCATTGGTTTAAAACCTTTTAAAATTTTCTTACTGAAATTTTTGTTATCCAGGCATTAAGCTCTCAGCTCTTGTGACTAAGGCCTTCAGCCGTGTGTATTCCTTACGGCAATTTTAACAACTTGTGTTCTGGTCTTCAGCCGTATTGTTTCTGAATTCTTTTAAGATCATGTGTGATTAAGTGTTTTAGCAAAATAAAGTTTGTATGTCTGTGCAACTAGCAGCAACTGATTTGGGTCCCTTTCCACAACCCGATCCGCTCTGTCCTGTGAAACCAGATTTCACAGGTGTCCAGACAGAATGCTTACGTACGTGTCACCTGTCCGAATCGTATCTAGACGGATCAGGGGTCCCATATCACACAGACTGAATATGCCCCAAACCATTACAGAGCGTCCACCAGCTTCAACAGTCCCCTGCTGACATGCAGGGTCCATGGATTCATGAGGTTGTCTGCATCCATCCTTTCGATACAATTTGAAACGAGACTCGTCCGATCAGATAACATGTTTCCAGTCATCAACAGTCCATCGTCGTTGTTGACGGACGCAGGCGAGGCGTAAAGGTTTGTGTAGTGCAGTCATCAAGGGTAAACGAGTGGGCCTTCTGATCCGAAAGCCCGTATCGATGATGTTTTGTTGAATGGTTCGCACGCTGACACTTCCTGATGGCCCAGCACTGAAATCCTCAGCAATTTGCGGAAGTATTGCACTTCTGTCAAGTTGAACGATCCTCTTCAGTCGTCGTTGGTCCCGTTCTTGCAGGATCTTTTATCAGCTGCAGCGATGTCGGAGATTTGATGTTTTACCGGATTCCTGATATTCACAGTACATTCGTGAAATAGTCTGTAGGAAGGCTGTTTAGGTTTTTGTGTTGGTAACGCCACGTAGCGCTCTATATGAAAACCACTGACTGTGCTGTGTGAAGTTTGTGGCTGGTTTGCATTGTTGGAATATTGGCTATTGTAGTGTTGGGCAGTTGGATGTGAACAGCGCGTAGCGTTGCGCAGTTGGAGGTGAGCCGCCAGCAGCGGTGGATGTGGGGAGAGAGATGGCAGAATTTTGAGAGCGGACGATCTGGACGTGTGTCCATCAGAAAGAGTAAATTTGTAATACTGGATATCATGAACTGATATATATATGATGACTTTTGAACATTATTAAGGTAAATACATTGTTTGTTCTCTATCAAAATCTTTCATTTGCTAACTATGCCTATCAGTAGTTAGTGCCTTCAGTAGTTAGAATCTTTTATTTAGCTGGCAGTATTGGCGCTCGCTGTATTGCAGTAGTTCGTGTAACGAAGATTTCTGTGAGGTAAGTGATTCATGAAAGGTATAGGTTATTGTTAGTCAGGGCCATTCTTTTGCAGGGATTATTGAAAGTCAGATTGCGTCGCGCTAAAAATATTGTGTGTCAGTTTAGTGATGATCAGAATAAGTAAAGAGAGAAATGTCTGAGTACGTTCAGTTTTGCTCAGCTGTTTGAAAATCAAATAACGTAAGGGGTTTACCAGCACAGTAATTCATTAATTTTTCTAAGGGAACGTTTCAAGTCGTACGGGAAAATTCCCATTTCATCGCTATTTCGGAGATGCTGTGTCCCACTGCTCGTGCGCCGACCTAACAACAGCGCCAGACACTTGTTATCTTATATAAGCGTTGCCAACCGCAGCGCCGTAATCTCCTGTTTCCATATCTCTGTATTTGAATAGGCATGCCTGCACCAGTATGTTTGGCGCTTCAGTGTATGTATGGCCTTGGTTTAGCTATGATTGTTCCTTCACCTTCTACACTCCTGGAAATTGAAATAAGAACACCGTGAATTCATTGTCCCAGGAAGGGGAAACTTTATTGACACATTCCTGGGGTCAGATACATCACATGATCACACTGACAGAACCACAGGCACATAGACACAGGCAACAGAGCATGCACAATGTCGGCACTAGTACAGTGTATATCCACCTTTCGCTGCAATGCAGGCTGCTATTCTCCCATGGAGACGATCGTAGAGATGCTGGATGTAGTCCTGTGGAACGGCTTGCCATGCCATTTCCACCTGGCGCCTCAGTTGGACCAGCGTTCGTGCTGGACGTGCAGACCGCGTGAGACGACGCTTCATCCAGTCCCAAACATGCTCAATGGGGGACAGATCCGGAGATCTTGCTGGCCAGGGTAGTTGACTTACACCTTCTAGAGCACGTTGGGTGGCACGGGATACATGCGAACGTGCATTGTCCTGTTGGAACAGCAAGTTCCCTTGCCGGTCTAGGAATGGTAGAACGATGGGTTCGATGACGGTTTGGATGTACCGTGCACTATTCAGTGTCCCCTCGACGATCACCAGTGGTGTACGGCCAGTGTAGGAGATCGCTCCCCACACCATGATGCCGGGTGTTGGCCCTGTGTGCCTCGGTCGTATGCAGTCCTGATTGTGGCGCTCACCTGCACGGCGCCTAACACGCATACAACCATCATTGGCACCAAGGCAGAAGCGACTCTCATCGCTGAAGACGACACGTCTCCATTCGTCCCTCCATTCACGCCTGTCGCGACACCACTGGAGGCGGGCTGCACGATGTTGGGGTGTGAGCGGAAGACGGCCTAACGGCGTGCGGGACCGTAGCCCAGCTTCATGGAGACGGTTGCGAATGGTCCTCGCCGACACCCCAGGAGCAACAGTGTCCCTAATTTGCTGGGAAGTTGCGGTGCGGTCCCCTACGGCACTGCGTAGGATCCTACGGTCTTGGCGTGCATCCGTGCGTCGCTGCGGTCCGGTCCCAGGTCGACGGGCACGTGCACCTTCCGCCGACCACTGGCGACAACATCGATGTACTGTGGAGACCTCACGCCCCACGTGTTGAGCAATTCGGTGGTACGTCCACCCGGCCTCCCGCATGCCCACTATACGCCCTCGCTCAAAGTCCGTCAACTGCACATACGGTTCACGTCCACGCTGTCGCGGCATGCTACCAGTGTTAAAGACTGCGATGGAGCTCCGTATGCCACGGCAAACTGGCTGACACTGACGGCGGCGGTGCACAAATGCTGCGCAGCTAGCGCCATTCGACGGCCAACACCGCGGTTCCTGGTGTGTCCGCTGTGCCGTGCGTGTGATCATTGCTTGTACAGCCCACTCGCAGTGTCCGGAGCAAGTATGGTGGGTCTGACACACCGGTGTCAATGTGTTCTTTTTTCCATTTCCAGGAGTGTATTACGCAGTCACATCACCATAAGTCGACTTGAATAGCTTTGTAGGGCTTCAAATGGCTCCGAGCACTATGAGACTTAACATCGGAGGTCATCAGTCCCCTAAACTTAGAATTACTGAAACCTAACTAACCTAACACATCCATGCCCGAGGCAGGATTCGAACCTGCGACCGCAGCAGCAGCGCGGTTCCGGACTGAAGCACCTAGAACCGCTCCGTCACAGCGGGCGGCCTTTGTAGGGGTTTACATGTCCCTCAAGGATATGTTACTCAGGTGACATCCGACGACTACGTGTGAAGTAAATGAGCTCCCTTGACGGAGCCATTCTTCTGCTCTGCTGCTTTAGTCGCAACACAATACTCCCCACCTCCTTTTGATGCTGGCGGGGGTCCGCCTCTGGTGATGTCTAGAGGTCAGATCCGCATTACACGAGGGTGTCTAGGTACTGATCTGGTTGTTGTTGTTGTTGTGGTCTTCAGTCCTGAGACTGGTTTGATGCAGCTCTCCATGCTACTCTATCCTGTGCAAGCTTCTTCATCTCCCAGTACGTACTGCAACCTAAATCCTTCTGAATCTGCTTAGTGTATTCATCTCTTGGTCTCCCTCTACGATTTTTACCCTCCACGCTGCCCTCCAGTACTAAATTGGTGATCCCTTAATGTCTCAGAAAATGTCCTACCAACCGATCCCTTCTTCTAGTCAAGTTGTGCCACAAACTCCTCTTCTCCCCAGTTCTATTCAATACCTCCTCATTAGTTATGTGATCTAACCATCTAATCTTCAGCATTCTTCTGTAGCACCACATTTCGACAGCTTCTATTCTCTTCTTGTTTAAACTATTTATCGTCCACGTTTCACTTCTATACGTGGCTACACTCCATACAAATACTTTCAGAAACGACTTCCTGACACTTAAATCAATACTCGATGTTAACAAATTTCTCTTCTTCAGAAAAGCTTTCCTTGCCATTGTCAGTCTACATTTTATATCCTCTCTACTTCGACCATCATCAGTTATTTTGCTCCCCAAATAGCAAAACTCCTTTACTACTTTAAGTGTCTCATTTCCTAATCTAATTCCCTCAGCATCACCCGACTTAATTCGACTATATTCCATTATCCTCGTTTTGCTTTTGTTGATGTCCATATTATACCCTCCTTTCAAGACACTATCCATTCCGTTCAACTGCTCTTCCAAGTCCTTTGCTGTCTCTGACAGAATTACAATGTCGTCGGCGAACCTCAAAGTTTTTATTTCTTCTCCATGGATTTTAATACCTACTCCGAACTTCCCTTTTGTTTCCTTCACTGCTTGCTCAATATACAGATTGAATAGCATCGGACAGAGGCTACAACCCTGTCTCACTCCCTTCCCAACCACTGCTTCCCTTTCGTGCTGCTCGACTCTTATAGCTGCCATCTGGTTTCTGTACAAATTGTAAATAGCCTTTCGACCCCTGTATTTTACCCCTGCCACCTTAAGAATTTGGGAGTATTCCAGTCAACATTGTCAAAAGCTTTCTCTAAGTCTACAAATGCTAGAAACGTAGGTTTGCCTTTTCTTAATCTAGCTACTAAGATAAGTCATAGGGTCAGTATTGCCTCACGTGTTCCAACGTTTCTACGGAATCCAAACTGATCTTCGCCGAGGTCGGCTTCTACCAGTTTTTCCGTTAAAGAATTTGCGTTATTATTTTGCAGCTGTGACTTATTAAACTGATAGTTCGGTAATTTTCACATCTGTCAACACCTGCTTTCTTTGGGATTGGAATTATTATATTCTTCTTGAAGTCTGAGGGTATTTCGCCTGTCTCATACATCTTGCTCACCAGATGGTAGAGTTTCATCATGGCTGGCTCTCCCAAAGCTGTCAGTAGTTCCAATGGAATGTTGTCTACTCTGGGGGCCTTGTTTCGACTCAGGTCTTACAGTGCTCTGTCAAACTCTTCACGCAGTATCGTATCTCCCATTTCATCTTCATCTACCGCCTCTTCCATTTCCACTTGATCTCGTAATATGCGAAAATGCTCGGCAAAGCGCAAAAAGCCAGGTGCACGGCAGCACAAAGTATCGTACTGACCGTGGGGTAGGCCCTGCTGATGTTGAGGTTGTACGTGTAGTTGCCCCGCGCGCCGGGCACGGCGGGGCAGTGGGTGTACCGGCAGGCGTGCGTGTCCATCCCGAGGAAGGGCAGGTCCCCGTGCGGGCTGTGCCAGAACGCCTGGCTCAACACCTCCTCCGCGGCCGACTCTGAAACACGCCGTCACACACAAAATGACGCGGTGCAAAACGAAGTACCCACAGTTATTGGTCAGGTTTTTCTGTTCCTGTGGACCGAACGTGCATTCCAATAAATAGTAAATCAAATATAAATTTAGAAAAGGCAGCTAATCAAATTTTTACTGTCGTTAATAAGTGGTTCATACCCAATTCACTATCATTAATCTTTGAAAAGATCCACTATATGCAGTTCAGAACTTCCAACAGATTTCCTTCTGGTCTGTGTATAAAGTATGATGACATGGAAGTAGGAGAAGTTGAGAGTGTAAAATTCTTGGGATTACAAATTGATAATAAATGCAGTTGGGAGCAACATACTAACGAACTGCTAAAGCGCCTAAACAAGTCTGTGTTTGCAATGCGAATGATGTCAGACATAAATCAGATATAAATATAAAAAAACTGGCATATTTGCCTTATTTTCATTCCATTATGTCATATGGTATATTTTGGGGTAACTCCACAAACAGAGAAAAAATTTTTAGAGTACAGAAGCGTATAGTAAGAGTAATGAGTAGCGTAAATCCAAGAACATCGTGTCGAAACGTATTCAAAGAATTGGGCATATTAACCACAGCTAAAGGTGACGGGGGTAAAATACAGGGAGCGAAAGGCTACTTACAATTTGTACAGAAACCATATGGCAGTTATAAGAGTCGAGGGACATGAAAGGGAAGCAGTGGTTGGGACGAGAGTGAGGCAGGGTTGTAGCCTCTCCCCAATGTTATTCAATCTGTATATTGAGCAAGCAGTGAAGGAAACAAAAGAAAAATTCGATGTAGGTATTAAAATCCATGGAGAAGAAATAAAAACTTTGAGGTTCGCCGATGACATTGTAATTCTGTCAGAGACAGCAAGGGATTTGGTAGAGCACTTGAATGGAATGGACAGTGTCTTGAAAGGACGGTATAAGATGAACATCAACAAAAGGAAACGAGAATAATGGAATGTAGTCGAATTAAGTCGGGTGATGCTAAGGGAATTAGATTAGGAAATGAGACAAAGTAGTAAAGCAGTTTTCCTATATGGGGAGCAAAATAACTGATGATTGTCGTAGTAGAGAGGATATAAAATGTAGACTGGCAATGGCAAGGAAAGCGTTTCTGAAGAAGAGAAATTTGTTAACATCGAGAATAGATTTCAGTGCCAGGAAGTCGTTTCTGAAAGTATTTGTATGGAGTGTAGCCACGTATAGAAGTGAAACATGGACGAGAAATAGTTTAGACAAGAAGAGAATAGAAGCTTTCGAAATGTGGTGCTACAGAAGAATGCTGAAGATTAGATGGGTAGACCACATAACTAATGAGGAGGTATTGAATAGAATTGGGGAGGAGTTTGTGGCACAACTTGATTAGAAGAAGGGATCGGTTGGTAGGACATGTTCTGAGGCATCAAGGGATCACCAATTTAGTACTGGAGGGCAGCGTGGAGGGTAAAAATCGTAGAGGGAGACCAAGAGATGAATATACTAAGCAGATTCAGAAGGATGTAGGCTGCAGTAGATACTGGAACATGAAGAAGCTTGCACAGGATAGAGTAGCATGGAGAGCTGCATCAAACCAGTCTCAGGACTGAAGACCACAACAACAACAATGAAGTTTGTTGTAAATAATACATCTCTTTTTCCAACTAACTGCTTAGTACACAGTATCAATACTAGGAATAAGAACAATATACACAAAGTTTTAAAATCACTTCCTTTTGCCCAGAAAGGAGTCCAGTATTCAGCAACGCATATTTTCAGTAAGTTACCAGCAACCATTAAGAGTTTAGTTTCAGACAAGGCACAATTTAAACATAATTTGAAAGAATTTTTGGTGCCCAACTCCTTCTATTCCATCCATGAGTTTCTCAACAAGTGCAGTAGACCATTTTAATGAAAATTTATTATACTTGAATTTTTGACGATACTTGGTTGTAACAGCCACGTAACTAACTGCTGTGTGAATGATAGATGTATGGAAAGCAGATGTAAGTCTTAAGTCTGTAAATAGTGGAAGTTTAATTTTAAATCTTGTACATAATCTGACTGTTCTTAACGGAGGATCACTGAAATGAATAATTTACTTCAATTTTTGACAATACTTGGTTGTAATAGCCAAGAAACTAGCAAATGTCTGAATGATGGATTTAATGAAAGCAGATGTAAGTATTAAACCTATAAATATTAGAAGTTTAAATTTAATTCATGTACATAATTTTATTGTGTATTGACTGAGCATCATTAAAATTAATGAAACTCAAGTTTTTCTAATTACATTTTTGTAATATGTTTATCTGACATGTTCCACACCCAGGATGATTCCCTCTTTTATGGGTCTATGGAATGAATAATTAATCTAATCTAATCTCAATCTTTTAGCAAGTGACAGTTGCACCACCACAGGTCACTGCTAAGCTGGGTGGGCGTCAGCAAACAAACTTGATGGTGGAAGAACAATACGAGTCGTTATCATCACAGCAGCTAAATGCCCGTACAGCAGTCCATAATCTACGAGGCTGTTAGAAGGGAAGGAATATTGCACGCTCTGAGCAGACTGGACCTGTCACAAGGATTGCAATTAAGAATCAAACACATATAACAAATCCCTCAATTGTGTTATAATAGGTGGTAAACATAGAAAATAAGAAATTTTTAGAACGGATAGAGAAGTTTGTCAAGAAGTGCCTATCACCAGCGGTCTTTAACACAGTTATGACAGCATGATAAGGAATGATCGAAGCAGACGAAATGAATTAAAATTTGTGCCGCGGATGGGACTCGAACCCGGGTCTTCTTGCCTGGCAGAAATGCTAACCATTGCACCACCGCAGTTGACCATCGTACTGCGGTGGTGTAATCGTTCGCATTTCTGCCAGGCAAGAAGACCCGGGTTCGAGTCCCATCCGCGGCACAAATTTTAATTCATTTCGTCTGCTTCGATCACTATCGTAGATAATAAAAACAGACTTAAATGTCTTAGGGAAGCATTTAATTATATGATAAGGAATGTTCGCCAAAGGGCGACAACGGATGATGTAAAAATAATAGCTAATGCTCACGGCGCAGCGATACAAAAAGACAATGAGCAAAAATTGGATGAAGAACTAAGTTCCTGGCACAGGGTATCTGAACAAGCAGGCACGGAAATTAATTTAACAAAAAATGAAGTAATGAAAATCACCAGAGAAAATGAAAAGAACTTAAGGCTGTAAGTGGTAATCATAAGAATCAAAGAAATAGATGCTTGCTTATGTCTAGTAAATAAGCTAAGCAGAAAAGGAAACTTCAACAAAGAAATTTCGGAGAGGATAGAAAATTGCTCAAAATTTTGTTATTGTGTATCAGATATATTTGGGAATTGGAAAATGGCTGTCACAGCAAAAATCATGATATGCAAACCATATTGTCAACCAATTTTGACATATGAACGAGGAATGTTGAAGCCAGACAAAGAATGATCTGAGTGTAGTACAAGCGACAGACAGCATCTGGCAGAAGAGCACTTGGAAGGCTGCGAGCAAGACAGACAGGTCAGGTCAAGGACGACGTGGATTGAAGAGGACTACAATGGAAGGAAGTACTGAATAACAGACTGCCGGAAAAACAAGAACTTTGGTAGACGCTTTATGAGCTACGTGAATGAGCAGTGACATTTGAGAAAGAAGAAGTAGCAATCCAGTAGGGAATAGTCGGGTTTCTAAGCGTGGCACGAGGATGACGTCAACAGTCTTCATTTAGCGATTGCTGTTTCACTGGAGCTCCTGGCTACTGCTTATAAGTGGCAGGTCTAAACACCGATCCCTTCTGGGTGAAGCCGATTTCGTTATCCAGTGAGATACGACGGTAACAAGACATCCCTCATTCCTGGTACCTGTATCGTCGTATGTTGTGCGTTGTTCACATGATTTGGGACTTTATTTAATCATAACTCTGCGGCTGGATACCCTGTCTGTCATCGCAGCCATTGTTTAACCTAAAGCATGGAAGTCATGGTCGCCTTCTGCTTGTGTATGGAGTAAGCTTGGTTCTGTCACTGATCGTGTTTTAACTCCATGCGTATCGTATTTTCTAAGGCAGAGACTGGGATATAGCCCTGAGTTTGCCTAAGCAAGCATGCAAAACCACCTAAAAACCACACTCAAACTGGCAACATCGGTCGTTTATGTGCCTCGTGGGTTCGATCCAGTTCTGAATCCCCATCTTCCCTCACAGGCTTATGCGCTGCACGTTAAATTGTACGAGCAGGTTGCATATCCTGATGCATCCAGGAACACCCAGTTTATTTATCAGGAGCCGTAAAAAATGAAGGGATTGACGTCCCACTCGGTAATATGTCATTAGACATGGGGAAGGAAGTCGGCAAGGTCATTTTTAAAGCGTCCATCCTGCTATTTGTATTGAGTGATTTACGAAAATTGCGAGGTACGTATATCTGGATGGCCGAATGGGAATCTGAACTATCGTCCTCTGGAACGGAAGTCCAATGTCTCACCACTGAGGCATTCCATTCCATTTGTAAGTTGTGTAAACGGTAAAGAAAACTAAGGACAAAATTAGAAAGAGAATGTAAATAATTCTAAAATGGTCCACAGTATACAAATACATCTCTCGGTCTGCTTGCCGAATTTTGGGTTCTGTACCCTCTGCATAACAGCTTGGGAGTCCACGAGTACCAACACAAGCTTATATGTATGTATTTTACCTCAAATAGCCTCCCTTATGACCAATAGCTCCGCTAAAGGTAGAAGTATCAAGAGCAGATGCAGTAATGTCATAGGCGCCGTTAGACGGGCTGAAGAAGACGTGACCTGTCCATCTTCTGTTTCAGAGCCATAAGTGTATCTACAAGCGTACTGTGACCAACGACTTTCAATAAATTACTATATTTTGTAATTGATGTCCTTACTCTTTCATAAACCGTGTGGAAAGTGTGATACTGGTACTGTAGTAAAGAGTGTGTTAAAAGGTAAGCCTGTAGGATTATTGGTAAGAGTCTTCCTTTCCTGTGAGCTCTTTGACGAGCCTGCTAGAGGCAGTGTTTGGTGTACCAACAAGCAAGGAAATAGACAGAATGGTCCATCACCTGTGGTGTTCCTGAAGGAGATGAGGCCCTCACCTGTGCCGTAAGTAACGGAGATGAGGCCCTCACCTGTGGTTTAGGTAAAGGGGATGAGGCCCTCACTTGTGGTGTAAGTGAAGGTGATAGGGTCCTCACCTGTGGTGTAGGTGATGGAGATGGGGCTTCACCTGTGGTGTAGGTAAGGGAGATGGTGCCCTCACCTGTGGTGTAGGTAAAGGAGATGGGGCTCTCACCTGTGGTGTAGGTGAAGGAGATGGGGCTCCACCTGTGCTGTAGGTAATGGAGATGGCGCCATCACCTGTGGTGTAAGTAAGGGAGATGGGGTCCTCACCTGTGATGTAAGTGAAGGTGATAGGGGCCTCACCTGTACTGTTGGTGAAGAAGACCGGGACCTAATCTGTGGTGCAGGTGAGACTGGGCCCTCACCTGTGGTGTAGATGAAGGAGATGGGGTCCCCAGCCATTGTGTAGGTGAAACAGATGGGGCCCTCACCTGTGGAGTAAGTGAAGGTGATAGGAGCCTCACCTGTGTTTTAGGTGAAGCAGACTGGGCCCTGACCTATTGTGCAGGTGAAGGAGATGGTGCTTCACCTCGGGTGTACATAAGGGGGATGGGGCCCTCACCTAATCTGTAAGTGAAGGTGATAGGTGCCTCACCTGTGTTGTAAGTGAAGGAGACTGGACCCTCACTTGTGGTGTAAGTGAAGGAGATGGAGCCCTCACCTGTGGTGTAGGTGAAGGAGATGGGGCCCTCCCCTGTGTAGATGAGGATGAGGCCCTCAGCTGTTGTGTAGGTGAAGGAGATAGGGCCTATCCTGTGGTGAAGGAGATGGGGCCTTCAGGAATTGTGTAGGTGAAACAGATGGGGCCCTCACCTGTGGTGTAAGTGAAAGAGACTGGGCCCTCACCTGTGTTGTAAGCGAAGGAGACTGGGGCCTCATCTGTTTTAGATGAAGATGAGGCCCTCAGCTATTGTGTAGGTGAAGGAGATAGGGCCCTAACCTGTGGTGAAGGAGATGGGGCCCTCAGGCATTGTGTAGGTAAAACAGATGGGACCCTCACCTCTGGTGTAAGTGAAGGAGACTGGGCCCTCACCTGCGTTGTAAGTGAAGGAGACTGGGCCGTCACCTGTGACGTAGGTGAAGGAGATGGGGCCCTCACCTGTGTAGATGAAGGTGAGGCCCTCAGCTATTGTTTAAGTGAAGGAGATAGGGCCCTAACCTGTGGTGAAGGAGATGGGGCTCTCAGGCATTGTGTAGGTAAAACAGATGGGGCCCTCACCTATGGTGTAAGTGAAGGAGACTGGGCCCTCACCTGTGTTGTAAGTGAAGGAGACTGGGCCCTCACCTGTGGTGTAGGTGAAGGAGATGGGGCCCTCCCCTGTGTAGATGAGAATGAGGCCCTCAGCTGTTGTGTAGGTGAAGGAGATAGGGCCCTATCCTGTGGTGAAGGAGATGGGGCCTTCAGGAATTGTGTAGGTGAAACAGATGGGGCCCTCACCTGTGGTGTAAGTGAAAGAGACTGGGCCCTCACCTGTGTTGTAAGCGAAGGAGACTGGGCCCTCATCTGTTTTAGATGAAGATGAGGCCCTCAGCTATTGTGTAGGTGAAGGATATAGGGCCCTAACCTGTGGTGAAGGAGATGGGCGCCTCAGGCATGGTGTAGGTGAAACAGATGAGGCCCTCACCTGTGGTGTTAGTGAAGGAGAGTGGGCCCACACCTGTGTTGTAAACGAAGGAGACTGGGCCCTCACCTTTGGTGTAGGTGAAGGAGATGGGGCCCTCACCTGTGTAGATGAAGATGAGGTCCTCAGTTATTGTGTAGGTGATGGAGATAGGGCACTAACCAGTGGTGAAGGAGATGGGGCCCTCAGGCATTGTGTAGGTAAAACAGATGGGGCCCTCGCCTGTGTTGTAAGTGAAGGAGACTGGGCCCTCACCTGTGGTGTAGGTGAAGGAGATGGGGTCCGCACCTGTGGTGTACGTTAGGAGATTGGGACATCACCTGTCGTGTAGGTTAGGAGACTGGGCACTCACCTGTGGTGTAGGTGAAGGAGATGGCGCCCTAACTTGTGGTGTGGGTGAAGGAGATGGGGCCCTCGCCTGTGGTGTAGGTTAGGAGATGGGACCCTCACCTATGGTGTAGGTGAAGGAGATAGAGCCCTCACCTGTGTAGATGAAGATGATGCCTGAGCTATTGTGCAGGTGAAGGAGATAGGGCCCCAACCTGTGGTGAAGGAGATGGGGCCCTCATTGTGTAGGTGAAATAGATGGAGCCCTCACCTCAGCTGTAAGTGAAGGTGATAGAGGCCTCGACTGTGTTGTAAGTGAAGGAGACTGGGCCCTCACCTGTTGTGTAGGTGAGGGGACTGTACCCTCACCTGTGGTGTAGATGAAGGAGATGAGGTCCTCAGCCATTGTGTAGCGAAACAGATGGGGCCCTCACGTGAGCTGTAAGTGAAGGTGATAGGGACGTCACCTGTGTTGTTAGTGAAGGAGACTGGGCCCTAATCTGTGGTATAGATGAAGGAGATGGGGCCCCCACCTGAGGTGAAGGAGATGGACCCTTCAGGCATTGTGTAGGTGAAACAGATGGGGCCCTCACCTGTGGTGCAAGTGAAGGAGACTGGGCCCTCACCTGTGTTGTAAGTGAAGGAGACTGGGACCTCACCTGTGGTGTAGGTGAGGGAGATGAGGCCCTCACCTGTGTAGATGGAAATGAGGCCCTCAGCTATTGTGTAGGTGAAGGAGATAGGGCCCTAACCTGAGGCGAAGGAGATTGGGATCTCAGTCATTGTGTAGGTGAAACAGATGGGGCCTTAAACTGTGTTGTAAGTGAAGGAGACTGGGCCCTCACCTGTGGTGTAGGTGAAGGAGATGGGGCCCTCACCTGTGTAGATGAAGATGAGGCCCTCAGCTATTGAGTAGGTGAAGGAGATAGGGCCCTAACCTGTGATGAAGGAGATGGGGCCCTCTGGTATTGTGTAGGTGAAAAAGATGGGCCCTCACCTGTGGTGTAAGTGAAGGAGACTGGGCCCACACTTGTAAGTGAGGGAGACTGGGCCCTCACCTGTTGTGTAGATGAAGGAGATGGTGTCCTCAGCCATTGTGTAGGTGAAACAGATGGGGCCCTCACCTGAGCTGTAAGTGAAGGTGATAGGGGCCCCACCTGTATTGTAAGTGTAGGAGACTGGGCCCTCACCTGTGGTGTAAGTGAGGAGACTGGGTCCTCCCCTGTGGTGTAAGTGAAGGATATGGGGCCCTCACCTGTGTAAATGAAGATGAGGCCCTCAGTTATTCTGTAGGTGAAGGAGATAGGGCCATAACCTGTGGTGTAGGTGAGGAGACTGGGCGTTCACCTGTTGTGTAGATGAAGGAGATGGGGTCCTCAGCCATTGTGTAGGTGAAACACATGGGGCCCTCACCTTAGCCGTAAGTGAAGGTGATACGTGCCTCACCTGTGTTGTAAGTGAAGGAGACTGGGCCTTCACCTGTGGTGTAAGTGAGGAGACTGGGCGCTCACCTGTGGTGTGGCTGAAGGAGATGGGCCCCTCACCTGTGGGCATGAAGATGAGGCCCTCCGCTATTGTTTAGGTGAATGAGATAGGGCCCTAAACTGTGGTGAAGGAGATAGGGCCCTCAGCAATTGTGTAGGTGAAACAGGTGTCACCCTCACCTGAGCTGTAGGTGAAAGTGATATGTGCCTCACCTGTGTTGTAAGTGAAGGAGACTGGGCCCTCACCTGTGTTGTAAGTGAGGAGACTGGGCCCTCACCTGTGGTGTGGGTGAAGGAGATGGGTCCCTCACCTGTGTAGATGAAGATGAGGCCCTGAGCTATTGTGTAGGTGAAGGAGATAGGGCCCTAACCTGTGGTGAAGGAGATGGGGCTCTCAGTCATTGTGTAGGTGAAATAGATGGGGCCCTCACCTGAGCTGTAAGTGAAGGTGATAATGGCCACATCTGTGTTGTAAGTGAACGAGACTGGGCTCTCACCTGTGGTGTAGGTGAAGGAGACTGGGCCCTCGCCTGTGGTGTAGGTGAAGGAGACTGGGCCCTCACCTGTGGTGTAGCTTAGGAGACTTGGCCCTCACCTGTGTTGTAAGTGAGGAGACTGGGCTCTCACCTGTGGTGTGGGTGAAGGAGATGGGTCCCTCACCTGTGTAGATGAAGATGAGGCCCTGAGCTATTGTGTAGGTGAAGGAGATAGGGCCCCAACCTGTGGTGAAGGAGATGCTGCCCTCAGTCATTGTGTAGGTGAAATAGATGGGGCCCTCACCTGAGCTGTAAGTGAAGGTGATAATCGCCTCATCTGTGTTGTAAGTGAAGGAGACTAAGCTCTCACCTGTGGTGTAGATGAAGGAGACTCCGCCTCACCTGTGGTGTGGGTTAGAAGACTGGCTCCTCACCTGTGTTGTAAGTGAGGAGACTGGGCCCTCACCTGTGGTGTGGGTGAAGGAGATGTGTCCCTCACCTGTGGTGTAGGTTAGGAGACTGGGCCCTCACCCATGGTGTAGGTGAAGGAGACTGGGCCCTCACCTGTGGTGTAGGTTAGGTGACTGGGCCCTCACCTGTGTTGTAAGTGAGGAGACTGGGCCCTCACCTGTGGTGTGGGTGAAGGACACTGCGCCCTCACCTGTGGTGTAGGTTAGGAGACTGGGCCCTCACCTGTGGTGTAGGTGAAGGAGACTGGGCCCTCACCTGTGGTGTAGGTTAGGAGACTGGGCCCTCACCTGTGGTATAGGTGAAGGAGACTGGGCCCTCACCTGTGGTGTAGGTTAGGGGACTGGGCCCTCACCTGTGTTGTAAGTGAGGAGACTGGGCCCTCACCTGTGGTGTAGGTTAGGAGACTGGGCCCTCACCTGTGTTGTAAGTGAGGAGACTGGGCCCTCACCTGTGGTGTAGGTTAGGAGACTGGGCCCTCACCTGTGGTGTAGGTGAAGGAGACTGGGCCCTCACCTGTGGTGTAGGTTAGGAGACTGGGCCCACACCTGTGGTGTGGGTGAAGGAGACTGGGCCCTCAGCTGTGGTGTAGGTGAAGGAGACTGGGCCCTCACCTGTGGTGTAGGTTAGGAGACTGGGCCCTCACCTGTGTTGTAAGTGAGGAGACTGGGCCCTCACCTGTGGTGTGGGTGAAGGAGACTGGGCCCTCACCTGTGGTGTAGGTGAAGGAGACTGGGCCCTCACCTGTGGTGTAGGTTAGGAGACTGGGCCCTCACCTGTGTTGTAAGTGAGGAGACTGGGCCCTCACCTGAGCTGTAGGTGAAAGTGATACGTGCCTCACCTGTGCTGTAGGTGAAGGAGACTGGGCCCTCACCTGTGGTGTAGGTTAGGGGACTGGGCCCTCACCTGTGTTGTAAGTGAGGAGACTGGGCCCTCACCTGTGGTGTAGGTTAGGAGACTGGGCCCTCACCTGTGTTGTAAGTGAGGAGACTGGGCCCTCACCTGTGGTGTAGGTTAGGAGACTGGGCCCTCACCTGTGGTGTAGGTGAAGGAGACTGGGCCGTCACCTGTGGTGTAGGTTAGGAGACTGGGCCCTCACCTGTGGTGTGGGTGAAGGAGACTGGGCCCTCAGCTGTGGTGTAGGTGAAGGAGACTGGGCCCTCACCTGTGGTGTAGGTTAGGAGACTGGGCCCTCAGCTGTGTTGTAAGTGAGGAGACTGGGCCCTCACCTGTGGTGTGGGTGAAGGAGACTGGGCCCTCACCTGTGGTGTAGGTGAAGGAGACTGGGCCCTCACCTGTGGTGTAGGTTAGGAGACTGGGCCCTCACCTGTGTTGTAAGTGAGGAGACTGGGCCCTCACCTGTGGTGTAGGTAAAGGAGACTGGGCCCTCACCTGTGGTGTAGGTTAGGAGACTGGGCCCTCACCTGTGTTGTAAGTGAGGAGACTGGGCCCTCACCTGTGGTGTAGGTTAGGAGACTGGGCCCTCACCTGTGGTGTAGGTGAAGGAGACTGGGCCCTCACCTGTGGTGTAGGTTAAGAGACTGGGCCCTCACCTGTGTTGTAGGTGAGGAGACTGGGCCCTCACCTGTGGTGTGGGTGAAGGAGACTGGGCCCTCACCTGTGGTGTAGGTGAAGGAGACTGGGCCCTCACCTGTGGTGTAGGTTAGGAGACTGGGCCCTCACCTGTGGTGTGGGTGAAGGAGACTGGGCCCTCAGCTGTGGTGTAGGTGAAGGAGACTGGGCCCTCACCTGTGGTGTAGGTTAGGAGACTGGGCCCTCAGCTGTGGTGTAGGTGAAGGAGACTGGGCCCTCACTTGTGGTGTAGGTGAAGGAGACTGGGCTCTCACCTGTGGTGTAGGTGAAGGAGTCTGGACTCTCACCTGTGGTGTAGGTTAGGAGACTGGGCCCTCACCTGTGGTGTGGGTGAAGGAGACTGGGCCCTCACCTGTGTTGTAAGTGTAGGAGACTGGGCTCTCACCTGTGGTGTAGTTGAAGGAGACTGGGCCCTCACCTGTCGTGTAGGTGAAGGAGACTGGCCCCTAACCTGTGGTGTAGGTGAAGGAGACTGGGCTCTCACCTGTGGTGTAGGTTAGGAGACTGGGCCCTCACCTGTGGTGTGGGTGAAGGAGACTGGGCCCTCACCTGTGTTGTAAGTGAAGGAGACTGGGCTCTCACCTGTGGTGTAGGTTAGGAGACTGGGCCCTCACCTGTGGTGTAGGTGAAGGAGACTGAGCCCTCACCTGTGGTGTAGGTTAGGAGACTGGGCCCTCACCTGTGGGGTAGGTGAAGGAGACTGGGCCCTCACCTGTGGTGTAGGTGAAGGAGACTGGGCTCTCACCTGTGGTGTAGGTGAAGGAGACTGGGCCCTCACCTGTGGTGTAGGTTAGGAGACTGGGCCCTCACCTGTGTTGTAAGTGAGGAGACTGGGCCCTCACCTGTGGTGTAGGTGAAGGAGACTGCGCCCTCACCTGTGGTGTAGGTTAGGAGACTGGGCCCTCACCTGTGGTGTAGGTGAAGGAGACTGGGCCCTCACCTGTGGTGTAGGTTAGGAGACTGGGCCCTCACCTGTGTTGTAAGTGAGGAGACTGGGCCCTCACCTGTGGTGTGGGTGAAGGAGACTGGGCCCTTACCTGTGGTGTAGATTAGGAGACTGGGCCCTCACCTGTGGTGTAGGTTAGGAGACTGGGCCCTCACCTGTGGTGTAGGTGAAGGAGACTGAGCCCTCACCTGTGGTGTAGGTTAGGAGACTGGGCCCTCACCTGTGTTGTAAGTGAGGAGACTGGGCCCTCACCTGTGGTGTGGGTGAAGGAGATTGGGCCCTCAACTGTGGTGTAGGTGAAGGAGACTGGGCCCTCACCTGTGGTGTAGGTTAGGAGACTGGGCCCTCACCTGTGGTGTGGGTGAAGGAGACTGGGCCCTCACCTGTGGTGTGGGTGAAGGAGACTGGGCCCTCACCTGTGTTGTAAGTGAAGGAGACTGGGCTCTCACGTGTGGTGTAGTTAAAGGAGACTGGGCCCTCACCTGTCGTGTAGGTGAAGGAGTCTGGACTCTCACCTGTGGTGTAGGTTAGGAGACTGGGCCCTCAGCTGTGGTGTAGGTGAAGGAGACTGGCCCCACACCTGTCGTTTAGGTGAATGAGACTGGCCCCTCACCTGTGGTGTAGTTGAAGGAGACTGGTCTCTCACCTGTGGTGTAGGTTAGGAGACTGGGCCCTCACCTGTGGTGTGGGTGAAGGAAACTGGGCCCTCCCCTGTGTTGTAAGTGAAGGAGACTGGGCTCTCACCTGTGGTGTAGGTGAAGGAGACTGGGCCCTCACCTGTGGTGTAGGTCAAGGAGACTGGGCTCTCACCTGTGGTGTAGGTTAGGAGACTGGGCCCTCACCTGTGGTGTAGGTGAAGGAGACTGGGCCCTCACCTGTGATGTAGGTTAGGAGACTGGGCCCTCACCTGTGGGGTAGGTGAAGGAGACTGGGCCCTCACCTGTGGTGTAGGTGAAGGAGACTGGGCTCTCACCTGTGGTGTAGGTTAGGAGACTGGGCCCTCACCTGTGGTGTGGGTGAAGGAGACTGGGCCCTCACCTGTGGTGTAGGTGAAGGAGACTGGGCTCTCACCTGTGGTGTAGGTTAGGATACTGGGCCCTCATCTGTGGTGTAGATGAAGGAGACCAGGCCCTCACCTGTGGTGTAGGTAACGGAGACTGGGCTCTCACCTGTGGTGTAGGATAGGAGACTGGGCCCTCACCTGTGTTGTAGGTGATGGAGACTGGGCCCTCACCTGTGCGGTAGGTGAAGGAGACTGGGCCCTCACCTGTGGTGTGGGTGAAGGAGACTGGGCCCTCACCTGTCGTGTAGGTTAGGAGAGTGGTCCCTCACCAGTGGTGTGGAAGAAGGAGCCTGGGACCTCACCTGTGGTGTAGGTGAACGAGACTGGGCCCTCAACTGTGGGGTAGGTGAAGGTGACTGGGCTCTCACTTGTGGTGTAGGTTAGGAGACTGGGCCCTCACTTGTGGTGTAGGTGAAGGACACTGGGCCCATACCTATGGTGTAGGTTAGGAGACTACGCCCTCACCTGTGGTGTGGGTGAAGGAGACTGGGCCCACACCTGTGGTGTAGGTTAGGAGACTGAGCCCTCACCTGTGGTGTGGGTGAAGGAGACTGGGCCCTCACCTGTGGTGTAGGTGAAGGAGACTGGGCTCTCACCTGTGGGGTAGGTGAAGGAGACTGGGCCCTCACCTGTGGTGTAGGTGAAGGAGACTGGGCCCTCACCTGTGGTGTAGGTGAAGGAGATTGGGCCCTCACCTGTGGTGTGGGTGAAGGAGACTGGACCCTCACTTGTGGTGTGGGAGAAGGAGACTGGGCCCTCACCTGTGGTGTAGGTTAGGAGACTGGGCCCTCACCTGTGGTGTGGGTGAAGGAGACTGGACCCTCACCTGTGGTGTAGGTGAAGGAGACTGGGCCCTCACCTGTGGTGTAGGTGAAGGAGACTGGGCCCTCACCTGTGGTGTAGCTTAGGAGACTGGGCCCTCACCAGTGGTGTGGGTGAAGGAGACTGTGCCCTCACTTGTGGTGTAGGTGAAGGAGACTGGGCCCTCACCTGTGTGTGGGTGAAGGAGACTGTGCCCTCACCTGTGGTGTAGGTGAAGGAGACTGGGATCTCATCTGTGGGGTAGGTGAAGGAGACTGGGCCCTCACCAGTGGGGTAGGTGAAGGAGACTGGGCCCTCACCTGTGGTGTAGGTGAAGGAGACTGGGCCCTCACCTGTGGTGTAGGTGAAGGAGACTGGGCCCTCACCTGTGGTGTAGGTGAAGGAGACTGGGCTCTCACCTGTGGGGTAGGTGAAGGAGACTGGGCCCTCACCTGTGGTGTAGGTGAAGGAGACGGAGACCTCACCTGTGGTGTGGGTGAAGGAGACTGGACCCTCACCTGTGGTGTGGGTGAAGGAGACTGAGCCCTCACCTGTGGTGTAGGTGAGGAAACTGGGACCACACCTGTGGTGTGGGTGAAGGAGACTGGGCCCTCACCTGTGGTGTAGGTGAAGGAGACTGGGCCCTCACTTGTGGTGTAGGTGAAGGAGATTGGGCCCTCACCTGTGGTGTAGGTTAGGAGACTGGGCCCTCACCTGTAGTGTGGGTGAAGGAGACTGGGCCCTCACCTGTGGTGTAGGTGAAGGAGACTGGGCTCTCACCTGTGGGGTAGGTGACGGAGACATGGCCCTCACCTGTGGTGTAGGTAAAGGAGACTGGGCCCTCACCTGTGGTGTGGGTGAAGGAGACTGGGCCCTCACCTGTGGTGTAGGTTAAGGAGACTGGGCCCTCACCTGTGGTGTGGGTGAAGGAGACTGCGCCCTCACCTGTGGTGTAGGTTAGGAGACTGGGCCCTCACCTGTGTTGTAAGTGAAGGAGACTGGGCTCTCACCTGTGGTGTAGGTTAGGAGACTGGGCCCTCACCTGTGGTGTGGGTGAAGGAGACTGGGCCCTCACCTGTGGTGTAGGTGAAGGAGACTGGGCCCTCACCTGTGTTGTAAGTGAAGGAGACTGGTCTCCCACCTGTGGTGTAGGTTAGGAGACTGGGCCCTCACCTGTGGTGTGGGTGAAGGAGACCGGGCCCTCAACTGTGGTGTAGGTGACGGAGCCTGGGCCCTCACTTGTGGAGTAGGTAAAGGAGACTGGGCCCTCACCTGTGGTGTAGGTGAAGGAGACTGGGCTCTCACCTGTGGTGTAGGTTTGGGCCCTCACCTGTGGTGGGGGTGAAGGAGACTGGGCCCTCACCTGTGGTGTAGGTGAAGGAGACTGGGCCCTCACTTGTGGTGTAGGTGAAGGAGACTGGGCCCTCACCTGTGGTGTAGGTTAGGAGACTGGGCCCTCACCTGTGGTGGGGGTGAAGGAGACTGGGCCCTCACCTGTGGTGTAGGTGAAGGAGACTGGGCTCTCACCTGTGGGGTAGGTGACGGAGACATGGCCCTCACCTGTGGTGTAGGTAAAGGAGACTGGGCCCTCACCTGTGGTGTAGGTGAAGGAGACTGGGCCCTCACCTGTGGTGTAGGTTAAGGAGACTGGGCCCTCACCTGTGGTGTGGGTGAAGGAGACTGCGCCCTCACCTGTGGTGTAGGTTAGGAGACTGGGCCCTCACCTGTGTTGTAAGTGAAGGAGACTGGGCTCTCACCTGTGGTGTAGGTTAGGAGACTGGGCCGTCACCTGTGGTGTGGGTGAAGGAGACTGGGCCCTCACCTGTGGTGTAGGTGAAGGAGACTGGGCCCTCACCTGTGTTGTAAGTGAAGGAGACTGGTCTCTCACCTGTGGTGTGGGTTAGGAGACTGGGCCCTCACCTGTGGTGTGGGTGAAGGAGACCGGGCCCTCACCTGTGGTGTGGGTGACGGAGCCTGGGCCCTCACTTGTGGAGTAGGTAAAGGAGACTGGGCCCTCACCTGTGGTGTAGGTGAAGGAGACTGGGCTCTCACCTGTGGTGTAGGTTTGGGCCCTCACCTGTGGTGGGGGTGAAGGAGACTGGGCCCTCACCTGTGTTGTAGGTGAAGGATACTGGGCCCTCACCTGTGTTGTAGGTGAAGGAGACTGGGCTCTCACCTGTGGTGTAGGTGAAGGAGACTGGGCCCTCACCTGTGTTGTAAGTGAGGAGACTGGGCCCTCACCTGTGGTGTGGGTGAAGGAGATGGGTCCCTCGCCTGTGTAGATGAAGATGAGGCCCTGAGCTATTGTGTAGGTGAAGGAGATAGGGCCCCAACCTGTGGTGAAGGAGATGGGGCCCTCAGTCATTGTGTAGGTGAAATAGATTGGGCCCTCACCTGAGCTGTAAGTGAAGGTGATAATCGCCTCATCTGTGTTGTAAGTGAAGGAGACTAAGCTCTTACCTGTGGTGTAGGTGAAGGAGACTCCGCCTCACCTGTGGTGTAGGTTAGGAGACTGGCTCCTCACCTGTGTTGTAAGTGAGGAGACTGGGCCCTCACCTGTGGTGTGGGTGAAGGAGATGTGTCCCTCACCTGTGGTGTAGGTTAGGAGACTGGGCCCTCACCCATGGTGTAGGTGAAGGAGACGGGGCCCTCACCTGTGGTGTGGGTGAAGGAGACTGGGCCCTCACCTGTGTTGTAAGTGAAGGAGACTGGGCTCTCACCTGTGCTGTAGGTGAAGGAGACTGGGCCCTCACCTGTGGTGTAGGTGAAGGAGACTGGGCCCTCACCTGTGTTGTAAGTGAAGGAGACTGGTCTCTCACCTGTGGTGTAGGTTAGGAGACTGGGCCCTCACCTGTGGTGTGGGTGAAGGAGACCGGGCCCTCACCTGTGGTGTGGGTGACGGAGCCTGGGCCCTCACTTGTGGAGTAGGTAAAGGAGACTGGGCCTTCACCTGTGGTGTAGGTGAAGGAGACTGGGCTCTCACCTGTGGTGTAGGTTTGGGCCCTCACCTGTGGTGTGGGTGAAGGAGACTGGGCCCTCACCTGTGGTGTAGGTGAAGGAGACTGGGCCCTCACTTGTGGTGTAGGTGAAGGAGACTGGGCCCTCACCTGTGGTGTAGGTTAGGAGACTGGGCCCTCACCTGTGGTGGGGGTGAAGGAGACTGGGCCCTCACCTGTGGTGTAGGTGAAGGAGACTGGGCTCACACCTGTGGGGTAGGTGACGGAGACATGGCCCTCACCTGTGGTGTAGGTAAAGGAGACTGGGCCCTCACCTGTGGTGTAGGTGAAGGAGACTGGGCCCTCACCTGTGGTGTAGGTTAAGGAGACTGGGCCCTCACCTGTGGTGTGGGTGAAGGAGACCGCGCCCTCACCTGTGGTGTAGGTTAGGAGACTGGGCCCTCACCTGTGTTGTAAGTGAAGGAGACTGGGCTCTCACCTGTGGTGTAGGTTAGGAGACTGGGCCCTCACCTGTGGTGTGGGTGAAGGAGACTGGGCCCTCACCTGTGGTGTAGGTGAAGGAGACTGGGCCCTCACCTGTGTTGTAAGTGAAGGAGACTGGTCTCTCACCTGTGGTGTAGGTTAGGAGACTGGGCCCTCACCTGTGGTGTGGGTGAAGGAGACCGGGCCCTCACCTGTGGTGTGGGTGACGGAGCCTGGGCCCTCACTTGTGGAGTAGGTAAAGGAGACTGGGCCCTCACCTGTGGTGTAGGTGAAGGAGACTGGGCTCTCACCTGTGGTGTAGGTTTGGGCCCTCACCTGTGGTGGGGGTGAAGGAGACTGGGCCCTCACCTGTGTTGTAGGTGAAGGATACTGGGCCCTCACCTGTGTTGTAGGTGAAGGAGACTGGGCTCTCACCTGTGGTGTAGGTGAAGGAGACTGGGCCCTCACCTGTGTTGTAAGTGAGGAGACTGGGCCCTCACCTGTGGTGTGGGTGAAGGAGATGGGTCCCTCACCTGTGTAGATGAAGATGAGGCCCCGAGCTATTGTGTAGGTGAAGGAGATAGGGCCCCAACCTGTGGTGAAGGGGATGGGGCCCTCAGTCATTGTGTAGGTGAAATAGATTGGGCCCTCACCTGAGCTGTAAGTGAAGGTGATAATCGCCTCATCTGTGTTGTAAGTGAAGGAGACTAAGCTCTTACCTGTGGTGTAGGCGAAGGAGACTCCGCCTCACCTGTGGTGTAGGTTAGGAGGCTGGCTCTTCACCTGTGTTGTAAGTGAGGAGACTGGGCCCTCACCTGTGGTGTGGGTGAAGGAGATGTGTCCCTCACCTGTGGTGTAGGTTAGGAGACTGGGCCCTCACCCATGGTGTAGGTGAAGGTGACGGGGCCCTCACCTGTGGTGTGGGTGAAGGAGACTGGGCCCTCACCTGTGTTGTAAGTGAAGGAGACTGGGCTCTCACCTGTGCTGTAGGTGAAGGAGACTGGGCCCTCACCTGTGGTGTAGGTGAAGGAGACTGCGCTCTCACCTGTGGTGTAGGTGATGGAGACTGGGCCCTCACCTGTGGTGAAAAAAATGAAATGTCGTGTGGCTAGGGCCTCCCGTCGGGTAGACCGTTCGCCTGGTGCAGGTCTTTCGATTTGACGCCACTTCGGCGACCTGTGGTGTAGGTTAGGAGACTGGGCCCTCACCTGTGTTGTAAGTGAGGAGACTGGGCTCTCACCTGTGATGTAGGTGAAGGAGACTGCGCCCTCACCTGTGGTGTAGGTTAGGAGACTGGGCCCTCACCTGTGGTGTAGGTGAAGGAGACTGGGCCCTCACCTGTGTTGTAAGTGAGGAGACTGGGCCCTCACCTGTGGTGTGGGTGAAGGAGACTGGGCCTTCACCTGTGGTGTAGATGAAGGAGACTGGGCCCTCACCTGTGGTGTAGGTTAGGAGACTGGGCCCTCACCTGTGGTGTGGGTGAAGGAGACTGGGCCCTCACCTGTGGTGTAGGTGAAGGATACTGGGCCCTCACCTGTGGTGTAGGTTAGGAGACTGGGCCCTCAGCTGTGGTGTAGGTGAAGGAGACTGGGCCCTCACCTGTGGTGTAGGTGAGGGAGACTGGGCTCTCACCTGTGGTGTAGGTGAAGGAGCCTGGACTCTCACCTGTGGTGTAGGTTAGGAGACTGGGCCCTCAACTGTGGTGTGGGTGAAGGAGACTGGGCCCTCACCTGTGTTGTAAGTGAAGGAGACTGGGCTCTCACCTGTGGTGTAGTTGAAGGAGACTGGGCCCTCACCTGTCGTGTAGGTGAAGGAGACTGGCCCCTCACCTGTGGTGTAGGTGAAGGAGACTGGTCTCTCACCTGTGGTGTAGGTTAGGAGATTGGGCCCTCATCTGTGGTGTGGGTGAAGGAGACTGGGCCCTCACCTGTGTTGTAAGTGAAGGAGACTGGGCTCTCACCTGTGGTCTAGGTGAAGGAGACTGGGCCCTCACCTGTGGTGTAGGTGAAGGAGACTGGGCTCTCACCTGTGGTGTAGGTTAGGAGACTGGGCCCACACCTGTGGTGTAGGTGAAGGAGACTGGGCCCTCACCTGTGGTGTAGGTTAGGAGACTGGGCCCTCACCTGTGGGGTAGGTGAAAGAGACTGGGCCCTCACCTGTGGTGTAGGTGAAGGAGACTGGGCTCTCACCTGTGGTGTAGGTTAGGAGACTGGGCCCTCACCTGTGGTGTGGGTGAAGGAGACTGGGCCCTCACCTGTGGTGTAGGTGAAGGAGACTGGGCTCTCACCTGTGGTGTAGGTTAGGATACTGGGCCCTCACCTATGGTGTAGGTGAAGGAGACTAGGCCCTCACCTGTGGTGTAGGTAACGGAGACTGGGCTCTCACCTGTGGTGTAGGATAGGAGACTGGACCCTCACCTGTGTTGTAGGTGAAGGAGACTGGGCCCTCACCTGTGCGGTAGGTGAAGGAGACTGGGCCCTCACCTGTGGTGTGGGTGAAGGAGACTGGGACCTCACCTGTGGTGTAGGTGAACGAGACTGGGCCCTCACCTGTGGGGTAGGTGAAGGTGACTGGGTTCTCACTTGTGGTGTAGGTTAGGAGACTGGGCCCTCACTTGTGGTGTAGGTGAAGGAGACTGGGCCCTCACCTATGGTGTAGGTTAGGAGACTACGCCCTCACCTGTGGTGTGGGTGAAGGAGACTGTTCCCTCACCTGTGGTGTAGGATAGGAGACTGGGCCCTCACCTGTGGTGTGGGTGAAGGAGACTGGGCCCTCACATGTGGTGTAGGTGAAGGAGACTGGGCTCTCACCTGTCGGGTAGGTGAAGGAGATTGGGCCCTCACCTGTGGTGTAGGTGAAGGAGACTGGGCCCTCACCTGTGGTGTAGGTGAAGGAGATTGGGCCCTCACCTGTGGTGTGGGTGAAGGAGAATGGACCCTCACCTGTGGTGTGGGAGAAGGAGACTGGGCCCTCACTTGTGGTGTAGTTTAGGAGACTGGGCCCTCACCTGTGGTGTGGGTGAAGGAGACTGGACCCTCACCTGTGGTGTAGGTGAAGGAGACTGGGCCCTACCCTGTGGTGTAGGTGAAGGAGACTGGGCCCTCACCTGTGGTGTAGGTTAGGAGACTGGGCCCTCACCAGTGGTGTGGGTGAAGGAGACTGGGCCCTCACCTGTGGTGTAGGTGAAGGAGACTGGGCCCTCACCTGTGTGTGGCTGAAGGAGACTGTGCCCTCACCTGTGGTGTAGGTGAAGGAGACTGGGCTCTCATCTGTGGGGTAGGTGAAGGAGACTGGGCCCTCACCAGTGGGGTAGGTGAAGGAGACTGGGCCCTCACCTGTGGTGTAGGTGAAGGAGACTGGGCCCTCACCTGTGGTGTAGGTGATGGAGACTGGGCCCTCACCTGTGGTGTAGGTGAAGGAGACTGGGCTCTCACCTGTGGGGTAGGTGAAGGAGACAGGGCCCTCACCTGTGGTGTAGGTGAAGGAGACGGAGCCCTCACCTGTGGTGTGGGTGAAGGAGACTGGACCCTCACCTGTGGTGTGGGTGAAGGAGACTGAGCCCTCACCTGTGGTGTAGGTGAGGAGACTGGGCCCTCACCTGTGGTGTGGGTGAAGGAGACTGGGCCCTCACCTGTGGTGTAGGTGAAGGAGACTGGGCCCTCACCTGTGGTGTAGCTGAAGGAGACTGGGCCCTCACCTGTGGTGTAGGTTAGGAGACTGGGCCCTCACCTGTGGTGTGGGTGAAGAAGACTGGGCCCTCACCTGTGGTGTAGGTGAAGGAGACTGGGCTCTCACCTGTGGTGTAGGTTAAGGAGACTGGGCCCTCACCTGTGGTGTGGGTGAAGGAGACTGGGCTCTCACCTGTGGTGTAGGTTACGAGACTGGGCCCTCACCTGTGGTGTGGGTGAGGGAGACTGGGCCCTCACCTGTGGTGTAGGTGAAGGAGACTGGGCCCTCACCTGTGTTGTAAGTGAAGGAGACTGGTCTCTCACCTGTGGTGTAGGTTAGGAGACTGGGCCCTCACCTGTGGTGTGGGTGAAGGAGACCGGGCCCTCACCTGTGGTGTGGGTGACGGAGCCTGGGCCCTCACTTGTGGAGTAGGTGAAGGAGACTGGGCCCTCACCTGTGGTGTAGGTGAAGGAGACTGAGCTCTCACCTGTGGTGTAGGTTTGGGCCCTCACCTGTGGTGGGGGTGAAGGAGACTGGGCCCTCACCTGTGTTGTAGGTGAAGGAGACTGGGCCCTCACCTGTGTTGTAGGTGAAGGAGACTGGGCTCTCACCTGTGGTGTAGGTGAAGGAGACTGGGCCCTCACCTGTGGTGTAGGTTAGGAGACTGGGCCCTCACCTGTGGTGTAGGTGAAGGAGACTGGGCAATCACCTGTGGTGTAGGTTAGGAGACTGGGCCCTCACCTGTGGTGTAGGTGAAGGAGACTAGGCCCTCACCAGTGGTTTAGGTTAGGAGCCTGGGCCCTCACCTGTGTTGTTAGTGAGGAGACTGGGCCATCACCTGTGGTGTGGGTGTAGGAGATGGGTCCCTCACCTGTGTAGATGAAGATGAGGCCCTGAGCTATTGTGTAGGTGAAGGAGATAGGGCCCTAACCTGTGGTGAAGGAGATGGGGCCCTCAGTCATTGTGTAGATGAAATAGATGGGGCCCTCGCCTGAGCTGTAAGTGAAGGTGATAATGGCCTCATCTGTGTTGTAAGTGAAGGAGAATGGGCTCTCACCTGTGGTGTAGGTGAATGAGACTGGGCCCACCCCTGTGGTGTAGGTTAGGAGACTGGGCCCACACCTGTGTTGTTAGTGAGGAGACTGGGCCATCACCTGTGGTGTGGGTGTAGGAGATGGGTCCCTCACCTGTGTAGATGAAGATGAGGCCCTGAGCTATTGTGTAGGTGAAGGAGATAGGGCCCTAACCTGTGGTGAACGAGATGGGGCCCTCAGACATTGTGTAGATGAAATAGATGGGGCCCTCACCTGAGCTGTAAGTGAAGGTGATAATTGCCTCATCTGTGTTGTAAGTGAAGGAGACTGGGCCCTCACCTGTGGTGTAGGTGAAGGAGACTGGGCCCTCACCTGTGGTGTAGGTTAGGAGACTGGGCCCTCACGTGTGTTGTAAGTGAGGAGACTGGGCCCTCACCTGTAGTATGGGTGAAGGGGACTGGGCCCTTACCTGTGGTGAAGGTTAGGAGACTGAGCCCTCACCTGTGGTGTAGGTTAGGAGACTGGGTCCTCACCTGTGGTGTAGGTGAAGGAGACTGGGCCCTCACCTGTGGTGTAGGTTAGGAGACTGGGCCCTCGCCTGTGTTGTAAGTGAGGAGATTGGGCCCTCACCTGTGGTGTGGGTGAAGGAGACTGGGCTCTTACCTGTGGTGTAGATTAGGAGACTGGGCCCTCACCTGTGGTGTAGGTTAGGAAACTGGGCCCTCACCTGTGGTGTAGGTGAAGGAGACTGGGCCCTCACCTGTGGTGTAGGTTGGGAGACTGGGCCCTCTCCTGTGTTGTAAGTGAGGAGACTGGGCCCTCACCTGTGGTGTGGTTGAAGGAGATGGCGCCCTCACCTGTGTGGATGAAGATGAGGCCCTGAGGTATTTTGTAGGTGAAGGAGTTAGGGCCCTAACCTGTGGTGAAGGAGATGGGGCCCTCAGTCATTGTGTGGGTGAAATAGATGGGGCCCTCACCTGAGCTGTAAGTGAAGGTGATAATGGCCTCATCTGTGTTGTAGGTGAAGGAGACTGGGCTCTCACCTGTGGTGTAGGTGAAGGAGACTGGGCCCTCACCTCTGGTGTAGGTTAAGAGACTGGGCCCTCACCTGTGGTGAAGGTTAGGAGACTGGGCCCTCACCTGTGGTGTAGGTGAAGGAGACTGGGCCCTCACCTGTGGTGTAGGTTAGGAGGCTGGGCCCTCACCTGTGTTGTAAGTGAGGAGACTGGGCCCTCACCTGTGGTGTTGGTGAAGGAGATGGGTCCCTCACCTGTGTACATGAGGATGGGGCCCTGAGCTATTGTGTAAGCGAAGGAGATAGGGCCCTAACCTCTGGTGAAGGAGATGGGGCCCTCAGTCATTGTGTAGGTGAAATAGATGGGGCCCTCACCTGAGCTGTAAGTAAAGGTGATAATGTCCCCATCTGTGTTTTAAGTGAAGGAGACTGGGCTCTCACCTGTGATGTAGGAGAAGGAGACTGGGCCCTCACCTGTGGTGTAGTTTTGGAGACTGGGCCCTCACCTGTGGTGTAGGTGAAGGAGACAGGGCCCTCACCTGTGGTGTAGGTTAGGAGACTGGGCCCTCACCTGTGTTGTAAGTGAGGAGACTGGGCCCTCACCTGTGTTGTGGGTGAAGGAGATGGGTCTCTCACCTGTGTAGATGAAGATGAGGCCCTGAGCTATTGTGTAGGTGAAGGAGATAGGGCCCTAACCTGTGGTGAAGGAGATGGGGCCCTCAGTCATTGTGTAGGTGAAATAGATGGGGCCTTCTCCTGAGCTGTAAGTGAAGGTGATAATGGCCTCATCTGTGTTGTAAGTGAATGAGACTGGGCTCTCACCTGTGGTGTAGGTAAAGGAGACTGGGCCCTCACCTGTATTATAGGTTAGGAGACTGGGCCCTCACCCGTGTTGTAAGTGAGGAGACTGGGCCCTCACATGTGGTGTGCGTGAAGGAGATGGGTCCCTCACCTGTGGTGTAGGTGAAGGAGACTGGGCTCTCACCTGTGGTGTAGGTTAGGAGACTGGGCCCTCACCTGTGGTGTGGGTGAAGGAGACTGGGCCCTCACCTGTGGTGTAGGTGAAGGAGACTGGGCTCTCACCTGTGGTGTAGGTTAGGATACTGGGCCCTCACCTATGGTGTAGGTGAAGGAGACTAGGCCCTCACCTGTGGTGTAGGTAACGGAGACTGGGCTCTCACCTGTGGTGTAGGATAGGAGACTGGACCCTCACCTGTGTTGTAGGTGAAGGAGACTGGGCCCTCACCTGTGCGGTAGGTGAAGGAGACTGGGCCCTCACCTGTGGTGTGGGTGAAGGAGACTGGGACCTCACCTGTGGTGTAGGTGAACGAGACTGGGCCCTCACCTGTGGGGTAGGTGAAGGTGACTGGGTTCTCACTTGTGGTGTAGGTTAGGAGACTGGGCCCTCACTTGTGGTGTAGGTGAAGGAGACTGGGCCCTCACCTATGGTGTAGGTTAGGAGACTACGCCCTCACCTGTGGTGTGGGTGAAGGAGACTGTTCCCTCACCTGTGGTGTAGGATAGGAGACTGGGCCCTCACCTGTGGTGTGGGTGAAGGAGACTGGGCCCTCACATGTGGTGTAGGTGAAGGAGACTGGGCTCTCACCTGTCGGGTAGGTGAAGGAGATTGGGCCCTCACCTGTGGTGTAGGTGAAGGAGACTGGGCCCTCACCTGTGGTGTAGGTGAAGGAGATTGGGCCCTCACCTGTGGTGTGGGTGAAGGAGAATGGACCCTCACCTGTGGTGTGGGAGAAGGAGACTGGGCCCTCACTTGTGGTGTAGTTTAGGAGACTGGGCCCTCACCTGTGGTGTGGGTGAAGGAGACTGGACCCTCACCTGTGGTGTAGGTGAAGGAGACTGGGCCCTCACCTGTGGTGTAGGTGAAGGAGACTGGGCCCTCACCTGTGGTGTAGGTTAGGAGACTGGGCCCTCACCAGTGGTGTGGGTGAAGGAGACTGGGCCCTCACCTGTGGTGTAGGTGAAGGAGACTGGGCCCTCACCTGTGTGTGGCTGAAGGAGACTGTGCCCTCACCTGTGGTGTAGGTGAAGGAGACTGGGCTCTCATCTGTGGGGTAGGTGAAGGAGACTGGGCCCTCACCAGTGGGGTAGGTGAAGGAGACTGGGCCCTCACCTGTGGTGTAGGTGAAGGAGACTGGGCCCTCACCTGTGGTGTAGGTGATGGAGACTGGGCCCTCACCTGTGGTGTAGGTGAAGGAGACTGGGCTCTCACCTGTGGGGTAGGTGAAGGAGACAGGGCCCTCACCTGTGGTGTAGGTGAAGGAGACGGAGCCCTCACCTGTGGTGTGGGTGAAGGAGACTGGACCCTCACCTGCGGTGTGGGTGAAGGAGACTGAGCCCTCACCTGTGGTGTAGGTGAGGAGACTGGGCCCTCACCTGTGGTGTGGGTGAAGGAGACTGGGCCCTCACCTGTGGTGTAGGTGAAGGAGACTGGGCCCTCACCTGTGGTGTAGCTGAAGGAGACTGGGCCCTCACCTGTGGTGTAGGTTAGGAGACTGGGCCCTCACCTGTGGTGTGGGTGAAGAAGACTGGGCCCTCACCTGTGGTGTAGGTGAAGGAGACTGGGCTCTCTCCTGTGGTGTAGGTTAAGGAGACTGGGCCCTCACCTGTGGTGTGGGTGAAGGAGACTGGGCTCTCACCTGTGGTGTAGGTTAGGAGACTGGGCCCTCACCTGTGGTGTGGGTGAGGGAGACTGGGCCCTCACCTGTGGTGTAGGTGAAGGAGACTGGGCCCTCACCTGTGTTGTAAGTGAAGGAGACTGGTCTCTCACCTGTGGTGTAGGTTAGGAGACTGGGCCCTCACCTGTGGTGTGGGTGAAGGAGACCGGGCCCTCACCTGTGGTGTGGGTGACGGAGCCTGGGCCCTCACTTGTGGAGTAGGTGAAGGAGACTGGGCCCTCACCTGTGGTGTAGGTGAAGGAGACTGAGCTCTCACCTGTGGTGTAGGTTTGGGCCCTCACCTGTGGTGGGGGTGAAGGAGACTGGGCCCTCACCTGTGTTGTAGGTGAAGGAGACTGGGCCCTCACCTGTGTTGTAGGTGAAGGAGACTGGGCTCTCACCTGTGGTGTAGGTGAAGGAGACTGGGCCCTCACCTGTGGTGTAGGTTAGGAGACTGGGCCCTCACCTGTGGTGTAGGTGAAGGAGACTGGGCAATCACCTGTGGTGTAGGTTAGGAGACTGGGCCCTCACCTGTGGTGTAGGTGAAGGAGACTAGGCCCTCACCAGTGGTTTAGGTTAGGAGCCTGGGCCCTCACCTGTGTTGTTAGTGAGGAGACTGGGCCATCACCTGTGGTGTGGGTGTAGGAGATGGGTCCCTCACCTGTGTAGATGAAGATGAGGCCCTGAGCTATTGTGTAGGTGAAGGAGATAGGGCCCTAACCTGTGGTGAAGGAGATGGGGCCCTCAGTCATTGTGTAGATGAAATAGATGGGGCCCTCGCCTGAGCTGTAAGTGAAGGTGATAATGGCCTCATCTGTGTTGTAAGTGAAGGAGAATGGGCTCTCACCTGTGGTGTAGGTGAATGAGACTGGGCCCACCCCTGTGGTGTAGGTTAGGAGACTGGGCCCACACCTGTGTTGTTAGTGAGGAGACTGGGCCATCACCTGTGGTGTGGGTGTAGGAGATGGGTCCCTCACCTGTGTAGATGAAGATGAGGCCCTGAGCTATTGTGTAGGTGAAGGAGATAGGGCCCTAACCTGTGGTGAACGAGATGGGGCCCTCAGACATTGTGTAGATGAAATAGATGGGGCCCTCACCTGAGCTGTAAGTGAAGGTGATAATTGCCTCATCTGTGTTGTAAGTGAAGGAGACTGGGCCCTCACCTGTGGTGTAGGTGAAGGAGACTGGGCCCTCACCTGTGGTGTAGGTTAGGAGACTGGGCCCTCACGTGTGTTGTAAGTGAGGAGACTGGGCCCTCAAGTGTAGTATGGGTGAAGGGGACTGGGCCCTTACCTGTGGTGAAGGTTAGGAGACTGAGCCCTCACCTGTGGTGTAGGTTAGGAGACTGGGTCCTCACCTGTGGTGTAGGTGAAGGAGACTGGGCCCTCACCTGTGGTGTAGGTTAGGAGACTGGGCCCTCGCCTGTGTTGTAAGTGAGGAGATTGGGCCCTCACCTGTGGTGTGGGTGAAGGAGACTGGGCTCTTACCTGTGGTGTAGATTAGGAGACTGGGCCCTCACCTGTGGTGTAGGTTAGGAAACTGGGCCCTCACCTGTGGTGTAGGTGAAGGAGACTGGGCCCTCACCTGTGGTGTAGGTTCTGAGACTGGGCCCTCTCCTGTGTTGTAAGTGAGGAGACTGGGCCCTCACCTGTGGTGTGGTTGAAGGAGATGGCGCCCTCACCTGTGTGGATGAAGATGAGGCCCTGAGGTATTTTGTAGGTGAAGGAGTTAGGGCCCTAACCTGTGGTGAAGGAGATGGGGCCCTCAGTCATTGTGTGGGTGAAATAGATGGGGCCCTCACCTGAGCTGTAAGTGAAGGTGATAATGGCCTCATCTGTGTTGTAGGTGAAGGAGACTGGGCTCTCACCTGTGGTGTAGGTGAAGGAGACTGGGCCCTCACCTCTGGTGTAGGTTAAGAGACTGGGCCCTCACCTGTGGTGAAGGTTAGGAGACTGGGCCCTCACCTGTGGTGTAGGTGAAGGAGACTGGGCCCTCACCTGTGGTGTAGGTTAGGAGGCTGGGCCCTCACCTGTGTTGTAAGTGAGGAGACTGGGCCCTCACCTGTGGTGTTGGTGAAGGAGATGGGTCCCTCACCTGTGTACATGAGGATGGGGCCCTGAGCTATTGTGTAAGCGAAGGAGATAGGGCCCTAACCTCTGGTGAAGGAGATGGGGCCCTCAGTCATTGTGTAGGTGAAATAGATGGGGCCCTCACCTGAGCTGTAAGTAAAGGTGATAATGTCCCCATCTGTGTTTTAAGTGAAGGAGACTGGGCTCTCACCTGTGATGTAGGAGAAGGAGACTGGGCCCTCACCTGTGGTGTAGTTTTGGAGACTGGGCCCTCACCTGTGGTGTAGGTGAAGGAGACAGGGCCCTCACCTGTGGTGTAGGTTAGGAGACTGGGCCCTCACCTGTGTTGTAAGTGAGGAGACTGGGCCCTCACCTGTGTTGTGGGTGAAGGAGATGGGTCTCTCACCTGTGTAGATGAAGATGAGGCCCTGAGCTATTGTGTAGGTGAAGGAGATAGGGCCCTAACCTGTGGTGAAGGAGATGGGGCCCTCAGTCATTGTGTAGGTGAAATAGATGGGGCCTTCTCCTGAGCTGTAAGTGAAGGTGATAATGGCCTCATCTGTGTTGTAAGTGAATGAGACTGGGCTCTCACCTGTGGTGTAGGTAAAGGAGACTGGGCCCTCACCTGTATTATAGGTTAGGAGACTGGGCCCTCACCCGTGTTGTAAGTGAGGAGACTGGGCCCTCACATGTGGTGTGGGTGAAGGAGATGGGTCCCTCACCTGTGTAGATGAAGATGAAGCACTGAGCTATTGTGTGGGTGAAGGAGATAGGGCCCTAACCTGTGGGGAAGGAGACGGGGCCCTCAGTCATTGTGTAGGTGAAATAGATGGGGCCATCACGTGAGCTGTAAGTGACGGTGATAATGGCCTCATCTGTGTTGTAAGTGACGGAGACTGGGCTCTCACCTGTGGTGTAGGTTAAGGAGACTGGGCCCTCACCTGTGGTGTAGGTTAGGAGACTGGGCCCTCACCTGTGGTGTGTGTGAAGGAGAATGGGACCTCACCTGTGGTGTAGGTGAAGGAGACTGGGCCCTCACCTGTGGTGTAGGTGAAGGAGACTGGGCCCTCACCCGTGGTGTAGGTTAGGAGACTGGGCCCTCACCTGTGGTGTGGGTGAAGGAGACTGGGCCATCACCTGTGGTGTAGGTGAAGGAGACTGGGCTCTCACCTGTGGTGTAGGTTAAGAGCCTGGGCCCTCACCTGTGTTGTTAGTGAGGAGACTGGGCCATCACCTGTGGTGTGGGTGTAGGAGATGGGTGCCTCACCTGTGTAGATGAAGATGAGCCCCTGAGCTATTGTGTAGGTGAAGGAGATAGGGCCCTAACCTGTGGTGAAGGAGATGGGGCCCTCAGTCTTTGTGTAGATGAAATAGATGGGGCCCTCACCTGAGCTGTAAGTGAAGGTGATAATGGCCTCATCTGTGTTGTAAGTGAAGGAGACAGGGCTCTCACCTGTGGTGTAGGTGAAGGAGACTGGGCCCTCACCTGTGGTGTAGGTTAGGAGACTGGGCCCTCACCTGTGTTGTTAGTGAGGAGACTGGGCCATCACCTGTGGTGTGGGTGTAGGAGATGGGTCACTCACCTGTGTAGATGAAGATGAGGCCCTGAGCTATTGTGTAGGTGAAGGAGATAGGGCCCTAACCTGTGTTGAAGGAGATGGGGCCCTCAGTCATTGTGTAGATGAAATAGATGGGGTCCTCACCTGAGCTGTAAGTGAAGGTGATAATGGCCTCATCTGTGTTGTAAGTGAAGGAGACTGGGCCCTCACCTGTGGTGTAGGTGAAGGAGACTGGGCCCTCACCTGTGGTGTAGGTTAGGAGACTGGGCCCTCACCTGTGTTGTAAGTGAGGAGACTGGGCCCTCACCTGTGGTGTGGGTGAAGGAGACTGGGCCCTTACCTGTGGTGTAGATTAGGAGACTGGGCCCTCACCTGTGGTGTAGGTTAGGAGACCGGGCCCTCACCTGTGTTGTAAGTGAGGAGACTGGGCCCTCACCTGTGGTGTGGGTGAAGGAGACTGGGCCCTTACCTGTGGTGTAGATTAGGAGACTGTGCCCTCACCTGTGTTGTAGGTTAGGAGACTGGGCCCTCACCTGTGGTGTAGGTGAAGGAGACTGGGCCCTCACCTGTGGTGTAGGTTAGGAGACTGGGCCCTCACCTGTGTTGTAAGTGAGGAGATTGGGCCCTCACCTGTGGTGTGGGTGAAGGAGACTGGGCCCTTACCTGTGGTGTAGATTAGGAGACTGGGCCCTCACCTGTGGTGTAGGTTAGGAGACTGGGCCCTCACCTGTGATGTAGGTGAAGGAGACAGGGCCCTCACCTGTGGTGTAGGTTAGGAGACTGGGCCCTCACCTGTGTTGTAAGTGAGGAGACTGGGCCCTCACCTGTGTTGTGGGTGAAGGAGTTGGGTCTCTCACCTGTGTAGACGAAGATGAGGCCCTGAGCTATTGTGTAGGTGAAGGAGATAGGGCCCTAACCTGTGGTGAAGGTGATGGGGCCCTCAGTCATTGTGTAGGTGAAATGGATGGGGCCCTCTCCTGAGCTGTAAGTGAAGGTGATAATGGCCTCATCTGTGTTGTAAGTGAAGGAGACTGGGCTCTCACCTGTGGTGTAGGTAAAGGAGACTGGGCCCTCACCTGTATTATAGGTTAGGAGACTGGGCCCTCACCTGTGTTGTAAGTGAGGAGACTGGGCCCTCACATGTGATGTGGGTGAAGGAGATGGGTCCCTCACCTGTGTAGATGAAGATGAAGCACTGAGCTATTGTGTGGGTGAAGGAGATAGGGCCCTAACCTGTGGGGAAGGAGACGGGGCCCTCAGTCATTGTGTAGGTGAAATAGATGGCGCCATCACGTGAGCTGTAAGTGACGGTGATAATGGCCTCATCTCTGTTGTAAGTGAAAGAGACTGGGCTCTCAGCTGTGGTGTAGGTTAAGGAGACTGGGCCCTCACCTGTGGTGTAGGTTAGGAGACTGGGCCCTCACCTGTGGTGTGGGTGAAGGAGAATGGGCCCTCACCTGTGGTGTAGGTGAAGGAGACTGGGCCCTCACCTGTGGTGTAGGTGAAGGAGACTGGGCCCTCACCGGTGGTATAGGTTAGGAGACTGGGCCCTCACCTGTGTTGTGGGTGAAGGAGAAGGGTCTCTCACCTGTGTAGATGAAGATGAGGCCCTGAGCTATTGTGTAGGTGAAGGAGATAGGGCCCTAACCTGTACTGAAGGAGATGGGGCCCTCAGTCATTGTGTAGGTGAAATAGATGGGGCCCTCTCCTGAGCTGTAAGTGAAGGTGATAATGGCCTCATCTGTGTTGTAAGTGAAGGAGACTGGGCTCTCACCTGTGGTGAAGGTAAAGGAGACTGGGCCCTCACCCGTATTATATGTTAGGAGACTGGGCCCTCACCTGTGTTGTAAGTGAGGAGACTGGGTCCTCACATGTGGTGTGGGTGAAGGAGATGGGTCCCTCACCTGTGTAGATGAAGATGAAGCACTGAGCTATTGTGTGGGTGAAGAAGATAGGGCCCTAACCTGTGGGGAAGGAGACGGGGCCCTCAGTCATTGTGTAGGTGAAATAGATGGGGCCATCACGTGAGCTGTAAGTGACGGTGATAATGGCCTCATCTGTGTTATAAGTGAAGGAGACTGGGCTCTCACCTGTGGTGTAGGTTAAGGAGACTGGGCCCTCACCTGTGGTGTAGGTTAGGAGACTGGGCCCTCACCTGTGGTGTGGGTGAAGGAAAATGGGCCCTTACCTGTGGTGTAGGTGAAGGAGACTGGGCCCTCACCCGTGGTGTAAGTGAAGGAGACTGGGCCCTCACCTGTGGTGTAGGTTAGGAGACTGGTCCCTCACCTGTGGTGTGGGTGAAGGAGACTGGGCCCTCACCTGTGGTGTGGGTGAAGGAGACTGGGCTCTCACCTGTGGTGTAGGTTAGGAGACTGGGCCCTCAGCTGTGGTGTAGGTGAAGGACTCTGGACTCTCACCTGTGGTGTAGGTTAGGAGACTGGGCCCTCACCTGTGGTGTGGGTGAGGGAGACTGGGCCCTCACCTGTGCTGTAAGTGAAGGAGACTGGGCTCTCACCTGTGGTGTAGTTGAAGGAGACTGGGCCCTCACCTGTGGTGTAGGTGAAGGAGACTGGGCCCTCACCTGTGGTGTAGGTGAAGGAGACTATGCTCTCACCTGTGGTGTAGGTTAGGAGACTTGGCCCTCACCTTTGGTGTGGGTGAAGGAGACTGGGCCCTCACCTGTGTTGTAAGTGAAGGAGACTGGGCTCTCACCTGTGGTGTAGGTGAAGGAGACTGGGCCCTCACCTGTGGTGTAGGTGAAGGAGACTGGGCTCTCACCTGTGGTGTAGGTTAGGTGACTGGGCCCTCACCTGTGGTGTAGGTGAAGGAGACTGGGCCCTCACCTGTGGTGTAGGTTAGGAGACTGGGCCCTCACCTGTGGGGTAGGTGAAGGAGACTGGGCCCTCACCTGTGGTGTAGGTGAAGGAGACTGGGCTCTCACCTGTGGTGTAGGTTAGGAGACTGGGCCCTCACCTGTGGTGTGGGTGAAGGAGACTGGGCCCTACCTTTGGGGTAGGTGAAGGTGACTGGGCTCTCACCTGTGGTGTAGGTTAGGAGACTGGGCCCTCACCTGTGGCGTAGGTGAAGGAGACTGGGCCCTCACCTGTGGTGTAGGTTAGGGGACTGCGCCCTCACCTGTGGTGTGGGTGAAGGAGACTGGGCCCTCACCTGTGGTGTAGGTTTGGAGACTGGGCACTCACCTGTGGTGTGGGTGAAGGAGACTGGGCACTCACCTGTGGTGTAGGTGAAGGAGGCTGGGCTCTCACCTGTGGGGTAGTTGAAGGAGACTGTGCCCTCACCTGTGGTGTAGGTGAATAGAGACTGGGCCCTCACCTGTGGTGTGGGTGAAGGAGATTGGGCCCTCACCTGTGGTGTGGGTGAAGGAGACTGGGCCCTCACCTGTGGTGTGGGAGAAGGAGACTGGGCCCTCACCTGTGGTGTAGGTTAGGAGACTGGGCCCTCACCTGTGGTGTGGGTGAAGGAGACTGGGCCCTCACCTGTGGTGTAGGTGAAGGAGACTGGGCCCTCACCTGTGGTGTAGGTGAAGGAGGCTGGGCCATCACCTGTTGTGTAGGTTAGGAGACTGGGCCCTCACCTGTGGTGTGGGTGAAGGAGACTGGGCCCTCACCTGTGGTGTAGGTTAAGGAGACTGGGCCCTCACCTGTGTGTGGGTGAAGGAGAGTGGGCCCTCACCTGTGTTGTAAGTGAAGGAGACTGGTCTCTCACCTGTGGTGTAGGTTAGGAGACTGGGCCCTCACCTGTGGTGTGGGTGAAAGAGACCGGGCCCTCACCTGTGGTGTGGGTGACGGAGCGTGGGCCCTCACTTGTGGTGTAGGTGAAGGAGACTGGGCCCTCACCTGTGGTGTAGGTGAAGGAGACTTGGCTCTCACCTGTGGGGTAGGTTTGGGCCCTCACCTGTGGTGGGGGTGAAGGAGACTGGGCCCTCACCTGTGTTGTAGGTGAAGGAGACTGGGCCCGCACCTGTGTTGTAGGTGAAGGAGACTGGGCTCTCACCTGTGGTGTAGGTGAAGGAGACTGGGCCCTCACCTGTGGTGTAGGTTAGGGGACTGGGCCCTCATCTGTGGTGTAGGTGAAGGAGACTGGGCCCTCACCTGTGGTGTAGGTTAGGAGACTGGGCCCTCACCTGTGGTGTAGGTGAAGGAGACTGGGCCCTCACCTGTGGTGTAGGTGAAGGAGACTGGGCCCTCACCTGTGGTGTAGGTTAGGAGACTGGGCCCTCATCTATGGTGTAGGTGAAGGAGACTGGGCCCTCACCTGTGGTGTAGGTTAGGAGACAGGGCCCTCACCTGTGGTGTAGGTGAAGGAGACTGGGCCCTCACCTGTGGTGTAGGTTAGGAGACTGGGCCCTACCCTGTGGTGTAGGTGAAGGAGACTGGGCCCTCACCTGTGGTGTGTGTGAAGGAGACCGGGCCCTCACCTGCGGTGTAGGATAGGAGACTGGGCCCTAACCTGTGGTGTAGGTTAGGAGACTGGGCCCTCACCGGTGGTGTGGGTGAAGGAGACTGGGCCCTCACCTGTGGTGTAGGTGAAGGATACTGGGCCCTCACCTGTGGTGTAGGTGAAGGAGACTGGGCCCTCACCTGTGGTGTAGGTTAGGAGACTGGGCCCTCACCTGTGGTGTGGGTGAAGGAGACTGGGCCGTCACCTTTGGTGTAGGTGAAGGAGACTGGGCCCTCACCTGTGTGTGGGTGAAGGATACTGTGGCCTCACCTGTGGTATAGGTGAAGGAGACTGGGCTCTCATCTGTGGGGTAGGTGAAGGAGACTGGGCCCTCACCAGTGGGGTAGGTGAAGGAGACTGGGCCCTCACCTGTGGTGTAGGTGAAGGAGACTGGGCCCTCACCTGTGGTGTAGGTGAAGGAGACTCGGCCCTCACCTGTGGTGTAGGTGAAGGAGACTGGGCTCTCACCTGTGGGGTAGGTGAAGGACACTGGACCCTCACCGGTGGTGTAGGTGAAGGAGACGGAGCCCTCACCTGTGGTGTGGGTGAAGGAGACTGGACCCTCACCTGTGGTGTGGGTGACGGAGACTGAGCCCTCACCTGTGGTGTAGGTGAGGAGACTGGGCCCTCACCTGTGGTGTGGGTGAAGGAGACTGGGCCCTCACCTGTGGTGTAGGTGAAGGAGACTGGGCCCTCACCTGTGGTGTAGGTGAAGGAGACTGGGCCCTCACCTGTGGTATAGGTTAGGAGACTCGGCCCTCACCTGTGGTGTGGGTGAAGGAGACTGGGCCCTCACCTGTGGTGTAGGTGAAGGAGACTGGGCTCTCGCCTGTGGGATAGGTGAATGAGACATGGCCCTCACCTGTGGTGTAGGTGAAGGAGACTGGGCCCTCACCTGTGGTGTAGGTGGAGGAGACTGGGCCCTCACCTGTGGTGTAGGTTAAGGAGACTGGGCCCTCACCTGTGGTGTGGGTGAAGGAGACTGCGCCCTCTCCTGTGGTGTAGGTTAGGAGACTGGGACCTCACCTGTGTTGTAAGTGAAGGAGACTGGGCTCTCACCTGTGGTGTAGGTTATGAGACTGGGCCCTCACCTGTGGTGTGGGTGAAGGAGACTGGGCCCTCACCTGTGGTGTAGGTGAAGGAGACTGGGCCCTAACCTGTGTTGTAAGTGAAGGGGACTGGTCTCTCACCTGTGGTGTAGCTTAGGAGGCTTGGCCCTCACCTGTGGTGTGGGTGAAGGAGACCGGGCCCTCACCTGTGGCGTGGGTGACGGAGCCTGGGCCCTCACTTGTGGTGTAGGTGAAGGAGACTGGGCCCTCACCTGTGGTGTAGGTGAAGGAGACTGGGCTCTCACCTGTGGTGTAGGTTTGGGACCTCACCTGTGGTGTGGGTGAAGGAGACTGGGCCCTCACCTGTGGTGTAGGTGAAGGAGACATGGCCCTCACCTGTGGTGTAGGTGAAGGAGACTGGGCCCTCACCTGTGGTGTAGGTGAAGGAGACTGGGCCCTCACCTGTGGTGTAGGTTAAGGAGACTGGGCCCTCACCTGTGGTGTGGGTGAAGGAGACTGCGCCCTCACCTGTGGTGTAGGTTAGGAGACTGGGCCCTCACCTGTGATGTAAGTGAAGGAGACTGGGCTCTCACCTGTGGTGTAGGTTAGGAGACTGGGCCCTCACCTGTGGTGTAGGTGAAGGAGACTGGGTCCTCACCTGTGTTGTAAGTGAAGGAGACTGGTCTCTCACCTGTGGTGTAGGTTAGGAGACTGGGCCCTCACCTGTGGTGTGGGTGAAAGAGACCGGGCCCTCACCTGTGGTGTGGGTGACGGAGCCTGGGCCCTCACTTGTGGTGTAGGTGAATTAGACTGGGCCTTCACCTGTGGTGTAGGTGAAGGAGACTTGGCTCTCACCTGTGGTGTAGGTTTGGGCCCTCACCTGTGGTGGGGGTGAAGGAGACTGGGCTCTCACCTGTGGTGTAGGTGAAGGAGACTGGGCCCTCACCTGTGGTGTAGGTTAGGGGACTGGGCCCTCACCTGTGGTGTAGGTGAAGGAGACTGGGCCCTCACCTGTGGTGTAGGTTAGGAGACTGGGCCCTCACCTGTGGTGTAGGTGTAGGAGACTGGGCCCTCACCTGTGGTGTAGGTGAAGGAGACTGGGCCCTGACCTGTGGTGTAGGTTAGGAGACTGGGCCCTCACCTGTGGTGTAGGTGAAGGAGACTGGGCCCTCACCTGTGGTGTAGGTTAGGAGACAGGGCCCTCACCTGTGGTGTAGGTGAAGGAGACTGGGCCCTCACCTGTGGTGTAGGTTAGGAGACTGGGCCCTACCCTGTGGTGTAGGTGAAGGAGACTGTGCCCTCACCTGTGGTGTGTGTGAAGGAGACCGGGCCCTCACCTGTGGTGTAGGATAGGAGACTGGGCCCTCACCTGTGGTGTAGGTGAAGGAGACTGGACCCTCACCTGTGGTGTAGGTTAGGAGACTGGGCCCTCACCTGTAGTGTAGGTGAAGGAGACTGGGCCCTCACCTGTGGTGTAGGTTAGGATACTGGGCCCTCACCTGTGGTGTGGATGAAGGAGATGGGTCCCTCACCTGTGTAGATGAAGATGAGGCCCTGATAAATTGTGTAGGGGAAGGAGATAGGGCCCTAACCTGTGGTGAAGGAGGTGGGGCCCTCAATCGTTGTGTAGGTGAAATAGATGGGGCCCTCACCTGAGCTGTAAGTGAAGGTGATAATGGCCTCATCTGTGTTGTAAGTGAAGGAGACTGGTCTCTTACCTGTGGTGTAAGTGAAGGAGACTGGGCCCTCACCTGTGGTGTAGGTTAGGAGACTGGGCCCTCACCTGTGGTGTGGGTGAAGGAGACTGGGCCGTCACCCGTGGTGTAGGTGAAGGGACTGGGCCCTCACCTGTGTGTGGGTGAAGGAGACTGGGCCCTCACCTGTGGTGTAGATGAAGGAGACTGGGCTCTCACATGTGGGGTAGGTGAAGGAGACTGGGCCCTCACCTGTGGTGTAGGTGAATGAGACTGGGCCCTCACCTGTGGTGTGGGTGAAGGAGATTGGGCCCTCACCTGTGGTGTGGGTGAAGGAGACTGGGCCCTCACCTGTGTGGTGGGAGAAGGAGACTGGGCCCTCACCTGTGGTGTAGGTTAGGAGACTGGGCCCTCACCGGTGGTGTGGGTGAAGGAGACTGGGCCCTCACCTGTGGTGTAGGTGAAGGAGACTGGGCCCTCACCTGTAGTGTAGGTGAAGGAGACTGGGCCCTCACCTGTGGTGTAGGTTAGGAGACTGGGCCCTCACCTGTGGTGTGGGTGAAGGAGACTGGGCCGTCACCCGTGGTGTAGGTGAAGGAGACTGGGCCCTCACCTGTGTGTGGGTGAAGGAGACTGTGGCCTCACCTGTGGTGTAGGTGAGGGAGACTGGGCTCTCATCTGTGGGGTAGGTGAAGGAGACTGGGCCCTCACCAGTGGGGTAGGTGAAGGAGACTGGGCCCTCACCTGTGGTGTAGGTGACGGAGACTGGGCCCTCACCTGTGGTGTAGGTGAAGGAGACTCGGCCCTCACCTGTGGTGTAGGTGAAGGAGACTGGGCTCTCACCTGTGGGGTAGGTGAAGGAGACTGGGCCCTCACCTGTGGTGTAGGTTAGGAGACTGGGACCTCACCTGTGTGGTAAGTGAAGGAGACTGGGCTCTCACCTGTGGTGTAGGTTAGGAGACTGGGCCCTCACCTGTGGTGTGGGTGAAGGAGACTGGGCCCTCACCTGTGGTGTAGGTGAGGGAGACTGGGCCCTCACCAGTGTTGTAAGTGAAGTGGACTGGTCTCTCACCTGTGGTGTAGCTTAGGAGGCTGGGCCCTCACCTGTGGTGTGGGTGAAGGAGACCGGGCCCTCACCTGTGGTGTGGGTGATGGAGCCTGGGCCCTCACTTGTGGTGTAGGTGAAGGAGACTGGGCCCTCACCTGTGGTGTAGGTGAAGGAGACTGGGCTCTCACCTGTGGTGTAGGTTGGGGCCCTCACCTGTGGTGGGGGTGAAGGAGACTGGGCCCTCACCTGTGTTGTAGGTGAAGGAGACTGGGCCCTCACCTGTGGTGTAGGTGAAGGAGACTGGGCCCTCACCTGTGGTGTAGGTTAGGAGACTGGACCCTCACCTGTGGTGTAGCTGAAGGAGACTGGGCCCTCACCTGTGTTGTAAGTGAGGAGTCTGGGCCCTCACCTGTGGTGTGAGTGAAGGAGATGGTCCCTCACCTGTGTAGTTTAAGATGAGGCCCTTAGCTATTGTGTAGGTGAAGTAGATAGGGCCCTAACCTGTGGTGAAGGAGATGGGGCCCTCAGTCATTGTGTAGGTGAAATAGATGGGGCCCTCACCTGAGCTGTAAGTGAAGGTGATAATGGCCTCATCTGTGTTGTAAGTGAAGGAGACTGGGCCGTCACCTGTGGTGTAGGTTAGGAGACTGGGCCCTCACCTGTGTTGTAAGTGAGGAGACTGGGCCCTCACCTGTGGTGTGGGTGAAGGAGATGGGTCACTCACCTGTGTAGATGAAGATGAGGCCCTGAGCTATTGTGTAGGTGAAGGAGATAGGGCCCTAACCTGTGGTGAAGGAGATGGGGCCCTCAGTCATTGTGTAGGTGAAATAGATGGGGCCCTCTCCTGAGCTGTAAGTGAAGGTGATAATGGCCTCATCTGTGTTGTAAGTGAATGAGACTGGGCTCTCACCTGTGGTGTAGGTGAAGGAGACTGGGCCCTCACCTGTGGTGTAGGTTAGGAGACTGGGCCCTCACCTGTGTTGTAAGTGAAGAGACTGGGGCCTCACCTGTGGTGTGGGTGAAGGAGATGGGCCCCTCACCTGTGTAGATGAAGATGAGGCCCTGAGCTATTGTGTAGGTGAAGGAGATAGGGCCCTAACCTGTGGTGAAGGAGATGGGGCCCTCAGTCATTGTGTAGGTGAAATAGATGGGGCCCTCACCTGAGCTGTATGTGAAGGTGATAATGGCCTCATCTGTGTTGTAAGTGAAGGAGACTGGGCTCTCACCTGTGGTGTTGGTGAAGGAGACTGGGCCCTCACCTGTGGTGTAGGTTAGGAGACTGGGCCCTCACCTGTGTTGTAAGTGAGGAGACTGGGCCCTCACCTGTAGTGTAGGTTAGGAGACTGGGCCCTCACCTGTGTTGTAAGTGAGGAGACTGGGCCCTCACCTGTGGTGTAGGTGAAGGAGATGGGTCCCTCACCTGTGTAGATGAAGATAAGGCCCTGAGCTATTGTGTAGGTGAAGGAGATAGGGCCCTAACCTGTGGTGAAGGAGATGGGGCCCTCAGTCATTGTGTAGGTGAAATAGATGGAGCCCTCACCTGAGCTGTAAGTGAAGGTGATAAAGACCTCATCTGTGTTGTAAGTGAAGGAAACTGGGCTCTCACCTGTGGTGTAGGTGAAGGAGACTGGGCCCTCGCCTGTGGTGTAGGTGAAGGAGGCTGGGCCCTCACCTGTGGTGTAGCTTAGGAGACTGGGCCCTCACCTGTGTTGTAAGTGAGGAGACTGGGCCCTCACCTGTGGTGTGGGTGAAGGAGATGGGTCCCTCACCTGTGTAGATGAAGATGAGGCCCTGAGCTATTGTGTAGGTGAAGTAGATAGGGCCCTAACCTGTGGTGAAGGAGATGGGGCCCTCAGTCATTGTGTAGGTGAAATAGATGGGGCCCTCACCTGAGCTGTAAGTGAAGGTGATAATGGCCTCATCTGTGTTGTAAGTGAAGGAGACTGGGCTCTCACCTGTGGTGTAGGTTAGGAGACTGGGCCCTCACCTGTGTTGTAAGTGAGGAGACTGTGCCCTCACCTGTGGTGTGGGTGAAGGAGATGGGTCCCTCACCTGTGTAGATGAAGATGAGGCCCTGAGCTATTGTGTAGGTGAAGGAGATAGGGCCCTAACCTGTGGTGAAGGAGATGGGGCCCTCAGTCATTGTGTAGGTGAAATAGATGGGGCCCTCTCCTGAGCTGTAAGTGAAGGTGATAATGGCCTCATCTGTGTTGTAAGTGAATGAGACTGGGCTCTCACCTGTGGTGTAGGTGAAGGAGACTGGGCCCTCACCCGTGGTGTAGGTTAGGAGACTGGGCCCTCACCTGTGTTGTAAGTGAAGAGACTGGGGCCTCACCTGTGGTGTGGGTGAAGGAGACTGGCCCTCACCTGTGGTGTAGGTGAAGGAGACTGGGCCCTCACCTGTGGTGTAGGTGGAGGAGACTGGGCCCTCACCTGTGGTGTAGGTTAAGGAGACTGGGCCCTCACCTGTGGTGTGGGTGAAGGAGACTGCGCCCTCACCTGTGGTGTAGGTTAGGAGACTGGGACCTCACCTGTGTGGTAAGTGAAGGAGACTGGGCTCTCACCTGTGGTGTAGGTTAGGAGACTGGGCCCTCACCTGTGGTGTAGGTGAGGGAGACTGGGCCCTCACCTGTGTTGTAAGTGAAGGGGACTGGTCTCTCACCTGTGGTGCAGCTTAGGAGGCTGGGCCCTCACCTGTGGTGTGGGTGAAGGAGACCGGGCCCTCACCTGTGGTGTGGGTGACGGAGCCTGGGCCCTCACTTGTGGTGTAGGTGAAGGAGACTGGGCCCTCACCTGTGGTGTAGGTGAAGGAGACTGGGCTCTCACCTGTGGTGTAGGTTTGGGCCCTCACCTGTGGTGGGGATGAAGGAGACTGGGCCCTCACCTGTGTTGTAGGTGAAGGAGACTGGGCCCTCACCTGTGGTGTAGGTGAAGGAGACTGGGCCCTCACCTGTGGTGTAGGTGAAGGAGACTGGGCCCTCACCTGTGTTGTAAGTGAGGAGTCTGGGCCCTCACCTGTGGTGTGAGTGAAGGAGATGGTCCCTCACCTGTGTAGTTTAAGATGAGGCCCTGAGCTATTGTGCAGGTGAAGGAGATAGGGCCCTAACCTGTGGTGAAGGAGATGGGGCCCTCAGTCATTGTGTAGGTGAAATAGATGGGGCCCTCACCTGAGCTGTATGTGAAGGTGATAATGGCCTCATCTGTGTTGTAAGTGAAGGAGACTGGGCTCTCACCTGTGGTGTTGGTGAAGGAGACTGGGCCCTCACCTGTGGTGTAGGTTAGGAGACTGGGCCCTCACCTGTGTTGTAAGTGAGGAGACTGGGCCCTCACCTGTAGTGTAGGTTAGGAGACTGGGCCCTCACCTGTGTTGTAAGTGAAGAGACTGGGCCCTCACCTGTGGTGTAGGTGAAGGAGATGGGTCCCTCACCTGTGTAGGTGAAGATGAGGCCCTGAGCTATTGTGTAGGTGAAGGAGATAGGGCCCTAACCTGTGGTGAAGGAGATGGGGCCCTCAGTCATTGTGTAGGTGAAATAGATGGAGCCCTCACCTGAGCTGTAAGTGAAGGTGATAATGGCCTCATCTGTGTTGTAAGTGGAGGAAACTGGGCTCTCACCTGTGGTGTAGGTGAAGGAGACTGGGCCCTCGCCTGTGGTGTAGGTGAAGGAGACTGGGCCCTCACCTGTGGTGTAGCTTAGGAGACTTGGCCCTCACCTGTGTTGTAAGTGAGGAGACTGGGCCTTCACCTGTGGTGTGTGTGAAGGAGATGGGTCCCTCACCTGTGTAGATGAAGATGAGGCCCTGAGCTATTGTGTAGGTGAAGGAGATAGGGCCCTAACCTGTGTTGAAGGAGATGGGGCCCTCACCTGTGGTGTAGGTTAGGAGACTGGGCCCTCACCTGTGGTGTAGGTGAAGGAGACTGGGCCCTCACCTGTGGTGTAGGTTAGGAGACTGGGCCCTCACCTGTGGTGTAGGTGAAGGAGACTGGGCCCTTACCTGTGATGTAGGTTAATAGACTGGGCCCTCACCTGTGTTGTAAGTGAGGAGACTGGGCCCTCACCTGTGGGGTGGGTGAAGGAGATGTGTCCCTCACCCGTGTAGATGAAGATGAGGCCCTGAGATATTGTGTAGGTGAAGGAGATAGGGCCCTAACCTGTGGTGAAGGAGATGGGGCCCTCAGTCATTGTGTAGGTGAAATAGATGGGGCCCTCACCTGAGCTGTAAGTGAAGGTGATAATGGCCTCTTCTGTGTTGTAAGTGAAGGAGACTGGGCTCTCACCTGTGGTGTAGGTTAGGAGACTGGGCCCTCACCTGTGGTGTAGGTGAAGGAGACTGGGCCCTTACCTGTGGTGTGGGTGAAGGAGATGGGTCCCCCACCTGTGTAGATGTAGATGAGGCCCTGAGCTATTGTGTAGGTGAAGGAGATAGGGCCCTAACCTGTGGTGAAGGAGATGGGGCCCTCACCTGTGGTGTAGGACTGGGCCCTCACCTGTGGTGTAGGTGAAGGAGACTGGGCCCTCACCTGTGGTGTAGGTTAGGAGACTGGGCCCTCACCTGTGGTGTAGGTGAAGGAGACTGGGCCCTCACCTGTGGTGTAGGTTAGGAGACTGGGCCCTCACCTGTGTTGTAAGAGAGGAGACTGGGCCCTCACCTGTGGTGTGGGTGAAGGAGATGGGTCCGTCACCTGTGTATATGAAGATGAGGTCCTGAGCTATTGTGCAGGTGAAGGAGATAGGGCCCTAACCTTTGGTGAAGGAGATGGGTCCCTCACCTGTGGTGTAGGTTAGGTGACTGGGCTCTCACCTGTGGTGTAGGTGAAGGAGACTGGGCCCTCACCTGTGGTGTGGGTTAGGAGACTGGGCCCTCACCTGCGTTGTAGGTGAGGAGACTGGGCCCTCACCCGTGGTGTGGGTGAAGGAGATGGGTCCCTCACCTGTGTAGATGAAGATGAGGCCCTGAGCTATTGTGTAGGTGAAGGATATAGGGCCCTAACCTGTGGTGAAGGAGATGGGGCCCTCAGTCATTGTGTAGGTGAAATAGATGGGGCCCTCACCTAGCTGTAAGTGAAAGTGATAATGGCCTCATCTGTGTTGTAAGTGAAGGAGACTGGGCTCTCACCTGTGGTGTAGGTGAAGGAGACTGGGCCCTCACCTGTGGTGTAGGTTAGGAGACTGGGCCCTCACCTGTGGTGTAGGTGTAGGAGACTGGGCCCTCACCTGTGGTGTAGGTTAGGAGACTGGGCCCTCACCTGTGTTGTAAGTGAGGAGACTGGGCCCTTACCTGTGGTGTGGGTGAATGAGATGGGTCCCTCACCTGTGTAGATGAAGATGAGGCCCTGAGCTATTGTGTAGGTGAAGGAGATAGGGCCCTAACCTGTGGTGAAGGAGATGGGGCCCTCACCTGTGGTGTAGGTTAGGAGACTGGGCCCTCACCTGTGGTGTAGGTGAAGGAGTCTGGGCCCTCACCTGTGGTGCAGGTTAGGGGACTGGGCGCTCACCTGTGGTGTAGGTGAAGGAGACTGGGCCCTCACTTGTGGTTTAGGTTAGGAGACTGGGCCCTCACCTGTGTTGTAAGTGAGGAGAATGGGCCCTCACCTGTGTGTGGGTGAAGGAGATGGGTCCCTCACCTGTGTAGATGAAGATGAGGCCCTGAGCTATTGTGTAGGTGAAGGAGATAGGGCCCTTACCTGTGGTGAAGGAGATGGGGCCCTCAGTTATTGTGTGGGTGAAATAGATGGGGCCGTCACCTGAGCTGTAAGTGAAGGTGATAATGGCCTCATCTGTGTTGCAAGTGAACGAGACTGGGCTCTCACCTGTGGTGTAGGTGAAGGAGACTGGGCCCTCACCTGTGGTGTAGGTTAGGAGACTGGGCCCTCACCTGTGTTGTAAGTGAGGAGACTGGGCCCTCACCTTTGGTGTGGGTGAAGGAGATGGGTCCCTCACCTGTGTAGATGAAGATGAGGCCCTGAGCTATTGTGTAGGTGAAGGAGATAGGGCCCTAACCTGTGGTGAAGGAGATGGGGCCCTCAGTCATAGTGTAGGTGAAATAGATGGGGCCCTCACCTGATCTGTAAGTGAAGGTGATAATGGGCTCATCTGTGTTGTAAGTTAAGGAGACTGGGCTCTCACCTGTGGTGTAGGTGAAGGAGACTGGGCCCTCACCTGTGGTGTAGGTTAAGAGACTGGGCCCTCACCTGTGTTGTAAGTGAGGAGACTGGGCCCTCACCTGTGGTGTGGGTGAAGGAGATGGGTCCCTCACCTGTGTAGAAGAAGATGAGGCCCTGAGCTATTGTGTAGGTGAAGGTGATAGGGCTCTAACCTGTGGTGAAGGAGATGGGGCCCTCAGTCATTGTGTAGGTGAAATAGATGGGGCCCTCACCTGAGCTGTAAGTGAAGGTGATAATGGCCTCATCTGCGTTGTAAGTGAAGGAGACTGGGCCCTCACCTGTGGTGTAGGTGAAGGAGACTGGTCCCTCACCTGTGGTGTAGGTTAGGAGACTGGGCCCTCACCTGTGGTGTAGGTGAGGGAGACTGTTCCCTCACCTGTGGTGTAGGTTAGGAGACTGGGCTCTCACCTGTGTTGTAAGTGAGGAGACTGGGCCCTCACCTGTGGTGTAGGTGAAGGAGCCTGGGCCCTCACCTGTGGTGTAGGTTAGGAGACTGGGCTCTCACCTGTGTTGTAAGTGAGGAGACTGGGCCCTCACCTGTGTTGTAAGTGAGGAGACTGGGCCCTCACCTGTGGTGTAGGTGAAGGAGACTGGGCCCTCACCTGTGGTGTAGGTTAGGAGACTGGGCTCTCACCTGTGTTGTAAGTGAGGAGACTGGGCCCTCACCTGTGTTGTAAGTGAGGAGACTGAGCCCTCACCTGTGGTGTAGGTGAGGAGACTGGGCCCTCACCTGTGGTGTGGGTGAAGGAGACTGGGCCCTCACCTGTGGTGTAGGTGAAGGAGACTGGGCCCTCACCTGTGGTGTAGGTGAAGGAGACTGGGCCCTCACCTGTGGTATAGGTTAGGAGACTGGGCCCTCACCTGTGGTGGTGGTGAAGGAGACTGGGCCCTCACCTGTGGTGTAGGTGAAGGAGACTGGGCTCTCACCTGTGGGATAGGTGAAGGAGACATGGCCCTCACCTGTGGTGTAGGTGAAGGAGACTGGGCCCTCACCTGTGGTGTAGGTGGAGGAGACTGGGCCCTCACCTGTGGTGTAGGTTAAGGAGACTGGGCCCTCACCTGTGGTGTGGGTGAAGGAGACTGCGCCCTCACCTGTGGTGTAGGTTAGGAGACTGGGACCTCACCTGTGTGGTAAGTGAAGGAGACTGGGCTCTCACCTGTGGTGTAGGTTAGGAGACTGGGCCCTCACCTGTGGTGTGGGTGAAGGAGACTGGGCCCTCACCTGTGGTGTAGGTGAGGGAGACTGGGCCCTCACCTGTGTTGTAAGTGAAGGGGACTGGTCTCTCACCTGTGGTGTAGCTTAGGAGGCTGGGCCCTCACCTGTGGTGTGGGTGAAGGAGACCGGGCCCTCACCTGTGGTGTGGGTGACGGAGCCTGGGCCCTCACTTGTGGTGTAGGTGAAGGAGACTGGGCCCTCACCTGTGGTGTAGGTGAAGGAGACTGGGCTCTCACCTGTGGTGTAGGTTTGGGCCCTCACCTGTGGTGGGGGTGAAGGAGACTGGGCCCTCACCTGTGTTGTAGGTGAAGGAGACTGGGCCCTCACCTGTGGTGTAGGTGAAGGAGACTGGGCCCTCACCTGTGGTGTAGGTTAGGAGACTGGACCCTCACCTGTGGTGTAGGTGAAGGAGACTGGGCCCTCACCTGTGTTGTAAGTGAGGAGTCTGGGCCCTCACCTGTGGTGTGAGTGAAGGAGATGGTCCCTCACCTGTGTAGTTTAAGATGAGGCCCTGAGCTATTGTGCAGGTGAAGGAGATAGGGCCCTAACCTGTGGTGAAGGAGATGGGGCCCTCAGTCATTGTGTAGGTGAAATAGATGGGGCCCTCACCTGAGCTGTAAGTGAAGGTGATAATGGCCTCATCTGTGTTGTAAATGAAGGAGACTGGCCTCTCACCTGTGGTGTAGGTGAAGGAGACTGGGCCCTCATTTGTGGTGTATGTTAGGAGACTGGACCCTCTCCTGTGTTGTAAGTGAGGAGATTGGGCCCTCACCTGTGGTGTGGGTGAAGGAGATGGGTCCCTCACCTGTGTAGATGAAGATGAGGCCCTGAGCTATTGTGTAGGTGAAGTAGATAGGGCCCTAACCTGTGGTGAAGGAGATGGGGCCCTCAGTCATTGTGTAGGTGAAGTAGATGGGGCCCTCACCTGAGCTGTAAGTGAAGGTGATAATGGCCTCATCTGTGTTGTAAGTGAAGGAGACTGGGCCCTCACCTGTGGTGTAGGTTAGGAGACTGGGCCCTCACCTGTGTTGTAAGTGAGGAGACTGGGCCCTCACCTGTGGTGTGGGTGAAGGAGATGGGTCCCTCACCTGTGTAGATGAAGATGAGGCCCTGAGCTATTGTGTAGGTGAAGGAGATAGGGCCCTAACCTGTGGTGAAGGAGATGGGGCCCTCAGTCATTGTGTAGGTGAAATAGATGGGGCCCTCTCCTGAGCTGTAAGTGAAGGTGATAATGGCCTCATCTGTGTTGTAAGTGAATGAGACTGGGCTCTCACCTGTGGTGTAGGTGAAGGAGACTAGGCCCTCACCTGTGGTGTAGGTTAGGAGACTGGGCCCTCACCTGTGTTGTAAGTGAAGAGACTGGGGCCTCACCTGTGGTGTGGGTGAAGGAGATGGGCCCCTCACCTGTGTAGATGAAGATGAGGCCCTGAGCTATTGTGTAGGTGAAGGAGATAGGGCCCTAACCTGTGGTGAAGGAGATGGGGCCCTCAGTCATTGTGTAGGTGAAATAGATGGGGCCCTCACCTGAGCTGTACGTGAAGGTGATAATGGCCTCATCTGTGTTGTAAGTGAAGGAGACTGGGCTCTCACCTGTGGTGTTGGTGAAGGAGACTGGGCCCTCACCTGTGGTGTAGGTTAGGAGACTGGGCCCTCACCTGTGTTGTAAGTGAGGAGACTGGGCCCTCACCTGTAGTGTAGGTTAGGAGACTGGGCCCTCACCTGTGTTGTAAGTGAGGAGACTGGGCCCTCACCTGTGGTGTAGGTGAAGGAGATGGGTCCCTCACCTGTGTAGATGAAGATGAGGCCCTGAGCTATTGTGTAGGTGAAGGAGATAGGGCCCTAACCTGTGGTGAAGGAGATGGGGCCCTCAGTCATTGTGTAGGTGAAATAGATGGAGCCCTCACCTGAGCTGTAAGTGAAGGTGATAATGGCCTCATCTGTGTTGTAAGTGAAGGAAACTGGGCTCTCACCTGTGGTGTAGGTGAAGGAGACTGGGCCCTCGCCTGTGGTGTAGGTGAAGGAGACTGGGCCCTCACCTGTGGTGTAGCTTAGGAGACTGGGCCCTCACCTGTGTTGTAAGTGAGGAGACTGGGCCCTCACCTGTGGTGTGGGTGAAGGAGATGGGTCCCTCACCTGTGTAGATGAAGATGAGGCCCTGAGCTATTGTGTAGGTGAAGTAGATAGGGCCCTAACCTGTGGTGAAGGAGATGGGGCCCTCAGTCATTGTGTAGGTGAAATAGATGGGGCCCTCACCTGAGCTGTAATTGAAGGTGATAATGGCCTCATCTGTGTTGTAAGTGAAGGAGACTGGGCTCTCACCTGTGGTGTAGGTTAGGAGACTGGGCCCTCACCTGTGTTGTAAGTGACGAGACTGGGCCCTCACCTGTGGTGTGGGTGAATGAGATGGGTCCCTCACTTGTGGTGTAGGTGAAGGAGACTGGGCCCTCACCTGTGGAGTAGGTGAAGGAGACTGGGCTCTCACCTGTGGTGTAGGTTTGGGCCCTCACCTGTGGTGGGGGTGAAGGAGACTGGGCCCTCACCTGTGTTGTAGGTGAAGGAGACTGGGCCCTCACCTGTGGTGTAGGTGAAGGAGACTGGGCCCTCACCTGTGGTGTAGGTTAGGAGACTGGACCCTCACCTGTGGTGTAGGTGAAGGAGACTGGGCCCTCACCTGTGGTGTAGGTTAGGAGACTGGACCCTCACCTGTGGTGTAGGTGAAGGAGACTGGGCCCTCACCTGTGTTGTAAGTGAGGAGTCTGGGCCCTCACCTGTGGTGTGAGTGAAGGAGATGGTCCCTCACCTGTGTAGTTTAAGATGAGGCCCTGAGCTATTGTGCAGGTGAAGGAGATAGGGCCCTAACCTGTGGTGAAGGAGATGGGGCCCTCAGTCATTGTGTAGGTGAAATAGATGGGGCCCTCACCTGAGCTGTAAGTGAAGGTGATAATGGCCTCATCTGTGTTGTAAATGAAGGAGACTGGGCTCTCACCTGTGGTGTAGGTGAAGGAGACTGGGCCCTCATTTGTGGTGTATGTTAGGAGACTGGACCCTCACCTGTGTTGTAAGTGAGGAGATTGGGCCCTCACCTGTGGTGTGGGTGAAGGAGATGGGTCCCTTACCTGTGTAGATGAAGATGAGGCCCTGAGCTATTGTGTAGGTGAAGTAGATAGGGCCCTAACCTGTGGTGAAGGAGATGGGGCCCTCAGTCATTGTGTAGGTGAAATAGATGGGGCCCTCACCTGAGCTGTAAGTGAAGGTGATAATGGCCTCATCTGTGTTGTAAGTGAAGGAGACTGGGCTCTCACCTGTGGTGTAGGTTAGGAGACTGGGCCCTCACCTGTGTTGTAAGTGAGGAGACTGGGCCCTCACCTGTGGTGTGGGTGAAGGAGATGGGTCCCTCACCTGTGTAGATGAAGATGAGGCCCTGAGCTATTGTGTAGGTGAAGGAGATAGGGCCCTAACCTGTGGTGAAGGAGATGGGGCCCTCAGTCATTGTGTAGGTGAAATAGATGGGGCCCTCTCCTGAGCTGTAAGTGAAGGTGATAATGGCCTCATCTGTGTTGTAAGTGAATGAGACTGGGCTCTCACCTGTGGTGTAGGTGAAGGAGACTGGGCCCTCACCTGTGGTGTAGGTTAGGAGACTGGGCCCTCACCTGTGTTGTAAGTGAAGAGACTGGGGCCTCACCTGTGGTGTGGGTGAAGGAGACTGGGCCCTCACCTGTGGTGTAGGTGGAGGAGACTGGGCAATCACCTGTGGTGTAGGTTAAGGAGACTGGGCCCTCACCTGTGGTGTGGGTGAAGGAGACTGCGCCCTCACCTGTGGTGTAGGTTAGGAGACTGGGCCCTCACCTGTGTTGTAAGTGAAGAGACTGGGGCCTCACCTGTGCTGTAGGTGAAGGAGACTGGGCCCTCACCTGTGGTGTAGGTGGAGGAGACTGGGCCCTCACCTGTGGTGTAGGTTAAGGAGACTGGGCCCTCACCTGTGGTGTGGGTGAAGGAGACTGCGCCCTCACCTGTGGTGTAGGTTACGAGACTGGCACCTCACCTGTGTGGTAAGTGAAGGAGACTGGGCTCTCACCTGTGGTGTAGGTTAGGAGACTGGGCCCTCACCTGTGGTGTAGGTGAGGGAGACTGGGCCCTCACCTGTGTTGTAAGTGAAGGGGACTGGTCTCTCACCTGTGGTGTAGCTTAGGAGGCTGGGCCCTCACCTGTGGTGTGGGTCAAGGAGACCGGGCCCTCACCTGTGGTGTGGGTGACGGAGCCTGGGCCCTCACTTGTGGTGTAGGTGAAGGAGACTGGGCCCTCACCTGTGGTGTAGGTGAAGGAGACTGGGCTCTCACCTGTGGTGTAGGTTTGGGCCCTCACCTGTGGTGGGGGTGAAGGAGACTGGGCCCTCACCTGTGTTGTAGGTGAAGGAGACTGGGCCCTCACCTGAGGTGTAGGTGAAGGAGACTGGGCCCTCACCTGTGGTGTAGGTTAGGAGACTGGACCCTCACCTGTGGTGTGGGTGAAGGAGACTGGGCCCTCACCTGTGTTGTAAGTGGGGAGTCTGGGCCCTCACCTGTGGTGTGAGTGAAGGAGATGGTCCCTCACCTGTGTAGTTTAAGATGAGGCCCTGAGCTATTGTGCAGGTGTAGGGGATAGGGCCCTAACCTGTGGTGAAGGAGATGGGGCCCTCAGTCATTGTGTAGGTGAAATAGATGGGGCCCTCACCTGAGCTGTAAGTGAAGGTGATAATGGCCTCATCTGTGTTGAAAATGAAGGAGACTGGGCTCTCACCTGTGGTGTAGGTGAAGGAGACTGGGCCCTCATTTGTGGTGTATGTTAGGAGACTGGACCCTCACCTGTGTTGTAAGTGAGGAGATTGGGCCCTCACCTGTGGTGTGGGTGAAGGAGATGGGTCCCTCACCTGTGTAGATGAAGATGAGGCCCTGAGCTATTGTGTAGGTGAAGTAGATAGGGCCCTAACCTGTGGTGAAGGAGATGGGGCCCTCAGTCATTGTGTAGGTGAAATAGATGGGGCCCTCACCTGAGCTGTAAGTGAAGGTGATAATAGCCTCATCTGTGTTGTAAGTGAAGGAGACTGGGCTCTCACCTGTGGTGTAGGTTAGGAGACTGGGCCCTCACCTGTGTTGTAAGTGAGGAGACTGGGCCCTCACCTGTGGTGTGGGTGAAGGAGATGGGTCCCTCACCTGTGTAGATGAAGATGAGGCCCTGAGCTATTGTGTAGGTGAAGGAGATAGGGCCCTAACCTGTGGTGAAGGAGATGGGGCCCTCAGTCATTGTGTAGGTGAAATAGATGGGGCCCTCTCCTGAGCTGTAAGTGAAGGTGATAATGGCCTCATCTGTGTTGTAAGTGAATGAGACTGGGCTCTCACCTGTGGTGTAGGTGAAGGAGACTGGGCCCTCACCTCTGGTGTAGGTTAGGAGACTGGGCCCTCACCTGTGTTGTAAGTGAAGAGACTGGGGCCTCACCTGTGGTGTGGGTGAAGGAGACTGGCCCTCACCTGTGGTGTAGGTGAAGGAGACTGGGCCCTCACCTGTGGTGTAGGTGGAGGAGACTGGGCCCTCACCTGTGGTGTAGGTTAAGGAGACTGGGCCCTCACCTGTGGTGTGGGTGAAGGAGACTGCGCCCTCACCTGTGGTGTAGGTTAGGAGACTGGGACCTCACCTGTGTGGTAAGTGAAGGAGACTGGGCTCTCACCTGTGGTGTAGGTTAGGAGACTGGGCCCTCACCTGTGGTGTAGGTGAGGGAGACTGGGCCCTCACCTGTGTTGTAAGTGAAGGGGACTGGTCTCTCACCTGTGGTGTAGCTTAGGAGGCTGGGCCCTCACCTGTGGTGTGGGTGAAGGAGACCGGGCCCTCACCTGTGGTGTGGGTGACGGAGCCTGGGCCCTCACTTGTGGTGTAGGTGAAGGAGACTGGGCCCTCACCTGTGGTGTAGGTGAAGGAGGCTGGGCTCTCACCTGTGGTGTAGGTTTGGGCCCTCACCTGTGGTGGGGGTGAAGGAGACTGGGCCCTCACCTGTGTTGTAGGTGAAGGAGACTGGGCCCTCACCTGTGGGGTAGGTTTGGGCCCTCACCTGTGGTGGGGGTGAAGGAGACTGGGCCCTCACCTGTGTTGTAGGTGAAGGAGACTGGGCCCTCACCTGTGGTGTAGGTGAAGGAGACTGGGCTCTCACCTGTGGTGTAGGTTTGGGCCCTCACCTGTGGTGTAGGTTAAGGAGACTGGGCCCTCACCTGTGGTGTGGGTGAAGGAGATGGGTCCCTCACCTGTGTAGATGAAGATGAGGCCCTGAGCTATTGTGTAGGTGAAGGAGATAGGGCCCTAACCTGTGGTGAAGGAGATGGGGCCCTCAGTCATTGTGTAGGTGAAATAGATGGGGCCCTCTCCTGAGCTGTAAGTGAAGGTGATAATGGCCTCATCTGTGTTGTAAGTGAATGAGACTGGGCTCTCACCTGTGGTGTAGGTGAAGGAGACTGGGCCCTCACCTGTGGTGTAGGTTAGGAGACTGGGCGCTCACCTGTGTTGTAAGTGAAGAGACTGGGGCCTCACCTGTGCTGCGGGTGAAGGAGACTGGCCCTCACCTGTGGTGTAGGTGAAGGAGACTGGGCCCTCACCTGTGGTGTAGGTGGAGGAGACTGGGCCCTCACCTGTGGTGTAGGTTAAGGAGACTGGGCCCTCACCTGTGGTGTGGGTGAAGGAGACTGCGCCCTCACCTGTGGTGTAGGTTAGGAGACTGGGACCTCACCTGTGTGGTAAGTGAAGGAGACTGGGCTCTCACCTGTGGTGTAGGTTAGGAGACTGGGCCCTCACCTGTGGTGTAGGTGAGGGAGACTGGGCCCTCACCTGTGTTGTAAGTGAAGGGGACTGGTCTCTCACCTGTGGTGTAGCTTAGGAGGCTGGGCCCTCACCTGTGGTGTGGGTGAAGGAGACCGGGCCCTCACCTGTGGTGTGGGTGACGGAGCCTGGGCCCTCACTTGTGGTGTAGGTGAAGGAGACTGGGCCCTCACCTGTGGTGTAGGTAAAGGAGACTGGGCTCTCACCTGTGGTGTAGGTTTGGGCCCTCACCTGTGGTGGGGGTGAAGGAGACTGGGCCCTCACCTGTGTTGTAGGTGAAGGAGACTGGGCCCTCACCTGTGGTGTAGGTGAAGGAGACTGGGCCCTCACCTGTGGTGTAGGTTAGGAGACTGGACCCTCACCTGTGGTGTAGGTGAAGGAGACTGGGCCCTCACCTGTGTTGTAAGTGAGGAGTCTGGGCCCTCACCTGTGGTGTGAGTGAAGGAGATGGTCCCTCACCTGTGTAGTTTAAGATGAGGCCCTGAGCTATTGTGCAGGTGAAGGAGATAGGGCCCTAACCTGTGGTGAAGGAGATGGGGCCCTCAGTCATTGTGTAGGTGAAATAGATGGGGCCCTCACCTGAGCTGTAAGTGAAGGTGATAATGGACTCATCTGTGTTGTAAATGAAGGAGACTGGGCTCTCACCTGTGGTGTAGGTGAAGGAGACTGGGCCCTCATTTGTGGTGTATGTTAGGAGACTGGACCCTCACCTGTGTTGTAAGTGAGGAGATTGGGCCCTCACCTGTGGTGTGGGTGAAGGAGATGGGTCCCTCACCTGTGTAGATGAAGATGAGGCCCTGAGCTATTGTGTAGGTGAAGTAGATAGGGCCCTAACCTGTGGTGAAGGAGATGGGGCCCTCAGTCATTGTGTAGGTGAAATAGATGGGGCCCTCACCTGAGCTGTAAGTGAAGGTGATAATGGCCTCATCTTTGTTGTAAGTGAAGGAGACTGGGCCCTCACCTGTGGTGTAGGTTAGGAGACTGGGCCCTCACCTGTGTTGTAAGTGAGGAGACTGGGCCCTCACCTGTGGTGTGGGTGAAGGAGATGGGTCCCTCACCTGTGTAGATGAAGATGAGGCCCTGAGCAATTGTGTAGGTGAAGGAGATAGGGCCCTAACCTGTGGTGAAGGAGATGGGGCCCTCAGTCATTGTGTAGGTGAAATAGATGGGGCCCTCTCCTGAGCTGTAAGTGAAGGTGATAATGGCCTCATCTGTGTTGTAAGTGAATGAGACTGGGCTCTCACCTGTGGTGTAGGTGAAGGAGACTGGGCCCTCACCTGTGGTGTAGGTTAGGAGACTGGGCCCTCACCTGTGTTGTAAGTGAAGAGACTGGGGCCTCACCTGTGGTGTGGGTGAAGGAGATGGGCCCCTCACCTGTGTAGATATAGATGAGGCCCTGAGCTATTGTGTAGGTGAAGGAGATAGGGCCCTAACCTGTGGTGAAGGAGATGGGGCCCTCAGTCATTGTGTAGGTGAAATAGATGGGGCCCTCACCTGAGCTGTATGTGAAGGTGATAATGGCCTCATCTGTGTTGTAAGTGAAGGAGACTGGGCTCTCACCTGTGGTGTTGGTGAAGGAGACTGGGCCCTCACCTGTGGTGTAGGTTAGGAGACTGGGCCCTCACCTGTGTTGTAAGTGAGGAGACTGGGCCCTCACCTGTAGTGTAGGTTAGGAGACTGGGCCCTCACCTGTGTTGTAAGTGAGGAGACTGGGCCCTCACCTGTGGTGTAGGTGAAGGAGATGGGTCCCTCACCTGTGTAGATGAAGATGAGGCCCTGAGCTATTGTGTAGGTGAAGGAGATAGGGCCCTAACCTGTGGTGAAGGAGATGGGGCCCTCAGTCATTGCGTAGGTGAAATAGATGGAGCCCTCACCTGAGCTGTAAGTGAAGGTGATAATGGCCTCATCTGTGTTGTAAGTGAAGGAAACTGGGCTCTCACCTGTGGTGTAGGTGAAGGAGACTGGGCCCTCGCCTGTGGTGTAGGTGAAGGAGACTGGGCCCTCACCTGTGGTGTAGCTTAGGAGACTGGGCCCTCACCTGTGTTGTAAGTGAGGAGACTGGGCCCTCACCTGTGGTGTGGGTGAAGGAGATGGATCCCTCACCTGTGTAGATGAAGATGAGGCCCTGAGCTATTGTGTAGGTGAAGGAGATAGGGCCCTAACCTGTGGTGAAGGAGATGGGGCCCTCACCTGTGGTGTAGGTTAGGAGACTGGGCCCTCACCTGTGGTGTAGGTGAAGGAGACTGGGCCCTCACCTGTGGTGTAGGTTAGGAGACTGGGCCCTCACCTGTGGTGTAGGTGAAGGTGACTGGGCCCTTACCTGTGATGTAGGTTAATAGACTGGGCCCTCACCTGTGTTGTAAGTGAGGAGACTGGGCCCTCACCTGTGGGGTGGGTGAAGGAGATGTGTCCCTCACCTGTGTAGATGAAGATGAGGCCCTGAGATATTGTGTAGGTGAAGGAGATAGGGCCCTAACCTGAGGTGAAGGAGATGGGGCCCTCAGTCATTGTGTAGGTGAAATAGATGGGGCCCTCACCTGAGCTGTAAGTGAAGGTGATAATGGCCTCTTCTGTGTTGTAAGTGAAGGAGACTGGGCTCTCACCTGTGGTGTAGGTGAAGGAGACTGGGCCCTCACCTGTGGTGTAGGTTAGGAGACTGGGCCCTCACCTGTGGTGTAGGTGAAGGAGACTGGGCCCTCACCTGTGGTGTGGGTGAAGGAGATGGGTCCCTCACCTGTGTAGATGTAGATGAGGCCCTGAGCTATTGTGCAGGTGAAGGAGATAGGGCCCTAACCTGTGGTGAAGGAGATGGGGCCCTCACCTGTGGTGTAGGACTGGGCCCTCACCTGTGGTGTAGGTGAAGGAGACTGGGCCCTCACCTGTGGTGTAGGTTAGGAGACTGGGCCCTCACCTGTGGTGTAGGTGAAGGAGACTGGGCCCTCACCTGTGGTGTAGGTTAGGAGACTGGGCCCTCACCTGTGTTGTAAGTGAGGAGACTGGGCCCTCACCTGTGGTGTGGGTGAAGGAGATGGGTCCGTCACCTGTGTATATGAAGATGAGGTCCTGAGCTATTGTGCAGGTGAAGGAGATAGGGCCCTAACCTTTGGTGAAGGAGATGGGGCCCTCACCTGTGGTGTAGGTTAGGAGACTGGGCTCTCACCTGTGGTGTAGGTGAAGGAGACTGGGCCCTCACCTGTGGTGTGGGTTAGGAGACTGGGCCCTCACCTGTGTTGTAGGTGAGGAGACTGGGCCCTCACCTGTGGTGTGGGTGAAGGAGATGGGTCCCTCACCTGTGTAGATGAAGATGAGGCCCTGAGCTATTGTGTAGGTGAAGGAGATAGGGCCCTAACCTGTGGTGAAGGAGATGGGGCCCTCACCTGTGGTGTAGGTGAAGGAGACTGGGCCCTCACCTGTGGTGTAGGTTAGGAGACTGGGCCCTCACCTGTGGTGTAGGTGTAGGAGACTGGGCCCTCACCTGTGGTGTAGGTTAGGAGACTGGGCCCTCACCTGTGTTGTAAGTGAGGAGACTGGGCCCTCACCTGTGGTGTGGGTGAAGGAGATGGGTCCCTCACCTGTGTAGATGAAGATGAGGCCCTGAGCTATTGTGTAGGTGAAGGAGATAGGGCCCTAACCTGTGGTGAAGGAGATGGGGCCCTCACCTGTGGTGTAGGTTAGGAGACTGGGCCCTCACCTGTGGTGTAGGTGAAGGAGTCTGGGCCCTCACCTGTGGTGTAGGTTAGGGGACTGGGCGCTCACCTGTGGTGTAGGTGAAGGAGACTGGGCCCTCACTTGTGGTTTAGGTTAGGAGACTGGGCCCTCACCTGTGTTGTAAGTGAGGAGAATGGGCCCTCACCTATGGTGTGGGTGAAGGAGATGGGTCCCTCACCTGTGTAGATGAAGATGAGGCCCTGAGCTATTGTGTAGGTGAAGGAGATAGGGCCCTTACCTGTGGTGAAGGAGATGGGGCCCTCAGTTATTGTGTGGGTGAAATAGATGGGGCCCTCACCTGAGCTGTAAGTGAAGGTGATAATGGCCTCATCTGTGTTGTAAGTGAACGAGACTGGGCTCTCACCTGTGGTGTAGGTGAAGGAGACTGGGCCCTCACCTGTGGTGTAGGTTAGGAGACTGGGCCCTCACCTGTGTTGTAAGTGAGGAGACTGGGCCCTCACCTTTGGTGTGGGTGAAGGAGATGGGTCCCTCACCTGTGTAGATGAAGATGAGGCCCTGAGCTATTGTGTAGGTGAAGGAGATAGGGCCCTAACCTGTGGTGAAGGAGATGGGGCCCTCAGTCATTGTGTAGGTGAAATAGATGGGGCCCTCACCTGATCTGTAAGTGAAGGTGATAATGGGCTCATCTGTGTTGTAAGTTAAGGAGACTGGGCTCTCACCTGTGGTGTAGGTGAAGGAGACTGGGCCCTCACCTGTGGTGTAGGTTAGGAGACTGGGCCCTCACCTGTGTTGTAAGTGAGGAGACTGGGCCCTCACCTGTGGTGTGGGTGAAGGAGATGGGTCCCTCACCTGTGTAGAAGAAGATGAGGCCCTGAGCTATTGTGTAGGTGAAGGAGATAGGGCTCTAACCTGTGGTGAAGGAGATGGGGCCCTCAGTCATTGTGTAGGTGAAATAGATGGGGCCCTCACCTGAGCTGTAAGTGAAGGTGATAATGGCCTCATCTGCGTTGTAAGTGAAGGAGACTGGGCCCTCACCTGTGGTGTAGGTGAAGGAGACTGGTCCCTCACCTGTGGTGTAGGTTAGGAGACTGGGCCCTCACCTGTGGTGTAGGTGAAGGAGACTGGGCCCTCACCTGTTGTGTAGGTTAGGAGACTGGGCTCTCACCTGTGTTGTAAGTGAGGAGACTGGGCCCTCACCTGTGGTGTAGGTGAAGGAGCCTGGGCCCTCACCTGTGGTGTAGGTTAGGAGACTGGGCTCTCACCTGTGTTGTAAGTGAGGAGACTGGGCCCTCACCTGTGTTGTAAGTGAGGAGACTGGGCCCTCACCTGTGGTGTAGGTGAAGGAGACTGGGCCCTCACCTGTGGTGTAGGTTAGGAGACTGGGCTCTCACCTGTGTTGTAAGTGAGGAGACTGGGCCCTCACCTGTGGTGTAGGTTAGGAGACTGGGCCCTCACCTGTGGTGTAGGTTAGGAGACTGGGCTCTCACCTGTGTTGTAAGTGAGGAGACTGGGCCCTCACCTGTGGTGTAGGTGAAGGAGACTGGGCCCTCACCTGTGGTGTAGGTTAGGAGACTGGACCCTCACCTGTGGTGTAGGTGAAGGAGATGCCAGCCGACTTGGTCTGGCGCACCTTACATGGCCGGTGGCTGCTCGCCTCCTTGCACGGGTGCACCATTGCTGTCTGCACCGAACACCGCCTCGGCTGCACTGTGCCATTCACCCCTGCAACACAAGCACATGTCCATATGTAACAAACTGCAGCCTGTGCTCTCCTCAAACCATCGCACTGATTGTTATGGACCCTCTGTGCTCTACCAGTGTCGTTCAACTCTTCCCTGTTATCGGGTGCAGCTACTCACAGAGGTCCATCGTGGGCTGTAAATACCGAATGACACCCAAACTTAGTAGATATGCTAATGTGCTCGTGCGGAATCGGATTGTGCTGGAAAACAAGTTAGTTCGAGTTGTGGCCACTAGACGCAAATGTGGGGCTATACACTGCTCGTATGACGGTACAACATCCACACTGTCATTTGACTAGCCATAACGTGAGTGAAAAGTGTGACTATCAGAGAGAGAGGCCGTGCGATGTTAGTGTAATTGTTTTATGTGAACGGCAGCAATTACAGTCCTGCATTGTGAGAGTATCATCGGCTGTAAGATCCGATGAGAGGCCCGATGACATTAAATGGTTTAAAGAAAATTATGAACTTCTAAAACATTGGTAACTTGATGAGGCACCTGGAAGAGGAAGGCGTCATATCTCGGTGGAAGTTACTCGCGAGTTCGCTGTTGCTCTAACTGACCGTGCAGCCCGTGCCCCGGGTAGTGCTGGTGCTCGTGCAGTGACACGAAAGTTGCCCATTCCACAGTTAACAGTATCTAGAATTTTACGATCTATTTTAGACTCGTACCCGTACAAGATGCTGATGGTGCAGCAACTGAAACATCATGATCCACAGCAACATTCCGAATTTGTCCTTCAGTTTCTGGCACGGGTCGAAGTTGGTGACATGTGGCTGGGCAACATTCTGTGGTGTGACGAGGCACATTTCACACTGAAGGTAGCAGTGAATACACAGAATTGCCGAGTGTGGGGCACGATTAAACGGCGTATTGTGCACGGAGAAGCATTGCACTTGCCCTGTGTGACTGTGTAATGTGGATTCACAAGTGCGTTCATTCTGGGTCCGTTCTTTCTTGAAGAGGATACACCTATCAAGTATTACGTGACGTCCGCATATTATCGAGAACTCTTCGTACAGCATGTGAGGCCTGCTTTGGAAGAGTGCAACTGTTTTCCTGCAAGATTGGACAACGCCTCATGACGCTCGCGCAGTGCAGGGTACTCGTAATGCGACCTTTCACGAACTTGCTATCGTCAGAGGTTTCACTGATGCACGGCCTGCGAGATCACCTGATCTGAACCCATGTGACTTTTTGCTCCGGGGGTATCTAAAAGGACGCGTTTACCAGGGACGCTTTCGGTCCCTACCTGACCTGGAGGTCACGTCGCTCAGATTCCAGAAGAACGGCTGCGAACAACGGTTGATCACGTCGTTTTACGGATTGAGCATATGGCCGACGTCTCTGGTACTTATATTGAACAAATTGCGTAAGTGGCAGTTCTACATCTACATCCACGTGATTACTCTGCTATTCACAATAAAATGCCTGGCAGAGGGTTCGTTGAACCACCTTCAAGCTGGCTCTCTACCGTTCCACTCTCGAACGGGGCGCGGGAAAAACGAGCACTTAAATTTTTCTGTGCGAGCCCTGATTTCTCTTATTTTATCGTCATGATCATTTCTCCCTATGTAGGTCGGTGCCAACAGAATCTTTTCGCAATCGGAGGAGAAAAATGGTGATTGAAATTTCGTGAGAAGACCCCGTCGCAACGAAAAACGTCTTTGTTTTAATGGTTGCCATTCCAATTCACGTATCATGTCTGTGGCACTATCTCCCCTACTTGGCGCTAATACAAAACGAGCTGCCCTTCTTTGTACTTTTTCGATGTCATCCGTCAGTCCCATCTGATGCGGATCCCACACCGGACAGCAATACTCCAGAATAGGGCGGACAAGTGCGGTGTAAGCAGTCTCTTTAGTAGACCTATTGCACCTTCTAAGTGTTCTGCCAACGAATCGCAATCTTTGGTTGGTTCTACCCACAACATTATCTATGTGATCGTTCCAATTTAGGGTATTTGTAATTGTAATCCCTAAGAATTTTGTTGAATTTACAGCCTTCAAATTTGTGTGACTTATCGCGTAATCGAAATTTAGCTCATTTCTTTTAGTACTCACGTTAATAACTTCACACCTTTCCTTATTCAGGGTCAATTGCCACTTTTCGCACCATACAGATATCTTATGTAAATCATTTTGCAATTCGTTTTGGTCATCTGATGACTTTACAAGACGGTAAATGGCAGCATCATCTGCAAACGCCGGTCGTTGTGGCCGAGCGGTTCTAGGTGCTTGAGTCCGGAACCACGCGGCTGCTGCGGTCGCAGGTTCGAATCCTGCCTCGAGCATGGATGTGTGTGATGTCCTGGTGCATAGAAACATGGTACGGGTGCAACCGATGTTGATGTAGCATTCTCAACACCGAGATTTTTGTGATTCCCGATTCTCGCGCAATTTGTCTGCTACTGATGTGCGGATTAGCCGCGACAGCAGCTAAAACACCTACTTGGGCATCATCATTTGTTGCAAGTCGTGGTTGACGTTTCACATGTGGCTGAACACTTCCTGTTTCCTTACATAACGTAACTATCCGGCGAACGGTCCGGACATTTGGATGATGTCCGGGATACCGAGCAGCCCGTTGGCCATTTTGATCACAATAGCCATACATCAACACGATATCGACCTTTTCCGCAATTGGTAAACGGTCCATTTTAACACGGGTACTGTATCACGAAGCAAATACCGTCCGCACTGGCGGAATGTTACGTGATACCACGTACTCATACGTTTGTGACTAATACAGCGCCATCTATCACAAAGCGAAGAAAGTGGTCCAACTAAAACATTCATGTTTCTTTACGTATTACACGAATATGTAATAAAAAATGGGGGTTCCTATTTTTAAAAACGCAGTTGATATCCGTTTGACCTATGGTAGCGCCATCTAGCGGGCCAACCATAGCGCCATCTGGTTTCCCCCTTCAAGCTAGACAAGTTTCGTTCTTTGTAGTTTTTTCGTTTAACGCTTATTTCGTGAGATATTTGGCCCGGTCACAATCAATGGACCACCCTGTATAGTACGTTAGAGTGCAGATAAAGTGATCCCAGGTAAACCATTTTGATTTAACATAAAAAACTGTAACATAACGGCGATACAACAGCCGTGTATTTACAGATACAATGAAATTAAGCAAAGAGAATAATCAGATCTTTCATGCGTTTTTGTGGTCTTCGTCCAAAGACTGATTTGCTGCAGCTCTCCATGCCACTCTATCCTATGCAAGCCTCTTCATCTCCGAGTAACAACTGCAACGTACCTACATCCTTCTGAAGCTGCTTAGTGTATTCGTCTCTTGGTCTCCCTCTCCTATTTTTACCCTCCACGCTGCCCTCCAATACTAATTAAACCCTCAGAATGTGTCCTACCAACCGACAGGTGACACATATGTAAGCATCCTGTCTGATCACCTGCATCCATTCGCGTCCATAGTGCATTCCGTCGGATTTGGGCAATTACATCAGGACAATGCGACACCCCACAGTCAAGTTCTGCCAAAAATTCCTCTTATACCCATCTCTATTCAGTACCTCCGCATTAGTTATGTGATCTACCCATCTAATCTTCAGCATTATTCTGTAGCAGCACATTTCAAAAGCTTCTATTCTCTTCTTATCTGAACTATTTATCGCCCGTGTTTCACTTCCATACATGGCTACACTCCATATAAATACTTTCAGAAACGACTTCTTGACACTTAAATCTATACTAGATGTTAACAAATTTCTCTTCTTCCCAAGCACTTTCCTTGCCATAGACAGTCTACATTTTATATCCTCTCTGCTTCGACCATCATCAGTTATTTTTCTCCCCAAATAGCAAAAATCGTCTGTTACTTTAGTGTCTCATTTCCTAATCTAACTCCCTCAGCATCACCCGATTTATTTAGACTAAATTCCATTATCCCTGTTTTGCTTTTGTTGATGTTCATCTTATATCCTCCTTTCAAGACACTGTCCATTCCGTTCAGCTGCTCTTCCAAGTACTTTGCTGTCTCTGATAGAATTATAATGTCATCGGCAAACGTCAAATTTTTTATTTCTTCTCCTTGGATTTTAATTCCTACTCCAAATCTTTCTTTTGTTTCCTTTACTGCTTGCACAATATACAGATTGAATAACTTTGTCTCACTCCCTTCTCAACTACTGCTTCCGTTTCGTGGCCCTAGACTCTTATAACTGTCATTTGCTTTCTGTACAAATTGTAAATAGCCTTTCGCTCCCTGTATTAACCCTGCCACCCTTAGAATTTGAAAGAGATTATTCGAGTCAATATTGTCAAAAGCTTTCTCCAAGTCTACAAATGCTATAAACATAGGTTTATTTTTTCTTAACTTATCTTCTAGGGGAAGTCGTAGGGTCACTATTGCCTCGCATGTGCCTACATTCTCCACAATCCAAACTGATCTTCCCCGAGGTCGGTTGCTACCAGTTTTTGCATTATTCTGTAAACGATTCGCGTTAGTATTTTGCAACCGTGACTTATTGAACTGATAGTTCGGTAATTTTTACATCTGTCAGCACCTGCTTTCTTTGGAATTGGAATTACTATACCCCACCTGAAGTCTGCGGGTATTTCACCTGTTTCATACATCTTGCACACCAGGTGGAAGAGTTTTGTCATCGCTGGCTCTCCCAAGGCTATCAGTAGCTCTGACGGAATTTTGTCCACTCCCTGGGCCTTGTTTCGACTTGAGTCTTTCGTATGTTTTAAATGTGTGTGAATTCGTAAGGGACCAAACAGCTGAGGTCATCGGTCTCTAGACTTACACATTACTTAAACTAACTTATGCTAAGAACAACACACACACCCACGCCCGAGGGAGGGCTCGAACCTCCGCCAGGAGTGGCCGCGCAATCCGTGACACGGCGCCTCAAACCATGCGGCCACTCCGCGCGGCTCGTATGTTTTAATCAGCATAATAGATGCATGTTCGCATTTGTTTACTTTCAAGGGGTTTTATTGTGCTTTTACTTTTTAACAAAAATAATGTTTAAGTTTGTGTTTATTCACTCCGTTCCCGCCTTACGCAAGTATTCAACGAATTTATACTACTGGCCATTAAAATTGCTACACCAAGAAGAAATGCAGATGATAAACGGGTATTCATTGGACAAATATATTATACTAGAACTGACACGTAATTACATTTTCACGCAATTTGGGTGCATAGAGCCTGAGAAATCAGTACCCAGAACAACCACCTCTGGCCGTAATAACGGCCTTGAAACGCCTGGGCATTGAGTCAAACAGAGCTTGAATGGCTTGTACAGGTACAGCTGCCCATGCAGCTTCAACACGATACCACAGTTCATCAAGAGTAGTGACTGGCGTGTTGTGACGAGCCAGTTTCTCGGCCACCATTGATCAGACGTTTTCAGTTGGTGAGAGATTTGGAGAACGTGCTGGCCAGGGCAGCGGTAGAACATTTTCTGTATCCACAAAGGCCCGTACAGAACATGCAACGTGCAGTCGTGCATTATCCTGCTGAAATGTAGGGTTTCCCAGGGATCGAATGAAGGGTAGAGCCACGGGTCGTAACACATCTGAAATGTAACGTCCACTGTTCAGTCAATGCGAACAAGAGGTGACCGAGACGTGTAACCAATGGCACCCCATACCATCACGCCGGGTGATACGCCAGTATGGCGATGATGAATACATGCTTCCAATGTGCGTTCACCGCGATGTCGCCAAGCACTGATGCGACCATCATGATGCTGTAAACAGAACCTGGATTCATCCGAAAAAATGACGTTTTGCCATTCGTGCACCCAGGTTCGTCGATGAGTACACCATCGCAGGCGCTCCTGTCTGTGATGCAGCGTCAAGGGTAACCGCAGCTATGGTTTCCGAGCTGATAGTCCATACTGCTGCTAACGTCGTGGAACTGTTCGTGCAGATGGTTGTTGTCTTGCAAACGTCCCCATCTGTTGACTCAGGGATCGAGACGTGGCTGCACGATCCGTTACAGCCATGCTAGTGATACGAGGCCGTTGGGATGCAGCACGGCGTTCCGTATTACCCTCCTGAACCCACCGATTCCATATTCTGCTAACAGTCATTGGATCTCGACCAACGCGAGCAGCAATGTCGCGATACGATAAACCGCAATCGCGATAGGTTAGGTTAGGTTAGGTTAGTGTTTTTTAACGTCCCGTCGACAACGAGGTCATTAGAGACGGAGCACAAGCTCGGGTTAGGGAGGGATGGGGAAGGAAATCGGCCGTGCCCTTTCAAAGGAACCATCCCGGCATTTGCCTGAAACGATTTAGGGAAATCACGGAAAACCTAAGTCAGGATGGCTGGAGACGGGATCGAACCGCCGTCCTCCCGAAGGCGAGTCCAGTGTGCTAACCACTGCGCCACCTCGCTCGGTACGATAGGCCACAATCCGACCTTTCTCAAAGTCGGAAACTTGATGGTACGCATTTCTCCTCCTTAGACGAGGCATCACAACAACGTTTCACCAAGCAATGCCGGTCAAATGCTGTTTGTGTATGAGAAATCGGTTGGAAACTTTCATAATGTCAGCACGTTGTAGGTGTCGCCACCGGCGCCAACCTTCTGTGAATGCTCTGAAAAGCTAATCATTTGCGTATCACAGCATCTACTTCCTGTCGGTTTAATTTCTCGTCTGTAGTACATCATCTTCGTGGTGTAGCAATTTTAATGGCCAGTAGTGTACACTCCTGGAAATTGAAATAAGAACACCGTGAATTCATTGTCCCAGGAAGGGGAAACTTTATTGACACATTCCTGGCGTCAGATACATCACATGATGACACTGACAGAACCACAGGCACATAGACACAGGCAACAGAGCATGCACAATGTCGGCACTAGTACAGTGTATATCCACCTTTCGCAGCAATGCAGGCTGCTATTCTCCCATGGAGACGATCGTAGAGATGCTGGATGTAGTCCTGGGGAACGGCTTGCCATGCCATTTCCACCTGGCGCCTCAGTTGGACCAGCGTTCGTGCTGGACGTGCAGACCGCGTGAGACGACGCTTCATCCAGTCCCAAACATGCTCAATGGGGGACAGATCCGGAGATCTTGCTGGCCAGGGTAGTTGACTTACACCTTCTAGAGCACGTTGGGTGGCACGGGATACATGCGGACGTGCAATGTCCTGTTGGAACAGCAAGTTCCCTTGCCGGGCTAGGAATGGTAGAACGATGGGTTCGATGACGGTTTGGATGTACCGTGCACTATTCAGTGTCCCCTCGACGATCACCAGTGGTGTACGGCCAGTGTAGGAGATCGCTCCACACACCATGATGCCGGGTGTTGGCCCTGTGTGCCTCGGTCGTATGCAGTCCTGATTGTGGCGCTCACCTGCACGGCGCCAAACACGCATACGACCATCATTGGCACCAAGGCAGAAGCGACTCTCATCGCTGAAGACGACACGTCTCCATTCGTCCCTCCATTCACGCCTGTCGCGACACCTCTGGAGGCGGGCTGCACGATGTTGGGGCGTGAGTGGAAGACGGCCTTACGGTGTGCAGGACCGTAGCCCAGCTTCATGGAGACGGTTACGAATGGTCCTCGCCGATACCCCAGGAGCAACAGTGTCCCTAATTTGCTGGGAAGTGGCGGTGCGATCCCCTACGGCACTGCGTAGGATCCTACGGTCTTGGCGTGCATCCGTGCGACGCTGCGGTCCGGTCCCAGGTCGACGGGCACGTGCACCTTCCGCCGGCCACTGGCGACAACATCGATGTACTGTGGAGACCTCACGCCCCACGTGTTGAGCAATTCGGCGGTACGTCCACCCGGCCTGCCGCATGCCCACTATACGCCCTCGCTCAAAGTCCGTCAACTGCACATACGGTTCACGTCCACGCTGTCGCGGCATGCTACCAGTGTTAAAGACTGCGATGGAGCTCCGTATGCCACGGCAAACTGGCTGACACTGACGGCGGCGGTGTACAAATGCTGCGCAGCTAGCGTCATTCGACGGCCAACACCGCGGTTCCTGGTGTGTCCGCTGTGCCGTGCGTGTTATCATTGCTTGTACAGCCCTCTCGCAGTGTCCGGAGCAAGTATGGTGGGTCTGACACACCGGTGTCAATGTGTTCTTTTTTCCATTTCCAGGAGTGTATTTGTATCTCACGTTCCGAGTAGGACCTATGAGTGCTTCGGCAATTTTTTACTATTCATATTTCTTTTCCTTGGACATACGTGCTGCAGATCCCTTGGAGCCCAGAAGCACATATGATACCTATGTTCTTCTAACGGCAACAATACTTTCTCTTCGGACCACCTGTCGCTCCCGCAACTCGAGTCAGCAACAACAAATATAGAGGGGACAGCAGACGAAAGCTTTCTATATGCTGGCGCCGAATGGAAGAGAACGCGAACTACCTTTGGCAATTCGCTAAAAGGCCGACAAAAAGCGGAACACGAGCGAACACAAGAGAATGCGAAGCGAATACGACCTGATCCCGTTTCCTCACGCGCGCCTGGCGTTTACATGAGTAAATTCTTGTTCGTTGTTGAATGTTCGATAGAAAGAGGTCTTTACTGTTTTTTCTTCCCCAGTGATTGGCGTGGTGACAACATACAGGACGCTGGTCCCTAGAATAAGAGCGAGAGAATTCGTGCAGGCGTCCATTAACGTCCATCATGCCATCACCGCATTTCCTGGTCACATCTATGCGGCTGCGTCAAAACACATCTGCCGCGACCCTAATGGCTGGAAAGTATGCCGCCCAGCGATAGGGGCTGCAGCTCTCAGACCACCAGCTACCAAAGTTGCGCCACTCCTTGTTGTGGGCTCTGAAAATGATCTGTTCTGACGTCATCAGTGTTTACAAGGGAGGCGCTCAATGATTTCGTGATGTTTTTAATAGAGAGAGAGGGGGGGGGGAAGCGTGAGGGAGGGAGAGGGGGGGGTGGGAGAGGGGGGAGGCGGCGCAAGAAGAGAAACACCAAGCAATGAGTTTTATTACACCCGCCTAGATCACAGGCGTTGCGACATAAGGTATCACCCATGAGACATTACTCCAACAATTTGTTGGCTTGGAATGCCTAGAAAACTTCTGAATGAGGAAACAGCCATCTCTATTCGTATACACAGAATTAGTAAATATTTTGTAGCTAGCAGTTGGAAAATGGTTCAAATGGCTCTGAGTAGTGCTGGAGGGAAATGACATCATGAACCCTGCAGGGCTGTGCATAAATCTGTAAGCGTACGAGGCGGTGGATATCTGTTCTGAATAGCGCGTTGCAAGGTATCCCGGATATGCTCAATAATGATCATGTCTTCTGAGTTTGGTGTCTAGCGGAAGTGTTTAAACTCACAAGAGTGTTCCTGGAGCCACTCTGTAGCAATTCTGAGCGTGTGGGGTGTCGCATTGCTCTGCTGGAATTGCCCAAGTCCGTCGGAATGCATCCGTCGGAATGCACAATGGACATGAATGGATTCAGGTGATCACACAGGATGCTTACGTACGTGTCACCTGTCAGAATCGTATTTAGACGTATCAGGGGTCCCATATCACTCCAACTGCACACGTCCCATGCCCTTACAGAGCCTCCACCAGCTTGAACAATCCTCTGCTCACATGCAGGGCCCATAGATTCATTAGGCTGTCACCATACCCGTACACGTTCATCCGCTCGATATTATTTTAAACGAGACTCTCCGACCAGGTAACATGTTTGCAGTCAACAGTCTATAACACCACGTTGAAACTCACTTAAAATTTGATAACCTGCCATTGTAGCAGCAGTAACAACAGTTGTTTTATATAGGCGTTGCCGACCGCAGTGCCGTGTTCTGCCTGTTTACATATCTCTGTATTTGAATACGCATGCCTATAGCAGTTTCTTTGGCGCTTCGGTGTAATTTGGTAAGCATAAGAGTTCAGTTCACAAACGCCGATATTCTTTTGTGAAGTCTGTCAACTCAGTATTACTCTCCAAATTTAGAATGGTGCAAGACGTTTTTGTACCCTTTTCGTCTCAGTTAAGAGAAAATGCGCTTCTCATTGACTAAATGACGGAAGTGAATAACTTCCTGGCCGATCCGATACTTCTTTAGCAGCATCTGGAAGGGTGATGGGGTCACAGTAAACCGGATTTGAGAGCCCGTGTGAATGTACAAAAACAGTTTCATAACTTCCGCTGAGGCAGTAAGCACCCTTCTGAATTGCGCAAACAGTAGAGTGCTCTTCATAACGTTTCCGCCTCAAATATCGTTTAGGATGGTTAAAGCTGTCGGTGATCTGTGTTCACGCAAAGAAACAGTTGGAAGGGACTCACCAAACAGCATCCTACCAGTGTTAACACCGGCATGGCATTGAGACTTAACTTGGCGCATCTTCATTCGTCGACATCCCACGGCACAGAATGTTGGTCACTAAACTCAAGCACAAATGCCGTGTTTAGCGCATTAGCAAGCCACGTGGGCTATTCATGGTATTAAATCACGAAAGCTCGTGTAGACCCCTGCAAAATAAGTGGCGGAGTCTCTGTATGACATCGTAACACTTCTCCTCGCTTGTGGGAATGGTTGACATCGCTGACTGGTTTTAACAAGAATAGCAATACACAGTCAGTGGACACTACACAAAGGAAACGTTTATCTGTTGCGGGCAAGTTCTTAACCACCGTACAGAAAAATTTAAATTTTTTTCCTAAGCGTTAAAGGCAGCAAATGAAAAAATGCAAGTTTTTAAAATCAGGTGACCCCCTCTGCCACTGTAGTTTTAATTGATCAGGATCTGCGAGACCATAAGAGGAACGAGTCTTGCGTAATTAACAGAAAAATGATAAGTGAATTTTAAAAAAAACAGAAGATAGGATAAAAAATAAAAGATACAAGATCTGCGATAATATAAACAATAAATAGCACCTTACAGTACAAGGCCCTGAACTCCTGTACACGGTAAAAGGTAAAAGGAATGTGCCCCAAGCAGCTCTTCGACTTGAAAATCTGAGGTTTATGACTCCAATTTTTCACTTATACTGTACGCCTAATGAAAATGATACCTGGAGAATAGCTATCGCCTCCCTGTAAAACGTTAAAGATGTTGTCTAATTGCAGACCGTCTTTCCATCTATTCTTTACTGAGTGTAACAGTTTCTTTTGAATGAGTTCATATTATGATCGACGACAAAGCCCATGTGGGTGCTTGTTGCATAAGGATAGCAGAGTAGGAATACAGCGCCGCCTGAACGACATGCACAAAATTCGCGAACTGGCACCGCAGATCGTCCTGACTGCTATTTTCGGCGCCGAGATATATTCTTTGCGAAACCACAGAACCGATCCGAAATATGATACCATAACACACAGCTTGCTTCAGGAGTAATAGCAAATACAGGGTGTACCAAAAGGAATCATCAGATTTAAATATTATCATAACTACTATGTTATTTGAGATACGTGCTTGAAAAATGTACTGTTGGAAGGAGCAAACTCTGTGTTTTACATGGTTCCCGCTAGATAGCAGCAGTATGCGCCCACTTCAGTTCTAGCAAATATGGTGTCGGGACAACAAGGCGTTTTGTGGTCAGTATGCCCGCCTTGAGATGCACGCCATATATGTCAGTGCGGTATTCAGATTGTTCCCACACGGCAGGGAGCGTGTCTTGAGTATTGTTTCCACAGCTGCTGTTATGCGATGTTTCAGTTCATTCATTAATGTCACACACAGTCAGATCAGCTGACCTTGGAGGCCTGTAAAGTAAGGCTCAATCATTCGGTCCAGTGCGACCGACCCAACGTTCAGTAATCCTTTGATTTAAAAATTCCCTCATTTCCAGATGCTAGTGTGGCGGTGCCCCGTTCCGTTGGTACATGAAGTCGTTCGATTCAATCTCCTACTGTGGGAAAAGAAAGTTCTCTAGCATATCGAGATGTGTGCTTCCTGTAACAGTGTTCTCGGCAAAGAGGAATGGACTGTACACATTTTCCCGTGAAACTGCACACAATACATTAATTTTTGAAGAGCTCCTCTCATGCTGTACAACTTCATGTGGTTGTTCCGTACCCCATACTCTCACATTATGACGGTTCACCTTTCTATTCAAATGGAATGTTGCCTCGTCACTAAACGCAAAGCGTTTGCCAAGAACGAAATTACAGAACTCCACACGTTGTTGTTTGTCATCTTCACGAAGATCTTGCAGCAGCTGAGCTTTGTGCGGTTCCATGTGTAAACGTCGACGCATCACACGCCACACGGACATCGGGGCGTGCTGAGCTGTCGAGGTGCACGGCGAACGGATTTCTGCGGACCCCTCGTGAAACTGTGGCGGATGCGTTCGACGTCTGTATCAGGCACTCGGGGACGGCCCGGCGATTTGCCTCTACAGAGACAACCTATTTCTCGGAACTGTTCATGCCACCGTCTAATGCTTTGTGCTGTGGGAGGATCCACACCACACCCAGTACCAAAGTCACGCTGAGCAGCTGTTACTGATCCGCACTGCGCAAAACGTAGAACACAAAACGCTTTCTGTTATCCCGACTCCATTCATTTTTACGAGACCTGAAGTAGGCGCACACTGCTGCTACCTGGCGGGAACCAAGTAAAACTCAGAGTTTGCTCTTTCCAACAGTACGTTGTTCACTCACATATCTCAAATAACATAATAGTTATGTTGTTGTTGTTGTGGTCTTCAGTCCCGAGACTGGTTTGATGCAGCTCTCCATGCTACTCTATCCTGTGCAAGCTTTTTCATCTCCCAGTACCTACTGCAACCTACATCCTTCTGAATCTGCTTAGTGTATTCATCTCTTGGTCTCCCTCTACAATTTTTACCCTCCGCGCTGCCCTCCAATACTAAATTGGTGATCCCTTGATGCCTCAGAACATGTCCTACCAACCGATCCCTTCTTCTGGTCAAGTTGTGCCACAAACTTCTCTTCTCCCCAATCCTATTCAATACTTCCTCATTAGTTATGTGATCTACCCACCTAATCTTCAGCATTCTTCTGTAGCACCACATTTCGAAAGCTTATATTCTCTTCTTGTCTAAACTATTTATCGTCCATGTTTCACCTCCATACATGGCTACACTCCATACAAATACTTTCAGAAATGACTCCCTGACACTTAAATCTATACTCGATGTTAACAAATTTCTCTTCTTCAGAAACGCTTTCCTTGCCATTGCCAGTCTACATTTTATATCCTCTCTACTTCGACCATCATCAGTTATTTTGCTCCCCAAATAGCAAACCTCCTTTACTACTTTAAGTGCCTCATTTCCTAATCTAATTCCCTCAGCATCACCCGACTTAATTAGACTACATTCCATTATCCTCGTTATGCTTTTGTTGATGTTCATCTTATATCCTCCCTTCAAGACACTGTCCATTCCATTCAACTGCTCTTCCAAGTCCTTTGCTGTCTCTGACAGAATTACAATGTCATCGGCGAACCTCAAAGTTTTTATTTCTTCTCCATGAATTTTAATACCTACTCCGAATTTTTCTTTTGTTTCCTTTACTGCTTGCTCAATATACAGATTGAACAACATCGGGGAGAGGCTACAACCCTGTCTTACTCCCTTCCCAACCACTGCTTCTCTTTCATGTCCCTCGACTCTTACAACTGCCATCTGGTTTCTGTACAAATTGTAAATAGCCTTTCGCTCCCTGTATTTTACCCCTGCCACCTTTAGAATTTGAAAGATAGTATTCCAGTTAACATTGTCAAAAGCTTTCTCTAAGTCTACAAATGCTAGAAACGTAGGTTTGCCTTTCCTTAATCTTTCTTCTAAAATAAGTCGTAAGGTCAGTATTGCCTCACGTGTTCCAGTATTTCTACGGAATCCAAACTGATCTTCCCCGAGGTTGGCTTCTACTAGTTTTTCCATTCGTCTGTAAAGAATTCGTGTTAGTGTTTTGCAGCAGTGACTTATTAAACTGATTGTTCGGTAATTCTCACATCTGTCAACACCTGCTTTCTTTGGGATTGGAATTATTATATTCTTCTTGAAGTCTGAGGGTATTTCGCCTGTTTCATACATCTTGCTCACCAGATGGTAGAGTTTTGTCAAGACTGGCTCTCCCACGGCCGTCCGTAGTTCCAATGGAATATTGTCTACTCCGGGGGCCTTGTTTCGACTCAGGTCTTTCAGTGCTCTGTCAAACTCTTCACGCAGTATCATATCTCCCATTTCATCTTCATCTACATCCTCTTCCATTTCCATAATATTGTCCTCCAGTACATCGCCCTTGTATAGACCCTCTATATACTCCTTCCACCTTTCTGCTTTCCCTTCTTTGCTTAGAACTGGGTTTCCATCTGAGCTCTTGATATTCATACAAGTCGTTCTCTTATCTCCAAAGGTCTCTTTAATTTTCCTGTAGGCGGTATCTATCTTACCCCTAGTGAGATAGGCCTCTACATCCTTACATTTGTTCTCTAGCCATACCTGCTTAGCCATTTTGCACTTCCTGTCGATCTCATTTTTGAGATGTTTGTATTCCTTTTTGCCTGTTTCATTTACTGCATTTTTATATTATCTCCTTTCATCAATTAAATTCAATATTTCTTCTGTTACCCAAGGATTTCTACTAGCCCTCGTCTTTTTACCTACTTGATCCTCTGCTGCCTTCACTACTTCATCCCTCAAAGCTACCCATTCTTCTTCTACTGTATTTATTTCCCCCATTCCTGTCAATTGCTCCCTTATGCTCTCCCTGAATCTCTGTACAACCTCTGGTTCTTTTAGTTTATCCAGGTCCCATCTCCTTAAATTCCCACCTTTTTGCAGTTTCTTCAGTTTTAATCTACAGGTCATAACCAATAGATTGTGGTCAGAGTCCACATCTGCCCCTGGAAATGTCTTACAATTTAAAACCTGGTTCCTAAATCTCTGTCTTACCATTATATAATCTATCTGATACCTTTTAGTATCTCCAGGGTTCTTCCATGTATACAACCTTCTTTCATGATTCTTAAACCAAGTGTTAGTTATGATTATGTTGTGCTCTGTGCAAAATTCTACCAGGCGGCTTCCTCTTTCATTTCTTAGCCCCAATCCATATTCACCTACTATGTTTCCTTCTCTCCCTTTTTCTACACTCGAATTCCAGTCACCCATGACTATTAAATTTTCGTCTCCCTTCACAATCTGAATAATTTCTTTTATTTATAATAGTTATGACTTTTTGAAATCGGTTGATTCTTTTTGATACACCCTGTATAATAATGTGTGTTCACAGTCCATTAAATACTGCGATTTTTTAGATCAACGTTTTATTATTAGGACTTTATTAACACTATAGATAAGAGACGTGTGAAGAGATCTGGGACCATATTGTCACTAAATGGTAAAATACTTATCTTGATCGGCAAAATAATTTTATTTATTTTATTTATTACCTAATGACGCATTTCTGGAAAAATCTCGTCGCCAGCTGTATTAAAATCTGTACAGAGTATCTTGTCACTGCCTACTTCGCTCCGTAACGCCATCTATGTCCTAAACATATTCTGTATTGATTGTAATATATCTAATGATGGGGTTCTATCGAAACGCGTCATGAGATGATAAAGTTATTTTGCCGATGAAGACAAGTGTTGTACTGTTTAAAATTTTTTTCTTTTATTAATTGTGAATACGTTGTGCTCTGGCATAGAGATCCGGATGAATGAAAATGAACTGTCATCAACATTGGGGTGAACTTAGTGTGGGTCAAAGGATACATTGGAACCATAGTGAACGATGCGGCTGACATGAAAGCTACAGAAACCATTACAAGATAATAAATCCAAGAAATTAGATAGCAAAGTAGTGATTTAATTCAGTCTGGAAATATCTACATCTAAATCTCTGCACTCCACTATTAAGTGCCGGCCGCGCGGGGGTAGCTGTGTGGTCTTGGGCACCGTGTCACGGTTCGCTCGGCTGCCCCCGTCGGAGGTTCGAGTCCTCCCTCGGGCATGGGTTTGTCTGTTTTCCTTTGCATAAGCTAGTTTAAATTAGATTATGTAGTGTGTAAGGTTAGGGACTGATGACCTCAGCAGTTTCGTCCCTTACTACTTACCACATATTTCCAAAAATTTAATAAGTGCCGGGTAGAAGGTTCATCGAACAACTTCGCACTATTTCTCTACTGTTCGAGTCTCTAACAGCGCACGGGGAAAACCAACAGTTACATCTTTCCGTGGAAGGTCTGATTTCTCTTATTTTATTACGATGGTCTTTTGTCCCTATGCAGGTCGACGCCGACAAAATATTTTCGCATTCGGAGGAGAAAGTTGGAGACTGAAGTTTCGTGAAAAGTTCTCGGTGCAACGAAAAACGCCTTTTTTTATGGTTTCCACCCCAACTCATTCCCCATTTCGCGATAGTACGAAACGAGCTGCCCTTCTTTGAAGTTTTTCTATGTCCTGCGTCAGTCCCATCTGGTAAGGATCCCATAAGGTACGACAGTACTCTAGCAGAGGATGGAGAAGTGTAGAGTAGGCAGTCCGTTTACTGAATATGTCGCATCTTCTAAGTGTTCTGCCAATGAAATGCAGTCTTTGATTCGTCTTCTCCACAACTTTACCTATGTGATCGTTCCAATTTAACTTGTTCATAATTGTTTTCCATAGTTACTTAGTAGACAGTTGCTTTTAGAACTCGTGTGAATGACCTCAACTTTTCATTATTTAGAGTCAATTGTCACTTTTCGCAAAATACAGATATATTGTGCGAATAATTGTAGAATTGATCTTGATCTTCTGGTGTCATTACTAGACAGTTAGTGACAGAACCATCTGCAAAAAGTCTAACATAGCTGCTCAGATTGTCACCTAAATCGTTTATACGGATTAGGAACAGTAGAGGGTGCATAACACTTTCCTATGGAACGCCAGATATGACTTCTGTATTACTCGATGATCAGTCACTACAACTGAGACGAACCCAGTCGCGCAACTGAAACGACACTCTATAGGCACACAGTTTGACTAGAAGCAGCGTCTGAGGAACGGTGTCAAAAGCCTTTTGGAAACATGAAATCAATTCGACATCCCCTGTCGATAGCATTCATTACTTCACGAGGATAAAAAGATAGTGTGTTTCACAGCAACGATATTTTCAGAATCCATGCTGACCCTGTGGCAATAGACCGTTACCTTCGAGGAACTTCATAATGTTCGAAGACAGCATATGTTCCAGAATCGTACTGGAAATCGATATTAGTGACAAGAAGAAGACTAGAGAAGAGAGTGGACCAGTTTAGAAACCATACCACATCGACAATTATATCTGGAGTGTGGCGAAACTGGATCAGCGCTACGTAATACGACTGACATTGGGACTCGTTGGCCCGGTCGTGTCCTTTAGACGTTCCCATGTGGGGCCACGACATTGGTGAAGAAGCCTGTTCAAACCACTTAATATTAGTACACCTGGATACAGAAAACAGCAAACAAAATTATACCTACTTCCATTTAGCCGTCTTAAGTACAAACAAAGTAACGAACTATTACATCGTAGGAAATCCTTGCATTTACGTCTATACAATCACTGTGTATTGCGTGGCAGGGGTATTCCCCGCTTTGCCAGTAATCACGGCTTTATTTTCGTTCCGTTTGCGTATGGAGCACGTGAAGAATTACTGTTTAATCGTCTCGGTGTGATCTGTAATTAGTTTACACTTGTGATTGCGGTCTTTACAGGAATTATGCGAAGGGGCTTGCAGTATATTGATAGAGCCCTCACTTCGTACTGATTCTGCGACCTTACCGAATAGACTTTCTCGGGATGTACGACAGTGCTATGCCTGTGTTATTCTAATTACGATGCGAAGTTCCTTTCGACTTTGTTCGTACATAAGACGGCTAAATGGAAGTAGGTGTAATTATGTTTGCTGTTTTCTGTATCTACGTGCACTAATATTAAGTGGTTTGAATCGGCTTCTTCACCGCAGTCAAGGCCCCACTTGGGAGCGTCTAAATGGCACGATGGGGTCAACACGTCCTAATTTCAACATGCATGCACGTCCAAAGGAACATTGCATCGTAATCAGAATAACACAGGCACTGTAGTATCGTATTTCTGTGCCGGTACCTGGCAAGCGACTTTCAAGTACAATGTCTGACCTGTACTGGAATATACACTCCTGGAAATGGAAAAAAGAACACATTGACACCGGTGTGTCAGACCCACCATACTTGCTCCGGACACTGCGAGAGGGCTGTACAAGCAATGATCACACGCACGGCACAGCGGACACACCAGGAACCGCGGTGTTGGCCGTCGAATGGCGCTAGCTGCGCAGCATTTGTGCACCGCCGCCGTCAGTGTCAGCCAGTTTGCCGTGGCATACGGAGCTCCATCGCAGTCTTTAACACTGTTAGCATGCCGCGACAGCGTGGACGTGAACCGTATGTGCAGTTGACGGACTTTGAGCGAGGGCGTATAGTGGGCATGCGGGAGGCCGGGTGGACGTACCGCCGAATTGCTCAACACGTGGGGCGTGAGGTCTCCACAGTACATCGATGTTGTCGCCAGTGGTCGGCGGAAAGTGCACGTGCCCGTCGACCTGGGACCGGACCGCAGCGACGCACGGATGCGCGCCAAGACCGTAGGATCCTACGCAGTGCCGTAGGGGACCGCACCGCCACTTCCCAGCAAATTAGGGACACTGTTGCTCCTGGGGTATCGGCGAGGACCATTCGCAACCGTCTCCATGAAGCTGGGCTACGGTCCCGCACACCGTTAGGCCGTCTTCCGCTCACGCCCCAACATCGTGCAGCCCGCCTCCAGTGGTGTCGCGACAGGCGTGAATGGAGGGACGAATGGAGACGTGTCGTCTTCATCGATGACAGTCGCTTCTGCCTTGGTGCCAATGATGGTCGTATGCGTGTTTGGCGCCGTGCAGGTGAGCGCCACAATCAGGACTGCATACGACCGAGGCACACAGGGCCAACACCCGGCATCATGGTGTGGGGAGCGATCTCCTACACTGGCCGTACACCACTGGTGATCGTCGAGGGGACACTGAATAGTGCACGGTACATCCAAACCGTCATCGAACCCATCGTTCTACCATTCCTAGACCGGCAAGGGAACTTGCTGTTCCAACAGGACAATGCACGTCCGCATGTATCCCGTGCCTTCCAACGTGCTCTAGAAGGTGTAAGTCAACTACCCTGGCCAGCAAGATCTCCGGATCTGTCCCCCATTGAGCATGTTTGGGACTGGATGAAGCGTCGTCTCACGCGGTCTGCACGTCCAGCACGAACGCTGGTCCAACTGAGGCGCCAGGTGGAAATGGCATGGCAAGCCGTTCCACAGGACTACATCCAACATCTCTACGATCGTCTCCATGGGAGAATAGCAGCCTGCATTGCTGCGAAAGGTGGATATACACTGTACTAGTGCCGACATTGTGCATGCTCTGTTGCCTGTGTCTATGTGCCTGTGGTTCTGTCAGTGTGATCATGTGATGTATCTGACCCCAGGAATGTGTCAATAAAGTTTCCCCTTCCTGGGACAATGAATTCACGGTGTTCTTATTTCAATTTCCAGGAGTGTACATAACGGATGTACGAGTACAGAGAGTAGACGTATGGTTGACGACATATGGAAGTTTGAGTTTGGCCGTGAGTCATGCACGGATAGCCGAATGGTAAGGCGACCGCTCGTGACAAGCGGGAAATCCGGGTTCGAGTCCCGGTCGGGCAGAAGTTTTCATTGTAGTCATTCCATTCTACAACTGTCCTTATTCGCAATTCAGTGTGTTTCTCTGCATAGTCCGCGTCTTTCTTCGATCGTCGGCCAGTTCAGTTTCTTCAGCATCTCAGTGACGCTCTACCATGGGCCAGACAAAGATGTGACCATTCGTGCTGCCCTCCCCTGTATACTTTCAGAGTCCCATGCGCCTGTATTTGTTACGGGTCCCACACACTCGAGCAGTATTCCAGGATAGCTCGCCCTAGTGTTTTACAAACAGCCTCCTTCGACTGCATTGTCCTAGTGTACCACCAGTGAACGGAAGTCCTCCACTCTCTTTACACACGAGTCAGCCTATGTGATCGTTCAATTTCGTATCCCTACAAATTGTTCCACTGAGGTATTTCTATTAATTGAATGATTCCATCTAAGACTCACTGAGACTGTAGTCAGAGGACATTCGGCTTTTTAGTTTTGTGAAGTGATCACTTCTACATTTCTGAACATTTAAAGTGAGTTGCCAATTTTGCAACACTTGGAAATCTTACCGAGATCTTTTTGAATATTTGCTCATATTTTTTCATGTGACACTTCGTTATAGATAGCTGCACCATCTGCGAAAATTCTGAAGTTACTGTTAACATTGCCTGCCTGGTCTGATGTACCATGTGAAAAGCAAGATTTCCAACACATTTCCCTGGGGCACACCTGAAATCACTTCTACATCTGCGGATGACTCTTCATCGAAGATAATATACTGCATCGTCCCTACCAAGAAATCCTCAGTCCAGTCACAAATTTCGCTTGATACCCCATGCGACTGTAGTTTTGATAATAATCGTAGATGTGGTACAGAGTCAAATGCTTTTCGGAAATCGAGGCATACTGCACCTACTTGAGTGCCTGATCCAAAGTTTTCAGTACACCCTGCGAGTTGGGTTTCACATGATCGATGTGCTGGTTGGCACTGAGGAAGGCATTCTATTAAAGCGGATCAGACATCGATATATGCGGACTCTGTGCTTTTTATTGTGTTCTTCATTTGTGTGGCCATATACGACATGTACTACTACAAAAAAAAAATTGCATACAATGACCTACCACAACAAATTCACACCTAAAATAGCTAACAGATTCAAAAAACAAGGCACTACCATTGCTTATAAAAGAAACAACTCACTACAATAGTCAAAACCAGACAGATACCAACAATCTGGTATGTATAAGCTCAGTTGCAGAGATTGTCAAAAGATATGCATTGGAATGGTTGGCAGGACATTCGACACAAGATATAAAGAACACATCAGTGCATTTAAATACCGTACAAACCATTCAACATTTCCAGATCATCTAAAACAAGAGCACCATAGACCAAGCAATATTTAAGAAAGATATGAATATCACAAAAATCACTAAAGACAGATACCTCCTCCCTTTCCAAGAAAATTTCCACGTACAAAAAGCATTAACACAAAATAAGCAGTTGCTCAATGACCAAATAAATATTCGAAACCAGAATCTATATAAAATAACTGATGAAATTACATGAAAAAGAAAAGACCGTTTACCATCCTTCACCCCCTCCCCCCCCCCCCCCCCCCACCACCCAATTTCATTTCACTTTTCGCTCCTCACCTTCTCCTCTAACTCACACTCCATCACACTACTATACACTTATGTCGACTCATCCTGGTTTCTCCTTCCCCCAAACAAAAAAATAAAAATGAATGAATAAATAAGCACCTTCCATCACCATTCCTTCCTTACTCTTACATAATATATAAATACACAACGACATAATTAAATAGAGTTACACACATACAATAACCTAATAAAAAAAAGGTTGTAGGGCAATGACAGACTAGTGGAAAGATTATGAGGACGACACCACAAAACTCGAACCACGACACATACTTAGTAGTACAAAAACAAACAAAAAACAGTGGTGTGCGTAAAAGTGTGGCCTGAAAACCATAAGAAACGCATAGTGCTGCAGAACAACTGAAAATCAGGCAAAAATTATCAGTGTCTAATGCAGAAAAACGTCAACGACGGCGCTTCGTGATGTAAGCGGAAATCAAGCGATTATCACCGTAAGTACAAATCAAAATAGTCTTAACGAACTGTTTTTGTATCCAAAAGCAAATCAAAATATATATAACTGAATTATAAATCACCGATGGTGCTTTACCTCAATAAACCGAAAAGCGTCTGGTGAAAAAAAAAAATCATGCATTTTTGTACTTGCAACAACAGAACAAAAATACCCTCAAGAATTTTTGTGTATGAAATTCAGTATTGACATTATTACCTTGGACAAATATCCTACTAATTTGTGTATTTAAATCGTGTGCATTATGTGACACGAAAAACGGGTTGTGCGTAGATGTGCAACCAATATTTAATGAACAAAACCTCTTCGATCACTAAATAAGATGTCTTTATTTATTATGACGTTTCGACAGTTACCAGCCACAGATATCTGCAGTTAGGATAAAAGGAACGTAAAGAGCAACATGCGGTTTGTTATACATCAGGCTACAAATATTTAAAAAGTTAAAAAATGTTTTAAAACATTCACTCATCAGAAGACTTTAAATTCGAAACAAGGTTCAGTGTCAGTATTAAAATCTAACAACTAGTTAGCTTGTTCGCAGATGATGCTGCCGTTTACCGTCTTTTAGAGTCATCAAAAGATCAAAACCAATTGCAATGTGATTTAGACGAGATATCTGTATGTTGCGAAAACTGCGTCCTTTCATCTTAGCCGGCCGAAGTGGCCGAACGTTTCTAGGCGCTACAGACTGGAACTGCGCGACCACTACGGTCGCAGGTTCGAATCCTGCCTCGGGCATGGATGTGTGTGATGTTCTTAGGTTAGTTAGGTCTATGTAGTTCTAAGTTCTAGGGGACTGATGACCTCAGAAGTTAAGTCCCATAGTGCTCAGAGCCATTTCAACGATTTTTTTTCCATCTTAGTTGCATATATGCCTAAACGTCGTAATAAATAAACACATTTTATTTAGCGTTCTAGGCCGGTTCAGTTAGGTTTAGTTAGGTTTAAGTAGTTCTAAGTTATAGGGGACTGATGACCTCAGAAGTTAAGTCCCATAGTGCTCAGAGCCATTTGAACCATTTTTTTTTTTCATCTTAGTTGCAGACATGCCGAAACGTCGTAATAAATAAACACATTTTATTTGGCGTTATAGGCTGGTTCAGTTAGATTTAGTTAGGTTTAAGTAGTTCTAAGTTACAGGGGACTGATGACCTCAGAAGTTAAGTCCCATAGTGCTCAGAGCCATTTGAACCAGTTTTTTTCATCTTAGTTGCAGATATGCCGAAACGTCGTAATAAATAAACACATTTTATTTAGCGTTCTAAGCTGGTTCACTGACATAATATTCATGAAGCTCGCGGACTCGTACCGGAATTTAAGAAGGCGTGGAATCGAGTTAAGGCCGAGGAAACGGTGGTAATTCGAGAAACAAAACAATGATAACAACGACAGAACTAATGTTAGCGGCCGTGGCGTATACTGACTGTACTCGGGGCAGTGGCCGAAGCTGACGACCTCGGCGCTTGCGGCGGAAACTGCGACCACCACCAGCACCAGCCACGTCCCTGGAGCCGCCATCTCGCTGCACCCGCTGGCCGGTAAACACCCCGGCCGCCTCGGGTACGTCGTTATAAAACCTGCGTCCCCTGTCTGACGTCACGGCCAAGTCCGATCCGCTGTTTCCGCATACTCGTCACTCACCTGCCACACCACGCAACTATACAGCTTCTACACTGAAGGGCCAAAGAAACTGATACACCTGTCCAATATTGTGTACCCCCCCCCCCCCCTCCCTGTGAGTACACAGAAATGCCACGACACGACGTGACATGGACTCTACTAATATCTGAAGTAGTGCTCGAAGGAACTGACATCTTGAATCCTGTAGGGCTGTCCATAAATCCGTAAGAGTACGTGGTGGTAGAGATCTCTTCTGAACAGCACGTTGCTATAAAGTCGATCAGTTGTAGAATTATGGAACATGTATTATGTTCGAGCATAATGACTTTTCTGGAGACTAGAAATCTACTCTGTAGGAATCAGCATGGGTTTCGAAAAAGACGATCGTGTGAAACCTAGCTCGCACTATTCGTCCACGAGACTCAGAGGGCCATAGTCACGGGTTCCCAGGTGGATGCCGTGTTTCTTGATTTCCGCGAGGCGTCCGATACAGTTCCCCACAGTCGTTTAATGTAGAAAGTAAGAGCATATGGACTATCAAACCAATTGTGTGATTGAATTGATGAGTTCCTAGATAACATAATGCAGCATGTCATTCTCAATGGAGAGAAGTCTTCCGAAGTAAGAGTGATTTCAGGTGTGCCGCAGGGGAGTGCCGTACGACCGTTGCTATTCACAATATACATAAATGACCTTGTGGATGGCTTCGGAAGTTCACTGAGGCTTTTTGCGGATGATGCTGTGGTATATCGAGAGGTTGTAACAATGGAAAATTGTACTGAAATGCAGGAGGATCTGCAGCGAATTGACGCATGGTGCAGGGAATGGCAATTGAATCTCAATGTAGACAAGTGTAATGTGCTGCGAATACATAGAAAGAAAGATCCCTTATCATTTAGTTACAATATAGCACATCAGCAACTGGAAGCCGTTAATTCCATAAATTATCTGGGAGTACGCATTAGGAGTGATTTAAAATGGAATAATCATATCAAGTTGATCGTGGATTAAAGCAGATGCCAGACTGAGATTCATTGGAAGAATCCTAAGGAAATGCAATCCGAAAACAAAGGAAGTAGGTTACAGTACGCTTGTTCGCCCACTGCTGAATATTGCTCACCAGTGTGGGATCCGTACCAGATAGGGTTGATAAAAGAGATAGAGAAGATCCAACGGAGAGCAGCGCGCTTCATTTAGTAATCGCGAAAGCGTTACGGAGATGATAGATAAACTCCAGTGGAAGACTCTTCAGGAGAGACGGTCAGTAGCTCGGTACGGGCTTTTGCTGAAGTTTCGAGAACATACCTTCACCGAGGAGTCAAGCAGTATATTGCTCCCTCCTACGTATATCTCGCGAAGAGACCATGAGGATAAAATCAGAGAGATTAGAGCCCACACAGAGGCGTACCGACAATCCTTCTTCCCACGAACAATATGAGAGTGGAATAGAAGGGAGAACCGATAGAGGTACTCAAGGTACCCTCCGCCACACACCGTCAGGTGGCTTGCGGAGTATGGATGTAGATGTATTTTTAGCCACTCTGTAGCAATTATAGACGTGTGTGGCGTCGCATTGTCCTGCTGGAATTGCCCAAGTCCGTCGAAATGCACAAAGGGTGTGAATGGATGCAGGTGATCAGACAGGATGAATACGTAAAGCCGTCAGCACACGGACCGTTCTGTCGAACGTTAACGTTGAGCGTGCCAAGTTCAACGTGCTGCTGAACGCTAAGGAACGATGCGACTTGTGCATACTGTACGTGGGCCTCAACGTGGTATACGCGATCGCAACGCTCTCCAGCGGCAGTTGAGGGATGTTTCTAGTAGTTCTTAAAACACACTGTTTACTCAACGGGCGTGCGTAAAATTCCCACGTTAGCTCTATTAAAACGCACATTTCCTCCATCGTCCATGAAAAGGAAAGTACCATGTCCAAACAATAAGTACACAGGCTTATAAAAGTTCCATTACAAACAGCGCGGTACAAATTTGGAATACTTCTCTGCATACGATAAACATTATTTCATCATTCCCACATTTTAGTAAAACCCCAAGGTCAGGCTTACTTGATCACTGTTCCTACCCAGTAGCAGAATCTTTGCAACATGTGAATTACGAAGCGTAAAAGAAATAGGAGCAAAATAACATTATACAAGTAGCGCAAGCTGTCCTGTAGATTAAGCCAATCGAACAAAGTCACCCCTCAAAAAAAGATGAACTTACATTTACATAACATCAAATATTATAGCATATACTTATATTAAACTAATAATAAAGTATCAGAACCTAATAAACGCGTATGTTAGGAAAAAAAATTTGGAACTGTTGAGACGCGAACCACCGCCCCAACAAAAAGTTGTTCTTGGGCAGACACGCTGCCCATCACGCTAAACCCCTAACAGCCTATCTAGTCATATTGTGTTACCACTTCCTAAAACCTTTAATCGTTGATAATTATGTTACTAATTTAAATTTAACTATATAAAATTGTACCAAGAACAATGCGTTTTTGGTGGATCTTCAGTGTGTCGCTGCCTTCAAATAGCTTACTCTCTTAATACGCAAGTTACAATAATTCTTTTGCCACGAATATGATGTTTCTCATAATTTTATTGGAATGAATCACACAACTAACAACGGGTTTTCTAGTGATTCTCAATTTGCTGGTGCTCAGAAACGGCATATATACATACAGGCTTGAAATGAACGCCAATATGGCGCCTCACAACTCTGTACTGAAGGGAAACGGTGTGCGTGTGACATAGGTGACGCTGTGCCATCTCATTGGTCAACGCTCAGACGCACGCTCAGAATATCTGACATGCCAAATATTGCTCTGCACGTTCGGAAAGACTTCCGAACGTGCTATTCCACGCTATGACGTCAGAAACTCGGCACGCTCAACACTCAACGTTCGGATGCACGGTCCGTGTGTCGACGGCTTAAGTGTCACCTGTCAGTGTCGTAGATATGCCCTATCACGGGTCCCATATCACTCCAACTGCACACGCCGCACACCATTACACAGCTTCCACCAGCTTGGACAGTCCCCTACTGACATGCAGGGTCCATGGATTCATGAGGTTGCCTCCATACCTCTACACGTCCATCTGCTCGATACAATTTGTAACGAGACTCGTCCGACCAGGCAATATGTTTCCACTCGTCAACAGCCCAGTATCGGTGTTGACGGGCCCAGGCGAGGTGTAAAGCTTTGTGTCGTGCAGTCATCAAGGGTATATAAGTGGGCCTTCGGCTCCAAAAGCCCATATTGATGATGTTTCGTTGAATAGTTCGCGCATTGATATTGTTGATGGCCTAGCATTGAAATTTGTAGCAATTTGCGAAAGGATGCACTTCTGTCATGTTGAAAGATTCTCTTCATTCGACGTTTGTCCCGTTCTTGTAGGATAACCTTCCGGCCGCAGAGATGACGGAGATTTGATGTTTTACCGGATTCCTGATATTCATAGTACACTCGTGAAATGGCCGTACGGGAAAATCCCCCTTCATCGCTACCTCGGAGGTGCTGTGTCCCATCGCTTGTGCGTCGACTACAACACCACGTTCAGACTCACTTAAATCTTTATAAGCTGCCATTGTAGCAGCAGTGACCGATCTAACAACAGCGCCAGACACTTGTCTTATGTAGGTGTTACCAATCGCAGCGCCGTGTTGTGCCTGTTTACATATCTCTGTATTTGAATACTCATGCAGATACCAGTTTCTTTGGCACTTCAGTGTAGAACTCGACTCTGTCACGTCAGTTCTCTTTCCACACGGTTTGGTTTCAGTTCCAAAGTCGATCCTAGGATTTAGTGCGAAACTCAGCTTGCAATTTTCTCACATGATATACGAGAACTGTGGATGAAGGACAACAAGCACATTCCATATTTCCGGAAAGCATTTGACACGGTGCCCCATTGTAGGCTGTTAATAAAGGCACGAGCACATGAAATAAGTAAACAGATATGTAAGTGGCTCGAAGACTTTAAATGATCGAACCAAGTATGTTGTCCTCGACGGAGAGCGTTAATCAGAGACAAGGGTATCGTCAGGAGTGCCCCAGGCAAGTGTGATGGGAGCGCTGTTGTTCTCTGTATGCGTAAATGATTTCGCGGACAGGGTGGCCAGCGATCTGAGATTGTCTGCTGATGATGCTGTCGTGTATGGTAACGTGTCGAAGTTGAGGAACTTTAAGAAGATACAAGACGTCTTAGACGAAATTTTCAGTTGGTATGATGAATGGCAGCTAGCCCTAAATGTGGAAAATTGTGAGTTAATGCGGATGAGTAGGTATAATAAACCCGTAATGTTCGGATATAGTATTACTAGTGTCCAGCTGGACGCAGTCAAGTCGTTTAAATATCTGGGCGTAACGCTGCAGAACGGTATGAGTTGGAAGGAGCATGTGGAGACTGTGGTAGGGAAGGCCAATGGTACTTCTGTTGCGAGGAAAATTGGGGGGTTGGCGACATTGTAGAGTATGGATGGCAACCTTGTGACAGTGGAGTTACTTCCTGGAGTGGCACAGAATTATCCCACTAAATTCATTTGATATCTTCTCGGTCTATACAAGGGCGATGTACTTGAGGACAATATTATGGAAATGGAAGAGGATGTAGATGAAGATGAAATGGGAGATATGATACTGCGTGAAGAGTTTGACAGAACACTGAAAGACCTGAGTCGAAACAAGGCCCCCGGAGTAGACAACATTCCATTAGAACTACTGACAGCCTTGGGAGAGCCAGTCCTGACAAAACTGTACAATCTGGTGAGCAAGATGTATGAGACAGGTGAAATACCCTCAGACTTCAAGAATAATATAATAATTCCGATCTCAAAGAAAGCAGGTATCGACAGATGTGAAAATTGCCGTTCTATCAGTTTAATAACTCACAGCTGCAAAATACTAACGCGAATTCTTTACAGACGAATGGAAAAACTGGTAGAAGCCGACCTCGGAGAAGATCAGTTTGGATTCTGTAGAAATGTTGGAACACGTGAGGCAATACTGACCCTACGACTTATCTTAGAAGAAATATTAAGGAAAGGCAAACCTACGTTTCTAGCATTTGTAGAAGCTTTTGACAATGTTGACTGGAATACTCTCTTTCAAATTCTGAAGGTGGCAGGGGTAAATACAGGGAGCGAAAGGCTATTTACAATTTGTACAGAAAGCAGATGGCAGTTATGAGTCGAGGGGTATGAAAGGGAAACAGTGGTTGGGAAGGGAGTGAGACAGGGTTGTAGCCTATCCCCGATGTTATTCAATCTGTATATTGAGCAAGCAGTAAGGGAAACAAAAGGAAAGTTCGGAGTAGGTATTAAAATCCATGGAGAAGAGATAAAAACTTTGAGGTTCGCCGATGACATTGTAATTCTGTCGGAGACAGCAAAGGACTTGGAAGAGCAGTTGAACGGAATGGATAGTGTCTTGAAAGGAGGGTATAAGATGAACATCAACAAAAGCATAACGAGGATAATGGAATGTAGTCGAATTAAGTCGGGTGATGCTGAGGGAATTAGATTAGGCGATGAGACACTTAAATTAGTAAAGGAGTTTTGCTATTTGGGGAGTAAAATAACTGATGATGGTCGAAGTAGAGAGGATATAAAATGTAGACTGGCAATGGCAAGGAAAGCGTTTCTGAAGAAGAAAAATTTGTTAACATTGAGTATAGATTTAAATGTCAGGAAGTCGTTTCTGAAAGTATTTGTATGGAGTGTAGCCATGTATGGAAGTGAAACGTGGATGATAAATAGTTTAGACAAGAAGAGAATAGAAGCATTCGAAATGCGGTGCTACAGAAGAATGCTGAAGATTGGATGGGTAGATCACATAACTAATGAGGAAGTACTGAATAGAATTGGGGAGGAGTTTGTGGCACAACTTGACTAGAAGAAGGGATCGGTTGGTAGGACATGTTCTGAGACATCGAGGGATCACAAATTTAGCATTGGAGGGCAGCGTGGAGGGTAAAAATCGTAGACCAAGAGATGAATACACTAAGCAGATTCAGAAGGATGTAGGCTGCAGTAGGTACTGGGAGATGAAGAAGCTTGCACAGGATAGAGTAGCATGGAGAGCTGCATCAAAGCGGTGTCAGGACTGAAGACCACAACAACAACAACATCTTCTCGGCATTCTGTTAAACATTCTGGACAATTTTCATTTATGTAATCTCATGCAACTATCAAATGCATGTTTTTAGTCCAGGAGGGCCTTTCCGTGCAGAAGTTACAACTAATTTCGTTTTAAGCGTTCTTTCTTAGCCATGACTAGCGTGGGGCTCAGAGCTGCAGTGAGGTCCGCACAGCCAGGACTCGCCCGGTCGCTGGCGACACACACGCGCTGCCCGACGTACGCATGTGGTCGCGAGAGCGCACGGCGACGTCAAGGACCGGATTCGGCGAGTTTAAGTTGAATGGATCGTTATATCCGAGTAGTGCAACCTTCACTTGTGTGTGTCTCCGTCCGTCCAAGTGACCTCATGACATCAAGCTGTCAGTTGGCGGTTTTATATTCCGACGTTGCCCTTGCATGACTTGGTTTGCAACGACCGATGGCTGGTCGTTCGGTCGGTCGCCTCAGTGGACGACGTGTATCTGGACTTTCGACACTCTGTGTGTTCTTAGCGCTCATGTCTACGTGCAATTCGTCTTGTTGCTGTATAGAGACTGTTTCAGCATTGTTTGTGCAATTGTCTTTTGCGGTTCCATGTGCATATAGTCAGATTCTGAATAGGCTGTTTGGTCCTAACCCTGTTTACGTACTAGGATTTGGTGGAGCCAACTTGTGTAACTAAATGCTTGTCATTTGACGGTGTAAACTGTTATTCTATCGTGGTATTGGTTATCGCATCTTAGGTGAATTCTGCGAGTGTGCTGGTCGGCGTTTAAGCTGTCCCCAGTTTGAGTTGCCATCCCGTTAAATGAGCATAACTCTTGGCTGCCTGTCTCACCGGTTACAGAGTTGTAGGGACTTTTCTCAGGTCGAAGCTTGGAGTACTGTCTGTGGATCACTCTCTTGTTTATTTGGTCTGATTGTGTCAATTGTTTAAAAATAAAAGTTTGCTTAAATTATTCCTATTGCTTGTGGCCTTCAGCCCTCTGCCTCGTGATGACTGGGTGTCGTGTGATGTCCTTAGGTTAGTTAGATTTAAGTAGTTCTAAGTTCTAGGGGACTGATGACCATAGGTGTTAAGTCCCATAGTGCTCAAAGCGATTTGAACCATTTTTTTGGCCTTCAGCCGACAAATAATTTGAATTCTTCTCAATAAGGCCTTCATCCGTCAGTGTAGCTTGTGTTACAGTCAATTTTTTAAAAATGATTGTTTTAAAAAAATGATTTTGGTATTTTCAACGTGCAATTGTCTTCCTCATTTGAAATCAGGTATTCAGCCGTTAATTGTTCTCAAGTATTGGTCGTGGCGTTCAGCCGTCAGTATAGCTTCTGCTACAGTCAAATCTGACTAGATGCACATGGAACCGCAAAAGACAATTCCACAAACAATGCTGAAACAGTCTCTATACAGCAACAAGACGAATTGCACGTAGAGATGACCGCTAAGAACACACAGAGTGTCGAAAGTCCAGATACACGTCGTCCACTGAGGCGACCGACCGAACGACCAACCATCGGTCGTTGCAAACCAAGTCATGCAAGGGCAACGTCGGAATATAAAACCGCCAACTGACAGCTTGATGTCATGAGGTCACTTGGACGGACGGAGACACACACAAGTGAAGGTTGCACTACTCGGATATAACGATCCATTCAACTTAAACCCGCTGAATGCGGACCTCGACGTGGTCGTGCGCTCTCGCGACCACACCCTTCCATCGGGCAGTGCACGTATCGCCAGCGCCCTCGGCGAGTAGGCTGCTGCCATCGTCGGTCCCCACTGCTGCTCCGCCTCCACTCGACTGAACTGCCTGGTGTGCCCCGAGCGGGACTCGAACCCAGGATCTCCTGCTTACGTGGTTGGCACTCTATCCGTCTGGGCCACCAAGGACTTGCTGTAGTGTAGTTGGTCGCCACGTCAGTGGAAACGTCATCGCGCTGTAGAGCCCGGTCTGCATCGGTTCTAGATTCCAGTCCTGTGGGAGACCAGCGTTTTATCTAAGTTACTTCAGAATTTTCCGAATATTATTGTTGTTGAACTAGGGCCGGTCATTTCCGTCTCTAATCAACTTACGTGGCATACACTCTTCGACCCATTAAAACCGCAACACTCTGGAGGTGCCAGCAGGCGGCAACGCTGGACACACCAGTGGAAGTCTCCTCTGGAGGCATCAACGTGGGCTCTGAAAACAACGACCGTGTGAAATCCAACTCAATCTGTTCGTCCGCGAGACCGAGAAAGCAGTAGATACAGGCACCCACGTCGGTAACATGATCCTTCCGGAAGATGGCCGGCCGGAGTGGCCGTGCGGTTATAGGCGCTACAGTCTGGAACCCGTGACCGCTACGGTCGCAGGTTCGAATCCTACCTCGGGCATGGATGTGTGTGATGTCCTTAGGTTAGTTAGGTTTAAGTAGTTCTAAGTTCTAGGGGACTGATGACCACAGTAGTTAAGTCCCATAGTGCTCAGAGCCATTTGAACCATTTGAGCCGGAAGACGTTCGATACGGGTGCCCACTGCCACCTATGAACAAACTACGAGCGTACGGAGTATCGGACCACCTGTGTGATTGGGTTGAAGAGAGTGTAGCAAACAGAACACAGCAAGTCATTCTGAACGGAGAGAAGTTCCCAGACGTAAAAGTCACTTCAGGTGTGCCTAGGGAAGTGCTACAGGACCATAACTTAATACAATATACTGTATATACACAGAGGTGCTAAAGGCCTTGGATACCTAATGTCGTGTTATTCCTCCTTTTGCTCGACGTAGTGCCGCAACTCGACAACTCTACGTGTCGTGGACTCAACAAGTCGTTGGAAGTGTCCGCCAGAAATATTGAGCAATGCTGCCTTTATAGTCGTCCATAACTGCGGAAGTGGATTTTGTGGACGAACTGACCTCTCCATTATGTCCCACAAACGTTCCACGGGATTCACGTCGGGCGATTTGGGTTGCCGAACCATTCACTCGAATTGTCCAGAACGATATTCGCACCACTGCTGAACAAGTGTGGCCTGGTGACACGGCCCATTGTCATCCGTCAAAGTTCCATCGTTGTTTGGGAACACGAAGTCCACAAGTGGCTGCAAATGTCTCCTATGTAGCCCAACGTAGCCATTTCCAGTCAATGATCGCCTCAGTTGGACCAGAAGACTCATCCCATTCCACGTAGACGCGGGCCTCGCCATAATGGAGCGACCACCATCGTGCACAGTGCCTTGTTGGCAACTTGGGTCAATGGCTTCGTGGGGTCTACGCCGCACTCGAATCCTACCATCAGCTCTTACCAATTGGAATCGGGACTGATCCGACCAGGCCACGCTTTTCCATCGTCTAGGGTCCAACCGATATGGTCACGAGACCAGGGGAGGCGCTGCAGGCAATGTCGTGTTGTTAGCAAAGGCATTCGCATTGGTCGTCTGCTGCGCAGCCCATTAACGCCAAATTTCGCCACACTGTCCTAATGGATACGTCCGTCGTACATCCTGTATTGATTTCTGCAGTTATTTCACGCAGTATTGCTTGTCTGTTAGCACCGACAAATCTACCCTGCCGTCGGTCGTTAAGTGAAGGCCACCGGCCACTGCACTGTCTGCAGTGAGAGGTAATGCCTGAAATTTTATATTCCCAGCACACTGTTGATATGTCGATCTCAGAATATACGAATTCCCTAATGGTTTCCGAAATGGACTGTCCCATGTGTCTAGCTCCAATTACCATTTCACGTTCGAAGCCTGTTAATTCTCGTCGAGCGGCCATAATCACCTGTGTACAAATGACAGCTCCGCCAGTCCGCTGCCCTTTTGTACCTTTTGTAAGCGATACTACAGCCACCTGCATATCTGCATACCGCTATCCCATCACTTTTGTCACGTCGGAAGTTCCTCGAGGCTTTTCGCGGATCACGCTGTTGAATACAGAAAAGTCGCCGCGGTAGAAAATTGTAGCAAAATGCAGGAAGATTTCCAGGGTATCGACTTTTGGTGCAGGAAGTGGAAATTGACCCTAAACATAGAAAAATGTAACTTACTGCGTATACATCGACAGAAGGACCCGTTATTGTATGACAACACGAGTGCAGTGCAATAACCATAAAATGCCTAGGAGTGTTCGTACGTAGCGATTAACGGAGGGATGACACACGACAGACTGTGGTTCATTGGAAGAATTCTCAGGAAATATAATCCACTCGCAGGAGAAGTAGCTTACATAACGCTCTTCCTATCAGTACTTGCATAGTGCTCATTAGTCTGGGGTCCGTACCAGACAGAATTGACGGAGGAAGTAGAGAAGATCCAGAGAAGAGCAGCACATTTCGTTACAGGTTCACACAGTAAGCTCGAAACCGTTACAGAGATGCTCAGTCATCTCCAGAAGCTGCAAAAGAGGGGTCCTGTATCACAGAGTACTCTACTTCCGAAATTCCGACAGCGTACGTTCCTACAAGAGTCAGCCAATACATCAATTGCTCCCACCTACGTGTATCTCACGAAAGCACCATGAAGACAAAATTAGAGAAATTCGAGGCCAAGTGGATGCTCGCCAGCATTCGTTCTTTCCACGAACCATCCGCTGGCTGCGGAGTACATATGTAGATGCAAACACCATACCGTTCATTTAGACGAGTCAGGTTGCACAAGAGGGAGCGGCAAGAATACTTTGGGGTCTCTACCCACGGGCGTCGTGTAGGTACCTTTCCAAGGAGCTAGGCATTTTAACTGCACCGTCTCAAAACAGATGTTGTAGTGTAACGACGTAAGTTTCGTTTAAATGATTTTCATTTGACCTATGACCATGTGCAGACTTCGTCACCTACGTCAGTTACAACACACTTCAAAATTATTTAAACTCTTTTTAAATTGTCTCTAAATGGTTCTTGAACGAAACTGTAAAACATCATTTGAGTCGTATGCGCAGAATTACGTCACTCAGTCCAATTGGTTTGCGCAAACTTTTCAATTTAGATGCCGTTTGTTTCTTCTCAGAAATTATATTAATGCAAGTGATCTGCTTTAATAAATATTAGAACCACGTTGAATAAACTTTCGAGATTTAAACTCGAGATGAACGTTGTCAAAAATTAATAATCTTGTCAAATAAATTACGTAACATAATTCTTCATAAATAAATTCTCGGAACACGTATTTAAACTTTAGTAGCATCCACTAGTTTATTATCTTCCTACATATAGACGTGAACCTGAGCCTTGACAAGATAGAACTGAACCTTTACAACATGATTAATCTTTCTATGACGTCATTGTTGTAGAAACATTACAAATTCTTAATTTTCAATTTTTAGAAGCACGACGCAACAACTCGGTTTCAGGATCTTCTGTTGCTCTTTGGCTGTCGACCCGCGACGTATAGTGGCCAGCAATTTTCTCTCTGGTCCCGGCAGCGAAGATGCTGTCTCCGTTCGTTGCGCCGCCCTCTCCGTACATGAAACATAAAAATTAAATACAAACTTTAGACAATTCACAACCATTACAAATATTACAAAAATAAATAAACAAAAACTAAATTAAACTTATATTCACCTGCAAACTGGGCTGACACTGGTGGATGGGTGACGCTTCAATTTCGCGTCCCACTACAATGTTTGGTACTGAAATTCGTCATAAATAATCCATCACAATTTGAGACGAACTTCGACCTCTATACCTACAACACAAGAAAAAATGACCTTTGTACTCCAATATTAAATTTGCCAGTGGCTCAGAAAAAGAGTTCAATCTGCAGCAACAAAATTTTTTGCTCATTTTCCCCAGAATGTAAAATGTTTGACAAGTAGAAAAAGAACTTTTAAATCCAACTTAAAATCATTTCTCCCAGGTGACTCCTTCCACTGCACTGATGAATTTCTACTTAAAAACTGGCAATCTCCGGCAAAACGACTTGTATTTAAGATGCACGAGTAGCACTAAAATCGTAGTATAGCCATTAATGTGAACAGTAATCATTTACACATATCTTGTGAAGTGATTCGTTCCACATAATTTTGATTAAAGAATGGTTCGTATGTTCTAGGGAACATGTAGCTAACTTGATCGCCGTACGCTCTCCCCTCACCGAGCGAGGTGGCGCAGTGGTTAGACACTGGACTCGCATTCGGGAGGACGACGGTTCAATCCCGCGTCCGGCCATCCTGATTTAGGTTTTCCGTGATTTCCCTAAATCGCTCCAGGCAAATGCCGGGATGGTTCCTTTCAAAGAGCACGGCCGGCTTCATTCCCCGTCCTTCCCTAATCCGATGCGACCGATGACCTCGCTGTTTGGTCTCCTTCCCCGAAACAACCAACCAACCAAGCTCTCTCCTCCCCCTCCCCTGGCGCGCACTGCACCATCACCTCTGGTTCACGTAATGTGTAATTTAGACTACAGTCGGTACCTCGGCCGCTAACTTGTTAAGCCCGGAGGCTGTGCTCTATTTTTTCGTGCTCTCGATGACACATTCCAACAAGATAACGCGAGATAGCATGTTGCCCCTGCTGTTCTGACTTTCCTCGTGCATACAGAGAGTGATCCACTGTTGCCCTGGGAAGCACGTTTTCCAGCTGGAAGCATCTGGTCACGGTTTGCTGAGAGTCTGACGCACCACCACTCACCAGCCAGTATGGCTGACGGCCTCTGGCACAGAGCTCAAGCATCTCGGAATGACACACCCATATGCGTTAGCTGAGCACTGTACAACTCTGGCCACTCTGGCTGCAGAGGTGGCAGTTCTACACTCTCTGATCGAAAATGTACGGACACCCCTATGTAATGCGGAAATGGCCACCAGATGTCAAGACAAGAGGGCCCACCAACACAAAAGGAGGCAAGGAGTGTTGTGTTGTCGGTAGAGACGCAGTAACAGCAGAATCAGTAGGTCAGGTGACTCCAAACGTGGAGTAATCATTGGATGTTATGTTATAAAACGACTCCGTCAGGGGCATTTCAAGCCTTCTAAAGGTACCGAAATCGAATGTAGGTGTCGTGAGTGTGATGTGGAAATGCGAAGAAATAACCGTAGCTAAACCAAGCCCAGACAGACCCCGTATACTGACGGACAGTGGTCGTCGACCATTGTTGGGGTTGGTTGTAAATCATGGAGTGAAATCAGCAGAAGGTGGCACTACTCAGTTAAATGTGCTGCCCGCAGTCCAGCTAGTACTACGGCTGCACAAGAGGAGCTGCCAGCAATGGGTTGCAGCAGTCGAGCAGCTCCTCATCAGCCAAATATTTCCGTGTCCAGTGCTGAGTGATGCTTGAGGTGGTCCAAAGAGCGACGCTACTGACCAGTGGATGGCTCGAAACGAATTATTTGGAGTGATGAATCACGCTTCACAGTTCGTAATAATTGACGGTAAGTCAGCGAGTAAAACAGAAGTGATTTCTGGCGTTCCCCAAGGTAGTGTTTGTTGTTCCTTATCTATATAAACGATTTGGGAGACAATATGAGCAGGCTTCTTCGGTTGTTTGCAGATGACGCTGTCGTTTATCGACTAATAATCAGAACATCAAAAATGGTTCAAATGGCTCTGAGCACTATGGGACTTAACATCTGAGGTCATCAGTCCCCTAGAACTTAGAACTACTTAAACCTAACTAACCTAAGGACATCACACACATCCATGCCTGAGGCAGGATTCCAACCTGCGACCGTAGCGGTCGCGCGGTTCCAGACTGAAGCGCCTAGAACCGCTCGACCACAAGCGGCCGGCTACATCAAAACAAATTGCAAAACGATTTAGAAAAGATATCTGAACTGTGCGAAAATTGGCAGTGGACCCTAAACAACGAAAAGTGTAGGTCATCCACATGAGTGCTAAGAGTTCGTTAAACTTCGGTTACACGATATATCAGCCAAATCTAAAGACCGTAAATTCAACTAAATACCTAGGAATTACTATTACGAACAACTTAAATTGGAAGGAACACAGAAAATGCTGTCGGGAAGGCAACCCAAAGATTGCGTTTTATTGGCAGGACACTCAGAAAATGTAACAGACCTACTAAGGAGACTGCCGCTTGTCTGTCCTCTTTTAGAATACTGCTGCGCGGTGTGCTATCCTTACCAGATAGGACTGACGGAGAACATCGAAAAAGTTCAGAGAAGGGCGGCATGTTTTGTATTATCGCGAAATATGGGAGAGAGTGTCACCGAAATTATGCAGGATCTGGGCTGGACATCATTAAAGGAAAGGCTTTTTTCGTTACGTCGGAATCTTCTCACGAAATTGGAATCACCAACTTTCTCCTCCGAATGGAAAAATATTTTGTTGACACCGACCTACATAGGGAGAAACGATCACTACGATAAAATAAGGGAAGTCAGAGCACGGTTTAGTAAGGTTGCAACTACGGTCGTGAGCGAATTGGGTTGTATGCCGATAAAAGTGAGCGAATTCACCGGTTGTTATAACCTTCCGGACCACTTCCAACTAAGGTAAGTCTGTCATATTTTGTTCTTCACAATCAACGTTCTTGTTGTTGTGCTCTTCAGTCGTGAGACTGGCTTGATGCAGCTATCCATGCTACTCTATCCTGTGCTAGGTTCTTCATCTCCCAGTACCTACTGCAACCTACATTCTTCTGAATCTGTTTAGTGTATTCATCTCTTGGTCTCACTCTACGATTTTTACCCTCCACGCTGCCCTCCAATACTAAATTGGTGATCCCTTGATGCCCCAGAATATGCGCTACCAACCGATCCCTTCTTCTAGTCAAGTTGTGCCACAAATTTCTCTTCTCTCCAATTCTATTCAATACCTCCTCATTAGTTATGTCATCTACCCATCTAATCATTCAGCATTTTCTGCAGCACCACATTTCGAAAGCTTCTATTCTCTTATTGTCTAAACTATTTATCGTCCATGTTTCACTTCCATACATGGCTACACTCCATACAAATACTTTCAGAAACGACTTCTTGGCACTGAAATCTATTCTCGATGTTAACAAATTTCTCTTCTTCAGAAACACTTTCCTTGCCCTTGCCAGTCTACATTTTATATCCTCTCTACTTCGACCATCATCAGTTATTTTGCTCCCCAAATAGCAAAACTTCTCTACTACTTTAAGTGTCTCATTTCCTAATCTAATTCCCTCAGCATCACCCGACTTAATTCGACTACATTCCATTATCCTCGTTTTGCTTTTGTTGATGTTCATCTTACATCCTCCTTTCAAGACACTATCCATTCCGTTCAACTGCTCTTCCAAGTCTTTTGCTGTTTCTGACAGAATTACAATGTCATCGGCGAACCTCAAAGGTTTTATTTCTTCATTATCTAAACATACATTCTCAGAAATTTCTTCCTAAAATTAAGGCCTATATTTGATACTAGTCGACTTCCCTTGGCCAGGAATGCCCTTTTTGCCAGTGCCAGTCTGCTTTTGATGTCCTCCCTGCTCCGTCCATCATTGGTTATTTTGCTGCCTAGAGAGTAGAATCCCTTAACTTCATCTACTTCTTGACCGTCAATCCCCTGTTACGTTTGTGGCTGTTCTCATTTCTGCTACTTCTCATTACTTTCGTCTTTCTTCGATTTACTGTCAGTCCATATTCAGTACTCATAAGACTGTTCATACCGTTCAGTAGATCACGTAATCGTTCTCCACTTTCACGCGGGATAGCAAAGGCATCAGCGAATCGTATCATTGATATCCTTTCACCTTGCATTTTAATGGAGGGGTTTTTTCTGTTCTTAGGGTGTTGTTTGGTATTGCGCTAAGAAAGGGCTAAATGTGGGGCAATACCAACACATTTTAGGGCAATGTTTACCCCGTATAGTAGAGGAACATGACGATGCACCCTGTCAGAAAGCAGCATCTGTTAAGCAACGGTTTGGGGGCAATAACATCGCTGAAATGGCCCAGTCTTCCTGGAGTCCCAGCATGAACCCTATGGGACATCCATGCAGTGAATTAGAAGTCGACTTCCGCTCCCAATCAAAGCATCCGGCGGCGCTACCTTCTCCAGTTTGGGGTACTGAAAAAGAATGGACTGCCATTCCTCTACAGACATTGAGAGAACCCACCGAAGGTGACCCTAGTGGAGTTCAAACCGTAATAAGGTCAAAGGGAGGACACACGCTATGTCGATGTGCAATAACAGGTATTCCAGGAAGTGTTCATACTGATCGTGACTCAGCTACAAATTGATTCTTGCATTCCTCCTGCACATGACAAATAAATAAAATTCTACTACTAGCAATCGCACATGCTGTCGCATTTTCAATAGCCGGCAATGTATTTATCCACACCGCGACGCAAGATGTATACTGACAGGAAAGAAAAATCGCAACACCAGGAAGGAGTTGTGTGGCATAAACGAAAGTCGGTAGGCGTGTTTCTGCATCGGAAAGATGCTGTCTATTCAAATTTCGCGCCAGTCGTATAAGAGTAGCCCTAGTAGTGCCACTGTGAGGACGAAAATCAGGTTTGTTTTAAATACCCGCTGTGTAAGTAGGCTGTTTAGGTTTTTATGTTGGTGACGCCACGTAGCGCTCTGTATTAAAATCACTGACCGAGCTGTGTGCAGTCTGTGGCTGGTTGGACTCATTGTTGGAGTATTCGCTTGTGTAGTGTTGGGCAGTTGGGTGTGAACAGCCTGTAGCATTGGGCAGTCGAAGGTGAGCCGCCAGCAGTGGTGGATGTGGGGAGAGAGATGCCAGAGTTTTGAGATGTTAATATGAGCGGACGATCTGGACGTGTGTCCGTCAGAAAAAGGAAATTTGTCAAAACAGATGTCAAGAATAACTTTTGAACACTAGTAAGGTAAATACATACATTGTTTCTTCTCTGTCAAAATCTTTCATTTGCTAACTATATGGCTGTCAGTAGTTAGTGCCTTCAGTAGTTAGAATCTTTTATTTAGCTGGCAGTATTGGCGCTCGCTGTATTGCAGTAGTTCGAGTAACGAAGATTTTTGTGAGGTAAGTGATTCACGAAAGGTATAGGTTATTGTTAGTCAGGGCTATTCTTTTGTAGGGATTATTAAAAGTCAGATTGCGTTGCGCTAAAATATTGTGTGTCAGTTTAGAAATGATCAGAATAAGTAAAGAGAAAACTTTCTGAGTACTGTGATAAACTTTTTGCATTTCTTTTATGGTTTCGTCTTCTTTAAAGGCAAAGAGAAAAGATGAAGCGGTAGACCATCATAGAGCCTATGCCTACCGTCATGTATTTTTGATTTTCAGTTGTTAAAAAAGAGAGGAGTTTTTCTTGTACCAATAGGAGGAAGGAAGGATTCGCGCTCAGCTAGTGAACGAGCGAGAAGCACGCCATTTTAAGCGAGTAATTGTAGACCGCCGTTTTGGGGTCGCTGTGAATAAGTGAGGAGTATGTATTTCATATATGCACCGTTTAGAAAATACAGTATTGTTTTATTAACATAAAGGTCGTTATTTCAAATAGTACGATAATTACAAGAACTGAAGCACACCTGTGTACCTTGGAATATTACGAAGATCCGATAAGCTCAATGGGAACGCGGTCAACACTTCGAAGGTGAATACGGCGACCAAACGTAGCATTATAAAGAAGGGTACGCACAAATCTACAGCGGAGAAAGAAACTACTTCCCCCTGCAAAATAATATGAACTAATACGAACTTATTTCCAGGCATAGCTCAGTTTATTGTGCTTGTAATTCGTGCCAAAAAATTAATCTCATTAATTCAATACATTTTAATAAGCCACGTATTTCAACATTTTATTATCATCTATTCCATTATTTTATTATATTATAATACGTTCAGTTTTACTCAGCTGTTTCAGTATCAAATAATGTAGAAGTTTACCAGCACAGTCTTTCTTAACATACAGAGGCGAAGTTTCAGCTGTAACGGTTTCGAGTGTTAGTTACCTTTTACATTCAACGTGGTAAGTCGATGTTAGTCAAGAATGACTTAAGGTGGCATTGTCAACACCTTACAGAGTTTAAAGGAGGACGTGTAATAGGACTGTCATGAGGTCTTGTAATAGGGCTACGAGGAGCTGGATGTTCCTTCTGCGATATTGCAGGAAGACTTGGCAGGAATGTAGCCACTGCACGTGACTGCTCGCAGCGGTGGTCACGGGAACGTACAGTCACTAGAAGGCCGGGCTCCGAACGGCCACGTGGCGCTGCCGAGAGGGAAGACCATCGTCTAGGCGCTTCAGTCTGGAACCGCGTGACCGCTACGGTCGCAGGCTGGAATCCTGCCTCTGGCATGGATGTGTGATGTCCTAAAGCCGTCGGCACACGGACCGTGCTGTCGAACGTTAACGTAGAGCGTGCCAAGTTCAACGTGCTGCTGAACGCTCAGGAACGATGCGACTCGTGCACACGGTACGTGGTCCCCAACGTGGTATACGCGATCGCAACGCTCTCCAGCGGCAGTTGAGGGATGTTTCTTGTTCGTAAATCACACTTCTTTACTCAACCGGCGCACGTAAAATTCCCACGTTAGCTCTATTAAAACGCACATTTCCTCCATCGTCCAGGAAAAGGAAAGTACCGTGTCCAATCAATAAGGACACAGACTTACAGAAGTTCCGTTACAAACAGTGCAGTAGAAATTTGGAATACTTCTCCGCATAAGATAAACATTATTTCATCATTCCCACATTTTAGTATAAGCTCCAAGATTAGTCTTACCTGATCACTGTTCCTACCCAGTAGCAGAATCTCTGGAACATGTGAATTATGAAGCGTAAAAGAAAAAGGAGCAAAATATCTTTATACAAGTAGCGCAAGCTGTCCTGTAGATAAAGCCAATCGAATGAAGTCACCCCTCAAAAAAGGTGAACTTATATTTACATAACATCAAATATTATACCATATACTTATATTAAACTAATAATAAAGTATCAGAACCTACTAAAAACGCAAATGTTAGGAAAAAAAAAATTTGGAAGTGTCAAGACGAGAACCACCGTCCCAACAAAATCTCATGAGTAGACAGAGACGCTACTCATTACGCTAAAATAACAACAATTCCCTTTTACTTTATCATATTGTATTACGCTTTGTTAAGAATGTTAATTGTAGATAATTATGTTACTAATTGAAATTCAATTACAACAAACTGTACCAAGAACAATGCGTTTTGGGTGGATCTTCAGTATATCACTGCCTTCAAATAGCCTACTCTGATAATACCCAAGTTACAATAATTCTTTTGCCATGAATATGATGTTTCTCATTTTTTATCGGAACGAATCACACAGTTAACAACGGGTTTTCCAGTGATTCTCAATTTTCTGGTGCTCAGAAACGGCATACATACGTATAGGCTTGAAATGAGTGCCAATATGGCGCCTCACAACTCTGTACCGAAGGGAGACGGCGTGCGTGTGACGTAGGTGGCGTTGTGCCATCTCATTGGTCAACGCTCAGACGCACGGTCAGAATATCTGACATGCCAGATATTGCTATTCCACGCTATGACGCCAGAAACTCGGCACGCTCAACGCTCAACGTTCGGATGCACGGTCCGTGTGCTGGCGGCTTTAGGTTAGTTAGGTTTAAGTAGTTCTAAGTTCTAGGGGACTGATGACCTCAGCAGTACAGTCCCATAGTGCTCAGAGCCATTTGAACCATTTTGAAGACCATCGTGTTCGGCATACGGTTTTTGGGCATCGTACTCCAACATCAAGTCGAGCAGCACTTGGCACTATCGTGACATAACGAACTGTTACAAATCCGGTACTTGAATGACAGCTCCGAGCCAGACTCCCTGTAGCATCTACTCCAATGACCTCAAACCACCGCCCTTTGCTACTTCAGTGATATCAAGGAAGAGCTCATTGCAGGACAGGATGGAGGTCTGTCGCGTGTTCCGGTGAAAGTCAGTTATGCTTCGGTACCACTGATTGCTGTGTGTTGGTTAGAAGGAGGTCTGTTGTGGGCCTGGAACACGCTACAACTGCAGTTACTGTCTGGGGTGGAATTTCGTGTGACAGCAGGAGCACTCCGTCGTTATCCCATGCATCCTGAGTTGAGTGGCGTCGCTCTTTGGACCACCTCAAGCATCATTTAGCACTAGGCACGGAAATATTTGGCTGATGAGGAGCTGCTCGACCGCTGGAACCCATTGCTGGCAGTTTCTCTTGTGCATCATAGGAAACTTAAATTTACGGTTGGTAGGACATGTTCTGAGGCATCAAGGTATCTCCACTTCAGTATTGGAGGGCAGTGTGGAGGGTAAAAATCGTAGAGGGAGACCAAGAGATGAATACATTAAACAGATTCAGAGGGATGTCGGTTGCAGTAGATACTGGGAGATGAAGAAGCTTGCACAGGATACAGTAGCATGGAGAGCTGCATCGAACTAGTCTCTGGACTGAGGACTACAACAACAACAACGTTGATTGTGAAGAACAAATTATGACAGACTTTAGTTGGAAATGGTCCGGAAGGTTATAACAGCCGGCGAATTCGCTTACTTTTATCGGCATACAACCCACATCGCTCACGGCTGTAGTTGCAACTTTACTAAATCGTACTGTGATTTCCTTTATTTTATGGTAGTGATCGTCTCTCCCTATGTAGGTCGGTGTCAACGAAATATTTTTGCATTCGGAGGAGAAAGTTGGTGATTGGAATTTCGTGAGAAGATTCCGACGTAACGAAAAACCCTTTAATGATGTTCAGCCCAAATCCTGTATCATTTCAGTGACACTCTCTCCCATATTTCGCGATAATACAAAACGTGCTGCCCTTCTTTGAACTTTTTCAATGTACTCCGTCACTCCTATCTGGTAATGATCCCACACTGCGCAGCAGTATTCTACAATGGGACAGACAAGCGTAAGGTAGGCAGTCTCCTTAGTAGATCTGAGGCATGGGGGCTTATTTAAAATGCAATAATTTTAGTAGCTGTGTGTCCGGTTACGAAGTCTCGTAACCGGTTGGCCCTGAGTAGTATTAGTACGCAATCTGGCCACATAAAATAACAATAAAGAATGAAGGGAAATTTCCGTTAACACAATTGATTAATTAAGTCCCCTGTAAGCTACGAAACAACAAAGCACAAGTGTAATTGTTCTGTGTGTAGAAGTGTGATTCAACGTACATGTATCTGGCACGGTTCTTCCACAATACGACAAGATATTTTAAACACCATTTACAATGAACTAATTGGAAAACCAGAAATACTATAATTGCACATAGAAACCAGAATTACAAGTCTAATACATGAACACGAGCCAGATGCTTTGTTGACTGAACCTGTGACCAAGAGGCACTGTCATTAAGGAATTGTGAAATAAAATATTTTTTACCTCCATATACGTTGTTGTTGTTGTTGTGGTCTTCAGTCCTGAGACTGGTTTGATGCAGCTCTCCATGCTACTCTATCCTGTGCAAGCTTTTTCATCTCCCAGTACCTACTGCAACCTACATCCTTCTGAATCTGCTTAGTGTATTCATCTCTTGGTCTCCCTCTACGATTTTTACCCTCCACGCTGCCCTCCAATACTAAATTGGTGATCCCTTGATGCCTCAGAACATGTCCTACCAACCGATCCCTTCTTCTGGTCAAGTTGTGCCACAAACTTCTCTTCTCCCCAATCCTATTCAATACTTACTCATTAGTTATGTGATCTACCCATCTAATCTTCAGCATTCTTCTGTAGCACCACATTTCGAAAGCTTCTATTCTCTTCTTGTCCAAACTATTTATCGTCCATGTTTCACTTCCATACATGGCTACACTCCATACGAATACTTTCAGAAATGACTTCCTGACACTTAAATCTATACTGGATGTTAACAAATTTCTCTTCTTCAGAAACGCTTTCCTTGCCATTGCCAGCCTACATTTTATATCCTCTCTACTTCGACCATCATCAGTTATTTTGCTCCCCAAATAGCAAAACTCCTTTACTACTTTAAGTGCCTCATTTCCTAATCTAATTCACTCAGCATCACCTGACTTAATTAGACTACATTCCATTATCCTTGTTTTGCTTTTGTTGATGTTCATCTTATACCGTCCTTTCAAGACACTGTCCATTCCATTCAACTGCTCTTCCAAGTCCTTTGCTGTCTCTGACAGAATTACAATGTCATCGGCGAACCTCAAAGTTTTTATTTCTTCTCCATGAATTTTAATACCTACTCCGAATTTTTCTTTTGTTTCCTTTACTGCTTGCTCAATATACAGATTGAACAACATCGGGGAGAGGCTACAACCCTGTCTTACTCCCTTCCCAACCACTGCTTCCCTTTCATGTCCCTCGACTCTTATAACTGCCATCTGGTTTCTGTACATTCCATATACATTGACGAAAAATACACTGTGATCATTGCAACATCTTCCATCTATACATTACACCAACCGAACAGCATCTACTGTCTCGCCCAACAGAACAACAACTGCACACGACATCCTCTGTACTAGTACTGCTCTCGACATCCTCTCAACAAGCACTGCCCACGGCAACCTCTGAACTACTACTGCCCCAGTGGAGTCGGCGGAATAATAATCTTTGGCGCAATCTCTGGCGCTGTGACTCAGTGTAGCCATCTTTCACTGTTCATTTTCTTTCTGTCAATAAAATGCAGTCTTTGGTTAGCCTTCCCCACAACATTTTCTATGTGTTCCTACCAATATAAGTTGTTTGTAATTCCAGGATATTTTGTTGAATTTACAGCCTTTAGATTTGATGGATTTATCATGTAATGGAAGTTTAACGAATTCCTTTTAGCACTCGCGTGGATGACCTCACACTATTCATTATTTAGGGTCAGTTGCCACTTTTCGCACCATTCAGATATCTTTTCTAAATCGTTTTGCAGTTTGTTTTCATCTTCTGATGACTTTATTAGTCGATAAACGACAGCATTATCTGCAAACAACCGAAGACGCCTGCTCAGATTGTCTCCCAAATCTCTTATGTAGATAAGGAACAGCAAAGGGCCTACAACACTACCTTGGGGAACGCCAGAAATCATTTCTATTTTACTCGGTGACTTTCCGTCAATTACTACGAACTGTGAAGCGTGATTCATCACTCCAAATAATTCATTTCGAGTCATCCACTGGTCAGTGGAGTAGCTCTTTGGACCACCTCAAGCATCACTCAGCACTGGGCGCGGAAATATTTGGCTGATGAGGAGCTGCTCGACTGCTGCAACCCATTGCTGGCAGCTCCTCTTGTGCAGCCGTAGTACTAGCTGGACTGCGGGCAGCACATTTAACTGAGTAGTGCCACCTTCTGCTGATTTCACGCCGTGCTTTACGACAAACCCCAACAATGGTCGACGATCAATGTGCGTCAGTATACGAGGTCTGTCTGGGCTTGGTTTAGCTACGGTTATTTCTTCGCATTTCCACATCACACTCACGACACCTACATTCGATTTCGGTACCTTTAGAAGGCTTGAAATGCCCCTGACGGAGTCGTTTTATAACATAACATCCAATGATTACTCCACGTTTGGAGTCACCTGACCTACTGATTCTGCTGTTACTGCGTCTCTACCGACAACACAACACTCCTTGCCTCCTTTTGTGTTGGTGGGCCCTCTTGTCTTGACATCTGGTGGCCATTTCCGCATTACATAGGGGTGTCCGTACATTTTCGATCAGAGAGTGTAGAACTGCCACCTCTGCAGCCAGAGTGGCCAGAGTTGTACAGTGCTCAGCTAACGCATATGGGTGTGTCATTCCGAGATGTTTGAGCTCTGTGCCAGAGGCCGTCAGCCATACTGGCTGGTGAGTGGTGGTGCGTCAGACTCTCAGCAAACCGTGACCAGATGCTTCCAGCTGGAAAACGTGCTTCCCAGCGCAACAGTGGATCACTCTCTGTATGCACGAGGAAAGTCAGAACAGCAGGGGCAACATGCTATCTCGCGTTATCTTGTTGGAAGGTGTCATCGAGAGCACGAAAAAATAGAGCACAGCCTCCGGGGTTAACAAGTTAGCGGCCGAGGTACCGATCGGAGTCTAAATTACTCATTACGTGAACCAGAGGTGATGGTGCAGTGCGCCCCAGGGGACGGGGAGGGGAGAGCGTACGGCGATCAAGCTAGCTACATGTTCCCTAGAACATACGAACCATTCTTTTATCAAAATGATGTGGAACGAATCACTTCACAGGATATGTGTAAATGATTACTGTTCACATTAATGACCATGCTACGAGTTTAGTGCTACTCGTGCATCTTAAATACAAGTGGTTTTGTCGGAGACTGCCAGTTTTTAAATAGAAACTCGTCAGTGCAGTAGAAGGAGTCATCTGGGAGAAATGATTTTAAGTTGGGTTTAAAAGTTCTTTTTTACCTGTCACACATTTTACATTCTGGGGCAAATGAGCAAAAGTTTTGTTACTGCATATTGAACTCTTTTTCTGAGCCACTGGCAAATTTAATGATGAAGTACAAAGGTCATTTTCCCTCTAGTGTTGTAGGTATAGACGTCGCCGTTTTTCCCAGATTGTGATGGATTATTTATGACGAATTTCAGTAGTGAACATCTGTTTTGTGACGGTGCAGTTAAAATGCCTAGCTCCTTGGAAAGGTATCTACACGACGCCTGTGGGTAGAGACCCCAAAGTATTCTTGCCGGTCCCTCTTGTGCAACCTGACTCGTGTAAATGAACGGTATGGTGTTTACATCTACATATGTACTCCGCAGCCAGCGGAAGGTTCGTGGGAAGAACGATTGCTGGCGAGCATCCACTTGGGCTCGAATTTCTCTAATTTTGTCTTCATGGTGTTTTCGTGAGATACACGTAGGTGGGAGCAATTGATGTATTGGCTGACTCTTGTAGGAACGTACGCTGTCGGAATTTCGGAAGTAGAGTACTCTGTGATACAGGACCCCTCTTTTGCAGCTTCTGTAGCTGACTGAGCATCTCTGTAACGGTTTCGAGCTTACTGTGTGAACCTGTAACGAAATGTGCTGCTCTTCTTTGGATCTTCTCTACTTCCTCCGTCAATTCTGTCTGGTACGGACCCCAGACTAATGAGCACTACGCAAGTACTGATTGGAAGAGAGTTATGTAAGCTACTTCTCCTGCGAGTGGATTATATTTCCTGAGAATTCTTCCAATGAACCACAGTCTGTCATGTGTCATCCCTCCGTTAATCGCTACGTACGAACACTCCTAGGCATTTTATGATTATTGCACTGCACTCGTGTTGTCATACAATAGCGGGTCCTTCTGTCGATGTATACGCAGTAAGTTACATTTTTCTATGTTTAGGGTCAATTTCCACTTCCTGCACCAAAAGTCGATACCCTGGAAATCTTCCTGCATTTTGCTACAATTTTCTACCGCGGCGACTTTTCTGTATTCAACAGCTTGACGCGCTAAAGGTCACATGGAACACTTCCGACGTGAGAAAAGTCGTGGGCTAGCGATATGCAGATATACACATGGCGGTAGCATCGCATACAGAAGGTATAAAAGGACAGTGCATTGCACGAACTCCGTGGTTATCCCACGCATCCTGGGAGTGCAAGTTTATACGTCAGTCTGGTGATTCGACCTGCTGTGCTGCAGTTCGTGTACAGCATTCCTGGAGGTGCATCCCAAAAGGATAACACCCCCCACCCCCCAACTACTTCTGATGTAATCCAACACGCTGTACAGAACGCCGACACATCGCCTTGGTCTGCTCGATCTCCAGATCTCTCTCCAATCGAGCTCACATGGGACAACGTCTCTAGCGTCATCCACCAACAGCGTTAACGGTCCCTCTATTGAACGAGCGTGTGCAACAGGCATGGGACTCCATTCCATAAACTGACATACGGCATGGAAGTGTAACGGGACATCTTCCTCTAGCGTTAGTTTTCCTCAACAGTAGCTGTCGATACCAGTATTATTTTTCGGATTTTGGATGGGTCAATATTATCTCAGTTGTTTTTCTGAAAGCTTTCATATAATTTTATACACAACATGTTGTATATCAAGCTAAAATTTATGAAAAGGAATCGCTTTATTTTCGACGTTACAGTCGATAAGTACTAGCTCTGAATGTACACTTAAAATTTTTTTTTAGAAACATTTGAAATTACGATTTGTTTGGCACACTTAAAATTTCTGTTATTAATTGCGTAATCTAGCACTGTTTACTATGTTTATTTCTGAATTGATTTATGAAATAGTAATCAAAATTATTAGAAATTCATTTGTCAAGAAAAACTGTAAACCCTTTGGAATATATTTATTATCGCAGAGAGAAGTAATAGTAAGAATTCCTCTGTTGTTATCAGACGTATTTTTGTATTTTGGGCGAACAATGTAATTTCCGCTGTGTTAATGCGAAAATTTAAAAGACTGTATGATATGTGACAAAATATATTAATGTAACAATAAAAATTCTGCTACAACAATGTTCAAATTTATTTAGACCAATTCAACCAAGAGGACCTAAAATGTGAGAATTTCAGCTTCAAGGATCAGACCCCTAGACAGGAAGAACTGGAGCCGACTCTTAACGAAAAAGGGTTCAAATGGCTCTGAGCACTATGGGACTTAACTTCTAAGGTCATCAGTCCTCTAGAACTTAGAACTACTTAAACCTAACTGACCTAAGGACATCACACACACCCATGCCTGAGGTAGGATTCGAACCTGCGACCGTAGCGGTCGCGCGGTTGCAGACTGTAGCGCCTAGAACCGCTCGGCCACCTCGGCCGGCTCTACACGAAAAGCTAAGTAAACTAGCAAGTTTACTGTAATCTTCGCTCCTCTCAAACTTTTCATAAAAGACATTGCTTATTGTGGACAATAACTGGAATTAGGAAGGAAGGGGGATATTACAAACTCCTCCCCACAAATTGACACTCGGTGGCTGGACAACACAACGCACATTTGCATTTACGCATTCAACATTCTGGAGGTTGCACCGGCCATTAATGTACTTGCATTTCACGTTTGCTACGGCTTATCTCGCGCTTACGTTAACCTGTGATCCTGAAATGTTAATAACTTAAATACACTACTGGCCATTAAAATTGCTACACCAAGAAGAAATGCAGATGATAAACGGGTACTCATTGGACAAATATATTATACTAGAACTGACATGTGCTTACATTTTGACGCAATTTGGGTGCATAGATCCTCAGAAATCAGTACCCAGAACAACCACCTCTGGCCGTAATAAAGGCCTTGATACGCCTGGGCATTGAGTCAAACAGAGCTTGGATGGCGTGTACGGGTACAGCTGCCCATGCAGCATCAACACGATACCACAGTTAATCAAGAGTAGTGACTGGCGTATTGTGACGAGCCAGTTGCTCGACCACCATTGAACAGAGAGAGGTTTAGAGAATGTGCTGGCCAGGGCAGCAGTCGAACAGTTTCTGTATCCAGAAAGGCCCGTACAGGACCTGCAACATGCGGTCCTGCATTATCCTGCTGAAATGTAGGGTTTCGCAGGGATCAAATGAAGGTAGAGCCAAGGGTCGTAACACATCTGAAATGTAACGTCCACTGTTCAAAGTGCCGTCAATGCGAACAAGAGGTGACCGAGACGTCTAACCAATGGCACCCCATACCATCACGCCGGGTGATACGCCAGTACGGCTATGACGAATACATGCTTCCAATGTGCGTTCACTGCGATGTCGCCAAACACGGATCTGACCATCACGATGCTGTAAACAGAATCTGGATTCATCCGAAAAAATGACGTTTTGCCATTTGTGCACCCAGGTTCGTCGTTGAGTACACCGTCACAGGCGCTCCTGTCTGTGATGCAGTGTCAAGGGTAACCGCACCCACGGTCTCCGAGCTGATAGTCCACGCTGCTGCAAACGTCGTCGAACTGTTCGTGCAGATGGTTGTTGTCTTACAAACGTCCCCATCTGTTGACTCAGGGATCGTGACGTGGCTGCACGATCCGTTACAGCCGTGCGGATAAGATGCCAGTCATTTCGACTACAAGTGATACGAGGCCGTTGGGATCCAGCACGGCGTTCCGTGTTACCCTCCTGAACCCACCGATTCCATATTCTGCTAACAGTCATGGGATCTCGACCAACACGAGTAGCAATGTCACGATGCGATAATCCACAATCGCGATAGGCTACAATCCGACCTTTATCAAAGTCGGAAACGTGATGGTACGCATTTCTCCTCCTTACGCGAGGCATCACAACAACGTTTCACCAGGCAACGCCGGTCAACTGCTGTTTGTGTATGAGAAATCAGTCGGAAACTTTCGTCACGCCAGCAGCTTGTAGGTGTCGCCACCGGCGCCAACCTTGTGTGAATGCTCTGAAAAGCTAATCATTTGCATATCACAGCATCTTCTTCCTGTCGGTTAAATATCGCGTCTGTAGCACGTCATCTTCGTGGTGTAGCAGTTTTAATGGCCAGTAGTGTAGGTTACCTAGACAAATATATATGTCCGAAATTTTATTACTTTACATTAATTATTTTTTCTGTCAGTGTACTTTGCTCACAATTCCAATGTGTCTATCGCATTCGATTGAAAATTTCAGGCACGTCCCCGATAGCTTGTAAGTGTCTGCGGATGGGCGTATGTTGTTGGACGCTGCGATAGCATCGATAGTGGCCTAACGAGGCGTTAACGGCGGAGGACGGCGAGGTTTTCCTGCTTCCTCCCTGCCCGCCTCAAGATGGGGAGCAGTGCGGTGGAGGAAGGTGCTGTCGTTAAATAGGAGATACTGGACGAGCTATTAGGTTGTTGCATAAGTTCGTAGCGTTTTTCTTTTTCATGTTACTATTCCTGTTGCTATGGGTTTACTTGTTGATCGTCTATTTTTATTTGCTGTTTGTTGCTATTTGAATTTACATTTTGTCATTTGGAGGTAGTGGGTGGAGCTGTGAATGCTACAAAATGGAATGTCACGTGGAGAAATAGGAACATTTCCGGCTAATTCTGGTTGAGATCAGTAGAAGGGTGGCAGGAGCGGAGGCAGCTAGAAACATTAGCACCGTGCGTGGGGATAATGTGGTTGGACAGACGACGGCGAGAAAATGGTTTTCTCGTTTTAAGGAGGAACGTTTTGACATTAGTGACTCTTCATTTTCAGGAAGTTCTTCGGGGTTTGATGAAGTTCGTTGAAACGCATTAATCCACAATTATCCACGTCAGTGTACTCGAGAACTGGAAAAAATGGTGTACTGCGATCATTGCACCATCGTGCAATACAATGGGGAAGGTTAAAAAATCAGTTATGGGTACCGCATGCCCTAAGCCAAACTCTCAGAAATCAACGTGTGGCCATATGTACATCCCTGCTTGCCCGTCACCAGTTTGCTCGTGAACGACAACGATCATTCCCTTCCTGTATCGTTAATGTTGAACTGGCTGAAGCCGACTTCGGGAGGATAAGTTTGGATTCCGTAGAAATGTAGGATCACGTGAGGCAATACTGACTCTACGGCTGGCCCCTGTGACAGAGCGGTTCTAGGCGCTTCAGTCCGGAACCGCGCTGCTGCTACGGTCGCAGAATCGAATCCTGCCTCAGGCATGGATGTGTGTGATGTCCTTAGGTTAGTTAAGTTCAAGTGTTGTAAGTCTAGGGGACTGATGACCTCAGATGTTAAGTCCCATAGTGCTTAGAGCCATTTGAACCATTTTGACCCTACGACTTATCTTAGAACATAGATTGAGGAAAGGCAAACCTACGTTTCTAGCTGTCGTAGACTTAGAGAAGGCTTTTGACAATGTTGATTGGAATACTCTCTTTCAAATTCTGAAGGTGGCAGGCATCAAATACAGGGAGCGAAACGCTATTTGCCATTTGTACAGAAACCAGATGGCAGTTATAAGAGTCGAGGGACGTCAAAGGGAAGCAGTGGTTGGGAAGGGAGTGAGACAGAGTTGTAGCCTATCGCCGATGTTACTCAATGTGTATACTAAGCAAGCAGTAAAGAAAACAAAAGAAAAATTGGGAGTAGGAATTAAAATCCACGGAGAAGAAATAAAAACTTTGAGGTTTGCCGATGACATTGTATTTCTGTCAGAGACAGCAAAGGACCTGGAAGAGCAGTTGAACGGAATTGACAATGTCTTGAAAGGAGGATATAAGATGAACAGAAAAAGCAAAACGAGGATAAAGGGATGTATTCTAATTAAACCAGTTGATGCCGAGGGAATTAGATTAACAAATGAGAGACTTGAAGAAGTAGATGACTTTTGCTATTTGGGGAGCAAAATGACTGATGATGGTCGAAGTAGAGAGGATATAAAATATAGACTGGCAATGACAAGGAAAGCGTTTTTCAAGAAGAGAAATTTGTTAACATCGAGTATAGATTTAAGTGTCAGGAAGACTTTTCTGAAACTATTTATATGGAGTTTAGCCATGTATGGAAGTGAAACATGGACGATAACTATTTTAGACAAGAAGAGAATAGAAGCATTTGAAATGTGGTGCTACAGAAGAATGCCGAAGATTAGACGGGTAGATCACGCAACTAATGAGGAGGTACTGAACAGAATTGGGGAGAAGAGGAATTTGTGGCACAACTTGACTAGAAGAAGGGACCGGTGGGTAGGACATGTTCTGAGGCATCAATGGATCACCAAATTAATACTTGAGGGCAGAGTGGAGGGTAAAAATCGTAGAGGGAGACTAAGATATGATACACTAAGCATATTCAGGAGGATGTATGTTGAAATAGTCACTTGGAGATGAAGAATCTTGCGCAGGATAGAGTAGCATGGACGGCCGCATCAAACCAGTCTCCAGACGGAAGACGACAAGAACAACAATCATTAGCGTTGACGAGAAACGGTGTCTTAATGCCGACGTAAGAAAAGCATAGGAATGGCTGAGCCCAAACAAAGCGGTAACTCCCCATACAAAGACTTCCGCCCATCCACAAAAGATAAAGTTACGCAGCTGTTGCAACAGCAAGGTCTGGTGTACTACGAATAACCATCACTGCTGTCATTTATTGTCAGCAACTGAGACGCCTTGCAGACGCAGTCCAATAAAACGACCAGGAAGACTGCGTGAAGTGATGCTAACTGCC